>NW_024609868.1:94741829-95341829 GCF_016920785.2 Ixodes scapularis | reverse complement strand
TGCTTAAGGTTAAATCCATCAGGGCCTCTCGATCCTAATGATATCAACGACTTACTAAAACCAACTCGAGAAAACTTAAAATTAAAAAAAAATAACCACTCTAAATATACTTAAAAGAAACACCATCTAAATCGTTCTTCTTGAATTCTCAGTCAAACGGAACTTCGTCTACTCAAGTTCAAATTTGGTTACCACTGATAACATCGTATTTCTTTGACACCAAAGTCGACTATTAATTAGGAAAAAGGACAAAAACAAAAATCTCAAAGCAGACGGAAGCTACGACGACTCGAAGACCTCCCAAATCACGCCTGACCACACAAACAACAAAAAATATCCGACATCCACCTAGGCTTCATCAGATTAATCGAAGACGGTAAACCTAGCATTAAGACTGCGGTCCCACGGCAGCCATCTTGAACAAGGCGTTAGTTCAACCAATAGATGGCGACACGCACCCGTGCGGTGTAAAGCCCCTTGATAAAAGCGTTTTGATAAAAGCCCCTTCATAAAAGCCCCTTGATAAAAGCGCAAACACTTCGAGGGGCTTTAGTGCGGTGGCCGAAACATTGGTTCACAGTTTTTTGGTTGGAATGGGGTGGGGTGAACAGAAAAACACAGTTCACAGTTCACGTTAAAGACCCCAGGCTAGCGGCTGTACTGCACTGGCTAAATTGCTCACCTACAGCGTGTGACTCGTCGCAACTTTAAATGGCTTACCAACTACACGCTCTATAAATATCCCCATAACCCCAATTTTTTGGTTCACAGTGGGATGGCTCGAGCACCATCACGTTCCCCTCGTGGCCTTGCTCGCGCCGCTGCCAGCTGTGCTCAGCTTGCTCAAGTAGCGTGGCTCATCAAACGGATGTATGCGAGAATGTCAGGCTGGGTATAATTCGTTCACTGATATAGGGACATGCGGTTCGGCGGTTGTAACGGGCTTTCGCAATAAATCTTACCAAGAAGGAATCAAATGTTGATTGACGTGTCAATATTCTATCAATCAAAATTTTCTCTGCAGGAATGCACGCTCAGTAGACTCAATTTTCCAAGACACCAGTGGAAGCGGACGTCAAGTAAACTGCTTCGCGATTTACGGTACTTACCTCACCATTTTAATGACGAATAAATAAAGGTCACGCAATGTTATGTTTCACGGGGTCCGGGAGATGTTGTAAAGGTTGTTACATTATAGTTCCCAGAAAACAAACGCCGTAGCAATATTTTCGAAAGTACCGACACTCATAATGTTCTAAGTACAGCTTAGGAGGAATATGATGAAAACCATCAGAAGAAATATGAAGACGTTTATTTGCAATGAAGACGCTATGAATGAATGGCGTTTTGCGACGGCAAGTTATGGGAGTTCGGGAATTTATAAGTTGACGTGATTGCTAACTATGAACATCCGGACAATGAAGACCAGTTTTGTCGGGAAATGGTGTTGTGGTGATGACCGGATATCGGACGACTCATGGCAGACGAACAAGCGAGTTTCTTCTCAGAGAATGGTAAGTGTCCAGTGTCAAGCACAACACGTGGCTACCGACGTTGTCGACGTTTCGAACACTTACCGCTTTCGACAAAAGTCCTGGCACCTGGGCTAACTTTGTGGAAAGACTCGAAGTCTTCCTTGAGTCCAATGCCATCATGAGCAGTAACTAAAGACGATCCAATATTCAGTCGGTGGGTGGCGAAACGTATCCACATCTGCTGAGTCATGGGCGATGCGTACTCTAAGTGGCTGGAAGTGTACAGGATGCCTGCCACGACGTCCAAACATGTCATTGCCGTTCTACGGTCTCTTTTACTACTTTTGCCCTACCGAAAATACTTTTCTCTGATAACGCGCCAAATCTTGCTTCAAATAAAATAAGCAAGTGTTTGAAGAAACAAAACCGGCATCAGGCATCACATTAGTGCACCATACCATCTTGCAACTAACGGGCAAGCAGAACAGATGGTGTGCGAAACGAAAAAAAGCCCCTTTGAAGCTTACGGAAGAGCAGTTCAGTGAAGAATCGCCAGGTTCTTGTTCCGGCAGCACGCGACGGTCTCATCTTACACGAAAAAAAAAACCCGCCGAAGCAATATTAGGTGGACGAAGAGCCACACTCCTCGATCTCATGATACTATGGCCTTTGAACAAATATCGAGGGATTCCCAGATCGGGAGTAATGGCAGTTTATTCGGTCGGACAACTCGTCTACGTGAGAAATTTCAGCGGAAGTCGGGCCTTCCATGTAAAACTTGTGTAGAAAAGGCTCTATGTTGGTTGACCAGGAGGTGTCATCTCTCTGAATACGTTGGATACCAATGCCCTTAAGCGTAAATATAACTAAATCACAAAACTCTCTTTGTGCATGGTATAACTTCCATTGTATTTGATAGTTGAAGCTATGGTGGTGATTTGGACCTTTTACACCAGGCTCATTTTTCTTATTTTTCGCCTTATACTCCTTTGCGGTTTAAGTATGCTTCAAGAATTTTTTGGAACGGGGACACTTTAACTCAACGAGGCCATTTGTTCCAAGTAGTCAATCAGGGAATACTGCTAGAACTCCGTCCCTCATATTAACGAATAAGCCGCACTTCTGCACAGTGCAGTTTTCCTGTTCCACGTACAGTTATCAAGCAGCATCCTATTGATTCTACCATATACTGTTGCGGGTGAAGAAAGTCTTTGGGTACACGATACTTGAAACAAGTCTGGCACTGTACGTTGTGGTTCGACACCCACTAATGTCGTCGTCCTTATAGAGCCTCATCATTTAATCATTACCTCGTCACCTCATATTGCTCTTCATCAACAGTAAGTACAATAGGCTACCGCCATATTACAATCCAAGAATTGAAAAATTCAGTCGTTCAGTACTTCAACATGTTTATTATTTATATAATGTTATTACGTTAGATTACCTCGAGACGATCGACGTCCATGGCCGATCTTCAAATACTTATACCTGTATATAAATTAGACGAACAAGGAGGGGGGGGGTGTCGGTGGCCGAGTGCATGGTCTAGCGCACACCAGCTCGGAGCACTTGGAGCGAAAGCTCGCGCTGCAGAACCCACCCCGTCCCTGCCCGTTTCGATCTGGAAGAGCATCGTACCGGCGTGGCGGTCGCGTATCACTACTGCGTGGTGCACGTTAAAGACCCCAGCTTTACGGTTGTACCTCACTGGCTAAATTTCTCATCTGCAGCTGAGACACCAGACGCCCACTAAGGCAGACTAACTTCCGGTTGTATAAACGTACACACAACAATTTGCAATTAGACGCATATTAGCAAAGAACACAGCGTGCAGTCTCTTTTCTTTGGGTGCCTTTTTTTTTTTTTTTTTTAAACCAGCGCAAGCGCGTGCGTTTTTTTCTTTTGAGACGGTTAGAACGGTCGCACAAAAAACCCGCGTGGTTATAACTAACTAAGCTATAATAATGGTGTATTATTCATATTTCCTTTCAGTTTCAGTCTCAGGAAAAAGGAGTTTCGCGGGAACTAGAGCCAATAAATGAGCCGCGCTTAGAGTAGCTTCATTCTCTTCCCCGACAGTTTTGTGAACGCCGCCATTTTGGTGCTTTGTGCAGAGCAGGCGGAACTGCCGATCGTCAAGATTCAAAAGTGCGACATCCTCAGCCTTAGATTCGGTGTTAGGAAGCTCATGTAATGTTGCTTTGTTTTGTCGCAAACTGTTTAAAGCGGAGGACGGAAAAGCGTTTCTTGTGATGTCAGATAAAGCTTCAAACAACTGGCAACCATGATTTTAAGCCACAATAAGGCCAAGTGTCGCTACTCTGAAGCGTAGCTTATTTAATAACACTATTCATTCTCTTGTTCAAGAGGCTTCTAATACCTGGAGGGGCCATGACGTAAGCCCCGTGGATTCCACAAGCCACTACCTTTTGACACCTGCCTCTTTTTCATTGTTCCCGCTTGTGCCAGTAAATTAGCTACGGTTCAGAGTAACGACACTTGGCCATATTGTGGCTCTAAATCATGGTTGCCAGTTATATGAAGCTTTATCTAAAATCACAGGAAACGCTTTTCCGTCCCTCACAAATGTTTAAACAACCCGCGACAGAGCATTGCAATTTTGCATCAGCTTCCTAGCACCGCATCTAATGTTGAAGAAGTCGTACTTTTGGATCATGATAATCGGCAGTTGCGTTTGCTCCGAGCAAGACCCAAAATGGCGGCGCGCAAAATAATTTTGGAGAACGGAGTGCCGATACTTTAAAGCTCATTTAGTGACTCTAGGCATAATGTGAACTCGGGTGTATTCTTTTCCTCTTCGTCTTCATTGTTTATTGATTTCAATCATATCGAATATGAACACATTATATCATGCTACGCCTGTGTAATTATTTGTCTTAAATTCATTAGCCAAACCCAGTACTTAAACCATTAAGTTATCGATAGTAAATCTTCCAATATATTTTTTAAAGGGCAACTCCAACCAAAACTCAAAATGAATTAAATTATTGATATCGCTTTAGTGACACAAAATACGACCCCAGCCAAAATTTCACGTCTGTGGGACGCCGCATTCTCAACTAATATCGATAATAAAAACGCGACCCGCCGCGAGCCGCTGCTCCTTAGCGAGCGGCCAGCGGGTTGCCGATCGCTAAAGCAACATTGGGCCGTAATGTCAACATCGTTCTCTTTTTTTCCTCCGTTCCGGACGGGCGCACGGCGCAGCCGTCGCGCGCGCATCTTTGTGCCGCTACCACCGCTACTTCGGCTTGTAATTGAGTGTTTAGCCGTTGCTTTTACCTGTAGCCCGTGTAGCTTCGGTATAGCCTTTTGTTTATTTGCTTGTGAGGACTCCTAGACTCGTTTTAGCGAGCAACTCGGTGCGCCCAAGACTGCCCAGCTGTTCCTCGAAAGATGCTAAGTACTACATGTAGCGTTGTGGGCTGCACAAACAAGCCGCTGCGCAACCCGGAGGTGCTTTTTCACAAGTTTCCAGCGGATCGGAAATTGGAGAAGGTGTGGGTGAACGCTGTTTGACGAGTGGACTTTGGAAAGCCTTGGGCGTCGACACCCAGATCAAAGCTCTGCTCCGATCATTTTTCGCCGAAGAGTTACGAACGAAACCTACGGGTGTTTTGTTGCTTGTGGCTTGTCAGCGAAGGGGTCGAGGCTTAAAAAGGATGCCGTGCCGTCGCTCTTCGCCCATCGTACATGTGCAGAAAAGGTAAACATGATAAAAGTATCCTGATCAATAAATAAAACAGTCATTGTCAAGTGCAGTGTTGAAGATTGAGCATTCACGCTCCATTGAATCTCTGTTGAATGGGGAATGGTGGGCATGTAGAGTACAACCACTAACTAGCTCCAAACACTGAAGTTTGTAATCAAAACGAAAACAATGTTCTGCTTTGCGTCACTGCTTGTTTACTACGCAATCTCGTGCGTAGTATTCAGGCCCGTAACGACTACTAGCGAACAGCCGGCGCGTGAAGCTCATGCGATATAAACATTCGCCTCCCAATCGTTCCAACCCGTTACGCAGCAGTATTAATTAACATTGCGCTTGTGAATACCACAAGAGACTTTAAAGAAATCGCGAAAGTTCGGATTTGTAAGTTACAACTCTCTAATTTGCCCGAGTTCGGCTGGAGGTAAATATAATATTTAAAAATGCCAAAAAAAAAACAACAAAAAAAACATTTGCCTTAGTCAAAAGTTACGAAGGAAAACTTAAAATCTTATGTATTCTAATAAAAAAAAAATTGTGGATGGGGGTGGGAATGCGAAAGGGAAAGAAAGTGTTCTCACCTTGCTTACGTTCTCTGTTTTCCTTTATCACCCACAAAAACTTTTGCTAGCTTTGAGAACAAAATGACTGCCCAAAGAACTTTTCTTTTTTTTTTTTTAGTGCGGCTAGTTTTTTTTTCTTTGTACAAAGATTCACTACCTGGACAAACTTATCTGGTGAATTAGTGTCGTAGCTTACAAATTCGGCTTTTACGCGCCTGAGGAAAAAATAACGAAGAAAAGTGAAAGCCGTTTACAACTCCCTGTAACGCCGAATTAGAGCGCAGCTCTTGAGGAGGAGGAGGGTAGGGTACTGGGGGGGGTTCAACTGACCAGGGGGGGTCACGTGACCCCCAAGGTCACGTGACCCCCAATGCCAATGATGTCATCACTGACGTCACTGATGACGTCATTAGTGACGATGACGATACCGATGACGTCATTAGTGACGTCACTGACGACTTCACCAGTGATGATAACGATGACGATGCGAATGTCGGTGACGTCATCAGTGACGTCACTGATGACGTCATCAGTGATGATGACGATGCGGATGCCGGTGACGACATCAGTGACGTCACTTATGACGTCATCAGTGATGATGACGATGACGATGCGGATGTCGGTAACGTCATCAGTGACGTCACTGATGATGTCATCAGTGGTGATGACGATGACGATGCGGATGCCGGTGACGTCATCAGTGATGATGACGATGTGGATGCCGGTGACGTCACCAGTGACGTCACTAATGACGTCATCAGTGATGATAACGTCATCAGTTATGATGACGATGACGATGTGGATGCCGGTGACGTCATCAGTGACGATGACGTCATCGGGGGGAGGGGGTCACGCGACATCGGCGGGGGTCACGTGACCTCGGGGGTCACGTGACTTCGGGGGTCACGTGACCTCGAGGAGGGGGTCACGTGACCTCAGGGGAGTCACGTGATTTCGGGGGGTCACGTGACCTCGGGGGGGGGGTCACGTGCCCCCCCCCCCCACGAGGTCACGTGAGCCCGGTGGGGGGCTCGCGTGGTGCATTATGGGACATTTCCCATAATTCACCGCGCGGTTACGCCGACGCCGACGGCGACGCCGCTCAAGTAGGAAACAGGCGCCTAAGAGCTGCGCTCTAAAACAGACGTCTGCAGCTTGACACACGTCTGTTCGGTTGTTGCGGAACGCGCCGGAGATCGTCAAAGCTTCGTGTCTGGGACTGACCCGCCGCGCGAAAGCGCCAGCACTGTACGTCACTGGCAGCGCGGCGTAGAGCAACGCCGCTCCATCCACGGAGCCCCGATGACAATTTAGGGCTAGCGACGAGTGCGGAAGACCGCACGCACGCCGACAGCTGCCGAGTACGGCACCGAACGAGTTCACTCGTTTTCCAGTCGCTAGCTTTTGGGTATACAAGCAACGAGTACGGCACGGCATAGCGCACGCGCGGCGGCGGCTGCCGAGTACGCCACCGAGCGAGTTGACGGGTTTTCCAGTCGCTAGCTTTTGGGTATACGCACTAACTCTTGCTACATATGCTGGGTAACTACCACGTATGCAGAATTAAAACAAAATCAACTTACCTTCTATCTTTAGACGGCTAGCGCAACAGAGGTAGGTGCCGCTTGGACTGCGTACTCGCTGAACGAGAACGATCTTGGCGTCACGTCCACATAGCGGCTGATTTCCAGTGTTGCCGGAACCTCGAGCGGCTAGTTTCGGTTTTGTCGGCCGCGCCCCAAACAAAACTTTGAGACGTCGATATCTTTAAAACTACGCACAATAACGAGAAAAAAATTACACCTTGCAACTCAGGGGCGCTAACTGCACTAAAAACAGTCATAATCCCAAAATCGAAAATATGGACCGTGGTTGCCCTTTAAATGGGGGTGCAAAGACACGGAGATTGATGATGATACAGACGCAAACGCCGCCTTCGGAAATTTTTTGAACATTAGAAATCAGCAGTTTGTCTGCCATCCGCCAGGGAGCGCAACAAAACACCCAAACAGTTCTTAACTGTTTTTTTTTAAATTAGCTAAGCTCTACACCTATTAAAAACCAAAGCAAGATCATTATGAAAATGTAATACATCGCAATGTATATCTATTCCAAACAATAAATATTATTAGATACCAATAAATCTATTTGATGTCCAAAAAATATATGCGTCAAAACAGGTAAGTTTGAAAGGCTCCTGGAGCGTTATGACTTTGAAAATGAAAAACAACAGCCATCGTCCACCTCTTGGGCAACCATTGTAGCTCTAGATGTTATCAAAGATTTTATCATAGCTTAATTATTTCCTCCACCGCATTTGAAGTACCATGACTCGAAGCACAAAAAAGTGCCACGTTTGATAAAAAATATCTAAACAAAAAAATGTTACACAACATTAAATTTTTTTCTGCATATTACCAATTATAGGCACTACATCGATAGCCAATTTTATCGCCCTAGCGCGTGTCATTAAAAACATATTTGTGCTGAAAAATGTCAATTTTAGGGCAATATTTGGAGGGATCAAAAAAACAAAGTAGTGCGAATACCAAAAAAGTGTATCGTTACATTCTTCTCCGACATCATCTTAACAAAACTGCTATATTGGAACCTTGTTATCTTTAATGGATCGTTCATAAAGCATGAACTAGCGGAGCAAGTGAGGGTCCGCGCCATCACATTCGCAACGCTACAAATGCGCATGAACAGTAAAAAACAACATATACATAATATCAAATGAAAGAGGATTGCACTGCCTTTCGAATGACATCAATCCCACAAAAGAGTACTTAAAAGGAGATGAGTAATGACCTGTCAAAAAGTACCTAAACTGTCACATTCAGTGGGACCGTGGCCTTAACAAAGAACTGGCTCGCAAATGTTACAACTCTTTGCAAGAATAATTGCGAAAACGCAACAACAATTCGAGCAGTGCTAGCAGAAGTGAAGTAAACACCACGTACGCGGACGTGCTGCGAGGGAACAGGAACGGACCCAACGTGGGGGGGGGGGAGAGAGACCATGTGCGGATGCGCCGCAAGCGACACCAGAACCTCCCAGACCGGGGGGTCACCTGCGCGGATGGATCATGAAATGTTGATTTATCGAAGAGCTCCAGCACCCGTTTGGAGCAAGCGAATGCGGGACACATATGCCTTCCAAGTTTCACAACTCCGGGCCTGAACAGACTACCCAAAATAAGTAAAAACAATACTAATATTAACAAACAACAGTACAATCGAAAAAAACAAAAATAAATTAAGGATGAACAGCCCCAGTAAAATCTACAAAGCAAAGATGCATCATTAAAAAACAAGTTAGTCGATGATTAATACACTAGAGATATTGCAAATTAACTTAGCGAGATCAAGGGCTGCCATTAATAATTGTGTTAATATATATAGTGAAACAAAAATGCTTAATTTCTTCTAATACAAGAACCATACGTTTTGATAACCACATTTCAAGTATTCCAAACTTGGTACCTACTTCTCACTGCCCCAATCTTGTTTAATTAAAAAAAAAACATTAAAAAGATTTAATAGTCTTAGAATGTAGATATTCAAACAAAAGAGTAGCAATAATATTCTCTGCATATCTTCTACAACCTCTTTATACTTTTCTAACAAGAAACACCAATTGGGGGGACAAAAAAGATGATGATCGAGGGGAACCGTTAAATGCTTTTGTATTAACACATCATCTTATATCCAATGACCAAAACTCCATTCCTACATTCTCTACTTTAAATAGAGGAAGTTGGATAAACTTTTCAATCATAATCCCTTCTTTAGCTCATACCGTTATTCGGTGGAAAGTATTAGAAACCGATAGTTTAAGTGATCATAATTTTATTGCCCTTAGATTCTTCGATCGAAAACAAATCATACAAAAAAATAACCTTAAATATCTGCTCAAAAATAGATTTACTTATAAAACAAGTTGATTGGTTTAAGGCCTTGGTACGTAAAACTTCTCACCAGAACGAATAGATCACGTAATGTATACACTACATAAAACTTCTTAAATTGGATACAAAAGTGCCAACTAAATGTTGGTTCCGAAAATCGCACGGTTCCTTGGTGGTCAGTTGATTTACAAATCATGAGATCTAAATCTAAGGCACTAAAAAGAAGGTACAAAAGATTGTATAACACATAAATTAGATGATTGCAAAAACGAATTTATTACGACTACCGAACGACATTAAAGAAGCCATCCACAATGCTAAAATTTCAGCTTGGCGGGAATCATGTTCCGCTGCCACAAAAAAGTCTCTATTTGGATTTTTATACAAACTCGCATTTAATAAGCTAGAATCACACTAATTCTTCCACCAATATTGAATGAATATAATACTTTAAGTTCTTCATTTATCGAATCAGTTCGATATATTTTAGACGCAATGTTCCCAACCGACGACATCACAAAAGACTCACCATATATAAGCGACCTTCGACAATATTTAAGCACTCCCTCACTCAATCTCTTCTCCTGATGTTCAACTAACATTTCAAGAAATATAACTGGCAAAGGGACGCTTAGCGCAGTAGGAAACTAAACGTTTAATATGGGCGAACTTGTGCCCAAAACAAAGAAAGACAATGAAGAAGCTTGGCAGGCGTCGAAGGCTGGCGGATCGAGCGCAAGAGTGAAACTGACCCCGGACCGCCACGCGGAGCACCTTTTCTACCCCCGGAGTACGTTTCTGGAACATATGGCGTAGCCAGAGGTCTCGCGTTGCCTGGCTAGCGAAGCGAACAATGATTCCGGGTGTCTTATCTGGACGTGGAGGAAGTCTGTGTGTTACAACTTGATCAGTGGTCAAGTCGGGAACACCAAGTTGCCTTGCCAGCTCATTTAGTTTGGCGATGAGGTCTTCATTTTCACTCGTGGGCATTACGTGTATTCCTAAGTTCTGTCTGCGGTTCTTTCGTTGCAGGTAATGAACTTTCTACTTTATTTCAGTTTCTGCTCCGGCTTCTGATTTATCTAAGTGTGTGACTTTTTTCTCCAAGTCTTCTATTTACTCGTGTTGCTCACCATCACGTTTCAACACATTGTTGTAATTCTCCGATATACGCTGAAGGGAGTGTTCCATACCATCCACCGTGTTGGCTTTAAGTTTAGCAGCGTGTCCAGCTTTGCATTCATAGCCATCGTTCGGCATCTCTTCCCGAACGACGTCACGAATGATTCTTCGAATGTTGTCCACACCGACAATGTCCAGGTCAAGCTGCGATAAGGCGACAGTTGACGCAGCAGAGGTGCCGACGAGTCGGTGGTAGTGGCTTGCCCGGGCCGACAGTGCAAGCTCAATGTTTGTGGCTTCCGCTACAAACTCGTCGTCAACAGTCGTTAGGGGTGTCGGACAATACCGCCGAAAATTGCACTCTTCACGCCTCTCATGAGGGCGCCCAGCTTCTTCACCTCGGAGGTCTGAGGTTCAGAACGGGCACTCATGCGCAGGACATCCTCCACGAAGCTAGTAATACTTTCGTTTGGTCCTTGGGTTCTTGTCCGGAGGAAATCTTCGTTCCGCTGTCTACAGTGATGATTTCTGAATGTAGCCTTCAGGCAGTCGAGACAGGTGTCCCACGACGTAAGTGAAGCCTCGTGGTTCTGGAACCACTGCCTCGCGGTGCCCTCCAAAGCGAAGTAGAGATTTTAGAGGACCCGCACCGTGGTCCGTCCAATGTGACGGGCTACACGTTCACAGTGTTGAAGCCAGTCTTCCATATCCTCGTGGACCTCGCCATGGAAGGTCGTCGGAGTTCGTTGGGCGACGGGCAGGTAGACGAAGGGTGCAGCGGTCTCGATTTGTGCAGACTGCCTGTTCGTCGTCCGTGTTGTTGACTGCTTGACCTTGGCAGGCAGGGAGCCGAATTCCGGGGGTAAGCCCTGAATTCGGCGGCTTCCTCGCGTCTCGGTAATCCCTGCAGATGGTCCTCTTGAGCAGGGGATAGGGCTTGCGCTGCGAGGCCTTAGAGGGGCACGCTGCAGGGGTTGCTACCTCGCTCCTGCACCAAAATGTCACGATTGACCTCCAGAGAGACGGTTAGCGCAGTAAACAAATAAGCGTATCAAAGGGGCGAACTTCAGCCCAAAACAAAGAAAGACAAAGAGAGCGTAGCAGGCGTCGAAGGTCGTCGGAGTGGCACGATCGAGCGCAAGACCAAAACTGACCCCGGACCGCCACGCAAAACCCCTTTTCTACACGCGTGGGTTCCTGGAACATTCGGCGTAGAACTTTCGGCTTGTTTAACATTCGAATCTCGATCGCACGACAAGGTCCTTAAACTTACGAGAAAGCTAAGTTGAAAGAATAAATAAAAGAAACTTCTGTTTCCTCTGGGGCCTCTGCGCGAAAGCCAAGCACGGTAACCGCAGTAACCGTTCGGCCACGCCCGCACTCGCTCGGCGACGCGCGTGACAATATCAATATTAACAAAACTTTTACTTTAGTCTGCCCCCGGTTGAAACCGAATTAATATTACCTTCTGGCATAACCATCACAATTTTTTCCTAGCTTTATTCAACTCTTGTCTAACATTTAGATATTTTTCAAAAGAGTGACAGAAATGAAAAATATTACAACTAATTAAGAAAAAGAAATATAAAGCAACACCCAACGCCTATCACCCAATTTGCTTAAATTACATACTCGGAAATGTTTTAGAACAAGCACTCTATAGCAGATTATATTTCTTTCCTCCAACAAAAGAAAAAAAAAACACTTCTCCACCCACTACAATTTGATTTCACACATCTTTAATCATCTACACAAGCACTGTTCACACTTACTACACATCTACAAAAAGAAAAAAAAATATCAACAGCGGCAGCGATGGTATCCCTAGACTTCACAAGAGCATTTTACACACTATTTTATTCGGTCAGTTTTGGCATATATAAAACACCAATATCGCCCAAATAATCTGTACAATCTACTCTACTCATACTTTATTGATAGAACCACCACGTATATCACACTAGAAAAACAGGAAATAAACAAATATTGCCACAAATGACAAGTGATGAGGCGGCGAATGACTGAGTAAACTGAACGTTTAATGGGGCGAACTTGTTCCCAAAAGTAAAAGTAAAAAAAAAAAAAAAAAGAGATAACAACAGAGCGTCGTGAGCGTCGAAGGCGGCGAAGTAGGAAGATCGAACGCTGAGGCGGAAACCGACTCCGCTCGCCTCGGGGAGCCCCTTACGTACACGCGCGGAGTTCTGGAAGATTCGGCCAGGGTGTAAGATAGACAGGTGGGGAAACGGCCTATAGAAGCCTACCGCAGCGCCGTGACCGGATTGTGTACTCGTCTGCCTGCGGGTACCCCCGACTTGCGACAGATGGCGCTGCGGCGAGAGGAAAAAAAGTCGGAATCGAATTTGCGTGGAACTCTATGGGAGAGTGCGCAAAATAAACTGAGAGCACGACAATCTTCCATTGAAAATCCACGAGAAACTATCTCCTTCAGTTTAGCCAATCGCCACCGGTCGTCCACCCCGAGTGAGAGTTCGCGGTGCTCCACATAGATGGCGCCACAGAAAAAGAGAAAACCGAGGGGGACACAATGCGGTCGCTCATCTGGCTCTCGTTTCCCCACCTGTCTATCTTACACCCTGGATTCGGCGTACAACTTTTGGTTCGTTGAACATTCGGAACTTGATCAGAAGAGAATGTTCTCGACCTAACGAGAACGCCGAGCTGAAAGAATAAATAAAAGGACAGTCTGCTGACTGGAATCGGACCTACACCATCTGCGCGACAGTCAAGCGCGGTAACCACTCGGCCCGCACGCGCTTGCTCGCCGACGCGCGTGGCAATATACTAGTATGGGATGCTCCCAGCGCTCTCCACTGAGCCCTTTAGGTGGTGGTGATGTAGTTTTAATAAAATGATCCAAAAGAAGAGGTGGGATGCAGGGTGATAGGTTAGTCTCCCAGGAGATGGGACAGCTGTATCACCTTGCTGGGAAGTGGGGTGAAAGAAGGACAGAGGTGAGGAAGGGAGGGGAGTAAGTATACATCATAGTTGGGAGCAGGGTGTAAGATAGACAGGTGGGGAAACGAGAGCCAAATGAGTGACCGCATTGTGTCCTCCTCGGTTTTCTCTTTTTCTGTGGCGCCATCTATGTGGAGCACCGCGAACTCTCACTCCGGGTGGGCGACTGATGGCGACCGGCTAAACTGACAGAGATGGTTTCTCGTAGATTTTTAATGAAGGACTATCGTGCTCTCGGTTTATTTTGCGCAATCTCCCATAAAATTCCACGCAAATCCGATTCCCATTTTTTTTTCCTCTCGCCGCAGCGCCATCTGTCGCCAATCGGGGGTACCCGCAAGCAGACGAGTACACAATCCGGTCACGGCGCTGCGGTAGGCTTCTATGGGCCGTTTCCCCACCTGTCTATCTTACACCCTGGTTGGGAGGCGATTCCTCTTGATGACGACAAATAGTCAAGGATCGCTCGAAGAACACTTGTTAGCACTGCACGTGATCCCGTTGGAAATAAAACCTTTGTACGGTATGGCGGCTATGTTCACATTTCCAAGCAAGCTTTACGACTGTCTGCAAGTAATGGGCACGTCCATAAAATATGGTCAAGGCCTTTCACCACGTTACAGGCTTCACATATCGGGGAAGAGGAGTGCCCAATGAGGTGGAGTCGTGCTTTTGTGTTGGCGCATCCGACTCGAAGTCGATGCAGAATCGCCTGTTTTTCATTTTAACTTTTTCCTCGGAAAAAGATGTGGGGGAGATCCTGCAGCTATCTCAGGATCGGTGTGTAGCATTCTAATGCTTCTTTGAATAAAAGAATTGGCCGAATTGTATGTATGCACAAAAAAGCTTGGTGAGCTGTCGGACTGGGCAGCTGTGGCAAGCGCATCAGCGTCTTCGTTACCTTGGATGCCGACGTGGGAAGGAATCCATTGAAAGTAAAAGGTGTTTCCATTTCTGCCTGCGGTTTATGCAAGTTCTGCAGTTCGAGCAAGAGGGGAAGCATTCTCCTACCCCAAACAATAGGTTAGGAGGACCTAAGACCAGCTCCAGGTTCTGGGCTTCTCGCCAGACATAATGAGAATATCAACAACAAAACTGGAACAAAAAATCATCTACTCTCAAATCAACAGTGTTCAGGAATGGAAAACAAAAACTAAAAACAGACAGTGAAGAAAAAAGAAAACGAAGAGGTCTAAAAAAAGAGAAAAAAGACTAAAAAAACAGAAAAAGAAAACATTTTTTTAGAAACACGTGAAGGTCAGTACAAAATAAATATGGACACAGGAAGTTTAAAAAGTGTGATCCTTCTCCTTCTGGGGAAAATGCAAAAATGTAAATACCAGGGTATGTATGGCTATGAAAGACTAAAAAAATCATATCTTCTAGTAAAGAAAATATTCATAAAAAACAACAAAAAGAAACAACAACAACGCAGAAATAAAATAATCTCTGCTCTCCCCCTCCTCCCCTCCCTCCCCCAAAAAAAGAACATAAAAAATAAGGAGAAAGACAATTAATAAATAATATAAAAACATATATGGGAATACAAAGATACGCCGATTTACATAATTAGTTCAAACATTAAAAGAGAATAATATTTTTAAAGTTTTTTTCAAATCAAATTCTAATATATTCCAGTACGAAAATTCTAAACAATAAAAATACAACTTCCTCCTCGTCAAGAAAACCAAAAACGAGAGGAAATACTAAGGAAAACCACAATGAATAACTACACCAAAGAAAAAACAAAAGAAACAAAAATAATCATAAATGCCTACAATATTTTTCAAGTTCGTTCCAATGCCAAGGTTCAGCTGCCTCCCTGTTTTTTTTTTAAATTGTCTTTAAGAACAAAAGAAAAATTTTGGCCAGTTTGGGCCCTCATTATTCATTTTAAATTGGATTAAACCTGTTGTTCCGTCGGGTGCTTCAGGAAGAGGGAAGCAGCTTATTTCCTTCGTTTTTAGCTCTTACGTAGAAATTTTAATTTTAATTGTGCCTTTCAGTGGCAGAGGGTTGGCACTCTAATAAAATGTGATTAACATCTTCAAACAGATCACCGCATTTAGATGTTGGAGACCCGCGTTGCCGAATTCGATTCAGAAAGCTTTCTCTAAAAGCCACTTCGAGTCGTAGTCGTTGGAGGAGAGCATCGTATTTTCTTTTTGCTCCGGTACAAGGTAGGGTCAATACGGAGGAGGAGAGCGTCGAGTGAGTTTCCGGTGAACCATTGTTGTTGGGGGAGTTCCTCTCGGAAGTGCCGTAGGAGTAGCTTGACATCCGCAGCTTTGAAGATTGTGAGTTCTGTTGTGTTGCGAGAATAAGCTTCGCCAGCCGAGCGACCTGTTTCGACGTTTCCAGTAATGTTGCAGTGACCCGGAATCCATTGAGGGTCTGTGAATGCGGTGACTCGTTTTTGCAGGTCGTCTTTTGTATCTCGTATTAGCAGTGCGTCCCCGGCTTTAGAGTCCAAACGCTTTGCCACTAAAAGACACAGGCTAGAGATTCGTATTTAGACTGCTGGACAGACGTCCCCATCTTTAGCAAAACTACTGGGCCCTTGGCCAGACCGCGAAACTCTAAAAAGGGCACTTAGGATTGCGATTTTTTTTTTTTAAGAATAGCGATCTCTGTCAATATCTTAGGCGCAAGAACATTGACCCCCCCCCCCCCCCCCCCCCCACCCATCCCGACCCATGATTGCGAATGTTCGTGATCACGTGTACGAGCGAGTGAGCACAAGAGTGTGCAGTGAGTGAAAATGATGTGTATCTTCGCAGCGGATAGTTAGCGAAGAAGTATACAGTGCTAGCTAAAGGATAAACTTTGTACTTTACTTGTATTGTCGGGTGCCTTTTAGCAATGGCTTTTTGATACTGCATAGCCACCCGCTTCTTGTTTGTGCTGCTTTGTTTGTTTTGGATCAATACTCCTCCTTTCAGAGCGCAGCTCTTTTCCTGGTTGAGGGGTGTCGCCGTCGGCGTGACAGCCAGCGCCGGCGTACGCGCGTGGCATTATGGGACGTCACAGTTTCTTCGCTAAATTTAGCGGGGAAACTGAATTGGTGCTGAGGTCACGTGACGCCAATTTCTCCGCTAAATTTAGCGGGAAAATTTAACCCTCTATATTTAGCGGGGAAACTTAACCTGCTAGATTTAGCGCGAAAGTTAACCCGCTAAATTTAGTGGGAAAATAGAAGGGGAGGGTACGGAGGAGAAGAAGGGGCATACACCCCCCCCCCCTCGTACCGTCCCCTCCTCCTCCTCAAGAGCTGCGCTCTAGTGTCGCATTAAGGAGATTTGTAAACATCTTTCAATTTTTGTTTTCTCTTTTCATCTCTCATCCCTTCATTTTCGTTCTTCCATCATAATTTTCTCCTTTTCATTCATGCTCAAGTTATATAGTTTCCGGCGTCGTTTATAAGACCGCCAATCTTTCCGATACTCGATTTATTATACCTCTCTCTCTCTCTCACACTCGCTCTCGGGTTTAGAGTAAAGACGCGTTCACACTCTTGCGACCTCTTAAACCTGGGTTCCTTAAAACTTCTTAAACCGGAGAACACACTGGCGCCATCTATTGGGAAGAGGTGTAAACTCGGCGGTCCGGCATATTTTTTTTATTTCGCGAGCGTTATCCTTTTTTTTTTTTTGGCTTGAAAAGCTTTTGTCAATGTTATAAACGAGCCTTTCTATGGGTATTACACACATTTTACCTCGGAAATCCCGCAAAACCTTCGCTCTTGTGAAATGCAGTTCCAGGGTCACCGCATAGATGGCGCCACAATGCCAGTGTGTTCCGTCATTCTAAAAACATTTAAGAAGTTTTAAGAGATGTCGTCTCTCTCAGTCGTACTCGGTCGCAAGAGTGTGAACGGGCCTTAACCGCCGAATTCAGAAACCTCACTCAAACTACACTCAAACTGAAGGGCCCCTCCACTTCCTTGAGGAAGGCGCGAGGGCCGGCGCTGGCCAATCGCGAGGACGGATCTGCCGTCGCGATTGGCCAGCGCCAGCCCTCGCGCCTTCCTCGAGGAAGTGGAGGGGCCCTTCAGTTTGAGTGTAGTTTGAGTGAGGTTTCTGAATTCGGCGGTAAGTCACGGTTTCCCATTAGGGTAGAATTTTGGAAGCGCTCGTATTTAGTCTCCGTAAATCTATATCAGTCATTTATTTTGGTTCGAATTTTGATCGGAGTTACTTTTTAAGTGTCTTCACGCATTTCAGCAGCGGAATGTCACAGTCATGCGCGCGTAGGCAGTTTGGAGTAACCAACAACCTAAGAATGCCAGGACGTGGCGTATTGCTTCTGGATTCGGGATTCGTTTTTCGGGGTTCTCATCGGTAAATTTTGCAATCCTATTGACTGCCAAGCGATGATAAAAGGCTCAGGACATGCCACGCCCAGTATTTCTTAAGCTTTTAGTGAACGCAAAAAACAGTATCGCACTTATTTCTTTTTAGTACTACTAAGAGGGCGCTGAAACGAGACTATCGAACATACTGCAATCACTTGCGAACATGTTCTACTGCCGAAACAGTGAGCCCGCGCCTGCCGCTGGAGTAGCTTTTTCGCTGCCGACAGTAGAGACTAATGCCCTGGTTACCGGGGCACCCTTAAAAACCCTGACCTCCGTCACACTTAGCTGCGGTTAATGGTGCCCCTGTAACTACTGTATAACCTTACTTATCCGCACCGTCCCTATTTTTGAACAGCGTTTTCGCCATGTGTTTTACTTGGAATTTGAAAAACTTTCGGGAGGTAGAAGCCTGTGTCTGAGATTGTAAGCTATTCGTAACCGCCACTTATTCGAGGGCGTCGTGATTTAAGTAAATCGTGGGACACATTAAAAAATATCGCGGAAACTCGGTATCGCAAGGTACAACCATTTAAAAGCTTTGTTATACCCTTGTGTCACGGGCACCCATAACGCCACATATATAACCTGCGGGCATCTTCTAACTCCGATTCCCTCAGACCCTGTCTCCGGATGAATATGACACTGCAATACTTCGCTCTCGGCAAAAGGGTTTATTCACTCACTCATTGCCTGGGGGGGTTTCGGGATCGGGGGACGGTCAACAGCGAGGCCGGGGGAGAGTCCGCTGCCACAGCAGCTTCTCTGAGTCCCAGCGGTGGTCGTCCCCACCGCGTCATGGGGACGTCGTCGTCCAGGGTCGCTGTCCGGTCCGTTTGTCGAGTCCGCCACTCGACGTAGTGCCCGTACTCCCCCGCGCCAGCGTCCAGCGCCGTCCGAGCTCGCCTCCGTGACCGGTCCCTCGTGAAGTCGGCAGCCCAAGCCCAAGCTCTCTTCCTTTGTCTCCGTTCCCCCTTTTGAGACCTTCCCAAGTCCTTGTCCCGCCGACCGTCCAATCGGGAACCTTGCTGCGAGCCGACCCTCCGACGTCAGCGCTGGGTGAGGGGGCGCTTGCCCCGTTGCTCCCGGAGAGCTCGGACATTCCGCGACAAGACGGCGACTGGAAACGGGAAGGTCACAGGGAACGAAGGAGCGCCCGACAATACGGCGGCGGGGACCGGGAAGGTCACGGAGCGCGGGGGAGCCAGGGAGAGGGTCCCCGCAAACCTTAAACGGCCGCCCCCAGAAAGGAGAAAAAATCTTTTTATTTTATAACAGTCTGGTTCGTAGACGCAAGCCAAAAAAAAAAATAATTTTACGCGAAAAAAAAATTTAGAGCAATATTCACGGCGAGAGCTTTCTTTGAAATTCTGCTCGCAAAGTGCATAACAACACGGAATGGTTATTCGCTCAATGAGATGGTAATTTGTCCTTTCCACTTAAACCTGAAGGCGAAGACAATCCTCCTCTGCTCCACGCCCCTGAAATGCCGAGAAAGAAAACAAGGGGAAAGGAGGTGACTACCGACTAAATCGCGCCTCGCGCTGTTAATATTGCTCTTAATTTTGTTTTCCGCGTAAAACTAATGTTTTGGCACGCGGGTCCCAAAAAGGCTGTTGCAAAAAAAAAAAAAAAAAAACATTGTTTTAGGCGCCCTTTAAAGGGGCGGTGCAATAATTTTGAGATTGACAGGATTTACCTTTTGTAAGTATATATTACATATAGTTCCACAAGTAAACGAAAACATGCATCCTTGCCCGAAATACAGCGATTCCGCTGCGTAATTGCAAAGGAAATACGAGTCATTTGCCGAGCTTTAGCCGCATGTGGCGGTTACAGGAACTGTTGTGTGACGTACTCTGGGGGATGTCGTTTGTAAGTTAGCATTTGTGCAATTTTGTGCTCAGTAAGGCTATTTTATCTGTATGTATATATCTTGTCGGTTTGAGCATAGAGCAGTGCGTGAAAAAGCCTAGTGTTATCCCTAAAGTCTATTAAATTGTCGTGGCACCATCTTTCAGAAGTCAACAAAGCCTTCTCCCCTGCGCAGCCACCCTCCCCTTGTTCCCGGGTTTGTTTGTGCAGAGGTGATCGGTGGCCAAAAGGGCTAGCGCACACCAGCTCGGAGCACGTGAAGCGAACACTCACGCTCCAGAACCCTGGATCCTGGGTTCAATCCCCACCCCGGCCCGTTTCAATCTGGATGAGCATCGTACCGGCGTGCCGTCGTGTATCACTACTGCGTGATGCACGTTAAAGACCCCAAGCTAGCGGTTGTAATGCACTGGCTAAATTTCTCATATACAGCTGGGAGACTCGTCGCCCGTTGAGGCAGACCAAGTTCTAAGCTGTATAAACATAAACGCAACTCAGTTTTTTTTTTTTTGTTTTTTTTTTGGTGGGGGGAAGGGGTGTTTGTGTTATTTTTCCGACAGCATCTTGCTTCCGCGTGCGTGGGAAAGCACTAGCGATGACGAAAAAGAAGAAAAGTCTCGTGAGCCAGCGCACCAGCGATGATAACTGCTTGGTCTACCCAACGGTCTGCCGATGTCGAGTTCTGTATTATGGGTGTGTGTATGTTTATACAGCCTGAACTTAGTCTGCCTCAACGGGCGACTTTTCTCTCAGCTGTAGATGAACAATCTAGGCAGTGCAGTACAACTGCCAGCCTGGCGTCTGATACGCCTTTGAAACGTGATACGCGACCGCACGTCGTTACGACGCTCATCCAGATCGAAACGGGCAGGGGTTGGGTTTGAACACAGGATCTATGGGTTCTGCAGGATGAGCTTTCGCTCCACGTGCCCCTGAACTGAAGTGCGTCAGCCGACTCGGCCACCGATCCCCCTATAGTTCTGTACCAAGAGCCCACATTGCGTAAATATTTGTACATGCATAAAAGAGCTCCAGCAATGTCTCGAGTAATGTTTTTTTTTTTTTTTTTCGAGGAGCTGATAAGTGCCTGAACTTTCGTTCTCTCGTGTGTCTCAGCGTACTATCCCATCGTCCGCCGCGATCGCGGGCGATGCTTACCGGGTGCGGTGTTTTGTTGTGCCCGAACCGGAGTCCCCTGTTCGTAATCCAAAATCTCCCCTATCATTGTCTACCGCACGAGGAACCCCTCAGGGGTGCGTTGTGTAAAAAACTAGCACGCCATGACACCGTGTTGGTCGAAGACACGGTTGACACGGTGTTCAGAATCACGAGAGGTGCGCAGGAGGACCAAATAATAGTGGTCACAGAGCCCATCCCGAAGTGACGTTATCCCCCGGAGATGTCACTGCGCACGTGACTCGGAAGTGCTCTGCCGCCGATGCACGAGCTGAGAAACACCAAAAACTTTGATCTTCGTCTTTTTTTAATAAATACTAGCGCATGGAAGCAGAAATGGTTTTCTGGTCTTGTACGTAGAAATGATGGGGACCAACTCTCACAATTATTTGGCCGAAGTTGTAAAATCCTTGCACCGGTTATGATGACCCGTCGCATCTCCCCGTATTTGTGAGTGCTTTGGAAGCTCGTCGAACCATTTTCCCAGTCGTTAACACCACTTGGGGGGATGGATTAGCCCAGGCTTAGCCGAACGCTCGAGGCCTGACCAGTCTGGCTGGCGTCAGTCGCTTCAGGGAAAGCACCACTCAAGGACTCTTCTCCCTCACGTGTCAACCCTTCTGACCTCTTCCTGCGGCTGGCGCCGAGGCGGCGGAACGCGACAATAGCGAGTTTTAGTAGACCGTGTTTCCCCCTTCGTTAAGCCCCTCCGCTACCCGGAACTCTACAGCCAAGGCCATCGACGCGCAGGCGCAGTGGCGGTTTCTTCATAGCGGAGGGCTAGCGGAGGGGAAAACACGGTCTGTTAAAATTCCCTAGTATGTGTTTCGAAACCTTCCGTGTACTTATCCGTCAGGGTAGCGGGGGGGGGGGGGGGGAATTAAACGCCGCCGGCTGTCTGCTGGCAAACAATCGAGGTGTAAGGTGTATAAATATAAACACCCAGATTGTTTAAAACAAAATAAGCGAGAAGCGCGTTGCAGGAGTCGCAGCCATGTGCTCAAAAACACATAGTGTCTATAAATAAGCTATTCAATGCTATCCGTTATGTTCGGGCACCACAAGAGTTCCAAAAATTCAACTCCATATGATAGCCACGACGAACTGTAAGTTTTTTTTTTTTTATTTCGCTCCAAGATTAACCAACAAACATCTTCAAGATTACCTGTCCAGCTTCCTAACTGGACCGGTTATGTTTTGTCTGCCAAAGTGAAAGGATTCAAGATCTTCAGTTTTTAGCGCGAGACACATGGACGGCAGAATCGTCCGATCCCACGTCCGATCCGACAGTCCGAACGCCGCTCCGAATTGCCACACGCGACAGATTGAGAGTTTGAGACACACGCTTCCGACCTTGCATGCGGCACGACGATCCGTTCGGCTCCGCCCAGGAGATTCAAGCTCTCCAGCGGAGGTCCGCGTTCATAGATCTCTGGTCCCAGATTGACGGTTCAGCTCGCACGAGCGAAATTAGGAGCTCGTTCTCGCTAGCGCGTGCATTCTTTGTCGGGGCCATATTTTTCGAATGAGTCAGCGGGATCCACGCGCCCGGCTTGCCGTCGCCCGTCCCGTTTTCTTCGTCCCGCCAGACCCAGTACGTCATCATGACGTTCGCGCTACCTGTGCTGTCATTGGCTGGACGCATCCGACAATCCGTCAGACGTGCGAAACTATTTGGCGCGTTGGACGCACGTCGGATCGCCGATCCGACATCTGAAGCGACCAAATTTTTCGGATCAGGCAGTCGTATTGCCGGATCGGACGTCGGATCGGATGGATTTTTACGCGCATGTGTCTCGCGCTTTAACGTTACTCTACTTGCAGACAACTTACGAAAAGCGTTATGTACAAAACGGAGTGAATGGGCTTTTCGGTAAGGCAACAAACAGCCAGTTATAGGGACTAGGGATGCCGTGAACTTTTTTCGAATCGAAGTTTCGATGATCGAATCAAGCGGTTGAGAGGTTCGAAAGATTTCGATTTTTCGAATTGTCTATATCGTGAAATTCGACGGAGGTCGAATTTTCGACCTTGTTAAGCTAAGAAGTTCGACGCTTTTCGAACCGTCGAACTTATTACGCTAAAAAATTCGATCTTTTTCGAACTTTCAAACTTATTGCGCTGCAAGGTTCGATGCTTGTCGAACTTTCGAACTTGACTGACCACAAAGTTCGATAAATTTCGAACTTTCGAACTTATTTATCAAGAGAATTCGAAAAGTTTCGAACTTTTGAATTCTGAAAAGTCAGAAGTTCGACGAACTTCAAACTTTTAGGGTAAAAGTTCGACGTTCGTCGAACTTCGAAAGACCGGCGGACGGTTTCATTTGATTTCAAGTAGTGGGGTACATTCGTAATTTTTTTTCTCGAACTTTTACACGCGGTGTTGCGTTCCTTACGAAAGGCAATGTCGTTTATTTCTATTTTCTGGCATGCTTAGGTTTAAAGAAATAAATCCCCGAAGGGGCTAGGAAGGACGACGGGTTTTTGACGATTATCGTTTGTGCCAGATTTGAAGCACGCTGCAGCCGGAGCTATTTATGGTAGACATGTTATACTTTTTTAAGAATGATCTATGTATAGCTTAGGTAAGTGCCGTCTTAAGATGTGATTATTGTTATTCAACGTGAGTTTCGAAGAAATGTCCAAACATTTATCTGCATGCAATTTTGACCTAAACTTGATATTTATTTTCGTCTAAGTTGTTTGAAGTATCGCATTTAAATTAACACCACAGACAGTACATATCATTGGCATCTGCAGAATACAAAATAATATATTTATTGTTTTTTCACGTTAAGGAATAAATTAACTCATGGGAGAAGATTTCTAATAGTGTTAAAGTTCAGCACGTCATTAAAAGAAAACTTTTTTTTTTTTTGCTTCACGTTCCTGGGACGTGTTTTTTTTTAGCCTGTACACATCTTGGTAAAAGAAACTTGTTTCGAAGTTCTGAATCTCTGAATATGCAAGAATAGAACACTTCCGACGAATTCTTGATAGTTTTTTTGTTTTTTTTCTCCTGCTTTTTATTCCCGCATTTATTCTTTCTTTCTTTTTTTTTTTTTTTTTTTTTGTTACTATGGGCACAGGTGTTTAGGTCGAAAAGACTGCTTTGAACTTCCGAACCACTAAGCATGTGACGAGTAGTGCCTTCCGACAACGAGTTTCTAACAATGACCATCTACGCAACCTTTTATGCAGTGAAGAGCGACAGTAGCTATACATATGCATAAATAATTTCAGATTAAAATAAGCTCGAACACGCTCTCTTTCCCCGTATTGCTTTTTTTAACAGTCCGAAATACCTGCAAGGTAAAGAAAGAGGCTGAAGCCCCCCCCCCCGCTACCCTCTTTCCCCCCGTTTTTCCTCTTCCGACGCCACTTGTATGGTAGAACGCTCCACGACCCCGAGTTCTTTCGGTTTTCGTGCTTTTTGCGAGGCGATTCCTCCGTCCCAGAAAATAAACCTCCAGGACAATTATAAACTTCACCGGATCGGATTACTACCAGCGTGCAAGGGGCGGCGAGCAGGTTTGCCAGGTCGCTTCAAGGTGTTTCTGAGCCTCAACCTCCTGCTCGCCCCTGGCCGTTTCGAACTGGATGAGTCTCGTAAAACAGTGTGTTCGTGTAATCACAACTTCGTGACGCAGGTTAAACCCCCCCCCCCCCCCCCCCCCCGCCGGGGCTGGCGGCCACAATTCTGCACTGGCAATTATTCCAGCACATCCGGGACACTCGTCGTTTCATTTCATTGCCTGACCAACTTAGCAGAATCTAGATATCACACCCTAACTTTTCTAAACTTGATTTTGTGAAAACCAGTGAGTCGTGAAAACGTTATTTGAAACTGAAACTGTGGAAAAACTTGAAAATCGGACTTCGAACTTTGAAAAGTTGGATTAGAAACAAATTCAAAATCTTCAAAGTTTCTTTTTTTTTTTTTTTTAGTTTAGCGTTAAAAGAGAATCGAAACTTTCGACCTTTTCGAACTTTATGCAGGAAGAAATTTGAAATCTTTGAATTGTTCGAACTTCATGTCTATAAAAATTCGAAGCGTTTAAAGTTTTCAAATTTTTTCCCAAAAAATTTCGAAATCTTCGAATTTATCGAACCTGAAGGAAAACAATATTCGAAATATTCGAATTCGAAATTTTAGAAACCGTGAAAGCTTCGAAATTTTCGAAGTCGAAACTCCGCTGTGGTCAAAAGTTGCGAATTTTTCGAATTCGAACCTCGGTCGGTACGAAAATATCGAAATTTTTCGAAATCGAACCTCAGTTCGCTTTGCAAATATCGAAACCTTTCGAAATCGAACCTAGGGTGGTTCGCGACATCCCTAATAGGGACTCGAATTCGAAGCTCAGGAAAAAGGTCTAATAAACCCCTTTCCCGTGAAGTGCGCTATCAAATGCGATGCACATTAGCGAAACCCTTTAGGACGTTTTTTTTTTATTAATTTTATTTTACTTTATTGACATAAGATTAATGTGAGACGATGAACTTTCACGGTGTTGGCTTAGTAATGCAACGTCTCCAAGCTTCCACTTTGTGCTTTACACCAACCATGACTCTTGTTCTTTGCAACTAATGATAAGTGACGCCCCTCTATGCTGGGAAAATGGGCGCCATTCATTGTTGTGGAAATCCGCCAAACACGTGCCGCGCGCCACTTCTGGAAAGAACATGGCATCTGAAGTGTAGATTAGTGCTGCGCTGTTCCGCCATCATCTTCCTAAGGGCTGCACCTTGCACGTGTCTCGTGCATCGGCGGACCTTGCGCTACTTTTGAAATATGAAGTGGCTTTAGTGATAAGCAGCCAGGGTCGACTTGCTAGGAACAGCGTCTCAGCTGAAACTGGGAGAAAGAAAGCAGTGCCAAAGCCAGCGCACGAGCTGAGCTGGACTCAAGCCGCGACTCATGACGCTCGCGCGCCCCCGACTTTGCAGTGCTTTCTTTGACTCAGCATCAGATGAGACGTCGTTCTAGCAAGCCTGGTCAGAATTGCATCTCGTGAAATTTCCTCCCGCTTCTCTTTCGTTCTAGCGAGTGCCCGCAATCGGTGTTTTGAAATAAAATCAAGCGAGATGCTCAGTGCTGCCCTGCCATGTTTTTCTGTGGCCGGGCTAAAGAGCGGTTTTCATTACGGCCTTCACTCTCGCCTCGGAGCAATGGGACTTTGTTAGCTGCGTGGGGCTGCGATCACACTACCACACCTAACACGGCCTGAGCCTTCCTGAGCATCTGTTCCCCGACCACTGCGATTCAAATTGCGTGCCATTATATTTATTTAAAACATCTGTAGTGACCCGACTAAAATAAGTTTCGGCTTACGATCATTAAATGCTTGTCTAGGCAAACTCGTTCCTTGAGTGCACAAAGAGAAAGAGGTATTCCGCATTAGTCCCTGCAGGCAGCCGACCCCTGACCTGTTGGTCTAATTACTCCAGAAACTTCTCCAACTCAACCCCAGAGAAAAGATAACAACACGGTGAGGAGGACCTGCCTCTCAGAAAGAATTAGAGCGCTGTAGGAGGAGTAGGGTTACAGCGACCCCTTCGAGCTGCCGCCGCTAGGAGCACCTACTACCCGTGCATAGGCCGTAATAGATCGCGCCTGTTCACCCTAGACCGTCAGCGGTTCTTCCAACAGCTGAAGGAGGCAAATGCATGTTCATTAGCACATATGGCTTCAAATCTAAACACGTGAGGAGAATAACGCGGAGGAAAAACATGCACTACAGAACCCAGGAATTATTGACCCGAACCACGGCCGCCGCCCGTTTCGATTTGGATGAGGATCGTACCGCGGCCTGCTTAATTTCTCACCCACGTCGGAGACACCATGCGCCTGCTGGGTTAGCTTAACTTTCCACTGCCTAAATATTTATAAGAACAATATACTGACGGTGTATTTACACAAAGAAGGTTTTCTAAACGGAAATGTGCAGACGTTATCGCGTTTCGAAGTCACGTGCGTTACGCCCGAATGCATGCTAATCGCCGTATACTACGCCGCTCCGCCGAGAGCAGGGTATTGTCCTACCGTTCCGGCGGGAAAATATTATCGCGTCGAAGGAAAATTTGATGTCTTGTGTAAAAAGCATGGTGGAAGTTTGAAGCCGTCACCTTCTTGCACCGAGAGCGAAAACAATGTTAAATTTCCAGTGGCGTACCAACTTGTTTGTGAATGGGAAGGGGCAAACCAAACCCCCCCCCCCTTCTCCCCCCCCCCCCCCCCCCCCCCCTGCGTCCCCAGGGCCGGGAGCCGGTGCCCTTGGTATCCTTTAGGTGCTGCCGGCCAGTGTTTGCCTGCCCAGTGCTGCTCTTCCAGAAAGGGGGGGGGGGGGGGGCGGCAAAACACATGCCTTGCCCCCCCTCCCCCCACATACACACACATACTCTGAGAACAGGGGGCAAGCGCCCCCTTGCCCCCCGGTTGGTACGCCCATGGCTTTGACGTTGTTTATTGAGAATGCAGCGACTTCAAGCATCCATCACGCTTTCACAAACATCAACGAACCAAACGAACCCATGTTGTGACGCCATATTCCTTTCTCGCTGGAGCGATGGGGCGATCTGTAGGAGGGGAATAGTTTGTCCTAGGCTCCCTGCAGAGTACGCGGATTGGCAAGCGTCGGTGACGTGCGCCACGTAACCTCAAAACACAGTATATTCTTCTACCTGGAGAAAATCTGCGTCGTAGGAGTACACCACAATAGAAATATGGCACTGTCAACTTTGATGCTGTTGGAGCAAGCTCTCCACATGAAATCTGTACACACCATACTTGTCGTTTTACGCAATTTTATTTTCTTGCCGGGAGTGTTTTTCTATGTGGAAGAAATCTCTGTCGTTTGAATAAACCCGTAGAAGCTTCACCGTGGCGGCGTTGGAAAGCCGGTTCTCGAATGCAGTGCTGCATAAAACTAACTTTGGTCCTGCGAAGATTTAGCGTGACATTCCCCCAAACCTAACGTATTTACACGCCGACATTGTTCGCAAAAAGGTTATGTAGATAAATTGACAAGCTGGGTTTTGATATGGGAGTCAAGATATCACCACGTAATTCAACCAGTAGGCCCAGGATTAGCACAAAAAGCGCCAAGAATAAACCATCTCGTGTCAGCGTGAAATTAAGGGAGCAGCGTACTGTCCCAGAGTGTATGGTAGTTTTCATTTTCAAAAATTTGAAACAAAGATCAGAAGTCTGAAACGAACCATTAGGCTTAGCGTGCGTGGAGAAGGGGCATTTGGAAAAGTGGGAAATTCTGAGCTAGGCTTCTCTGCACATTGATAAAACCTTGTTTGCCCCAAGTGCCCTGGTATCCAGCATGAGACCTTCAGAGAGGAACATTTATCAGCTTTTTATCGTCATAAAACAATTTCAGAAGGTGATTTATTTTTATCTCAATGCAGGCACGGGTTTAGGGTCCAATTTTGAACGACAGCGAAACAGCAGGCGTAGCGTGTTTTGTTTCGTTTTGAAGGTATTTTTTATTGAATCTGCCAAAGGGAGAACTGGCGTTTCTTCCGCCTGTCGGAGATGGCATGTTTGACCTCTCGTTGTGCTCCGACTTCTCACACTGCTGCATTACAACCCTTCTGTGACGCTTCCAAAATAAATTCTATGACGCTTATCAACAACAATAATATTAATAATAATAATAATAAAATAATAATAATATTAATAGTAATAATTTATTCACAAACACCCCGATCTCGAAGGGGATTATCCACTCAGATCAAAATCAGCAGAGGCTTCTGGGACGTGACTCAGCATCACAAATAATCAACATTGAAATAAATTTTAAGAAGCTATATTTTATTAATAATGTTTGAAAAAAGAAAAGTCAAACTTTCTTCTTTTGAGGAATTTTGGCAAAGTTTGGCAAATAAAGTATTTTGTGACCAACACAAAATATTTTGAGAAACTTGACATCACCAAGAAGATCAAAGCTAGCTTTTTGAGTTCCTATAAATTCAATATTATATGTACAAAAATAAGATCCGTTATATACAGTTTGCCCCCCCAAAATTAACAGGTTTTTTTTTTTTTTTTCCGGAACAAATAAATTACGTTTTTCCCAATGCTGAATTTCGCTCATATGTGGCACTAACGGTCCGAAACATAAGCCAAAGTTTCAGCACCATCCGCTACTTCATTGGACAGTTATACAAAATTTTCAATTAAAAAAAAAACGAATGACAGAGTTCTTGAATACACCAGCTCATGTTTACAAACAAACCGGAGCGCCCCTAGAGGACGCCGCCGGCGCAGCGCAAGCGCGATGGAGTGTGGGCAAAAAGCTCGCCGTCGCCCATAAACAAACCATTGGAAGGCGATGTTGTCGGCGTCGGTGTGAGTCCCCGTGCTCTTTTTCGCCTTTGAAATGTTGATTCTACGTCTTCCTGGCAATGTCTGACTACTTCAGCGGCCTCAGCGAAATTATCGAGGCACTTTACACCGCAAACCTTCGCGTGAATAATGTGACATGCGGTGATTCATTCCGCGTGGACGCCGCAGAATGAAAGCTAAAGCCTGATTCGCATGATGAGATTGCGCTCGCAATTTTCAGTCGCGACGTCGCTCGGGCTGCAAAAGCGTGAACCGTAGCTGAGATGGTCGACGTCGATACTGAAAATCGCAAGCAGAATCGGACGAAGTGAATCAGGCATAACAAGTCGATGATGGCCACTGGTAACAATGATCACCTCCTTGTACTATCTACTGTTTACATCGAGCCTGCTTACGAACTTTCAAGCTTAAGTCTTTTGAGGCCTGCACTTACTTCTTATCGCAAGTACCGGGCCGACATTTGGTGTACAGGCCGGTGTTGTCTAAAAGAGATGACGAGAAGCAGAAATGTTTGAAAGAGCAGACGATAGTTCGAACGATCAGGCGGCCGTTTGAACTTGAAGACGCACTAAACGTTGTCCGCAGATGGTTCGTACAACTTGACGGTTTTCCGGCGTTCATTTTGGAACAAAACAAATATATCTGATGACAACAAGTATCATTGAATTCAACCCAAAGTGCTTCCCGCCCAAGCAATCATGGGCCGACGGCGTCTGGTTTTCCCTTCTCACGGCACATATCCCGTTCTCGGACGAACCGAGCACATAAAACTGACTTCAAACCTTTCTCGACTCTTTAGGCACAGGCCCAGTCGCGGTGTTTTGGCGAGAACGTAGATTTTTGTCTGATTCCTTTTAAAACAAAGCAGGAATACACGTCTCATATGGGGACTTCCGCCCACAGCCCCGGACCGGAAGTGCGCCCAACGCGCCAGCACCGCGTCGGGCGTAACAGAGTTGAGTTCGTGTATACATTTTATGGCGCCATTTACCAAAAACGCGCGTAAATAAACCCGATTTTACCAATAAATTAAAAAAAAATCACTCTGACTTTTGGATTAGATAACGGTTAGTGTTGAAACTTTGGCATATCGATCGGGCCACCTGCGCTCCATTGGAGCGGAGAATAAACGTTCGGCTTTGCGAGTTTATTTTCGCGGTAATAATAAGCAAATATTTGGGTGGTACAAGCTTACACTTATACTTATATTTGGGTGGAACAAGCTTATACATGGCAAGTTTGAAACCGATCTTTTTTTTTTTTAAAGCACCTTTTTAATTTGCTGCGTGGTTTACTAGAAACAACGAATTATTGTGTTCATCAGAAAATATAAATACAAGTATTCTATTTTGTTGGTATGCCTGCAATCGAAACTTGAAACTTACCAGGGGCCCTAAACTCGTGAAACACGAAGTTGGGGCCGAAGTTGAGGGAGCGCACCGATTGGACAATCACGACGATGACTTGGCGCTTTTGTCGCCAGCGTCCAATCGGCGCGCTCCGCGAACTTTCGGCTCCAACTTTGTGTTTCACGAGTTTAGGGCCCCAGAAGCGCGCTGTGACAGGGCTCTCCAATAGGCGATATCCTCGACAATATTGTTGTATTAATATGGTTAATTACCTAAAAGCGCTTAACACGTATGCATAAAAATATAACAATTTTTTCGCAATTAGAAGTAAAGGGTATTTTATTACGCGCGCAATAATGCTAGCAATTTTCGAACGCACATTTCGAAAGATTCAATCTTTATTTCTGGTTATATGCACAATACTATATTTTATTTACATTTCATGATAGATTGCGATAATAATTTGGTAAATGAAGCAAATTTATAAGGGACATTCACATTTCTACAAATAATATCGAAAATATATTAAATAAAAATAGCTTCGTTTGAGCTTTCTGGTGATATCAAGGTAATTAAATATCTTCAATAGTCCTCACGTAAGAACTTGCAAAGCATTGCCGAAAATCACCAACGGGAGATTATCAGACATTTTATTTTAATATTTTCTTCTTTTTATTTCATTTAGCATTCTGAGATACATTTTGAAAGTGTTAGAGAAGAGTTTTAAAGCATTGCTTGAAGGGGCCCTGCAATCATATTTCAGCGTCTACCCTTTTTGCGGTTTCCACGTCTCTTGGAGTTCGTGCAAGCCAGCGGGCACGGAGAGAGCAACTAAATATCACTGCGTCATATTCTAACCGGACGACGTGAAAACCTCCTCCACCTACGGGGGCGACCTGCGGTGCCGAAAGCGCGCGATATATGACGTCTTTGGTCCTGGCCTTACCCCTGGTCAGAACCGCTAAAAGCTTTCTTTTTAGTCGAAATACAAACTATAATTGGCATGAATCATTTCAATTATTTATAAAAGTACTTTTTGTTCAGTATTTTGTAGTTCATAAAGTACGGAAAAAAGAAATAGCCCGTTGGCATATCCGCCACCCAGCGGTAGAAAAGGCGGCGCATGCTAGAAAGGTGTAGAGTGGATCAGGCACCGACGAGCGGCGAGAGTAGAAAGATCCCGGATTTACGCGGTGGCGCTGCGGTCGAGGATCCGACCGGTTCCGAGCGTTCCGAAGGCCTGCGCGAGCACGTTCGGCTTGCGGTTTGGCCGTTTGGCGGTATGGCAGCGCGAAGTGGCTCCCGTTCTCAACTGATCTTTACCCCGTGTTTGCTGTCCTTTGTGGACAAGAAAGTGTTACGGCGAATTAGTGTTTAATCGCGCAGCAAATGCAATGCGAGCCGCCCTGGCTGCCCGCTGCATACAGCTATCCACAATATGCTTTAGTTGCGCCCTCTCGAACCGTCGACACGGAGTGCGGCAGCCGTGAGTGCTCGCTGAGCTCACTACTCCTCCTCTAGTTCATGGCCACTCAAGCGACCAAGGACGTCATGAAGGAGGTTATTTTTTGCATGCTTTTGTAATTTAAATTTGCCTATAACTTAAAAAAAAGCGAATTCGAAAAAGATAAAAAAATATTATTACATTACTACGTTCAGTGCGCTCAAATTCGGTGAAAATTAAAATCCAGTAAAAACGTCCTTGCAGGGCCCCTTCAAGAAGTGACACAGTAGCGAGTGGTAAAACTTGTGATCACCGACAGCTTGGTGAGTTGTTCGTTCTGGCCTCGGCCGCTTCAGTAATAAGTAACATGAAAAAAAATCCCGCTAAGCTTGTTTTTTTTGTATTTCTTTTTCTCATTTCAAGAATGAACCTAAGAATTATATATTTTTGTAAAAAAAAAAAAAATATTGAGCCGTACGGGCAATGTGCGATGGCGCAGCAACTGTTTTCCGCCTTCCGACCATATTATGTGGACGAGCAGTTTAGACAACCTACCGCAACTGTCTGACGAAATTCTCGGAGGCCTCTGCATTCTGGCGACAACCACGTCGAAGCAGCGGACCAAGCCTATACTTCTTCGCTGTGGAAGCTTGCGCACTGCGGGTTGTCGCCAGCGTGTGCACAGGCCTCCGAAAGGTCTAGGCCGTAATGCCTTTCATCTCTGAGAACACTTTTAATTATTTTTTCGATGCAAATACGCTTGGAAGTCGTACTGTTTAGCGGTATACTGCTCCACACAAATACATGCCTTAAGATTAGTTCTTTTTTTTTTTTAGTTGTAACTGGCGGAAGGTTTTTGGTGGAACACAGCCGTGTTTTTCTAAAAGAAACTGTGTCCTGCGCAATATTTTTCAAGCGTTGCAATGGGCTAAAATTGGTTTCAGATAGCATTGACTTCAAGCACAGTTGACCATGTTGCGCTATTAATGAAGATTTGTTCAAGCCTGGAAGAATAACGGCTTTGACTTTCTCAAAACTACCCCCGAGCTTCTTTGCCCTAATCAAAATTTCTACCGCGGCTGCAAAAAAAAAAAAAAAAAAAAAATAGGAGGTTGTAAAATGAAGTTGGCACCGCCCGTGTTGCTTCATTCGACGTCCGCAACGGAAGTTTTTGCCGCTGCCGACATCGAAGTTTTAGCCACTGCGATGAACATGACCATACCACTGTTAACCATACGCATCTTCAAGTATGGTTGGTGGCGTAGATTAATAAAACGGGCATCTTTTTGCCTCGCTTAACAGCCTTGGTCTCGTCCGCATGGGTTGAGCTGCTTGCGCATCAAGAAAAAGGCAGGCCGACACTACTAATTCGGTACAACTTCGTGAAAAGATTAGGGCCCAGTTCAATAGTTCTAAATGGCTTCACACCGCGCGATAACGTCCCTCATGTTTCTTCGCGTTGTCACCGATTGTTTTTCTGAAAAGCTGCGTCACAAGCAACAAATAAAAGGAAGGTAAAAAGGTGAACCCTGTTCAAGTTTGCGTTCACGTCACGCACGAATCGAAGGTTTATCGCTGCATCCGCAGCGGAACGCAGCACTCGTTGGCATCGCATCTCTGGCACGAAGCGCGGTCGCTTGTTTACTCGGGGGTTTTTGCCGATCGGGTCTCTGGTTTTGTTTTCTTGCCGCTAACAAGATGGCGGACGTAGTTTATGGCGCGCTGGAAAACATCCAGGTACTTTTTACACTTTGATAACATGTTATGCACTCGCAAAAGCGCGGCGAAGTGTCGAATAATAGATATCAGACACAAACTACTATCTACTCAAACTACCATACTTAGTCTGCACCTCAAGGAGTACAGCTGTGTTTTAGGGACAGCTTTTATTTAGGCACTTTATTTGCGCCTGCCTGGGAAACAGAATTTTTAGATAAAACCTTGAGACTGGGAAAAAAGAAGAAAAACGAGGGACGACACCACATACAAAGTCCTTCGTTTTTTTCCCCAGTCTTGTGGTTTTATCTTAATATATGTTCAACCATCTAGTTTTAGTCCTAATGTTTTGTTTATTGAAGCAGTATTCTGTAACATCCAGTCGCTTTACGATTGTTATAATTTTGATCAAATAAGTCAAACGCCCAGCGTCGCTACCTTTCCAGCAGACGTCCTTGTCAACCTGTGTCTTGAAAGAAAGTGTCTGCTTAGAGTGCAGCGACAGAATTTGCTGCAGATACTTCCAGAAGCTTGGGAATGGTCTTTCTGTAGAAGAACATTATGTCGACAAATCTCTTTAGAGCTGTCAGGAGTGTCACGAGTTCTGTGGTTCGATAATTGAGTCCTTTCCGGTCCTGGTACAGTATAAGCTGATCTACTGGTGCATTTCCCAGAGCTGCCCTCACCTTGTTGATACTTCAACAAGGTGAAGGCAGCTCTGGCAACTAAGCTTGTCACCGCGTTAGCCAAGTAGCCTCCAGTTAGGGCAACACTGGCAATCTCATAGTTGGACAGCTGCTGAATTGGAGTCGTGAAGAGCTCTCGGAGACAGTTAACTGCCGTTGGCGAAAACAAAAAAAGCTTTTACGCGAACGGCTGTCATTCTGGATGTTGTGAATGGAAGTCGCTCTTGCGGTACAAAATCATGTCAAGCAGTTGATGTTGCTCTGCACTGACAAAGACACAATTCCCATCTTCAACCTTTTTTCAAGTCCACAGACCACGATTTTGATGTCCATGGCATCATTTCACCTTGCTGTTCTCCGGAGAAATCTAAAGATTGCACCATCGGGTTGCTTGAGAACTTTCTCATCAACACGGGAGAAAGAAGAAGCGTTCAGAGCAAGAAGCTCGATTTTTCGCTCCTTCTAGAACCAAACGCTTTAGGCCAGTTAATTCAATTTTTCATCTCGACCGGAAACCATCTACCATCAACAGTGCTGCTCGGCGACAGCTCGCCAACCGCAAATGGAGGGCCAACCTCTTCTGTGAGTAGCAGAAAGCGTTTGACGCCCAATCTGTCTGACAAGATGGACGCCATAAGCGACCATGTAAATTCCAATGGCCAACAGGAGGATGGACGCCCACTGCTTCACCCTCCTCAATTGGTTCTTCAAGAAATAAGTGGAACTGTATCGGACGAGAATATCCCATCCAAACGAATCCATACCGGTGATGTCGAAAGGGACCAAGGCGAGGATAACACCTCATTATATTCATTGAGGGACATAACCGATGAGACCAACAATGACGAACCGTACACAGTCGTGACATACCGAAAAAACCGTGCAACAGGAATTCCTGTAGTCTTCAAGCCCAGAACACCAAACACGTCCTTTTGGCGTGTAAACCCAAACGTGCTAGCCAACGAGATCATAGCGGTCACACAAGAAAAGATTGTCTCGCACAAGATCAACAAAGAAGGCAATCTCTCCGTAAACGTTTCATCTCTGGACTCAGCAAATAAGCTTCTCGCAGTCACTTCTCTCGGAGAGATCCAGGTAACTGCTCATATTCCGGAGGCTTCTTCCAGGAACTACGGAAAAGTGAATCATGTGCCACTTGAATACAGCAACGATGAGCTCTTGGAGTATTTAAAAGACTTTGGAGTCACGTCCGTTCAACGTCAAGTGGCCTACCGACGCCAGGATGACGGAATTGTGGAACAACACTCTTCAACGACAGTTGTCCTCACATTTCGGACGGACCGAGCCATGCCTCAACGCATCTACCTCGGATTCACAAGCCATCCCGTTGAAGAATACTTTGGACAGGCAGTTCAGTGCTTCAACTGCCAAAGGTATGGACATCTCGTCAGGAACTGCAGAGGAGAGCGTCGTTGCAAGGTGTGTGCAGGACCACGCAGCCAACTGCAGCGGCAACCACACATCCACATATTCCGGATGTCCGCGAAAAAAGGCCGCCACTGCTGCAAAACAACTTTCTATCATCAACGGAAGGCAAACAAGGCGCCGAGCTCCGTCACCAAATCCACAAGTTGTTCGCCGCCAACCACGACCAGAGCATGCCAACGGAGCACCTACAAAGAAAACTTACGGTGAGATCCTGAAGTGTCCTCGCAAGGTTCAAAAAGATCAAAGAAATACAGAAGACGACGACTTTCTTCCCTTAAAGGAGCGTCCAGGGTGGTCGACAATGCCAACACCCATACCAGCACCTCGCCAATCTCGGAATACTCAAGCGCCTTTCGCCGGAACACCAGCAACATACCCAATGTCAAGCCAGTCACAGCATCCACGAAAACAAAAAGATCTTGCACAGGTACTCCTACCCATGTTATTTGTGGCGTTAAAGGCTATCATAAAAGAATACCCTGGGGCAAACAATATTCCAGAAGTAGAGGCTCTGCTCACTATGGAGCGATTGATAATTCCCATTAGCGATCGCCGCTATCAGAGATAGCGTACGTCAGTACAATGGATGAACATTACAAGAAAGCCTCTATCATACAATGGAACGCAAGAGGTTCGCGATCACGACTTTCTGATTTCTGACAGCTCGTTTATAAATATAGCTTTCCCGTTATTGTAATCTGTGAATCAAACTTACCTAAAGACATTCAATTGTCACGGTATGAAAAATTTGACTCGGCATGCACTAATAGTGCAAGTCGTGTGACAATGTTCATTCCAAGAGATCTTACATATACCTTACACGTCGTTTCAACCCACCCGACCAATGAATATGTTTGCGCCACGATTTCGAATGGGAAAGTGAAGTTCACAATAATCGCAGCATATATACCACCAAAGTCCCTATTTGACAGGCAGCATCTGGAGTCCATCCTAAATACAATGCCACTGCCTTATATTCTGACAGGTGATTTTAATTCCCATCATCCAATATGGGGGAGCATTCGGACAAACCTGCGTGGAAGGCACTTGGCGGAATTAGCCGACGATTATCGCGTATCTACCATTAATGACCGAACCGCGACGTATTTCTACGGAACGGAAGGCAGCAGCTGCCTCGACTTGACATTTGTTTCGGCAGCACTAACATCGCAAAAAACATGGTTCGGAGACATTGAAACCCGTGGTAGTGACCACGTACCCACATACACAACAAATAATGGGTTCACCAATGTTCAAAAAACAAACCTCCTACAACGAACTAACTGGCATATGTTCGAAGAAGCAATGACGAACGAATGCAAAAATGTTACTGAACTATCTCACTTCGAAAAGGTCATTGTATCTTGTGCAGAAAAAGCGACACGTGATTTTAACGTACCGTTCACACAAAAAACAATTGACGCAGAATATGAGCGCCTCCGTGCTATACGTAGAAGGGCAGAACGACGATCCAGGAAAACTAAAGACATCAAAGATCTCCGTGAATTTCGCAGAGTGCAAAAGAAAATCTGTCGTCATTTTAAGAAGCTCGCTCGACATTGCTGGAGGACGCTCTGTGAAAATATAGATCCCAGAAAGCTATTATGTAAAATATGGAAAATCTCACGAGGTCTCAAATCTTCTCCTTCACAACTCCATCCATTTCGCTCTCTGGCGCTATCAAGAAATTGTTGAGAGAAAGAGGCGGCAAACCAGTACTGCATTTTGTTGACCACATACACAACCCTTTCGAGCCAATCTTCATCTCGCACCACAGTTGAACTAGTACTTCGTGAAGAAGCTATGAACGACCTGTTCACAATGAGCGAGCTGGATGCTGCACTGTCTTCAGTAAGACCTTACACCTCTCCGGGACCTGACGGCATACAGTACAGTTATTGGATACACATGGGGAAGGACGCGCGAAAGCTTCTTTTGAATATATTCAACTCTTCATGGATCAATGAAAATGTTCCTGGCTCGTGGAAAGAGGCAAGGATTGTGCCACTTCTCAAGCCGTGCAATCGCCACTTCAATTAACTTCGTACCGTCCTGTCACGCTCGCGAGTAGCATTGGAAAAATCATGGAAAAAATGACTCACCGCCGTCTAGATTGGTATCTTGAACAGCAAGGAATATATCCAGAAATCATGCAGGGCTTCCGTCGAGGAAGGAGCTCTATTGATGGAGTCATTGACCTCGTAACTTACATACAACAGGAGCGAGCACATCGTAAAATCACAATAGCGGCTTTCTTAGATATCAAAGGAGCATTTGATAATATCACTCACGAAGCGATATTTCAGGCTCTCAGGGAAATTGGGATTGGGGGACACTTATATAGGTGGATAAGAAGCTACCTCACAGGTAGATCAATTTTTATGTCTACAGAAGAAGGAAACACGCTTTCATACCCGGTTACCCGTGGTGTCCCTCAGGGGGGCGTCCTCAGTCCTATATTTTTTTAATATCGCTCTCATCCGTCTCGCCAAAATACTGCCCCCAATCATCCAGGCATCTTTCTACGCCGATGATATTTGTATATGGGCTTCTGGATCTACACGGGTTCAAGCAAAAGCAAGAGTTCAGTCTGCACTAAAGAAAATGGCAACTTATCTTAATACCCGTGGGCTCGAAATTTCCATTGACAAATCAGCAGCTATTGCGTTCACCAGCCGAAGAATGGACAAATACCCCCTTAAGATAGGCAAACGAACAATACCATACGTTAAATGCCACTCATTTCTTGGAGTCACCATCGATAGGGGTCTGACCTGGTCACCTCATATTTTGTACTTGCGCAAAAAGCTTGCCAGTTTTAGTGTTCTTGCCCGCTTCATCGGTGGAACCACGTGGGGCGCGACAGTAAGATCCCTATTACAGATATACGTGGCCTTATTTGTCGGCTTACTTTGATATAGCGCTCCCATTTTACATGGCACGTGTCAAACCAACATCAAAGCTCTCAGAGCAGTTCAAGCACGTGGCCTCCGTGGCTGTTTGGGCCTACCAGCTTGTGCCGCGACTCTGGGCACAGTTGCCGAGACACGCGCCACACCTGTAGAGGTACTAATGATGCAGGAAACATTGAGAGTTCATCTAAGACATATTACTAATCATAGTCATCACTTACTGGCTGATCTTACTTATAAGCGACCTCACTCAGAGTATTCAAGAGCACTATCAAAAATGGAGCAATACATTCCTGATGATATAGGCTCGTTTAATCTTCCAACTATACCTCCATGGAGACTGCCTCTCCCCGTTGTGGAACTTGACATTCAAGGCATCAAGAAGAAATCAAATACACCATTGCTAGTGCTTAAGCAACTAACTTTATCCACCATTACCTGTTTACACGCGTCAAAAACTCACATATATACGGACGGATCATGTGTCAAAAAATAGCCCTACCGCAAGCATTGTGATTCCATCATATGTCACAACCAGAAACTTCAAACTTAGCCACAAGACATCTTCAACAGCGGCTGAACTTGTAGGACTTCATCAAGCCCTTCGATTTATAGTGACAAAGCCACCTCAGGCATGGATGATGTTTACAGATTCTAAGCCTGCACTCCAAAGCATCTGCACATACCTGCGGCGAAGTGAAAATGGACAAATTATTTTCGAACTTTTATGCCATCTTCAGAAATGTATTGATAGGAGACACTCTGTTGAGTTCCAGTGGATTCCTGGACACTGCAAGATCCGTGGAAATGAAGCTGCGGATGGTGCTGCGACTTCCGCCCATACTTTATTCCCCAACGTCGAAATACCCTACTCCAGAAGCGACGTCACTTCATTGATAAATCTCCACGCCCAAAATGCAACACAAAGTCTCTGGAAGAGCTCTGCACACCATTACCCTCCTCTATATCTACTGGATCCTGACCTAACATACCGTGTGTCACGTAACCTACCTTAGCGAACTGAAGCTGTTATACACCGATTACGTCTGGGCGTTTCCTACACACAGGAATTTCTGCACCGAATCGGAAAAACACACACTCCGAACTGTCCAGGATGTGATTGTGTGGAAACCATATCTCATTTATTATGTGAATGTGCACTTTACGATGCAGAAAGAGAACTCCTAAAGAGCATTCTCTGCGATCTAGACGACCGGCCATTTAATACGTTCAAAATACTAGGGGCCTGGGACTCACCACTTAAAGAGGAGAAGGCCGCAAACGCCCTCCTGCGATTTTTATCAGAAACTCACCTCGAGTTCTGTTTGTAAAAAGTTATCTAGTGTTCATTATTTGTTGTATAGAGGACTATCCGTTTTATAATTCCTGTAAGTGTACACGTGCGCAACTGAACTTCGCGCTGGCGTGTACAAAACTCGAGTGTTTTGGGTGAACATTGGTGACAATCCAGCACGCACTTTCAGTCTCTTAGTTTTAGTGTCATATGGGAAACTGCGGCATTCTCTTAATTATTGATTCTGCCCTCACAGCGTTAACGTGAGTGCTAGTGTGTTACCTTTATCTCCTCTACTTTTTCTTTCCTCCTTCTTTTATCCCCTCATCCCCTTCCCCAACTCAGAGTAGCCAACCGAGGCAGGCCGCCTTGGTTAACCTCCCTGTTTTCTCCTCCTGCCCTTACCTTCTTCTTCTCATCAACACGAAGTTGAACTTCTTTTTTTCTGCAGGTTGAAAACTTATGCACTGGACATTTGAAGTTGTTGTTAGAACCAGTGCATGATGGGTCTCCTTACTGAAAAAGTTGTCGCGGTGGCTCTCAACATTTAAACTTCTAAAGTAGGCAAGGAATGTCGTTTAAAACCCTTCTAGCCTCTCATCATTGACGTCACTGAAATGGCGGCTGTCCTTATTGTTTTTCTGAATATGTTGTTTGTTGTTGCTGGCGTCCATGACATTAAATCATTTATGCGTCATCACCATGAACTCTACAGTTGGGCCCATCGATGCCAACTGAATATCACATGTGTGGCCAGCTTGATATTTCATATACCTCAAAGCGGCTGTAACAGCTGGCGAGAGGTTCTGCACAGCCGGTCTCACGCACGTCTTCTCGATATCTGAGTGGTAGATGTGTCTGCGCGTTAGAAACCTGACCGGCTTTACTGTCAATCCTTGATGCTTTCTGAAGAGCTGTTTCAAAGGAGCCCATGAGATTTCTTTTAGGCCGGCGTTGGGTCGACCCGGTCGACGCAACGCTAAACGTTGCGTCGACCCAAAACGTCATATCCGGTTTTTTACAACGCATGGGTCGCAAAGCTTTTACATACTATATTGCTAATAAACTACTTTAATGTCAATATGTTATTAACTCATTACAAACCCATTAGTTTTTCAACAAAACGATATTGTTACTCTGATGTCATATCCGGCTTTAGATTAATTTAAAATACAAATGGGTCGCTTGTGTTATATACTTGCACTTGTTTGAAATTTGTTTTGATTATTATCTATTAAGTTAGTAAGGCAAACCCATGCCATCAATGACCAGGACCAAAAATCGCTGCCACCTCGCGCTCCGGTTCAAGAGTACGCACACATGTTTACAAATGGCGGCGCTATGGCAAGTCAGCTGTCGGGACTATTCGGTTATTTAGAGAATTTCATGTAGTTCTTAACAAATTAATGTATCAGTCAGCCCATGTATGCATCTTGATAATATAGCCTAGCCTGCATAACCTTCGCGATCCTAACTATCGCTGCTCACCAGAGCAGCACTGACCCCAGCGCGTCCTCCCCGCTCGCCGAAAACCGCTGAGCCACAAGCATGCAAGATCACGCTGGACCACTGCGCTGGACGCTCACGCGATGCCAGAAAATCACTGAAGGTGGAAGCCTCGCCGGCCTCGCGCCGAAAGCAATGTGTTCCCCATGCCTGCGAGCGAGCTGAGAAACACAAGTACGAGAATATTGTCTTGAGCAGCGTTTACACTGCACGAGAGCGCTTGCACACCAGGGGGGCTATGTTGCGCTTTTTGCACTCCCAGGAGACTAGGGAGAGGGAAGTGACGTCAACGACACAGCAAACGCAGATTGGGTGTTGATTTCGTTTTCTTCTGTCAACATCCAATCTGCATTTGCTGTGTCGTTGACGTCACTTCCCTCTTCCAAGTCTCCTGGGAGTGCAAAAAGCGCAGCATAGCACCCCAGGCCACCTCGGAGTGTAGAGCTTTTCGTTGCTTTGGCCTCTCCCTCCGTCGTCCTTGCATATCTCACGACGATAACAATGTCTTGCCTAAGCGTACCAGTGGTACGATCTCGGGAAGAACAGACCACTTTACCGAAGCCCAGTTACACGAGCATCCCAGCGGTTTCTGGGAAGAAGAGGCAGGAGGACATTCCCCTGCCTCCTCATCCCAGAAATATATATGCACTACATCAATAAGAGTGAATACAGAGTTACTTCTCTTGTGTTCCCCTTGTCCTCTTTTTTTTTTTTTTTTCGTGTTGTGTTTTTTAATGGGAGAATGTGAAAGTGTAAAATGCTTGGCATTGATTTTCCGAAGCAAATGTAGATGTGATGGATGCCTCGGGAAGAACTAAGGATTAATTTGAACCACTTCACTTCGGTTTTCTTTTCACATGCGTGAAAGACCTCTATTACACAGTAAGTAAAGCTACTGGTAGATTAATTGCTGCACATTTTCCCTCTTTAGTTACCTATCTATGATGCTAACCTTGAAGGTGCACTTATGTAAGCATTGACAATATTTTCATCTGTGTTGTACCCTGGAACCCAGCAAGCTTACACTGAGCTTACAAAAAAAAAAAAAATGGGAGGGCAGCTTTTATACTGTTAGCAACAACTGTAATCAGCCTTACTGAGAGCAACATGGTTGTTTATTTCTTTATTCTGTATTACCCTGTCAAGGTATTACAGTTGGAAAAGTAAAAGTTTGAAAAAAAAAAAAATTCTTTTACCTGCACCAGAAAACTTAAAATGCAAATTTGCAGGAATAATTTATTCGAGGCACCAAACATGATAACCACTGTGGGACCAGTCAGGCAATACGCATGCACGACCAAATGTCTGACTGGTCCTACGACATACCAGAAAGATTGTCGAACCTCATCAGGTGCCACCCACTCACTGCATCGTGTGTATTCACGCATAGGCGTAGACTACGGGGGGTCATCGGGGCTTGGTCCCCCCTAATGAGATCCGGGGGACTCCATCCCCCCCGGGCCCGGGCCATGATCCTTACCGAGACGCTGTTTCTAGTAGTGGCATGTAAACAAAATAATGCCCACGTTGCCTTTATTGACAAAATGCATGAAACATAGAATCCCTGCGTGCTTCGGGGGGGGGGGGGGGGTGCTTTTCCACTTGAGCGGAAAACACCTCCCCCCCCAAGAAGATGGAAAGTTTACGCCGCTGCATTCATGTGAGTCTGTGAATGTTGGTGTCTGATCGGGTTCAGCAGTCTTTTTGGCATGTCAAACAACCAGTCGGATGTCGAGTCGTGTATGGCCTGCCCGGGCCCCCAGTGTTTACCACATAAAATGTGGCATTTCGCAGTCATTAATACGCGGGAAGCAGCTGTCCAAGCGTAAATGTAAAACTCAAAAAATAAAAAAAGAAGTCATTGTTTTTTTGTTGTTGTTTTTTTTTACTAAAGGACTCTGACAACCGATATGACTGCAATATGCAAAAGTGGACAAATGACGAGAAAAAAACTTTCAGCCTCTCCACTGTGGTGAAGAAGGAAAACCAGCGGAGCTGAACAATGAAAAGTAACGGCTGGCCGCAAGTCAGCAAGCCAAAGTGGAAAGGCTGCCGCCACCCATGAACGACGGCGGCAACCAGATGCGTGGCTTGCCGCCGTCGCTCATAGATGGTGGTAGGTGTCCAGAGTTCGGTGTCTTCATTTCTTTGTGAGGGAAACGATCCTGGGGAAACTAGCCCTTAACAGCTCCGCTGTAAAAGTGGTTCCAGCAGGGCATAGAGAAGCTGCCACACAAGTGATGCAAGGGCATTCAGCTCCTGTGGGAGTCTGTCAAGGTGGACATGCGTGCCTACATCTAGGTGACCGGTATCTGCAGCAGAAAACAAAATTGTGAATCCAAATAGTATGCTTCTGGTAATTGGCTCTAGATCATGTGGCCACTTGTTCTGTCTGTGGGTTGGGGTGAACGCTGCTAGTTTTTCTGAAACATTTTCCGCGACTGCCATTACATGAGGAGAAAAAAAGTGGAACTGGGCGTCGATTAAAAATTTTAACCCGATTGACACCCTTCATTCAATTAATTAATTGGTCTCGTTCATAACTCAAAATTACATATATATATATATATATTTTTTTTTTTTATTTTTTTTTGCCTTTGCTTAATATGTGACAAACTGTGCAATATACAATTTTAATTACAAATCATCGTCGATATGTTGTTCTGTACAGTTCAGAGACACTCACACTCGCAGGTTATTACTTCAGCTGCTTGAGGCAAGGAAGTTTGTTCGTATTCTCCGGCAACAGCGGCCACCTTTGATTGTTCACAATAGTCTCTGCAGCACCAAACGGACACTCGCATGGCATTGAAGTGGCCGGGACACGTGTAAACTTCTGCACTTGTCTGGATTTACAAGTCTCGTCTTTACAGTTTACTTTAGGTTAAAATGTCACTGAAAATATGCCCTTCATATAGGTGTACTCATCCACATCTGCGTGGTGAAAGCATTTAATTTTTACTTTTGGTCTGTCAAAATTTTACCAATCAACCGGTTAAAAAAATTAATTGTGATTAAAGCATTAGGCGGTAGGTTAATCGACCAATTGCCCAGCCCTAGAAAGAACCAATGTGTGTTTCATATAGGTTATGAACATTAAATAATAAGTTACAAACATACAAAGAGGAGGGAAAAGAGTGTAAAGGTATGTCACTGGGGACAGTGCCTCTTCTGACCAAGACATGTGCCCCCCCATGCAAGGCTCCATTTCCCAACAATTCCTTTACAGCAGAGTTTTAGTTTATTCGCACGTAACAGTCTAACCGACTACATCCCGAAATAAGGGAAATCTGACAATAATTCGCAGTTGGGCTGCAACTCTGTACACTGAAGCCACCTGAGCAGGTTTCATCATAGGCCAGCATGCTATCTCAATGTCACCAGGGCAGTAAGTAAACAGGAACTGAAGACAGACTCAGATATGCAAAAAAAAGAGTAGTCGAGAAGATTTTGACGAGCGTGTTGGAACAGATGGAACAGTAAGAAAGCACAAAACGAACAGAAGGACGAAACAGACCTGTACAAGCTTTCAGTTTACAACAACATATATTTCTTGCCAGCAAACTCTGCACCAACAAACGTTGGTGGGGAAGAGGGGAAGGAGCGAGAGGGAGAAGAAAAGGAGAAGGGTGCACGAGGGGAGAGAAGGAGAAGGGAAGATAGCATTTTCGCATACGGAACATTGTAAAATCGGTATACTGGTTTTACGAGGTAGAACATGTACTAATCTCTGCAATGGAAATAAAAATATTGCACCACAATATCATGACAATTGTGCAAAGCCAAAGTGACTGTTTATTTTGTCTTCTACATCCACAGCCATTTCTTTCCACTAAAGGGTCTCGACAACTGAGGTCTTCCTGCATCTTGCACATGTTATCAGTAGACTACAGCTTAAAATGCTACAGTCTACCGACAAAAATTGTATTCATGCTATCAATCAGTCATGGTTTTATTGCGTGTTTCCAGGCAACTCTTAGACCTAAACAGGGGTGCACTCACCCCATCCAATAAAAAGAAAACCAACATTGTCACATCCTAATTAGCATACATGAGACTTCTTTTTGTTTTTTACATTGAAAAAGGAGCAGAGAAGTCAAGGTATTTATTGTCGCATTTATTATATGCCTGCTGAATCCTAGACAAAGGAGTTTCACAATGCAAATTACAAGAATGAAAAGGTGCCCTAAGCCTGGTTTGACATTAAGGAACATTGAATAAAATTTTACTACCGTCAAATACCGGGCAAGCGCCCACTCAAAATTTAGAGATAAACGCGAAAAAATGGGGGATGGGCACTTGTCCGATCATCAATTTTACATATAAATGTACTGTGCATATTTTTTCTATCTTAAAAATTTGGGTATGGGCGCTTAATATGGAACGGGCGGATGCACGGTATTCTATGGTAAGTAGAAATAAGAGATTTACAGCATTAATCAATTTGTAAAGAAACACCATATCACAAAGTAGTCACCTTATGGAAAGAGGTGAAAGTTGCCAAAAGATATGAATAACCATAATAAAATTGTTGTCCAATATGGCAATCATACATAGGCCTGACAAATCGTCACTGGGCATATTCCAACTTAAAGGGGCCCTGCAATCATATTCAAGCGTCTACCTTTTTTGCGGTTTCCACATCTCTTGGGGTTCGGGCAAGCCAGCGGGCACGGAGAGAGTAACTAAATATCAGTGCATCATATTTTAACCGGACGACGCGGAAACCTCCATCTACGGAGGCGACCCGCAGTGCCGAAAGCGCTCGATATGTGACGACATCAAGACGTTTTTGGTTCTGGCCTTACTACTGGTCAGAGCTGCTAAAAGCTTTTTTACTAGTCGAAATACAAAATATAAGTGGTGCAAACCATTTCAATTATTTATGAAAGTAGTTTTTGTTCAGTATTTTAGATCAGAAAAGAAACGAATGCAGTTTATAAAGTATGGAAACAAGGAATGACCCGTCGACATACCCACCACCCAGCGGTGGAAAAGGCGGCACATACTAGAAAGGGGTAGTGGGATCAGGCACCAACGAGCGGCGAGCGTAGAAACTTCCCTGATGTATGCAGCAGCGCTGCGGTCGCATGGGCTCGAAGATCCGACCGGTTCCGAGCATTCCGAAGGCCTTCGGTGAGCAGGTGTGGCTTGCGGTTTGGCAGTTTGGTAGCGTGCGGGCGCTCAGCAGCCGTGAGCGCCCGCTGAGCTCACTACCCCTCCTCTAGTTCACGGCCACTCAAGCCAGGACCAAGGACGTCATGAGGAAGGCTATTTTTTGCTTGTTTTTGTAATTTTAATTGGCCTATAACTTTTAAAATAAAGAAAAATCTGAGAAAAGTTTTATTAAGTAACTACATTCAGTGCGCTCAGGTTCGGTGCAAATTAAAAACCAGTTAAAAAGTTGTTGCAGGGCCCCTTTAAGCACTTGACTTACACTTATTGAATTCCAAACAATTTATGCAAATTCCATCCTTGGCCAAACTAACAAGCAAAAAAGCTGAATTGTCATGTGAAATGAGATTACGCCCAACAGAGTAGGGAATCGTAGAAGATTTTAGAGCGCAGCTCTTAGGGGCCCGTTTCCAGCCTGGGCGGCGTCGCCGTCGGCGTAACTGCGCCCTCCCTCTCCTCCTCCTCCCCCTCTTCCTCCTCCTCCTCCTCCCCCTCCTCCTCCCCTCATTGTGTAGTATGGTCCGGGCGGGTCACGTGACCTCGGGGGGAGGGGGTCAGATGACCCGTTTCCAGCCTGTGCGGCGTCGGCGTCGGCGTTGGCGTCGGCGTCGCCCCTCCCCCTCCTCCTCCCCCTCCGCTCCTCCTCCTCCCCCTCCTCCCCCGCCCGGTAAAGTTGGTAAAGGAGAGGGAGGGGGAGCAGGAGGGGAGGAGGACTAGCAGGCATGATCACGAGGGAGGAGGAGGAATATACCCTCCACTCCTACTCCTCAAGAGCTGCGCTCCAATTCGGCGTTACAGGAAGTTGTAAACGGCTTTCACTTTTTTTCAATGTGAGCAATGAAAAACGGGCAGGAATTAACGAACATTCTAAGATCATTTTTGCAGCAGGGGCCGCAAAAGCAGGGGTCACAAAAGGCCCTGCTGGGCCTTCTGCGGCCCCCGCCGCTTCCTGTTTGGGCTAACCCCATGACTGGGCAAGCCCTAGTCTACTGTGCCTCGGCACGCTTCGCCTCTTGGCTGTTAACCATGGGTGCTGTTCCACTTTCTTAGGCATTGAGCCGTCTTAGCCTCAATCAAGACGTATGTGCTCGGTCATCTAAAATTGCTATACTACCTCCTTGATTTAGGAAGCTCTTTGACCAAGTTGCACCTGCCTGTCCGAGGCAGGTTTTTCTTTTTTGAATGTGGTAAGTTTTTTCGTTTATATTTTCACTCCAAACTTGCACCACGTGTACTCCGTTTCACCTTATGTTGTACCCCAGAGAAGGCAAGAAGCGTGAGCTCATAGCGTTGGGAGCTGCTCTTAACGCACGAGAGCTTGTGCCGCCGAGATGTGCCCTAGAGCATGGAGCTCGCGCTTGTAGCCTTTCCTGCGGTACATCATAAGGTGAAACAAAGGCCGTGTTCCAAAATTTACTCGATCTTACTCCAGGGTAAGGGTTTCGTACCCTTGGCGTTCTAAAAGCTACCGGCGCCCAGCGTTTTTCAATCTGTGCTGTCACGTGATACGATCTGACTCGAATCCATTTTGGTAAGATTTGAAACAGCCCCAGTCTCGTTTTTTTTTTCTTCTTAAATTATGTTAAAGAAGTAAAGGGTGAGCGACAGGGTTATCACAGATGACTTTTTGCCAAAGTCAAGTGGAAGAGAAGTACTGTTTCGCGATATTTTCTTATATTATTTATGATCAACATGCCACACCTGCTTTCGCAAGTTTATATTTTTTTTCTTGAGCAACGTGACCTAGTGGTTTCATTCAGTAGCAATAAACCTAGTCATTACAATACACTGTTGCTGCGTTACACGTGATCATGACGAAGTGACTTAATGCCCCTCTGTAGCAAATCGCAGCACACAACGTTGGGGAACTTATTTTTTCGGACAGTCTGGGAGGAAGAAGAGGACGCCGAAGCGAACGGACTAGTTCCTATCGGCTCCGTCATTTATGGTTAATTTCGCAGTATTAATTTGCGCGATTCAAGGTCTTGTGTATCCCAGTGAGTTTGTGAAGTCGAGAGACGCCAACGGATAACAAAGTTCCCAAAGGTACGCCTTTTTTGCCGAAATAACAGACATTTTCCACCACCGTCGTGCGCGGGGCCGCTAGGCCTAGGTGTGCTCCACGAGCGATAGGCCTAGTCGCTGTCGCTCCTGCCGCGGCTCGCCGTTTCGGCGGCGGCCACTAAGCCCCGAGATGGAGGGGACGTCCGCTCGGGCAACGATCTTCGACTCCCAAATGTGCGTGCAAGTTCAAGGCGAAGATCTTTCACCAGAGGAATTCCACAGCGGCACTGGATGGACGCAAGTGGGGGAACGCATGTCCAGACTACGTCAACGAGACCTTGTCGCGAAGCTCGCCGGCACCGACAACCAAGTAAGCAAGAATGCGAAGGGTAACAAGAACGTTAGAGCCTCGGCCATCAAGGCAGCGAGAATGCCAGCCATGCCGCTGGAGGAAAACAAGATCGTCATCAGACCCCGTGGGGGATTGGACATTACCAAGATTGGCACCACGACCGTCGCCACGGCCATTCTCGCCGCGGCCAAGATTACGACTGAAGAGAACGCATCAGACACCATTTGCCCAAACGCGCTACAAAACATCATGGTAGTCAGCACGCCTAAGGAGGAAAACGCCGTCCGCTACGCGAGAATTCAAACGATATCCATTCAAGACAAGACCTTCGAAGTCAGCGCGTACCGCACGGCGCCGCACGACACCGTGAAGGGCATCATCCGCGGCATCCCTGTCAACGCGAGTGCCGAAGAACTCGACAGCAACATTGTAAACGACAGAAACCCACTCGCCGTAGGAGCCAAAAGAATCGGCAACACGACCACGATCATTGTAGCCTTCGGAGGACCCAAGGTACCGAACTTTGTCCGATACGGTGTCACGCTCATACCGTGCAACCTGTATAGAAAGCAAATAGACGTCTGCCACCAGTGTGGCCGGGTCGGGCATCGCAAGGACGTGTGCCCAACTCCAACCAACCGCATCTGCAGGGGCTGCGGCCAAACAAACCCAAAGGAAGACCACAAATGTACGCCCAAATGCAAACTTTGCGGAGGCGCTCACTTGACCGCCGATAGAGAATGTAAAGCCAAATACAAGGTTCCCTACGTCGTCCGCAAGCGGCAGTGGGAGCGCCGAAAGCAAAACGTCAGCGACTGGCTGCCGTCGGAGAGCAACTTCCCGCTACTCGACGAGCCAGCTGCCCGCAAGTCAAGGACGCCATCGAGAAACCGCGCGCCGTCGAGAAATAGCAGCAGCAGGAGCCAGAGCAGAGACGCGCGACAAACAAAAAGCCAAAGATCAAAGTCGCGCGAGAGAGTCAGTTGGGCCGACGCCGCACGAGGTATCAAGAAGACCAATTCGAACGACAATGCCAAGAAAGAAGACAAAGCTTCAACCAAGGAACGAGAAATCAACGAGGCCCTGAAACAGGAGAACGCGTCCCTGCGAGCCACCATCAACAACCTCACCAAGGAAATAGCGGAGATTCGCAACGTCTTATGCACCATCGAACAGCCAAGATCCTGCCCGAGCGACAACAACAAGGTCGAAGAAGCTACGACAGACGGAGATAAAGCACCGGCACCGAAGAAAAGGGCCTTCGAATTGCGTAAGACCACGAAAAACGTAAGCAGCTGCAGCTCCGGCAGCAGCAGCTCCGGCAGCAGCAACAACAATGTCGAGGCGAAACTCAGCAGCCTCGAGGATATGATCAAATCGATGAAGGAAGCCATCCAAGCCTTCCAAACGGAGAACGTCAACAGACTCAATAACCTGGAAAGGAGCTTGCAACTAACCCTAAGCAACCCAACGTTCGGGCCCCTACAGCAGCAAGTCAACCAAGCGCAGCAACCCGGAGAACTTCGAATAGGACCATCATGGCCTCCAGCTCCACAGGCATAACGATGTGGCAGTGGAACTGCCGCGGCTTAGTCAAGAAAAGGGCAGTTGTCCAGCAACACATTGAGCACGCTGCGCGCAAGCCCGACGTGCTCCTACTCCAAGAAACGCTAACGGAAAAGCCGTCCCTCCCCGGCTACAGGGTGCACGCGGGCCCGTCCGACGGCAGAGGTCTGTGCACCCTGGTCAGGAAGGGTCTCACCTTCGTCGAACATCGACTAAGCAACGTCAGGATCGAACACACGCTCACCGAACTCATACCGACCAAGCAAAGAAAAAACAGCATCTTCATTTTGAATATCTACAGTAACCCATCGCAGAGACTGCAGAGGTTCAAAGCCATTCTTCACAAGGCAAGCACGACGGCCGGCCAGAGCACGCTGGTCGCGTGCGGCGACTTTAATGCTATGGATCCGGCGTGGGGCTACGTCAAGAGTAATGCGAAAGGCAGAAACCTATCCCACGATGCGGCGGAGCTCGACTACACACTCATAACCGACCCGGCTCTCCCAACGAGAATGGGCAACTCCGTGTCCCGAGATACCACCCCTGACCTCACGTTCGTCAAGAACAATGAACCGATCACGATCACGTGGAGGAACACGGGGATGGACCTCGGCAGCGACCACATGATAGTGGAAATAGTCATACCGGAGCAGAGCAGTGCTAATGTCAGGAAACATACGTGGATCGATTGGACCGCATTCAGAGATAACAGAAATCAGGAGGCGGAAGAAGAGACCGAAATTGATGACATCGAAACATGGACCAACAAGATCATTCAAGACGTTCAAAACTCAACCAAGAACATAGAAACAGACCTCGAAACGAACACAATGGACAGCCGACTGGCACACCTCATCGAGGCCAAGCAGTCCATACTCAACAGATGGAAAAAGCTACGCCTCAATCGTAGGCTACGGAAAAAAGTCGCAGAACTTAACAGGACAATCGAGGAATACTGTCGCACGCTATGCGCCCAACAATGGGACGAGATATGCAACGCCGCCGACGGACAGATGCATAACGGGAAAACGTGGAACTTGCTTAGGCATCTGCTCGACAAAACTAAGACTAAGTCACACCAAAGAGACCGACTGGCGAAACTCATCCATCGAGAGGTCACTAAACACGGAGCCGAGCATGTGACGAAGCGCATCAGCGACAGATACCTGCCGACTACTCCAACGGAGTGCCACGGGCCGTACGGGGGGCTACGCAACGAGCGTCTTGACAGAGACATAGACGTAGAGGAGGTTCGCACGGCGCTGCAAGACCTCAACAGCAAGTCGGCGGCCGGACCGGACCGCATCACCAACAAAGCACTCAAGAACCTCGACGACAAATCCATCGAAAGTCTCACGAGCTACTACAACAAATGCTGGAAAACGGGAACGCTGCCGACGCAGTGGAAGAAGGCCAAGACTATCCTGATCCCCAAGCCGGGCAAGCCACCAGACACCGACAACCTCCGACCCATATCGCTCACGTCTTGCATGGGCAAGGTGCTGGAGCACGTCCTGCTCAAGAGGTGGCAGGAATACCTCGAGAAAGAGGACCTCTACCCGGAAACGATCATCGGCTTCAGGCAGCACCTCAGTACCCAAGACGCAATGATTCAACTCAAGCACCAGATCATCGACGGCAACACCAGCGACAACAAAGCGATATTGGGACTCGATCTGCAGAGCGCCTTCGACAAGGTGAAACACTCGGCGATCCTATGCCAAGTCTCGAAACTCAACATGGGAGAGAGATCATACAAATACATCAAAGATTTTCTCACGGACAGAACTGCCGAGCTCAGAGCGGGGGATCTCCAAGCGCAAGAGAAGAAGCTGGGAAGCACAGGCACACCTCAAGGATCAGTCATCTCGCCGATGCTTTTCAACCTGGTGATGATAGGAGTGGCCGAAAGGCTCGGAAACATCAAGGAAGTTCGACACACGATATACGCGGACGACATAACGCTGTGGGTGGAAGGGGGCAGCGATGCCCACATCGAATCCACTCTACAGGCGGCTGTCGACGCGATCGAAGACCACCTTGACGGAACGGGGCTCAGGTGCTCGCCGAGCAAGTCGGAGCTCCTTGTATACCCGCCCGTCAAGCACCGCAAACCCAAGAGCAGCCCGAGAAACTACGAGGCAATCAAAGTGAAGAGCAGAGAAGGAAACGAGATCCCAAGAGTCACCAAGATCAGAATCTTAGGAATGACGATCGAGACGCACGGCAGAAACGGTGACACTGTCACCCGGCTCATAGCGAAAGCGGCAAACGCCACGAGACTACTCAAGCGAGTCACGACCAAGAAAAGTGGAATGAGGGAAGAGAGCCTGATCAGACTCATCCACTCGTTTGTCATATGCCACGTAGCGTACGTGGCGGCCTACCACAAGTGGAAGAAGAGCGAGAGAAACAAGATAAATATACTCATCCGTAGGGCCTTCAAGACGGCAATGGGACTGTTCGAAACAACGAGCACCAACCGCCTCCTGCAGCTGGGGGTGCACAATACGCTAGAGGAGATAGCGGAAGCCCAACGCAACGCTCAACTCGAAAGACTATCTACGACCAAGGCCGGCCGGAAAATCCTGGACAACCTGGGAGTTGGCTACCAAGGCAGGGAGCGGACGCAGCTCCCCATCCCCGATGAGATCAGGAACAACATCAGAGTGGACTCTATACCGAGGAACATGCACCCGGAGTATAACAAAGGGAGGAGAGCGGCGAGAGCCAGGGCCCTGATAGATCAGCACGCGGCCGACGGACACGCACGCTACGTGGACGCGGCTGAATACGCCAAGCTACACGGTTTCACGACAGTTGTCGTCGACGCGACCGGCACCGTTCGCACGACCGCCAGCACGAGATGCACCAAGGCAGAACAAGCGGAGGAGGTAGCCATCGCCCTGGCCATCGCCGACCGCGACTGCCACACGGTGCTGTGTGACTCGAGGCAGGCAGTGAGGAATTATGCCAAAAGCATGATATCGAAGGAAGCGGTGCGCATACTGCAGTCAACCAAGAACGACGGCGGCAGCAAACAAGTGAGAATCAAATGGTTCCCCGCGCACGCGGGCGAGGCGTCGGATCGAAACGCCAACCACAACGAGACAGCACATGCCGAGGCGCGCGCGCTAACGGACCGCGCCTCGACCGACTGGCCGCTGTGGTTCAGCACCAAGGACCGAATGACCGACTACAACGAGATAACCAAGGCTTTCCGCCTAGCTCGCAGAACTCTCCCACCACCTTGCTCGGGGCTCAGTCGAGAACAAGCCGTTTTATTTAGACAGCTGCAGACGGGCTCACTCCCCAGCCCGTTGCTGATGCATAGAATGTATCCCGAGGCGCACCCGACAGACAAGTGCAGAGTCTGCCGAAGGGAGACGGCCGGCTTCGCACATATGCTGTGGGATTGTATCAAGTACCCGGAAGAATCAAAGTCTGGGAGCATCCCGCTGCGACTTGAAGCAGCCGCAGGGAGCGATAATCAAGAACAACAACTCTGGGCCGTCCAGCAGGTCATCGGGGCGCTGGCCCGGCAGGGACCCAGCGCCCAGAAGACGATGTAGGCCCCGTCCGGAGCGCGCGCGCAAGCGCGCGTTTTACTGCAGGCTAAAATAAAGTTTACCCACTCCACTCCACTCGGACAGTCTAAAATAGGTTAGACGCATCAGGGTTTATACTGTACACTCAAAGACCATATTCTAACGGGCTGACTGCTACTATTTTAATTACCTTTTTCTCCTAAGCACTTTTCCGCTGCGGTGCTCTAAGTCGCACTTGTTAACATAGTCAAACCTGAGACACACAAGGAGGAAGGCGGCACGTAAAAAGGACACGCACATATACACACACCGTCTCTGCCCTTCTGTGGACGTTACGAGCGGGGTGCAGCAAAGATCTGTGGGCAAAACCACGAGAAATAGGGTGTGCGAATAGTGGTTCAAAGCTCATAGTGCTGCGTAATTCCTAACCCTCACAGTACGAAGGAAACACACGAGATACCAGATACCAGTTCTGTTTGCCGTGTTGAAGCTATGAATTACGCTGCGCTATTCGGTGCTAACTTCACAAGTACTCGCACATCACGACGAAGTCTTCGAACGAGATGGTTGCTGCATGCCGGCAGCATTTTCAAATCATGATAGCGGTGATGAAACCGACCTGCCTGTCCCACAATGTCCCGCTCTCGCTGATCCCGCCGAGGCTGTGCTAGAGTGACATTGTAACACCGGTAAGCACCACTTTGAAACGCTGCATCGACTATCCCGCGACTCAGTTTTGGCCATCTTGAAATCGCTTCAAGCAACAAACACAACCAGCGCCTCCTAGCAACGCATAGTTGCTTCAGACTACCGCTAGAGCTCAAGTGGGCGCTGAAAGTGTCAGCGTGCCACGCCCGCCACGCTATCAAGGCGAACGTAGCGGCGTAGCCAGCGTAGCTTCCCAGGGACAGGAAACCAAACAAATTAGTTGTTAGTTGTTTATAGTGGACGAGTTTAGCCTGCCAGAACATGGCGACATTGTAACCCACTGTAGATAAGCAATTTAGCCAGTGCAGTACGTTTGCTAGCCTGGGGTCTTTACATGCCTTGCAAGTGACGTCACACTAGGGAACATCTAGGGAACATCTAGGGAAGGACAGGGCCCCGCACCATACTGGTGGTTGACTTCACACCGCGGGGACGCGCTTACCAAGGCGTAGGATGACGCTAACGGCCCGGACATGCGCTAACATGCACCATATTTTCAACAAAGGTACCGTGAACGTAGAAAAACGTGCTGAGGTTACGATAATGACGTTTATCTAGTACGTGCGGAAATTTTCGGCATTGGTGCGATTGCGCTACGAGCAGAAAGTTTCGAAATGCCGCCGACGAAGTTTTGACGCGAAGAAATGCCGTGTCGCCGAAAAATGAAAAAGCTTAATTGCGGGCTTCATCATTTGACGAGTGGCTCCAGGGGTCGCTTGTAGAAAGATTGTTACGATTTTGCGAAATGCTGGTAAACAATGCAATGTAACCGTCATAATCTGAACCCTGAGACAAGGATAAATCAAATAACGGACAAGAAACTCATTGTCTCGGGGTTTATATTATGATGTTTCCTAACCGGCTCGCCTGCATACTTTCGCTCCTTGCAAAGGTTATCGTATCGCGGGCAGCGGATGGTACAAACCGATGACCCGGCGGCGGCGGCTCGGCGAGCTTGCACATGGGGGCCGCCGCCGACCGATCGCAGTCGGGCCGGGCTCGCGGCGCGACACTCGCACGGATTCGGCCGGGAGCCCCGAAGGTGCGCTCGAAGCGTGAAAACGGCGTTATGCAACGAAGGCCAAAGGCCATATACACCAAGAACGAGAAAACGCCGATGCGAAAGCGTGCGCGAACGTAAACAACGGTAGAAAAGTGTCGTCGTTCGCCGCTATGAAATGCGTCCCGCAAACTCGATAATCCGCGGCCGCATCCCTTTCCTGCCGCTCGTACTTTATCTAACTTGACGGCTACTCTGTCTCGCGGGGCATGCCGACGAAACGATCGGACGATCATCGGGATACGGGGTAATTGCTACAGCCGAGCGCGGCGCAGTTTACCATTGCTCTCGCTGCGAAGGGCCGTCGAGTCAACCACCAGCATGGTAGATACCGGTGTTCGACGTCATCAAGTGACGTAGGTGCAAGGCATGTGCACCACACAGTAGTGATACGCGACCGCACGCCGGTACGATGCTCATCCCGCTCGAAACGGGCAGGGGTGGGGATTGAACCAAGGATCCCTGGGTTCTGCAGCGCGAGCTTTCGCTCCACGTGCTCCGAGCTGGTGTGCGCTAGCCCACTCGGTCTCAGATCCCCCCCCCCCCCCCCCCCCCCCACTCCCCGGGGACACACCATGCCCTGACCGTTCCCCGACTGCGCCAGCAAGGGAAAAGAAGAGGACGGAAAAACACAAACCTTCAAACAAAGCTGTCAAAGCTACTCTCGCGAGCAAGTGGCTGAGACGTGCAACAAACGTAGCAACACTCTACTTGCGCGAGCAAATAGAGTGTTGCTACGGCGCCTCCTTTGCACAAGAGCGCGTGCAAATAAGACGCAAGACGAAGCCACGTGGCCACATATATTTCTTGCAACAGTGCTATACTCCGTTTCATACTTAGCGTGCAACACTGTCAAAGCTACTGGCGCGAGCGCGTGGCTTCATCTATGGTTTTGTTTGCGCGAGAACACGTGCAAATGATCAACGAGGTCAAGCCCCATGCTCGCGCCAGTAGCTTTGAGAGCGTTGCGCACTAAGTATGAAACAGAGTATAGCAGGGCGGGACTGCAGCGTCTCCTTTGTGCTACGTTGTCAAAGCTAGCTTAGCCTCCACAGTGCTCCAACTCCATCACAAATAGTTGCGCGAACGCATGCGAATGAAATGTAATAGACAAAGCCACGCGCTCTCGCAGCAGTGCGGGGCTGCTGCACATTGAAGCTACGCTAGTTTTGACAATATACCACAAGAACAGATAACATAGAACCAAAAAGTTTATGCCACAAGTGCATGAGGCTAGTTCTGCCTGTCCAGTGACCTCAGCTCATCCGAATTATTTTGTTTACACGAGAAATCGCGCACAAAAGACACTTTTCAAAACCACACTCGCACCCGCGCTGATTTGTCAGCACTGGAGATGTTATCTACAAATTCACAACCCAGCAAACACGTGTTTCTTGCCTTGGTAAGCATGGACACGAACAGAGAGAATGGCACCACCTCAGCACGTGCATGTTCGCCGCGTCGGAAAGTGCAAAGCACCTGCCATGGGCGCGAACGCTAAAATGGGGATGGCGCGTCCCTTGATCGCATACCGGGGCAACGAATACGCACATACTATAGTGTAAAGCTGCGCGTTGGGTGATACAGCGTGACAGCCCAATTCCGATTTAGGCAAGGACAGGTCCCGCTGTACCGTATAAACGAAAGGATGCATCAGGAGAGGGTGCTGACGCTGAAGGTTTTAGTTTGTCTGTGACAGGTAAGCGGTACTATGAACATAGTATCTACAATAATATATACATTATAAATATAGAAATATTCTAAACAAATATATTACATGTGCATGCCAAACGGTGTGCGAACTGCAAGGAAAAGAAATGTTCACGGTGTATACAAAATAATAAAAAATGAGTGATCTGTTATCTAAATCTAAAGTTGTCAAAACTAAAAAAAATTTGGGGCCAGAGGATTATGGTCACTACTCTACTCCGTCTCACAAATGTCTGCAGTAAAGACGGCACACGCGTGTGACCATAGCTCAGCAGAATCTCGTGCGTCAAAGACACTTCAAAACCACGCGCTCGTGATCGCAAAGATCAGCACTGCAGATCTTTTTGGGATGGAGTACAGGCTGTGTAGTCTGTAAATACATCTGACCGCCGCCGTCATGTATACCTATGTACATTACGTATTTTACTACAACACTGTAATGTACCAATTCTTTCATGATGAAGCACGAGCCAAATTACTCCAGCATCAAGTAGCATGGCAACGTATACGGTACACACGCTGAACGCACTCGCCTTATCAGTATAGGCAGTATAGAGTATTCACTGGACGCCATATTTGTGGGTGCTGTCTAGAGCGCACGCTCAGAAAGAGCTCACATTAAAAGGCTGATAAGACCGGCAATCTTGATGGTGCGGAGTGCACGTATTAAAATAACTGTGGAAGCTCGCCGTCAGCACGCGCTCAGCAGTCGCGCACATAGCTATGGCCGCCAGTGATTACTCCCCATAACACGTTCGAGATAGTAAATAATCATAATAAAACGTTGATGAGTTCTTGTCCAAAGTGCCATTTGTATTAGGTTTCTGCTTTAGCTGAAGTGTGTGTGATTCGTGACGGCCTTGCATATCTTCACCTAATCTCAAATGTTTTACCAAAATGAAAAAAAAAAAAAAAAAAAAAAAGTTGCTTTTACGCAAGACAGGGTAAGGGGTAGAATGGGAGGAGAGGGAGTGGAATTCGGGGCGCCTTGGCACGGCCCAAAAGTGGTGTATGGCAGTGTGAAAACCATGTAAATGCATTCCATCAAAGTATAGCAAACAACAAATATTGTTTTCATTGGAGACTCGTGTTTTTCCCCGAAGAACTATTTAGACAATTTTCCTGTTTTGAAAAATGAGTCACGCAAGCGTATTTTAAATTTTTGTTACAGACGAAAGCTTATGTAATACTGCAAAATCGATTATATTTACCGGAGAGGTGCACCTTGAGCCCATGGCCCCGCGTATAAGCCGCAAAAAATTGCTGGCACTGCGTTGTGATATTGTATAATATATATATATACGTATATCTATATACGTGTGCTGCATTGTATAGTAGAATTTGTGCCAACTTCCTCAGGTAACAAAAGCAAATATTTCTTAATTGACTGAAATTTATGTCATCTTCACGTTTCTAGAAAGCGTGGAAGGGTTGTAAGTTCTCTTTAGACGCGTTGGTTTTCGGTGAAAATGAGTGCATGCTGTTGACATAGAGCATAGCATACGCTACGAGTGATCCCAGTCAATCCAGCTGCGGCCCATCGTAAGGTCAAACGGAGTAGACTAACTTTGGGACGACGGACATGTCGCTTTGTTCAGCTAGCCGGCGATTGGACAAGAGTCAGAAATGGGCATATATATATATAAAGTCGATGCAGCCGTTAGCCACTCCGGTCTCAATAAGTTAAGGGCGCGCGGAGGGTGACAACAACATACCCTACAACTACAACAAAAAAAAATATATACAAGGAAAGATTACCTAAATAATTGGTGAATTTGGGCCTATCTTAAAACACGGACGAGAAATATTTTCTAACTGGTTAGTTTAAAACGTTTGTTCTATATGAATGTATATTTCAGCTCGAAAAATATACGAGGGCCCTTTTTCGACACCCAAAGTATATTTAACAATTACCGCGATATCGGATGATTGATGCACTGAAAATAAAATCCGACATGGAATTTCAGTTTTTTGTGCACTTTTTTCAGCGTTTGGATTCTACAAGAATGATAAAGTTAGAAACAAAAGCGTCTTATGCATTATCCACACCAGCGATTACGTCGATTTTTTAAAACGAAGAAAAACGTTCTATGGTTCCCTTGGGCGTACTCTCCCCGTCGCGCCGGAGAGAAGCCCGACTACGCGGTGCACGGCCGCTGTATGGGAGCTTTCTGATTTTCCTAAATACTAAACTCACCAACTCATGCAAGAAACATAAAAAAAAAAAATTGCAATTACACGCACACTTTTTTTTTTATTTTTTTATTTAGCAGCGGGATTGGGACAACAACGGAGGAGCCCCTCTCCCTGCTACTTTCCCGCAGTGCTTGCCTGCTAAGGGAGAAGCTCCCTTGTAATTATGCAGGCACGTAGGGTTTGCAATCGGGTCAGCTGAACACGAAAAAACGGGACACGAAGGAAATGACTGGACAAATGGACCGCTGTTTGTCCAGTTCTTTCATTCGTGTCCAGATGACCCGATTGCCAACAGTATGTACCAACTAAAACCCATAGCACGAAGGGTGTCCGGTTTTATTTTCCTCCCCGACTTAGGTCAGTGTTAATTTTATTGAGGGCGACAAGTGTGTAAAATCAGCGAAATATAATTACCTAATTAAGCAACGAAGTAGGAAACGGTGCAAAACTGCATAACTAAATTTGGAAAATTTTTGATCGCTTTAGCCTTTGCACACTATCAAAGAGGCAGCATTGTGAGAACTTGTATCTTGCCTAGTACTTGCCGATAGAGAAATAAAGGCTGAATTAACACTGGTGGAACGCCATACTTAAAAAAGAAAATGGAAAAGTTGTATCCAATTTTTTTAAAACTTGATCTTGAGTTGGCCATTTCACACCTTTTCTATTTTCATCCTTGTTTTCCTTTTAAGTACCTAATAGCCTAGGCATGTGCTGTGAAGCCAAAGCTATATGTATTTTTATTTTTTTAAACATACATCTGCTAATAAAAGAAGCTGCAGGTACTCTAACCAACTGTGTTTATATAGCCCAACGTTTTGTGGCCTGCTTGTTCACGGGCAATTTATTTGGCTTGGAGTTTGTATTTCTACCCTCCTTGTCGCTGCCATTTAAATCATTCTCCTCGTTTTGTTGCACCCTAAAGCCCGTGGATATAACTGCTTGGGATGGTACCGATCGACCTGTTCTGGTTGTTCTTTGTATGCTGAATAAGCTACAACTATAAAAAGTTGTTTTTTCAGTTCATCTCGAACCTGGAAAAAATTACTCTTGAGTCATGGCATATTCAGCATACAAAGAACCCGAACCTTCCCAAGCAGTTATATTCACGGGCTTCTAAGTGTCACGAAAAGGAGAGATTTAAAGGCAGCGACAAGGAGAAGAGAAAGACAAACTCCCAGCCAAATAAGTCACCGGTGAACAAGTAGGCCGCGAAATGTTGGGCTATTTGAACACAGCTGGTTAGTGTACCTGCAGCTTTTTATTAATACTCACCTAGCCAGGCACAATTTTGCCAAAATGTTTACTTTTCAAACATACATCTGTTGAACATAACTATTGTTATTATACTGGAACATGAAAACCTTAGTCCTCCCAGTCCCATGCGACGAATAACTGAAGAATGTCGCCCTACAACATACTCACTTTGCGCGGGATGTAGCAGCCACTGTGCCAATTCCATGCGCAGAGCAAAAGCCGCCGGGCAAAATCAGATTTTTCACAGCATATTCGTCCCATAAAGTTCAGCCTCTATGGGTCATAATGCATATGCAAGTACAAAAGTTTCCTTGTAAATAAAATAGGCTATCCCCCTTCGACTTAAAACTGACCTCCCAAGTTCTCAGGTACACAAGGGAGTCGGAGGAGGTTCACAAAACAATACATGTAGTTTACAGGCGTGAGCCCTCACAATTTTCCAGGCCAGGGGCAGCTGCCCGACTGTCAAATTTTACTTTCGGAATAGTACATACTTTATGGCATGAAGGATCATAGATGGATGGGATCTTTCAAAGTAAATAATACTCATTACCTACAAAAACAAAATGTCAAAGCTTCAACAGTTTATTTACACAAACACACTGCACCATTCCAACTTTTATTCAAGTGGTGACTAGCAGGCAGGACCAATGGCTTTGGTTCAGAGATGACGATGAACTGGGTGACAGAAACTTTGTGCTACAAGTCACAACTGAAGCAGCTTATTCAGAGTGGTGCCCAGGACGCCAATGGTGGGGTTCAAGCTGGGCTGCAAGAGAAAAGAATTGTCACAGTACAAGCACAGCAACCATCCATTTTAGACCACGTGGAACAGACATACACCACTTCAGTGCACTAAGGAGTGTGTTACTACTTTTAAAAACAAGAACTCTTGGATAATGATCCCCTAAACAAAGCAAATTTACAAGTTAGTTTGAACATTCAACAAGTAATCAAAATTGTTGAGAGTAAAAACATATTCGAATATAGGTCATCCCTAATTTTGAAGTGGAAGGAAAGGAAATTCATACAAATATTTAACTCGTCGCATCATTTGTAACCCAGGTTTAAACTCATGTGTTGATCATGCTGGCAACGTCATCTTATGAACATTAAGAATAGCAACTGCATGCTTTCGTACCGAGCGAAAGCATTAAGTATTGAACAAAATAGCACATTAGTTCACATAAAAATAGTGCTCGAAGCATTTTTGATCATAATCACAAACCACTGTTGTACATTTTTTTGTATTAGAAATGTCACTAAAAACCTGTTCATTTTTGTTATAAATATTCACTGTACTATAAAAAGGTAAACTGGCACTGCAATTGACCCTTTAGCAGTGGTATGTCAGAGTAGTTTATAACATTACTAGTCAGGAAACAGTGCTTTGCACTAATACATTTTGCTTCACATATACTATCTTGCAGATATTAGACACAAAGGCGCACAAGCTGAAGTTGACACAAAAATAACATAAAACTACCTCATGTAAAAAAAACAACAACAACATGGATTATTGACGTCTTTCACGATTGCAGCCAGTGCATTGATAGTAGGGGACAAATAGATGTATTTTTGGACTTCGCCAAGCATTTGATTGATTGTCCTGTCATCTAGCTGTTATGTAAAATTGCAGGTATCATTAAAGGGGCCCTGCAATCATATTTAAGCATCTACCTTTTTTGCGGTTTCCACATCTCTTGGTGTTCGGGCAAGCCAGCGGGCACGGAGAGAATGACTAAATATCAATGCATCATATTTTAACCGGACGACGTGGACACCTTCTCTACCTACAAAGGCGACCCGCGGTGCTGAAAGTGTTGTGTTTGGTCCTCGCCTTAATACAGGTCAGAGCCGCTAAAAGCTTCTTTTTAAAAGCGCAAGCTCATAGTGTTGGCAGCCACTCTTAATTAAGTCACGAGAGCTTGTGCCGCCGAGATGTGCTCCAGAGCAAAGAGCTCGTGCTTGTAGCCTTTTTTGCGGTACATCATAAGGTGAAACAGAGTATAGCGGTGAGCGTAGAAAGGTCTCGAATGTACCCGGCGCCGCTGCGGTCGAGGATCCGACCGGTTCCGAAGGCCTTCGGAGCAGGTTTGGAAGTATGGCAGCGTGAAGTGGCTGCTGTACTGAACTGACCTTTATCCCGTGTTTGCTGTCGTTCGTGGCCAATGAAGTGTCATACCAAATTAGTGTTTAAACTCGCAGCAAATGCAATGCGAGCCGCCCTGGCTGCCCGCTTCATACAACCTATCCAGAACATGCTTTAGTGGTGTCCTCTCGAGCCGTTGACGCGGAGTGCAGCAGCGGTGAGCGCTCGCTGAGCTCGCTACCCCTCCTCTAGTTCACGGCCACTCAAGCGACGAAAGACGTCATGAAGGAGGTGTTTTTTTGCTTGTTCTTGTAATTTGAATTTGCCTATAACTTTTATAATAAAGCGAGATTCAAATAAAAGAAAAGTTTCATTAAGTTACTACGTTCAGTGCGCTCAGGTTCGGTGCGAATTTAAAACTTTCAGCATTTCCACTCTGATGAAGAAGGAAAGTCAGCGGCCGCCCATTACAAAATGCTGTATGAGGGGGAGGGGAGACCCCAGCAAAATGGAAGATTTCAGGGAGGGGGGGGCCCAGGCCCCATGGGCCCCCTTCCCCCTGGCTACGTGCCTGGTGTATTACTACTGGGTGGTGCACGTTACCCAAAGCTAGCGGTTGTACTGCACTCGCTAAATTGCTCATCTACAGCTGGGAGACTCGTCGCCCTTTGAGGCATACCAAGTTCTAGGCTGTATAAACATACACACAACCGAATTTCGGATCTTGATGATGCAAGTCCGTTCCCGGCTGAGCTGAGCCATCCTCATTCAACGCTTGTTGTTATTGCTGTCGTTTCTTCCTACTAAAGGCTATGGTTAGGGTTCCGCATTTTCTGTGTTTTTTTCTTCTCGAAATCGGGGGTATTTTATTTCGGGGTTTAATGTTTTGCTGCAGATTCCGTGGTTTTTGTTTAAATTGGTTATGACTACACCAATTCACACAAAAAACAGTGAATCTGTAAAAGAAATGGAACCCCCCCCCCCTCCCCCCCAAAATTCCCCCAATTTCTAGAAAAAACAACAACAACAACAACAACAACAACACCGAAAACGCAGAACCCTAGTTATGGAGTATCATTTCACATGCACGGAAATTCAGCAAAGCGATTATTATTAAGTCGGATGCTTCCATAATCTTAGTGTTGTGGTTTGTATACGACAGCTGGTCCCATATATTTTTGGTATCTCACACAAACCATAGGTTTCATAAAACATTGAATGTTAATTGGGGCTGTGGTTTGATTAAAAATTAATCCTACTGATCGCTACCGTTTAATACACAAATCAATTGATAAATTGGTTAGTCGATTTTTCACCGGTCATTATGCATGTAAGACAATAAAACTACACCTTTTTTAGTATTTTTAGTATGTCAGAAATGGCATATTGCATTCCCATTTTAAACTTCACGTTGTGACGCCTACAGAAATATAAACATGGGAAGCCTTTTAATGTGCAGTAATTTTTAAGTTATTATTTAAACAGTATAATCACCCTCTATGACAATCACATGCATGCTGAAGTGGTTTACCGTGCAAGCCTGTGTCATAAAAGAAATAAAATGGCAGAAATATAGACCATTCCATTTAGTGCTCTCTGGGCGGCACCATTTCGTTCGACAGCGGTGCCCTCTCCATACATCTGGAAAATTCAGCGGGTTTGGTGGGGTAAAACGAGAGAGGGCACGCGCCCGACTCCACTAGCAGACGACAAACCAGGAGGTTGTTATTCTCCATCTTTGGGCTGTACCGGCGGGCTGTACGGAACATCGAACTCTCGCTCGTGGCTGCTGTTGTGGAGTGGTCCACGTTCTTAGAATAGTTATGGCTGCTCCAAAATCAGCCTATAGCTCTCTGTTGTTCTATTTCAATAAGTGATCAACTAGCATGTCTTTTTTTCCGTTACTTAAATAGCAGTTGAGTCAGCCGGCAGTACTACCCTCAGCTACTGCGTTTATTGCGGCACGAGAGCATGTTTCTATTTATTATTTCGGACCTCACTCATGATCGCTAAAGGCCTACACCAGTATGAACTTTGAATAGTAAAAAAGGTACAGCCACCGGATTCACTTTTCGCCGTAGAGACCGGCAAATCTGACACAGTTTTCACTATTTCTTTTTATTTGCACACAGGTAACGCAGTTGGACCCTGTTAGTCTTTTTATCTAGCATAGTATTACACGAGATCTGGCATACCAAAATCTGCGCATCTGCGCTTGAAATTCCCAAAATGACGCGATTTTAAACAGAGTTTGTACGCCAGCCGGATGCTAGGACTCGGCGCAGCAAATGACAGAGGGTGAGGGCATTTTTTTCTCTCTATTACCCTCTTTGCTATGACCCTAATGGAACGGTCTATAGAGTAGGCATTTTTCACTTTTTCATGACTTCCTTTAGCACAAGCTTCCAATTAAACGGCAAAACAAAATATCACAATTAAGGCATCACTCGAATAATCTGAAGGTTAATCAATGTACTGCCCAGTCCCAATATGTGTTAGGTGAGGGCAGAGGGTGATCGCAAAGTCTCGTGAGTCCCTAGCCCTCATCAGTAAAAGACTAGCGCTGCGGCCGATGCTGGCGACGTCGTGGTGCGGGCCATTTGATGAAGTTGCAGTGTCTACTATGTTTAAATAGAAGATTATTTAGTCAGAAATTTATAATATTGGCTTTTTGACATCCACAACCCTCACCGAGAAAATTGAAGCGGGTGAACCCACACTACCGAGAAAAGCATCTAATAGCACGCACGCTACTGCCTTGCTTGGTTACACCCGTTTGTTCCTATCGCGGCAGATATATTAGAATAGTTTGTTTCACTTGCTTCAGTTGTCCTGCCAACGATCAGTTTCCGGATTGTTAACTAGAAGACTCTCTCTCCTTATTGAAACATAGTAAAATTGTTCCGACTCTGAAAAGCTTACCCACACCGTGGCACAGAAAAGGACAACAGGCTTCAGCAGAACTCAATAGCACGGTAATTTCTGATACAGTACTAGCTTCTCTTCATCTTAAATATTTATATTAATGAAAAAGCTCAAAATTTCAAAAACAAAAATGCATAGAACCTGCCATTTCACAGTCCACAGTACCCATATTATGTTATCCGGGTCACAATTAATTATTTTGTTAAATTCCCACGCTCATGAACCGATAGAACTATTTTAAAAGAAAGAAATTTTTAACATAAATAGTGCAGTTTACCCAAAGACAGGCATCCGTCGTAGTGAGCCATGCTTCCCAACGTCTGCCTAGGGCGGACGACTCATCCACACACATGGTTATTTATACTTAAGCCGCACGCTGGTAAGACAATTCACTCTTTACTGACGCACCGAACGGTACCGCACCACTTTCCGCTAAAACTGTTTTCCCACCGATACTGTGCAACAAAATATATGCAAGAATTTACACCGTTTCACACGTGAACGTGGAGAGCCTATGGAACAGCAATGCTTCCATCCCCGCTTTGATAATGATGATAGCACGACAGCAGCGCCACCTCTAAGTCGATCCCGAGGCCAATAGCTTACTACTGCATGTGAGCAGGCTCACAGGAGATCCTTGCTGCACAGGCTTCGAGCTGGATGTGCGTATACTTCCAAACGCCTTCACGTGTACGATCGCAAGTCAGACCCATACTGTCCATCTTGCAGTGACCCTGAAGACACAGCGCACGCTCTTCTATGCCCAAGCCACGACCAGCATCGGAAGCTTCTGATTCAGCGGTATGCGACGGCCGGCCTCTCCCACTCCAATCTTGAAGACCTTCTAAATCCAAACGGGACTCAAGGAGTAGCTGAGAAGGCCTTTCGTGCTCTCCTGGCTTATCTGCGCGAAAGTGGACTTGCAAGCCGGCTCTAGCGTATTTACGCACTAATCAATTGTGCCAGATCTGCTTTCTCCACAAAGTATGGATGCCCGTTTAAATGGGGCTATTCAGAGTCACGCTACTCGTCTGTCAGCTAACGATTCAACGCCCCGTTCAAACGCCTCAATCATTCTTTCTTTTCTTTTTCTCTCCCTCTTTCCTCTCTATTCCTCCCATTCCCCAAAAGCTAGGTAGCGACTTGCCCCTGTACGGAGGCCCACATTTCTCCTAGCTTCCCCCCCCCCCCCCCCCTTCCCGACACCCCACAATAAACAAACAAACAAGCTCACGGGAGAAAGCTAGATGATTAAATGCACTTTAACGGAAAAATAAAACATTAAACATCTTTGCACGTTGCCGGTTTCCTAAAGACCATACTTTGCATGCTGCGAGGGAGCATGCTGTTCGGCGGGGGGATGGTTGGTTGCACAAGAATACTGACGTCCCTTGTTCGGCGCACTTCGAAGATGACTGCTTTGACACAGGCGGTCAAGCGGGAAGACTTCGACCGGGTAGCATTCCAACTATGTTTGTTTCCTCTCGTTTCCGTAAAGCCGACCCGCATGTAAACGATTTAGCGTGCGACGAGACGAGTGACGGAGAGTTTTCACGGTTGCCCGTTGCATCGCTCGGTTTTCGGGATTTCTAGAAAACGTCGCTCACCGTCTTGGTCGCTTCGCCGTCGCTTCCATGCGGTTTGCCTCGTCGTGCGACTGACCGAGCGACAGCGAAGCGGGTCACTGTTGCTCGCCAAAGAGCTTACATGTGGTTTATACTCAATTAATTTACAAGCACACAACGTTGAACCATTGGTGCCTCGATTTTAAGTATAAACTGCATGCAAGCGATTTGGCAAGCAATGAGACAAGCGACGGTGACCCGCTTCGCTGTCGCTGGGTCAGTCGTGTGACGAGACGAACCGCATGGAAACGACGAAGCAAGCGACCAGGACGGTGAGCGACATTTTCTAGAAACCCAAAAACCAAGGAACACGACGAGCGACAGTAAGAAATCTCCGTCGCTCGCCGCTGACTCTCGTCGTTGTCGCCACCGCTCGTCTCGTCGCAAGCTAAATCGCTTACATGCTGGTCATCTTTACAGAAACAAGCGTGCACATGCAGCGGAAAGCACGACTGGATAGCCTTACTGCGTCAGTTGAAATTTGCATATGTCGCAATGGTGTAGACTGCCCTTTATTAGCGAGAAAAACGCCAGAACGGGATGAACTTATATGGTCTCTGAAATCATAATCTTTTATCGTCGATCCATTCGCTGTCCGATTCCATTTCATAAATACGAAAATACAAGAGCTGTGTTGAAATATAGATATCAAATGATTAAACAAAAGCCCGAAATATTAAAAAGACACAATTTTAACGTCGGAAAGACACACAATTTCAGCGCGGAATGTGAAAGAACACGAAAGCAAAGCTCCGGTAGTGGCCTGTGCAGCACACAACGCGGGGGAACGGCGAGAAGCTGAAGGTCGGCTATGGTGGCAGGGTCACGTGACATCAAGATGCCGGCGCCCATGAAATGTTGCCTGAAAGGGTCTATAGCTATGCTTTTCTTGTCTAATAAAGCATCATTGTAACAATCGTGCAACTTTCTGAAGTGCTTTTCTAAAGTGCCATTAATGTTATTAACCCACGACTAATTAGCCACACATACTGTGAACAACTTTATTTTTGCGGCCTCAATATTTCGCAAATTTGGAGAATATTTCATGCGCAGAAAATTTTGCGAGGAGTGGTGAGCTATATATTCTTTACCATATATTGGTGGGATGCGTTTTTTGCAGAAATTTTTAAGTCAAGAAATTTGCGAACAATTAAGTTGTTTACAGTAGTCGGGTACGCTTATTTGCCTCCCAAGCCTTTTTAGGGCCTGACAAGTCAATCCCCTTCACCGTGCTATGGTGTACTAGAATCTAGTACATTATAACCGTGCGAATTCACGCCGCTCTTCCATCAAGATTCAATTTCTCGGAAGAAAACCGAAAAAAAACTCGTCCCCTCCCCCGGCTGGTGCCGATGCCGTCATCTGAACGCAACACAGCGCTTTGGCATTGCCACTGGGAATCGCACAGTGCCCTTGCTTCAAGCAAAATGGCAGCCTTGTTCCCACCTAGCCTAGCAACACATGCATTTTGTACTCTCGAATCGGAAAACAGGAAAAGGGTCCATTCTCTACAGTGCTTACTGGTAGCACCCACATTTGCAAAATCGTCCGCTGACAGTGAGAGTACTTCCCCTATTTCAACAACTATAGCATCAATGTGTATTTTTGCAACAGGTCTACATTCTGTTTCACATCATGTCCCACCGCAGCGGATGCTCCAAGCCGCCTCAGCCAACCCAGCTCTGCGAACGTAGCACTTGATATGCTCTACGCATGTCACCCTCTTCAAGGTCAAGTAAAGGCCTGGTCACACATACAGCGGAGTGTTAAGTTAGCGTTACGTGAGTGCTCCAAAGAGCGCTCATGTGGTGCTTCCTTGCACGTGACTTAGTTCTAATATAGCGCGCAATCAGCACTTTAGTAGCGCTCCTTGTACGACCGTTATTGCTGCAGATTAACATGTGTACTGATGTTAGGTTCCCGTGGTTGGGTGTGCAACAGTACCATGACGGACATGTTGGATGCTGAAATAGAAAGGCGACAAATGCCCTTACATACGCAATTAGTGCATATGTGTGTGGACGACTTAACGCCCAGAAGAGCCTTCTGAGTTAAAATCATCTGGTGGGCTAGTTGGCTAAACATAATGAGAAAATTAGCGCAAATACAAGGAAGGAAGAACGTTAGGACAGGAAAGAGCGCTACTTACAACTGGCTTTAATTATAAGGTGAAAAAAGAAAAAGAAAACAAACCCGGAGAGGGGAACAAAGTACTGACAAAAAAGAAGTGATACAGAGAGCGAAAATAATTAAGGTGAAAATACAAATTAAATAATAAAATAAAATAAAATAAAATAAAGGCAGATCTGCAGAATCGCATCGGCAAATGCGCAGGCAGCAGCACTAGCAGCACACACACGAGACACCGGCAAATCCTTTGCGAGCATGAAGAGGCGAACTGCTGCCGGTGACCATCCCGCAGTTCTATTGGTCACACATGAGTCACTTGCAGTAGCCGCACACACACACACACGGGACACCGGCAAATTCTTCCAGCATGAAGTGGCGACACTGTTGCCGGTAACCAAGCAGCAGGACGCAAATATCAGGGGCACGTGTCGAGGTATCTCAGCTCTTTCTCTGAAAGGAAGACTGACGGGGCACTAACACATTTGCTTTCTTCTTTCTTGATCTTGTACGCTTCATAGATTTCTCTAGCTCTTTTGTCATTGAGATGTTTTAACACCTTCGTCTGATTAAACAAAGGGGTACAATGACAGTCACAAACATGCACCGCAAGATGTCCAGATGGAGAGGCTTTCAGTGAGAGGTCATGCTCTCTCAATCTAACATTAATGCAGCGACCCGACTGCCCCACATAGACCTTTCCACAGGAAAAAGGTACTTCATAAACGACATGACTCTTACAGTCCACGTACTTATGTTGGTGTCTTGTTTGGCATTGAACATTTTCTTCTTTTGTGTTGTTTATTCTTGGGCAAAGTTTTTTGAGCTTGTCCGGTGCTGAAAGTGCTACCTGTACATCATACTTGGAGGCTACTCTCTTGAGATTGTGTGCCAAGCAATGGATATAGGGAACAATAGCAGGACGCCGTGTCTTTTCTGATTTTCGTTGTCTTTTCTGTGACGTGAGCAGACGTTCTGCAACATCAAATAAGATTGAGTCAGGAAAACCTGAACACCTCAGTCGGTGAACTTGAGCGTCAAAGCCTTCTGAGTGCACGAAATCTTTCGCCACCGAGATATCGACGGGTATCCGGTGAACCTTGTTCCCAGGCCGAGGGACCGGGACACAGAGCTCTTTAGAAGGTGATTATTTTTTAACTGTGTGTCTCTAAAACCAGGATCACGCATGTTGAATAAAAAGTGATAAGGTCGTACCCAATCAATTAGTTGCTCAGAGTCCATGACTCTGAATTGTTTGCCCGACCCTTTGCTTGGAGAGCGGCTCTTTTACTTCCTCTTCTTTCAATGCCAAAGGAAAAATAACAACGGAATCGCCGTGCATGCGTTGCTTCGCAGCAGCAAGCACGGCACAAGGAGCGCACTTGCACTGCGCTGCTAAAGCAACAACCGAGCGCTGCTTCCAGCGCTCATGAAGCGCTAACTGAGCGCTCCGCTGTATGTGTGGATCAGCCTTAACACTCACAGGGCCTTGGATTGGCTCCGATGGCTCGTAGCTGGAGTAAAGCCCCTCTATCCTGGGAAAAGCGGCACCATTCATTGTTGTGCAAATGCTCGAGACTTGTGCCGCGCACCACCTTCTGGGAAGAACATGGTGGCTGAAATTTAGCTCAGTGCTGCGCTGTGCTGCCATGATCTTCCCAAGGGCTACACGTAGCACGTACCTCGTGCATCGGCGCACCTTGCGCTACTTTTGAAACATAAAGGGGCTTTAAGGTGGTGCAGTTGGCAATGGTTGCCCCGTGGCCGCTGTTGCAAGAGCAAACTGTGGTTCGAGCACAAAGTTGTGAAGGTAGGCTTGTTAGTCATTAGATTAAGGGCTTGGGGAAACTGATCTATGTGACTTCGCCCATTACCTGGCCCACCCTTCTGTTGGGGCTTTCGTAGGGATGGCACAAAGAGTATGTTAAGCAAAATAGCTGTCAACATAAGAAAGCTATAACAACAATGTCAGCATGCAGAGCATGTTATGGTCTTAACTGGACAAGAGGCTAAACCTATGAGCATACCACTGCAAATATTTTATGTTGATCTATATAGCACACAAATTGCCTCTGCTTGCCAAACGTTTACCCCTGCATCCTTATTTTCAGAACGAGGCTGGTGTGCTGCAGTAATCAAATGACAGATGAAGAAAGAAACTTCAACATATCGACTGACCTCACTGAAGTGAGCGCCGCTATCCTTCAGCATCCCGCTCCACTCCCGGCTGTTCGATGAAACCATGGCCTGCCTTGTGGCTCCTGCAGAAAGTGTTGGTCTCCCGGTCATCCTTGTTCTTTCCCGCAGAACCTCGGCACGTCCACCGCGGGCTGCTTTGCCTCGGGAGGATGACCGTCAATCCAGCAGTCATGACGGACAGACGCTTAATCGCCGCAAAAAGAACGAATCGACTGAATCTCGACAGCCACGTCTGGTTTCAATAGGAAAAGGCCGAAGGTCTTTCCACAAGAAACCCCAGTTGCCCCAGTCACGGAACCCCCAGATATCAAAGCACGTGGTACACCGAGTTTTTGGCTAAATACACAGGCAATCGGAATCTCGCGAAAGAAATACTTACGTAAAAAAATCAACAAGACACCAAGAAGGGAAAATCAACGCTCAGAAACGGGGATTCTCCCGCTTCTCATCAAATGTAACACGTGACGTGACATTGCATATAATGATTATCTCAGAATGCATTTAATGTATCTAATATAATTTAATTTCTACTAATTTAAAATTTATATAAATAAACTTAACAAAATAATTCACTCAATTTATATAGACACGTGACTTTTTCTTAATGGCCAATCAGAATTCTGGGTCTACCTAACGCTGGGCGTTGCGTAGACCGGGTCGACGCAGACACTGCCTTTCTTTTATTCTTTTTGCAAGAAATTGTGATCTCACAATTTTTTTAATAATATAACATTGGTCAAAAGCAATAAATATACCTCTTGAATCATCCGCTAGATTTGGAGTCAATGTTGCAGCGCATCCTTTGCACAGAATTTTCATGGCAGCAATATTGATCTTGTGGCTTTCTGTCACCAGCCAACGATCTCGAAACCCATTTCGTCCGTCTTCTTGATGAGATGCTCGATGGTTACTGCAAATTGAATTCCGGTGCAGCCCTTTCTGAAAAAAAAATATCCAACAGGTATCTTGAACCGTTTTACCGAGCCACAAAGCAAGAAACAAAGCAAGGAATTCGCAAGGTTACTGTTGGTGCACTAGGCACCGGGTGCTTTAAATCCGTACTCATATCGACGTCGAAAATAAACGCGTCTTTCTGCTTATGATATTCTAGCTTTCGCTTGATGTGAATTTTGTCCACTATCAGGCTGCACACTTATAACTGAGCAGAAGTCCTGCTCTCAAGTTCCGTTTTTAGCCTACAGCAAACCAGAGGGCTGAAACCGATTTCGCCAACTGGGGTTCCAATGAACTTCTGTAGAGTGTTCCTGCATGAAATATCCAGAAGCTGTTCACTTCGGATGTACTCGTATGCCTTGGTGGAGAGGTTCCGGAAAATGACACAGTACCTCAGTTTGTTCTGTCCATGTTGGTCTTTTTTATTGTAGTTTGATACCTGGTCAAGAATGAACGATGCTTTGAGATTGTTCTGTTCAGCAGCGGCAACTACATTCATGAAAGCTTTCACGCAATGGTATTCTTTTAGGCTGCGAACCTATATTCTTTATGTCTACACACTGTTTCTCTCAGTCTCGAAATTTGTAGCTGAGGGGCTCGCTCTCTTGCTTTTCGTTTTCTACGGTCCACTGCACCTCTACAGCTTGTCCTGGCCCTCTATTTTTATGTTGTAAATTTTCGTTTCGCAAGCACTCGTTTTGACAGCGCTAGTGTTATCGCACTGCTGTCGTTGGAAGCCGGTAAAATTGTCTTCAAGGCAGATTTTTTATCAAAACTATGGGACTCACGCAACGCCTTCAGTTCACTGGATGTGCTGGATGTACAGATGTTGGAGTCAAGCCAACAGAGGTCATGGTTGAGGTTAAGAAAATAAGACTCGTGGCACTTGGCCTCGTGGCCGTTGGGCTCATAATAGTTAGAACCTTGGTTGGAGTGAGACTGACAAGCAATTGGTGGTTGCATGTGAAGCATACGAGTAAAGCCGTCGGCGGAAACCGCGGTGCTTTTGCCTGGCGTAACATCAGGTGAGCCAGTTTTATCCAGTTTCTATTTTTTATTCACAGATCCACCTTCAAGGTCGAGCTGAAGTTTGCGCTTGGGCTACATTGTTCAAGGTGTACCTTGTGCTGCGCTGGATTTATGTACGAGGGGCAGTTTGCAAAAAGGCTGGGTTCCGCTTCTGTTTTAAGTAAACGTTGTTTTCTATTCTTTTCTTTTTTTGAGTCTGTGCCGAACAAAAAAGTGCTTTCTGCAAACGACCGAGCAACTGGATGTGGGAATTGACTCAGAGTTCTCGCAAAAGATCAGCTCCATCGACTGCTGTTACACGTCGAGGTTGGCGAGAATCTCGTTGAATGACAGGCCGTGTTCTTTGTTTCTTAATTGCGATGTGCACGACGGCCCATAACAACAAAGCATGATAGATCCGTTGAAGAGTCTAAGGCAGGCCGGGGTAAAAGCCCAAAGATGGCGCTCGAACGGAACCGCGCGCCCACACAGTACATGGCTTGGCTTGGGTTGGCCGGTCGCTTTTTATTTTCCACTACACCGCGTAGCGTCCCGAGCGGCAATGAGCAGCTAATAGGGTCAGCGCAATCGGAAAGGGAGTGATTGGGTCAGAAAGGCCCCCACGAAAGGTATCTTATATAAAGGGGGCGTTGGTTAGGGCCAGCCGAAGTTTGCGAGACGCTCATTCTGCTATCTGAAGCTGTCGTTTTTGCCGTGTGTCGTGCTGTATTTTCGTGTTTCTATGTTGGTGCGCGTAGTTTACGTTCGTGTGCTGGACTCCTCGAGTGTGTGCCGCTCGTAACCCGATCCGCCGCTCGACGGCGATCGTTCGGCCAGGTTAGTGGCATGGGTTTTGCCGCCAAGAATCTTCGCTGCTTCGCTCCTATTTGACACTGGGAACGTCTTCTTCACGGTCTGTGTGCGCTCGATGGTTGAATGATTCTGAGTGAGCTGTCTTCGGTCGTGAAAGTGCACTGTCAAGACCAAAGACAGCTGACGTGGTGATACTTTATATAAGAGTTTATATAAGATATCTGACGTGGTGACACACGACGACCAGTTTGCGTCTTCAAATGGTCAGTATAAAGGACTCATAGGCAGCCAAAGGAGTTAACAATTAGAGTGATTAAAGTAAGCGTGTCACGACTAAAGAAGCTATTGTAAGAGTGCAGGCGAGCTGGTGAATATTAACCATTTTGAATTAACCTGAGACTCGGGAAGAGAGAAACATCAAAACGTAGAAAAGAAAGAAAATAGAAAGGATGACGTCTCAAAAACGTCCTCCTGTGTATTTTCTGTGTCTTGTACATTTTAGTGTAAACTATATATGCCCAATTTCTGCTTTTTTTTATTTTTTTTTTATTTTTAGTGAACTGTGATTAGCGCCACCTGCACTACTCATCACCAGTTTTAATATTTGTTGTTCATGCCTGTTGGTGGTAACTTGTATAACCACAAGCCGGCACAAAGCGCTGGCTGACCTCGCTGTCTTCTTTTCAATAAATGCTAATTTCTCTCACACACCTTTCTTTTTTATCGGAAATCACGTTTTTCGATGCGTTTCCAGTGTTCCGGTTACTGGCTTCTTGACCCAGTAACCGTTACTAGCTTGACTGTTACTACCCATAGTTACTACGTACCTAGAAACATATGTGACAAGCGGTTACTAGCAATTACGTAGTAAACACTACTGGCACTTCATCTAAAAGTTTAGTTTTGACAATGTAGACAAAATACTTCCTATTCGCGTGTATAGTATTTTCGTGCTCATTTACTTTCTGTGAGCAAAGGTCGATAAAATAATCTTTAATACCGAAACCTTCGTGATATTGTAACATTATTCTTGCGGCGGAAAGTTTCTTTGAACAAGTCAATGCGTGTTCACGCGCTCATCACAGCGTCAACTGCGCGCTATAATCGACGCTCTAACATCACGCTATTCAAGTGCTCTAACAGTGCTCCGATGCACGTAAGACCACATGTAAAAGCAAGTTCACACAGCATCGTTTTCTTACGTTTTTTTTCGTCACGTGTAATTCACCGAAACCTCCGTGTCTCGAGTGTCGAGAGCCATTCTATCTCTTTGAACTAGTAGCCAAGGTTCATGTGAGGCACATATGTCCCGGTGACCTGTATACCGTAAGCAGACATGAGCTTTCTTAACGTAATGTAACGTAGAAAAACGGGGCCATGTGAACCAGCCTTGATGCAGAAATTCATTCTTACTGAAGCTCACTCTGACGTAACGATTCCCTATGTGAATTCGAAGCAGTGTTGGACAAAATACTCGATAAAAGTATTTAAGTTAAGTTACGAAGTATCTGCTTTGTAAAGTATTTAAAATACTACTCAAGTTACGTTCACTGTATAGTATCTTGAGTAGAGTACAAATACTTAGAAATGTAATTCAATTACTTTTGAAGGTACTTCGGCATTGCGTAATCTGTATCGACGTTAGTAACAACGACAAATCTACAGCTGCGCAAATCTGGTTTACCACAATGGTTTATTAGCACGCAACAGCATAAATAAAAAAAAAAGTATAGTAGAGCGATTTTATGCAGTCCAAATATCAGGAGCAGGATATTGTCACAAATGACAAATGATGAGGCGGCGAATAACTCAAGAGCCTAAACGTTTAATGGGGCGAACTTGTGCCCAAAACAATAGAGAAAGGCTAGCGTCGCAGGCGTTGATATCGGCGAAACAGCAGGATCGAGCGCTGGGGCGAGATTGACTACGGATCACCACGCGGAGCACCTTTTGCACCCGCGTGGGTTTCTGGAACATTCGGCGTAGAACGTTCGGCGCGTAGAACATTCGTAACTCGATCAAACGACAAGGTTCTTGAACATACGAGAATGTCAAGTTGAAAGAATAAATAAAAGAGGAGTCTGCTCCTCTTTTATTTATTTAACAGTTCGACCACGCGCTTTTTTTTATTTTTTTTTTTATTTGGCCACAGACCGTTTCCGCAGCCGGCTAAGCACCCGGATAGCGCTCCGTAATCCGCCACAAGACCTTGAATTATGCAGGCAACGCTGGCGGCGGGCATGCGCAGCTGCGGCGTTTTCTTCCCGGATACCGTAGCGGAGGAGAAAAACGGTGCGCTAAAATTGCCTAATATCCCTGATACATTTTGCGAAACATTTCTGGAACAACAAGAAAGAGGTCGCTTTGGCTATTGGGGAGGAGATCAGACCGTGGCGCCCCAAGCGCTTAACTTGAGAACTACACGGATGAGGAGAACGAATACAATAACTCAGCACTCGGTTGACATAATCGAACGCGGCGTCAGCGTTCGGCTGGAGTTCGTATCCTCCGCTGAGCGGGAGGAGGGACTCCTTTGTTACCACTCCAGCCTGCATGGACAGTGCAGCCTGCACGGTGCCCAGCTCAGCACAAAAGCCCTCAAGCTCGCTTCCTCTTACTACTGCTTTCGGAAGAGATCCGGCACTTCGTTTATTATTAGCATTTTTACATTACACTGCTGTGCCCCGCCCTCTAATAAAGGGGATAACATGAACATTCCCACAAGGCCTGTGGGAATGTGCACAGGCCTTGTGTTGGGTAAACACCGAGGTGTGGGTGCAACAAACGGGTCAGAGCGCCTCGCCAATAGTGACGTTGATGAATATCACTTCCTGCGGCGCACCTTAGACACATTGTTTAACTACAACCCACATTCGCTATATGGGGAGTTCACTATAAACGAACTTGGGATACGGATACGAGTGAATGGATAACAAAGAGAGCCCACATAATAGCCACGGCAGCGGTCGCACCTTCTTTAGGTAGGTTGCGTTCAGAAAGGCACTCAAACTTTGGGGATGCTTTGTTAGAATTTTGAGAGGTCATCCAGCTCATTGTTCGTTCCCTGTCCTGTTCTTTGCTTATCAATGTTCACTTACAGACACTGTCCGCGAGAGCAATAAGTGACGGACTGACGACAAAAAGAAATAAACGAAAGAAAACCACGACACTCCGCCGTAGCAGAGTCAAATATAAAAAAGAAAAACATTTGTTTGTATGTGTGTCCACTTTATTTTTTTAATTTAATTTGTTATTTTCTTGACGTTTAAGTCTGCACTGTTTGTCGTAGGTCGTTTCCCGGTCTGCGTTGCGCCTCAGTTTGGCTATCTTTACTTCCGTAAAACCACCCTTTTGTTTGAGGATTTTTGGGGGAAACTCTAGGAAACGAAAGGCGCCGTCGGGAAGGCGAGTGGAAAACCTTGGTTGTACGAACTTTGGGCTGAAATATGAGTCACTATCGGCAAAAAAGTGATGTCTTCACGAGCTCAATCTAACTCACCTTAGCTGATTGGAGCTAGCAACAGGATTTGCTTGCTCGAAATAATGTTCACGTTTGCTCGTGCCACTTCATACAGAAAAACTCGGAAAATGGCGGAACGTCAAAAATGTATTTCAGATAATGAGTGCAAGATACTCATAAATGCAATTAAGATAGAGTATTAAATACTCTCGATCAAGAGTATTTGCAACATATCAAGATATTTAAAAAGGTATTTTAAATACAGTATCTCGGGGAGTAGAGTAATAGAGATAGGCACAAGTCTGATTCGGAGTGGTTTTGGAGCGCTTTGTTATACTCCGTTCACACTTAAGGCCGGTTCACACATACAGCGAAGCGCTAAGTTAGCCCTACGTGAGCGCTCGAAGGAGCGCTCATGTGGCGCTTCCTAGCGCGTGATGTAGCGCTCGGTTAGCGCTTCAGTAGCGCTCTGTTAGCGTTTCAGAAGCGCTTTGTTAGCGCTCTGTTAGCGCTACAGAAGCGCTTTGTTAGCGCTCTCATGCTCCTTGTGCCGTGCTTACTGCTGCTGAACAGCGCGTGCACGGCGATTCCTTTGTTGTTGTTTTTCCTTTGGCATTGAAAGAAGAGGAAGTAGAACAGCCGCTTTCCAAGCAAAGGGTCGGGCAGGCGACCCAGAGTCATGGACTTTGAGCGACTAATTGATTGGGTACGACCTTATCGCTTTCTATTCGATATGCGTGACCCTCGTTTCAATGACACGCAGTTAAAAACCGCCTTCGAAAGAGCTCTGTGTCTCGGTCCCTCAACCTAGGAACAAGGTTCACCAGGTACCCGTCGGTATCTCGGTGGTGAAAGATTTCGCGCACCCAGAAGGCGCTTCTGGGCGTTAAGCTGTCCACACACATAAGCACTAATTGCGTATGTAAGAGCATTTGTCGCATTTCTATTTCAGCATCCCACATGTCTGCCATGGTGCTGCTGATGCACACCCAACCACAGGAACCGGAACCGCAGTGCACGCGCTAATCCTCAGCACCGCGGTACAAGAAGCGCTACTGAAGCGCTAACACGGCGCTACTGAAGCGCTAACAAGGCGCTACTGGAGCGCTAGCAAGGCGCTACAGAAGCGCTGATCCCGCGCTGTGTTAGAACTAAGTCACGCGCCAAGAAGCGCCAAGGAGCGCTCACGTAGCGCTAACTTAGCGCTCCGCTGGATGCGTGAACAGGCCTTTAAGCTGAGACAAGAATTAAGCTCCGCCTTTAGCGAGAGCTCTGTGGCTTCCGCATTGCTTTGTTTGCGCGTGCCTACGCGTTCACACGTTTCTTAACACGGCCAGAAAGCTCGCGCTGAAGGCGGAGCTTCTAGTCTCAGCTTAAGGGTCAACGGAGTATACACCTTTACAAGAAACACTGGACCCAAGGGGCAACAAACCGTTTTTAAGCCCAGTCACTGAGTTTGAGGCTAGACTCTCACCGGCGTCCCTCCTAACCCTAACCGAGTGGACTACGATTTCAATAGGTGCAGCCTGCGTACGCGTAGTTTCAAACGCTGCTGGCGGCTAAATTCTCGTCTTTTCCCGCTATATTTTGTGTTTCATGGTACATGTATTTTCTCGAGGGCATTGAGTGAGTATTGTAATACATCTAAAAAAACAAAAAACACAAAGCAAAAAAAAAAAAAAAAGAAACTGCACTATGTTTGTTGGGTACCCGCGCGAAAGAACGAATGCGACTGGAATATATACTTCTAGTTATTTGTTTTTTTCTCACGATAAGCTCTGACGGCGCCTCGAGATTCGCCACATATGAAACGACAAAGCGCTTTGCTGTCAAAAATAAAATAAATTGCAACAGAAGAGGGCCGAAAGCCATGCATTTTTCACAGTCACAAATAACGTGTTTACCGATGGACAGGACACGGACATAAAATTGAGGAAGTGTTAACATTCGAAATATATATCGCACGTCCCACACGATGCAGCGTTATCCGAAAAGAATTTATTCGAGAAAGATCTCAAATAACACAATCACAGTCGACGACAGTCACATCTTGATCGAATGAAATCCGAGATGACTTCATTTTGGGGCAAGTTTTGGGGAGAGCTTCCTTAATTAAAAGGAACGAACGCAACTGACCTCTTTTCCACCCCTACCCAGACAACTATTTTTGGAGAGGACTGAGGATTCTACGCGGGTAATCTGTAAGAGGGGGGATAACAGTGTTCGCAAAATCGCGTCGAGAGTCTTTTGACGTCCTTCACCTCCTTCGTTTCCCGTGAATGTAAAGCAAATAAACTTGAATTGCAGGAACGTACCAGCCTTATTTCTCACAATGGAAGGCTACACAAAAAGGGTACGCAGCACGCATAAAAAATCAAGTGGAAACTTTCAAGGGGTCGAGAAAACGTGAAGTGCTGAACAGCAAAAACGTAGGTAGAGAACCGCGCTGAGCGGGTCTTCACAGTCCAAGAGAGTGGCACAAAATTTCTGGCTGATAGAGTCGCACCAGCCGCATCAGCATCAGTAACATGGCGGCGGCCTAGGAGCGATTTTTGGAAAGGTGTATGGTAACCTCCTTGCGCGTGCAGGCGCGTGCTTGTATTTATCGCACTTAGAGGTCCTGTAGTCTCCCTACGGGAGCCAGAGTTGCGCGTTTGATTCCACGTGCCGCGTGCCACTCTCGCAGCTATTCGTCGAGATCCGATCACGTGAGGAGCCGTATCAAGTGTCGTGCAGCAAAGTAGACTTTGCACGCGCCCCGGTGTACGTTCCCCGGCTTTTGAGCGCGCCGCGCGCCTCGAACGCTCGGCGCTGCTATTCACCGAATTCAGTCACGTGAGGAGCTGTGTCCACATGCCATGCATGAACGCGCAACTCTGCCTCCCGTTGGGAGCTTATACAGGAACTCTAACCGCACTAACCGCTCATTCACACTGGAAGCGGACCCGCGTTCGCAAAACGGATCCGCTTCCAGTGCAAATGAGCGGTAAATGCGCCAGCACTGATCACTTTTGTATCTCTCAAGACCTACGAAGGGAATTCGCGATGATTCAGCCTTGGCAAGTAAAGCGTGCATGCTTGTCGAAGAAAGTTGTCCGGCTGCTCAACACCTGCGCCGTGAGCTCCGCCGCGTCCATACAACGCAATTTTTTTAAGAAATGAAAAAAATAACGACAATAAATAAAATGAAAGCAAAACAGGCGGGAGTGAGGACTTCCAGACGCTTCGAGAAGACTTCGCCAATTGTAAAAATGTTAAAAGCAGCAAGAAAAAAATTTTAAATTACGATAGACGAAAAGAGCTCTAAATGGCAGACTTCTTGAGCACAAGAGGCCGGTCAAGAAGATATCTTTGAATTCTGAGTTCTCTAAACAACTGCAGGAATGCATTAATTGTTCGCATGATTGAGGGAAAACTGCGATATTAAAGGGATATTACAACGAAATTTCGGCGCTTATTTCTTGGTCTATATGTATTCAAAGGATCAGTATCACATCGAACACACCAATATCTGGTTAAAAGAAGTCACGCAAAGGAATTTTAAAACTAATTAAACGATAAGCAATAAGCACCTAGTGGATGTCGCTAACGCCTCGTTTGTAATGCCCGTCCAGGAACCTTGAGAGGTAGTGACGATAAATGTCTCGCCTCCGGCCACGACTAGAGAAGAGAGGAAGGAGGTGCTCCCCTCTTCCCGAGAATCCCTTTCGTGTGACCCAGCAGTCGCCATTGTCCCTCTACAAGATTATGGAAGATTAACCCTTCCCTCAAAATTCGTACAAAAGCAGCCGCTTCGGTGGCTGGAACGACTAGGCCATCCTCTCGACGTCAGCCTCGCAGTAGCTTTGCTCGTCCCGAGACGAACTACGTCACGATTGCGTTGGATATCACAAGCTGTCCGCTGGCTGTTCTCCGAGCGCTCGCCAGAGTGGGCCGTTTCTAACGAAAGATACAACCATCAGGCTCAAAATACAAACTTGCGATTGCCATTTACGGATATTCTGGATCATATTTAACCTATTGAACACGACGGGTATATTTCAAATTTGTAGAAGTATCCCTTTAAGCTAAGAAAAGATTATGCAAAAATAGCGGAAAATAGAATATATATATATATATATATATATATATATATAGCCGTGTCAAAGTGGCAGGCTTGCAACTTTCGCTGCAACATTAGCACCTGATGGAGAGCGGTCCCCGCTCGGAACGTTGCCCAATAATTACGTTTTAAAGCACTTACCTCCTTTTTACGATATATCTATATATATATATATATATATATATATATATATATATATATATATATATATATTTTGTTTTCATACTGGTTGTGTTTTTCTTTATTAGGGGCAGAATTGGGCTTGTGAGGGCTGCACGACGGTGCGCTTTTGGGCGGTTGGTTTGTTTCGAAGTGTGGCCCCCACCATTTTTTTGTACGAGAAGAGGTCTCTATTTCAGTTGAAGGTGACAAAGTCGTGCGAAAATTCCGGGAGGCGTGTGTGTGTGAGGGATGGCATATAAACGGTTGTGTCAATAAAGATTTAGTACCGGCGTTTGAGGCAATTTATGTTTATCCCCTTTTTCATCTGTCGTCTCCGGTTTTATCAAATCTGTGTAACATCAACCAGCTCGCCTGTTTACTTACTGCTTCTACGATAGGACATTGCGACGCTGCACACTGAGTCACGTGCCTGCAAGGCTGAAACAGGAGTCAGCGTTCGTTGCGTTGCTCACAAAACCCGTTTTTTGGCATATGACGGGTTGTTCGATAGAATGAAATTCGATTGAATTTTTTTTCTTTCTTACACACACAAACAGCGCGCCGCTAACTCAGCACTGAGCCAACGCTGAGTGAAATGCAGCACTTTATGTTATTTCAGATTCATGTTAAACCAAGCTTGAGAACAAAATCAGGAATGGCATAAATACTTTCAAAACGTAATTAAATTACACTATTAATTACTTTTCTGAAACCTGCAAAAATGTAATTAAATTACATTACAAATTACCGCAGGATAAAGGTAATGACATTACTCCACAATTACTATCCAAAAGTAATAAAATTACTTTGAAATTACTTTGACATCACTTTTGAATACTTTAAGGCCGTAAATCGTGCTCATTTTATTTACCGTATACACCAACGCAGTGTTTACAAACAAGCCCTTGTTTGTCCACAAAGGGTATGGGCACTGCGCGTGTGCCTGAACGAGATCCGGGAGAAGCAAGGCGCTGCGCATGCGCAGTGTCGACTGCAGCGCAACAGCAGGGCTGTGATGTCAAAGAGCTGAATTGATGTATATGTACCAAAACTCAGACCCTCCTGCTTACACTGCAACAGCCTTATGCGCCTCGAAGCGAACCATACTGAACAGTGGTTTTTCTGTCGCACATGACATAAGTGTTAAACATGATGAATATATAGCTTCTTTAGATGCGAGTCAAAAAGACAGTCGGCTCACCAGTTTCGCTGTTCAAAACTGTGACTTTCCTCACTAAAAGGGTTATATGTTTCCGTCTTGCTGATTTAGAAATTGTAGGCCGTGTCAGCTTGTTAAGTAGGGAAATGGCAGCTCGTTCTTACGAAGACTCGTCGCGTGAAACGTTTCCCTTCCGCCTCGGACGAAATCTATATCTATTCTCCCAAGAGCAATAGCTGACCTATTCTCAGTCATTCCTTTCAAGGAGCATTTTTCCAAACACGGGAAGAGCCCAAGTTTTTGCGCATTGTCACACAAAGGGCCTGGATAATCGTTAAGCAGAAGCGTCGCCAGTTGAGGAATGGCTCGAGCTTCCTAAATTGTGTACTTTCTGAACAAACGGGACGATATCTGCTCGTAGGCTTATTCCTGAACAAACTTCCAAGGGAAGGATACAAGGCATACCGCGAGTGGCACCTGCTTTGCTCGAGGATGCACGAAACGTTTTGGGGTCTTGACAAGGCATTTGGAATTAACTATTTGTTCCGGTCGTTTCTTGTTCACAATGGTCGAAGCTTACGGTTTGACATTGCTTGACAGAAGCACAATGCTGGGGATATGTTTGTCCTGTCCTCTCAGTTTTTAATATATGTTTATCTCACTGGTGATGCGCCCGACGCATTGTAGCCTGTCAGCTTAGAGATGAACGGTGGACGCTACGTGTTTGTTAGAGCAGTCGCACGTCTATCGTCCGCCACGTAACCACGCTCTCTTTCATACCCACGCGCAGAGAAAGGGACGGGTCAGAGGATTAAAGGGGCGATGCAACAATTTTTGTACCTTGCGCAAATACTACTTAAAACGAATCCCTGACGTTAATGACCTATGAAACACGCGTTCGTTTTTCACCCCACGCAATAGAAGTCCCAGAAAAAAATTAAAGAAAAACGAGCAGCGTTCACCCCCTCAATTCGCAGCCAGAACAAGCGGCCACGTGATCTGGAGCCGATTACATGCCGCCAGTGTTGATCATAGCCACGTGCTGGGGTTGGCAAAGCACAGGACACGCGCTGACTTCCAGACATTGTTAGAGCTCGGCTATTGTCGTCGTGGCGGCGATTGGACACGAGTCCCCTAACCGAATGCTTCTCAACCTAGTAATTATAACGAGCCCAAATCGAGTGCCCACGCAATGCTCGGGTCCAATCTATGAACCGCATTCAAATATCGTCTCTGGGCTGTACTGCGATCCCCACGTTACGTCATCAAATTTTGCAAAGTGGAGATTGAATGAAAGTGATCGCTTTTGTCCTTGAAACTACAGCAAAACAAAGGAGTTTCTTGGTCAGTGGCGTTGCGTGCGAGTATCCTTGAGTCCGACTAGTACCAGTAAGCTCGTGTAAAGTGAAAAACATTCCAATTGAATACCGTTGCACCGCTCCTTTAAAGGAAGGTGTCTGATTGGTTCTGGTTAGCATGCAGCTCCCACCGCACCGTCAGCTTAGGGATGAACGAAGCATAGTATCGTCGTGATGACGCGACGCCATGAATCTGTCGTACCTGGAGTTCGTAAGCCGTTGCCTTCCAGCGATGTCTACACGCAAGCTTTTCTCCTTCGCCTTTCCAGCCCCCCTTTTTGCGTCATTCCAGCTCTTTGTACGAGGCTTTGCGCTCAGGTGGCCATCGTTTATTTGCCCTGATGTTCTTTCACAACATTTCACCATGCGAAATAATTTTTCTCTTCTTTTTTAATGCTTGCAGACGAACTTTCTATTTTAGGATAAAAGTACTTTCAAAAGTAAAAAGTAATTTTCTCGAAATTACTGCCTGAAAGTAATTCATTGCATTACTAATTTACTAGCCTAGAGTAGTAATTCATTACATTACTCATTACTCCAAAAAGTAATTTAGTTGCTGTAATTCCATTACAGTAATGTTATTCTTGCCATCTCTGAACAAAATACATCACTGATATTAGGCTGATACAGCGCTAAGTTTGCATTAAGTCAGTCCTTTATGGACATAATCAGAACAAAAATCTGAGGACCGGGCACGGAATTGGCGTTTCTGCGCCCATTCCATCAGGGTTACTCTGTAATGGATGCTGTAGTGTGGTGCTGTATTTTTGTTTTTTTGTTTTTTAACCAGGGACCTTGGGCGGCCTGTGCAACGGAGTGGTGCTGGTCGCTTACCTTTGCAATCCCAAGAGCCTGGATCCAACGAGCCTACTCCTCGTCAGCCTTGCCTTATCGGACCTGGGCATCCTCTTCGGCTGTCCCTTCTCGGCAGCGTCCAGCTTCAGCGGAAGGTACTTCGTTCAAGGATGCCATAAAACGTTTCGCCACAGATAGCGCCGTTTTTTGAGCCAAAATTTCGATTTTGTCTGAAAAGTTAGGGCCTTGAAAAGCCCGAAGAAGTTAACGTCTATGGCGAAAGTCTGGATAGCTCGGCCCTAAATCGTCAAATAACTGCACAAGTTTTAGAATTCACCGCCTGGTTGTTTTTTGTTATCTGGCATACTTGGGCTTGAATTGCTAAGCGAGCGACAGAGTGAGACTTCACTTCTCGTTCTGTTTTCATGTGGCATTTTTGGCTTAAATATAGCACTTTGACAATTATGTGGTGAGTCAGGGAAAAGTCACAAGACAGCTAAACTTACTACGGCACTGTACTAAGGAGCAAAACCGCATTAAGCCCCATTGAGGCCTCTATAGTTGCCAATTTCGGGCGTTTCGCTGGTGTGCCGCTTGAGGCCGTTCTCTTACATGTGGTCGCTAGCCGTAATTCATACCTTTATTAGGTGCACTGCATGGGGTGCAGAATTTGTCCCAATCGATTCTTTCAATAAGTAGGAACCGACGAATTGGGATCTCCAATTCATCCGTTCAATACACCTGAAAACGCTCGTTTTTTTGCGTTTGGAACTGCAGGAGCAAGCGCAAGCTTTAAGAGTGTGGCGCGAACGCAAGTGGAAAACACTCGCTGAGGAAGGTTTTCCGCAGCATGCTTAGCCTAACCGCGGTAACGGCGACTGTTCAGACGCAATCGATGCTCCGTTCACGCCTGTCAGCACTACAGAAAACAAGAGCTCGTCCTTCGATAACAAATATAAAACATGTGGCTTTTGCTTTGCGAGTTCAGTAATGTGCGACATCGGAGCGCTGCCGATACTTCTGTGAGTGGTGCTATTTCCCCCGCTTGAACGAAAGTGAAAATTCTCTGCACGTCCAAAAGCCGATTGGGAAGCAAATTTCTTTTTATCGTCTGTGGTTTTTTTAGACGTTTACGCCAAAACGCGCCACATGAGATGGAGCTGTCTAGAAGCGCAAAGCGAAGTTACAACGGCGGGAGCTGACACGAGTTTTGCATAAACGTCAGAGCATACAGTGTAGGACGTTTTTCTTCAAATCTGGATGCTTTCTGAACACCCTATGCTCATGTTCTTTCTATATCTTATGTACTTTCAGCCAATATTTAAGGACTGTGAAGTTAACTTCGGGTTATCTTCACAGTGTATGCACTCAGTTTCTGGTACTTTGACTACATTGATAATGTCAAAACATTTTACATTTGATTTTGAGGATACATGGAATCATGGTATTTATTTGAAATGGCAATATCTTATTTATATTTTTTTCCCCAACATTAGCTAACTTCTATACGGCTTCAAAAAGAAGGCTTTATAATGTCTTTATTTTTTTTTTGGTCTAAAGTAGAAGTTTGCAGTAAACAGCTTTTGGCTATAAACTAGCGCTCACTCTCCACTTTTCGACGAGGAAATCAAACTACTGCACCATGATCCTCAAAAATAAACAAAAAAAAAAAAATAGTGTGCCTAACTTTTTGTCACAAAAAACACTTTCTATGCATTTCTTTCTGCCTCGGAATACAAAACTATAAAATATAAATTCAAAGTAATAATTGTGTTAAAATAAGAAGACAAAACTTTGTAATTAGTTGAAATTTCATTATCATAAGGCAAATATTAAAAAAAGTGTCTCCGATGAAATTTATTATTATTATTATTATTATTATTATTATTATTATTATTATTGTCATTATTAATAGTCGATGGTGCCTGCATATTAGCTTCATTTTAAGTTTTTTTTTTTGCTAAAAGTGTTAATTTGCATACGCATCATCGCTCTTCTCAGGTGCAAGGCCGGGGAAACGACAAACAGTGCAAGATTCGCCTCTTTGTTTTGTTTTTATTTTAATGAAGAAAATTGGTTAAATTAACGACCGTTATACGCAACACAAAAGTGCTCGGTACCTTATTGTCGGTGACAGGTGCAAGCTGCCCTAGGAGGTTTCCAGGACCGCCTATACAGTCTTGTACACGTTACTAAAAAAAAGTAATCGATTACAATTACTATTACTCTTGGCTAAAAGTATTCGATTAGATTACTTGATTACTTGACGGCGAAAGTAATTGGACATTACTTAAAGAAGTAATCGTTACTTTTCCGATTACTTTATTGTGTGAAGACATCTTTAGCGGTCATAACAATGAACTACTTCCAACATATACTTCACATTTGCACAAGTATTGAAGAAGAAAAACTGGCTCCCTCTTCCTGGTCGTTGCACCTTCACAATGCGGACACAAGCATAGAATTCGTTTGAAGACGTTTAATGATTTGGGCGTTCGCCAGTTTGTGTGTGTGTGTGTGGGGGGGGGGGGGTGGAACGGAGGGGGTTCTAGATCTTGTTAAGCTTGAGCAAAGGTTTTTTCGCTCGAAGTTTGCGTCGCTCTTTTTATTATTCACATGTGGATGAGCAGCAGCTCCAGGATTTGAAACGGATCATGTGTAGTATCCATTAGCGGAATAGATCGCCCCGACCACTTAACTCGAAACATTGCTTGCCACAAAGACCACGTAGGGGAAATGGGGAAAAATTTCAACTGCCTTTGTTATATTTTGCATCCGTTTTAGGCATTCTTCGGCTCTGGTTCTCCTACGGGCTGCGAGTAGGTACCCTAAGCATGATTTTTTTATTTTTTTTTATTTCTGTGTGTGTGTGCGTGAGGGGGCTAGTTTGAACGAAGGACTCACAAAGCTACATTCTGCTTCCTCAAACTTCGCCCTGAATGACCTTTGTAACGCACTGTGGCATCCCTGGGGCTTCCCACTCCCCCCCCCCCCCCCCCAGCCTCAGCTCGAAAAAAAAAAAAAAAAAAAAAAAAACCGGACATTCCACAAAAACTGTACATAGAAAGAGATTGACCTCGTTTTCTACAGCTCCGGAAAAATTTCTTTCTTTCCGTTCAAAAAAAAAAAAAAGAAGCAAATTTTATTTTTGTCATTTCATAAAAAAAAATGGCGTGTGCCCGGGGGGGGGGGGGGGGGGGAGGGGGGGGGGCGGGGGTTTCCGTGGACAAATTGTAACGGTTACAAGTAATTTTATTACTTCAAAAAGTAATCAGATTACTCTTGTGATTACTGCCTAATAAAAGTAATCAGCTGATTACAAAATTACTTCAAAAAGTAATCGATTACAAGTAATTTGATTACTTGTAACGCGTACGGTACAAGTCTGCGCCTATATGACGATAACTCAGTCTGCGGACTCTAAGCATCCTAGACATCGACAAACCATAACGATGCGCGGCCGATTTCGCTATTAAGTTAGAAATTAAAAATAGAACACACCTGGGTCATCTCCGGCGATGAGAGGAGCATTGTTCCGGCAGGCAGAACTACATGGGACCAGTGAAAACGCGACATTTCGGTGAGATTGCGAATGCTGTTTTTACTGTGTGTATGCTTTTGCGGATGATAAAAGTAAATAAGAGATCTCGAAAGTTTTTAATCTCTTGCGGAGAGGGAACATAATACTGCAATAATCGTCCTCAAAACAACGCACTGTTTTTTTGTTTTTTTTTTTGTTCTTTGTTATGTTTTTTTTTTTTGTGTGGGTGTGTTTTTTGCGGGAGTGATGTGTCCGGTCATCAGCTCTCGAGCGTGCGCTCGCTTAGTTGAGTAGAAGTCCGGACTGTATGGGCTGTAGAGTTATTATAATGCAGTCTAGAGGTTTAACTGGCACTAGTGTCTATGCGGCTTCCGTGGCGCAATTTGAAGCAGACAGCGACCAGTCTACTTTTGCGGTGCTCCTGTGGATTTTTATAAGAAAACGCGCGTGCATTTTGTCTCTTCGCCCGAAAATATCATGAAGCACATTTGTTATTCCGGTTGTACCGAATAGTATGCACCTTTATTAACATGGTAAAGGTGTAATCGCCTTAGTTAGCAGATTTTTCTTCATCAGTGAACGATATTTAACTTCGCTATATTTCAGACCCATACCTGTGTTCCAAAGCAGGTATGTAAAAACAAGCAATGATTTAAGCAAAATAACAATCGAAAGGGATACAGAGTGTGTTCAAGGTTCACCAGCATACCGGTGACAGTTATATATTGCTACTATGACAGCCCTGCCCCTATAAGAACGGCCTCGTCGTGCATAATTACGAACGGTGCATCATTACGAACATTCAAAACGTAAGGAATAATGTGCGTGGGCTATGAAAGATGTCTCTTTTTATCATTTTCTCTGCCGGGCAGTTTTTCTTTGCACTTATTCTCAAAGATTTCCAGCGTGCGAGTGTTGTTTTGAGCGTGAAACAAGAATCTTCGCAGAAAGCGGAAAGAATAAAGCAGTACTTATTTATTGAAAATTAAACAATATTTCGTGGCCTTCAATTTTTTTGTTGTTGATTGTATATGCACAGGGAGTCACTGATCCAGTGTTACTCCTTAGCTCTTTCCATCTTTCTTGGCTTTCCAGATGTCCTTCATTCGTTTAGGCACGTAGATCCCCTGTGCTTCAAAGTGCCGACGTCGCGCTAACAGTGTCCGACAGTGCACATAAATACATGTACGGAGCCGTTTACGTACCGCTTTGAATGCGATGAATTTGAAATAAAAACATCGTAACTAACCAAATATTTCGTTTGCCTGACTGAGAAATGTTCCAAGCCACCTAGTACATAAGCATTATTCGAGATATTTGCTTTTATAATCGAGCGCAGGGAGAAAATGCCCTAAGTTTTTCCCATAGAAATGCATTAGATGAAGTCAATTTTCGACTGGTTGCTGCCCGCTTCAATATGCGACAGCACATTAGCGTCAGTTGAACCTCTAGCGTACGTCGTAATAACGCTGTGGTATGGACAACGAGCCTCGCGCATTCGAGATATCACTCCGCGGTTACACCTGCCGGAGGCGCGAGGACCCTGCGCTTGCTATTGGCTGACAGTTGTCCTGGTTTCGAACATGCTCCTCCCATCGCCGGAGGTTACCTCTGTGTGTTGCAATCTTTGATTGCTTTTTTAATACAGAAATCGGCCGTGTATCACCATGGCTTAGCTTTTTTCTAGGATGCTTAGAGCCAGCACAGTGAGTTATTACCGTATTTAGGCGATCTCAGAAACCTCCTAAAGTGCGAGCTTTCTGCTTTTGGCAACACTACGGTAACACGCTCAGCAAAATGCCTTGCGGAAGGCAACAATCGCCTGCTGGAGCAATACCAGCCCCTAGATAGAGAAGGCCTCGTCCTTTTCTCCCAAACATCATCACTTGTCGATCCAGACAGTGCAGCCTAGCCGGCGTAGGCATCGCCTCCAGCGATTCCTGCAGCTTCTCACAAACGTGCGCGACGGTAGCCCGGGGCAACGTTTTCTTTTTTCCTTTCGATTGCGATACTGTCCTAATTTCTTTTTACTTTTTTTTTTTACTTTTTTTTCTTTTTTTATTTAGGTTGGCGTAAAAGTGAACCTTCGCCGCAGTTTACGCTCTTGCGTTTCTCTTTCCTTCTTTCTGTCGACACTAGTACCTTGCAAGTAGACTCAAGTGACAAGCGTCCAAAGTCATACAATCCTCGAGCCTTCACCGCACCATAAAGCGAGTCCAATTTAGCCCTCGGTTATTTTAGGCTGTGCTCTACACACAAGTTCGGGAACGTCGTTAGCGAGATACCCGGTGCCTAAAAAGCTCGGGAAGAATACTGCGGCCCGTACATCGTGCAATCATAATGAGACGATTAAGTGAAATGCGCGACGAATTGGTCGTAGTGCTCGGAGGAGATTTTCCGGCAGAGTTCTCAGGGTCTCCACTTTAGCTCAGGAAAACGGTTGTCTAGAATTAATAGTCGCGTAATAGTTTTCGACTCTCGTCTGAGCAATTGTAAGGAGCCCATGCGCAGTGCCAGTTCGTCTTTTTTTTTTCTGCAGGGGTTTTGGTGACGTCACGACGCCAAGCTGTGAGTGGCTGTGATGGACTGATAGTGTTTCGACCCCAGAGCAAGCTGCATTGATGTCTATCCACTATTCTTCAATCAGAGCAAAACGGAGCTCGGCGTTCTGACGTCACCACAACACCTGCAAAAGAAGCAGACAAACTTGCGGTCGGCCATACTAGTTTCTCTCCATTTATAAATCTGGTATAAGTTTTGGCACAGATTGTTTTTTACGTTATAAATATTCCCAGGCCAAAAAAAAAAAACATGTTTTGTGTACACTTCGGGCACGGGAACATACTTAAAAAGCAACTCCGCTCAATTCCGAAAAATTTAGGCTTACATGTGATTCAAATGCACAAAGCACTACTAAACAACTCTACGTCTTCGGATTCGCATAATGTGGAATATTATTTGTGTAATCCTAATTTAAACATCAGCTGATACCGAAACCGAAACTTCGGTTGCGTCAGGCAACATTGATCTCGGGTCGTCAGAGTCATGGCCACGTCACGCCGAACCACGTGTCTTGTGACGTTCGGGAGGGAGCGAGGGACAGGACACGCGACGCGGGCAGGTCGCTTCGCATCGCGTGGACGGTGATGGCCCGAGGGAGAGGGGGAAGGGGAGAAGACGAAAAAGGTGAAGGGGAGCGGAGAAACAGACCGATACACGCGCAGGGCAGCGCAAACGAGCGCATCCGCGCTACGGTGATCACGTGGACGCCCGGTCAGCCAACACCGGGAGGAGAAACTCATGACGTCATCGTTCAATTTCGCTCTGAGAAGTAAAAACAAACAAAACGTGAGAATGACGTAGTCATGCCTCTGACGTAGTGGCTCAAGGTTTGCCGCTCAAACTCCGTCGCATTGAGTGCGTTGACGATTGCGCCTCACGTCGCACGATAGAGTTGGCAGATTTCGGCCACTTGGCTCGCTTGAAGGTTTGGTGGCCAGTTTATAAATATATAAACGGAATTAGATCGTAATATTTGACATGGGGTCTTCCTATATGATACTGAAGAGGGCTACATAGTTTTCTAAATATCAAAAATGAAGCGGAGTCGCACTTTAAAAGAAGTGAGTAAAATCAACTAGTTCGCTTCTTTTAAACTACTGAGTGCAAAAGAAAAGAAATAATGTACGCGAAACCTATTTCCATTAAAAAAAAATGGAAATCGCGAAAAAACAAATATAAACTTTATTCTGAAAAAGCCTGCAAAAGTTTCTTGAAGTTTTCATAAATATAAAAATTTGACTTCTCACAAAACCTTGATAGTTGTATTCGAAATATCCTAGATCATATTCATGAAGATTTTGGTATTGATAGGACAATTAATATTAGGAACACCGGATTTTATGCAGAAACTTACTATAAAAGAAAAATCTAGTTGGAGTATTATCATAGATTTGTGGCAAAATTGTTTCGCGGCAGATTTTTTTTCTATTATTATTTTTAAGACAAAAAAGGTCGACGGAGAGGAGGAGCTAGGCCAACTTTTTAAAGCAATCGTGATGGCGGACTCTGTCACAATTTGAAATAACTCGTGCACGAAAATAACTGAAAACATAGGCATTTCTGGATCGCCTCTAGTTATTCAAATGCGTATTTCAATAACTGAGCACTGATGATATTCGGCCCTTATTTTTTATGCTTGCAATATCGAAATTTAAAAGAAAAATAATAGCGCTCCCTAAAACCCGAAATCACGGTAAAAAAGAAAAAAAAAAACATATTGCCGTTTTTTGTCTCGCATGTCCACTTAAATTTTATTGCGCTGGCGGGGGGCTTAATTAGCAAGTGAGTACTACCGTCGTACTTTGAGACATCCTGCATACTGTTAGACTTGTGACGTTATCCTTTACAAGGAACAGAATGCTTGTAATATTAGTTACTTTTTCAGATACCTGCATAATTCAGACGTTACATCTACGCGGCAGGATATTTTCATTTACTTACAAATTACTTGTAACAAATCATTTTAATTTGTCGTAATGTTTATAGAAATAGCGTAATACGGCAACAAAGTTCATTTGCTAAAGAGCGGGAAAGACGACCTGCACCAGCAGTGGACACGAAATTCGTCCGCAGCCAAGTTCACGATCTATTACTCAGTTTAATAAAATATGTATTTGTAGAAACAACATACAATTCCTACATCTGTATGAAACTGTGTTCTACACTTTTTTGTGTACATTTTTGTTGACGCTCTGCTAAGAAGGACAGTGCAGCTCGGAAAGCGGCGTGGGCTCGAGCATATGGCAATCGAAAAATCTTTGATACATGCGCACGTGCCCCCACTCAACCGATGCTCTGCACATTAAGGTGCAACCCCACCGTGCATGACGGTTTAGTGCTTTTTTGGCGGCTTATAACTTTCTTTCTGTGTACCCTACAATGATAAAGTTAAAGTCAAATTAAAGAGCTGTTTTTCAACGATACTTTAGTGTCTCGATATTACGATTATTTTAGTTAATGTTTAATTATTCAGCTTTTAATAGACCACAGTCTCTAATATTGAAAATATTAGTTCTCGAGTCATAACATCTCATCGTCCACGATATTTTACGTGAGTGTTCGGTTGGATGTAATAAATTAAGAAAGTAAGCAACGAACTGTGCAGATTATGTATATTCTAAAATGAAAAATAAAGTTTAAAATGGAATTATTTTATGATGCTATAAAAATGGAATCACGTGATCTAATCAAAATTACGAGACATTAAATTATGAATCATCCTTCGATATTACATTTTCGAGAACTGCTATATGGATATATTAGACGTTAAGAATGCTATTAGACCTCAAATTTTTTCTCATTCAGTTACGGCAAATTCCAGTTTCCTAATATAAAATAAAGATGGCGACACCTGTTCAAGAATAGCGTGATGTGTATTTTCCGTTCTGTGCCGCTTGGAACGCCACGTGAAAGACAAAAAGAGCGCCAGATGTCAGGGTGACAGATGCCTGGAGTAAAGCCTGGAGGCCCGCAGTGAGCGAGCCAGAGATGTCAGAACTAGAGCCACTAAATGAGCTGCGCTTAGAGTATCGGCACTCCGCTCCCCGGCATTGTTGTGGACGCCGCCATTTTGGCTCGTATGCAGAGCAGACGCAACTGCCGATCGTCATGATTCAAAAGTGCGACTTCCTCAGCATTAAGTTTCGTGTTAGGAAGGTCACGCATTATTACTTTGCTCTGTCACGATTTGTTTAAACATTTGTGAAGGGCGGAAAAGCGTTTCCTGCGATTTCAGATAAAGCTTCAGATAACTGGCAACCATGATTTTAAGACACAATATGGCCAAGTGTCGTTACTCTGAAGCGTAGCTTATTTAGTGGCACTAGTCAGAACAACAAGCGCAAGGCTGTGGGTGCACCACAGCTGCTTTAGCGCGTGTTCTACTGTGCGTCGGTAAACATGTCGGGCGCGATCAAAATAAAATGGGCGCCACGAAAGGGATTCCGTCATTTGTAATTCCGCCACGTGTGCGAAAACATTTAAATGTTTTTTACCAGCTGGAAAAAATCATTTTCGCAATCAAACTATGCTCGTTCCAATTGTTCGACTATATTTTGTTTCAAAAACCACCTCGGTGGCTCTTAAGGGCAATGATATTAAACAAAACACAAAACATTAAAACGTCTCAGTGTCTCTCAGCGAACGCGCTGGCCCGTGAATCTATATTTGTCGGGTTTAAATACCGGCCGAGGTGCTCGCAATCTGACGGAGGCCAATCTGAGATTTCGGTTGCACTTCAAACGATCTTCAGTAAATCCAAATAAACCCGCAATTTTTTTTTTTAATTTTATTGGGGCGTGTTAAGTGTTTTTTCTTGGTTTGGCTTGTAAAACCCTAAGGTCCAATATATTTGCTTTGCTTTACCTTAGAGTGCCTTCATACACACGCGCGCTTTCGCTTGAGTGGTGACATCTCAGCCCTTTTTCCGCCCAATTGTTTTTTTATGCATTTTGAAGTGCGCGCAATCCGGTGTCACTCAGCTCGAGCGCGTTGTTTTAGCTAATGCATAGACGCCATTTTACCGCCCAGATCACGCACCAAGTGCGCGAGAACGTTACGCGCTGGCACATTCAGGGCAACAATGGATGTCTTCACCCTGAGACAGACAGACATGTAGGCACCCTACTTTACCTACTTTACCTTAGTTCGGAGCGCCACCAACGCTACGGAAGCCACTGAAGCAGCGCCAAGAGCGTGAGGTAAAGCAGTTCGTTCTCTTTCTTTGCATGTGCGGTCGGGCTAAACTTGAGCCCCCTAACAAGCTAAGCTTTATACACATCTTGGTGCTTAAAATGATGGTTGTCAGTTATCTGAAGCTTTATCTGAAATCGCAGGAAACGCTTTTCTGTCCTCCACAAATGTTTAAACTGTTCGTGACGAAGCAAAGCAATACTTCGTGTGCTTCCTACCACCCAAACTATTGCTCAGGAAGTCTCACTTTTGTATCATGACGATTGGCAGTTGTGCTTGATTTGTACTAACCACCAAGATGGCGGCACCCACAAAGATATCGGGAAAAAGAATGCCGATACTTTAAGCGTAGCTCCTTTGGTCTAGCTCACAGTATAAACCAAGTCCGGTGGAGGATCATTGGCCGAGTGTGTGCTGTGGCGCCGCAGATCAGAGCACATGGAGAAATGCGCGAATCCGAGCTCCGTTCAAAGCACGGATCTCACTCTGAAGAACCTTTAGGGACTAAAGCCCCTCGATGTGTTTGCGTTGGTCTTTTAAGTAACGTCATGAGCGGCCCTTGGAGGCAAATGGAGGCGCAGCACGAAAATGACTGGCTCTTTGAAGCGAATGGTGGAAGAGCACTCGTTCCTGGCACGTATATTGCGCGTTTACGCAACAATGGTTGGCGGTACTTGTAAAAAACGCCTGTATCAAGGGGCTTTAGCAGGGACCCTGGTTTCTGTCGCCCATCTGCATCCTACTGTCGTGCGATCGTGTGTAACATATACTGCGTAATGCAGGTTAAAGACCCTAGCTAAGAGTTCTACTGCACTCTTTATAATCTACAACGGGTAACAATATCGCCCTACGAAACTCCTGCTCTCTGAAAAACTAACGACTAATTTTGAATGTGCCGTTAAATTGCATTTTTATTTAATGTGTGTTCGCGTGTTCGCGTTCCTTTTTTTCTCTACAGTTTTGATTATGTGGCTTTTACTTATGATAGAACAGACTATAGTTGTCGGACTTCTGGAAAAATATTATATAACTAAGAAAAAAACACGTGAACGCAAAACAACACAAAAAGCATTGGCACACTTAAGAAAAGAAATAAATTAATAGAACTGATTTTAATCGTGTTTCAAAAGGTTTGAGCGCACCAGAAGCTATAAAAGCGAGCTCCATGCTTTGAACGTGCGCTTGTTCGCTAGAAGAGTAGTTCAGGGCTGCATGTCGCGCTTGTATGTCCCGCTTCACTCGCACGTTTAAACCAAATACTTTATTGGTAATGTATTTAGTGAAACAAAGCTTACCTTCTGCATATGTGCAATGCCTCCTTTTCACGTGATTACACAGTTGTTCATCAGGATTGTTTTAGTTTCCCACTGCGATTCAGCTTGTGCTCTTTTGTGTGTTATATGCATTAGAGAACAAGCTAAACCCAGGAGCATTCTATTTTGTGGATTGTAGAAGAAACCTATGCTACTTGACATGTGTGCCACAATAAATACAAAATATTCTAAACTTAACATGTGCCCGCTTGCGTGAGTAAATAGTGTTGTTTGTCAAGAACAATTGCGACTGTATGAGATCACGTGGGAAAAACTCGTTCTAAGCGCGCTACCGTTGGCATGCAAGGAATACTCATAATCGGAGCCGAGACGATTGGTAACTGTCAGCAGGTGGAGTTTCAGAGCGCAGCTCTTAGGCGCCCGTTTGCGGCTTGAGCGGCGTTGCCGTCGCCGTCGCCGTCGGCGTCGGCCTCAGCGTAACCGCGCGGTACATTATGGATAACTTTCCCCGCTAAATTTAGTGGAAAAGTTTTTCTGCTAAATTTATCGGGAAAAGTTCGCCGCTGAATTTAGCAAAAAAAATTTTCTTGCCAAATTTAGCGGTAAAAATTTCCCCTCTAAATTTAGCGGGAAGAATTTCCTTACTAAATTTAGTGAAAAATTTTCCCCAATAAATTTAGCGGAAAAAAATTATCCCTAAATTTAGCGGAAAATTTTCCCCGCTAAATTTAGCACGAAAAATTCCCCGCTAAATCTAGCGGAAAAATGTCCCCGCTAAATTTAGCGGAAAAAATTACCCACTAAATTTAGCGGAAAAATTTCCCCGCTAAATTCAGCGAAAATATTTCCCTGCTATACTTAGCGGAAAATTTTCCCCGCTAAATTTACCGGAAAATTTTTCCCTAAATGGGAGGCGAGTAGGAGGGGAGGAAGGGCATAGCCTCCTCTCCGTACCTCACCCTCCTCCTCCTCAAGAGCTGCGCCCTAATTTGGCGTTACAGGGGATTTTAAGCGCCTTTTATTTTTCTATCAACACAGAGTTAGAATGTTTCCTTCTTCCTGTTGTAAGCAATCAGGAGACAACTTACACCAAATCCGAGGGTAATAAAGTACTATGAACATTCAAACATAACAGCCTGAGCAGTATGACGCAGTCAAGCTCGGCCTTCAGAAAAAAGTATCGCTTATAGACGGAGACTTTCCGGTAGCGTTTTCGGGGTCCCAGAAAAAAAGCCGAAGAGTCATACATTGAGTTTGCTTACAATCTTAGGTCGAACTTGGTGGAATGGCTTAAAAGTGCGGAGGTATACGGTAACCACGACTGCGTTGTCGAGTGCCCCGGGCTCGAACAACTGTACGAGGGCATGCCGAAGGTAATGCGATACTGGGTATCGGATAAAAATCCTTACACGGCACAAAAGGCCGCTGAGCTGGCCGAAGAGTTTGTGGCACGCCGCAGTAGCCAGAAAGACGATACCCGAGAACGTAAGTTCCCAGGAGCGCGCGGCGATTACCGCGGAAAATATTGTAAGCCACGCTCCTTGGAAGACAAGAAGTAGCCAAAGGACTCCGTAAAGGGCGCTCAGGTGTCAAAGGCCGCGGGAGGCAAAGAGGTAGGAGCGGAGAACCGTCTCACGGAGAAACAAGGTCGGGCAGACGAAACAAGAAAAAAAAAACACAATTTGAGGCGAGAAAGCCCATGCGTTGTTTCCGCTGCAACGAGACGAGTCATATGGCGGCTGGTTGCCGAAAGACTCGGGTGGTATTCTCGTACCTTAGTAAACGGTGACGAGAACGGCAGGCTGCTCGAGCCTTATCTCCACGACCTCCTCGTGAACGGCGAGCCCTGCAAGGTGCTCAAGAACTGCGCCGCCACGTTGGACGTCGCGCACCCATTGCTCGTGCAAGCGGACCACTACACTGGTGAGTTCGCGTGGATACGGCAGGTGGTGGAACAGCAGAGCGCCTGTCTGCCGGTACCCAAAGTGACGATTCAAGGTCCTTTTGGCACACTGGAGACGGGAGCTGCGGTTTCACCTAGCTTACCACCCCAGTATCCGTGCCTCTTTTCTAATAAATCGGACCACAAACTGCGTAAACTGGGAAAGCGTTTGACCGACGGGGTAGTGATGGCACTAACTCGATCGAAAGCGCGGGAGCTTGCTAGCCAGCTTAGATACAATGAGCAACCCGAAACCTCCGAGAACGTGGTGTTGACTAAGGACGCTGGGCAGGCAAGCGAGACGAGGTCCGAACCTGACGACGAAGGAGAGGACTCTCCAGGCTCAGATGAATCCTCAAATTGTGACGTTTTGGAAATCGCTGTGGGGCGCGTTGCTTCTCCAGTCACTTCTAGGTTGCAGAGTCTACTCAGAGTGGGGACGGCGAGTTTGCAGTCCAAACAGAAAAGTGACCCCAGCCTCAAGATACTCTCCAATGCAGGGAGGGAAGGCGCAGCCCGGAAAAAAACATTACGTTTTACGCGCAAGGGGGTCTCCTTCATCGGAAATACGTGGACAGGCGAGGAAGGGTTTATGATTAACTCGTAGTGCCTTCCAAGTAGCGATCCACCCTCCTGCATGTGGCGCATGAAAACCCTTGGTCAGGGTGTCTCAGTACAAAGAAAATCAAAGAGCGATTACTTCAAGGGTATTATAGGCCAGGGTGTTTTCGAGATGTTAAGAAACACGTGAAGTCATGTAGCGTTTGCCAGGTCGTCGGGAAAGCAAACGACAAGTGGAAGGTCCCTCTGAAACTGGTCCCGTTGATCTCTGAGCCTTTCAAGCGCCTGGTTGGGGACACGGTAGGGCCCTTGCGCGCCACTGAGTCAGGGTACAAGTACCTTCTTACAATGATTTGTCCTGCCACTAAGATTCCGGAGGCGGTGCCTCTGAAAAGCTTGAGCTCAACGGAAGTGGTCGACGCTTTTCTGACCGTATTTGCGAGAGTAGGTTTCCCTGCGGAGCTTCAGAGCGATCAGGGTAGCGTTTTTACGAGTGCTACTGGCTTCATCCTCTTCTTTTTTCCACATGTAAATAAAGAGAGTTTTAATTATCGTCATCGTCGCCTGCTGAGATTCCTGCTAGGAGCTCCGTCCGGGTCTGGACCCAAGCCGAGCCGGGTCCATCCTGGGGACTCACGTCGGCCGCGACAGCCAATGGCCAAAGAGTGACCATTCATCTGCCACTGCTATGCCAATGACTAAGGGCCAGTGGCCATTAGCCAGTGCCAGAGAAAGGCCAGTCATCGACCAACGGCTGGCCACTGTCTAGCCACTGGCCAAAGGGTTATTGCTAGCCATTGGCCAATGGTTGGCCAAATATGTGTTGTTTGGGTTATTAGCGCTCGAGGCGAAACTGTTCCTCACAAGCTGAAAGAGGTCTTGGGGCGTCAAAAAACCTTTCAAGAACTGATTCCTCGTGTTTTTTGTTTTCTTTTAGTGTGTTGGTAGCATACACATTTAGTAAGCGAAACTTACTTCGAAAATGCTTGATGCGTGTGCGCAGATAATTCTCTCATTGAGTATGTAACGATCGCCGTGTCCTTTTCATGATGTAGGAGCAGTGTGACGCCAGCTTTAGTGTGCCTACGATATATGCAGCCATAAATGGTTATCGGAAGTTTTTTTGTTTTTTTTCATATATTGTTTTTGTGCGCATTCTTCTTACTTGAAACTAACAAAACAATTCTTTGTAGCTTTAATTTTTGACCAAATTATGACGTAATATTTATAACCGCGTGAGCGATAAGAAATGCTGTGTTGTATTTACGCAACTTCAACTTCCGAGGAACTCCGAAGGGTACAGTGTGGAGACTCGTTGCAAAAAGGAAATGCCGCAGCTGGGATTACCTCAGTACCCCTCATTACTTCGACGGCTTAGCTAACGTTACCAGCCCCTGTCAGCGCCGTGAATTAGCTCCTGCTGCGTTCTCCCTGATTCCACCTTTCCAAGTCCAAAAAAAAAAATATATATGTATATGTATATCTATAAATATATATATATATATATATATATATATATATATATATATATATATATATATATATATATATATATATATATATAACCAACAACGTAATCATTTGGAAAATAACGCGAAGATGCGAATAAGGCTTGTTTCCGACTGTCACAGTTCTTGCTAATCGCAGAACCAAGACAAAGTAAGCAGCGTAAAATGGGTAAACAATACAGGACAATCCATTTCACGTGAAGCTATACTTGTTTTCACCTAAAGAAAACGTAGTAAAAAAGCCCAGCTCCTGCCGGAGCAGACTAACTTACTCTTTTACGTAGAATATCAAGATGTATGTAGGTGCATTTTAGATTATACATATGTTATATTATCCAGACGTACATATTTCAAAAGAAAAAACCTCGCTTACTTCTTCATCTGATAACCAAAGCTGGTAAGAACTATTCCCTGCGAAGTACAAAAAGTGCGCAAAACTTTTCTTCTTTTTTTTCTTGTGGCGAGATCGAGTCAAGATGCATTTTCGGGCGCTGTCATCTTGAGACAAGTTTAACCCGTTATGAAAAATATAATACGAATAAATGAACAAAATTGCCACTCGCCGACACGCACAGTTCGTAAGATGCGGAAAAGAATGCCAACGCTTTGTGCACTCCGGAAACTTCTCCCAAAAGAGATCAAAGAGAGGTGGGCGTATGATGCGATAAACTGGATGGACTCTGAAAATTCGAAAAGTAGTGCATTCGCAATTTCCTCCGAGCCCCTATAGCGTGCCTGCCCCGCGTAACATCGTGGTAAAATAACCGGCGCAATGCTTCAAAAAAGTATGAAAAGCAACGAAGTCAGGTATTTATTTTTCCATCATCTAATAATAGCCCCCCCCCCCCCTATACCCCTCGCAAGAAAAAAAAAACGAGGAAGAAGGGGACAGAAGATACCCTGTTTTATTTTCTTCTTTGTTTTAAAGTATGCTATGCTTTTTAACGGAAGCCCCCATCCCATGAATCTTGCCCGTCCACCCTACCGTTGGCACAGTTTTTTCTCGCTCAATTTAGAGACTAAATTGACGCCACGTGACGTCAAGGCATCACGTGACGTCACGACTCGGAAACAGGACGTCCGATTTCGTGGCCACGTCACGGGATGCCTGGTCACGTGACTTCATGACATGACGTGACTTTAAACAGTGACGTCAATTGCGCCAATAAATATAGCGAGGAATAGGGCGTCACTTTGGGGGGGGGGGGGGGGGGGACATCCTGACGGAGTCACGTGGTATTACGACGTATGTCCTCGTGTCACGTGACACTGTAACGTGACGTCAGGTGGCAATGTCACGGGACGTCACGTTACATGGCGCGACGTCGCGGTGTCGAATCGTGGTGTTACGAGTTTCCACGGCGTTACGTCACATCGGGTCATGCGACGTCAATTTCCCCGCTAGGATTTATTGTAGTTAAATTAAAAATAAAAACAATTGGCTCTTTTCTTTGAGTCCCAAAACTACCGGTGTGTAACAGCTCGTAAACAAATTTAAACAATCGCTCCTGAAATACGGCATTCCATACATTGTAGTGACTGAAAACAAAGGTCGCTGATATTTTCTTTTTATTCCCTTTTTGGCTTGCTCAGTTTTCTGGATAAACAAAAAAATAAATGGCCGAGAAACTATTATAGTGCATGAGCTCGTTAATTGAGGATTCCCCGAGGTCGCAGGTCTCCGATAAGGCCACGAAGTTGGAGTCCTTTATTCGGTTAGTGGGTACCTGCCTGCTTTTTTTCAGAAACTAACACACCGCACGAGTTCAGGATATCTGCTAAGCTTCAAACTATTAGCTGGCGGGTGCGATTGGAGGCTGACTTGGGCCACCCTTACTCATCTATAGTGTAGCTCATCTTTGCTGTAAACGACAGTAGTAAAGACCGGGCTCTGCTCGCGTTCGTTTACTTTCGTCCGGTTCATTTTTCACTCGCTTATCAACAGACACCCAGTTAAAGTAAGCAATGATAAGCTACACAAATCCTATTTATCACAAAGATCGAGGCAAGGAAGATCTGCAGAGCGTGTGTACGAACACTGCCGCTTTATTATAAGAAGGGTTTCTTGTGTTTTCGAACAGTATTTCTCGCCGAATTTGGAGGGTGCTTTTCGGAGGTTACTTTTTGGCTGAAAGTTCGGGGTTTATCGGAGTGAATTTTTATAGATCTCCTAATATTTGATATCCGGAGTTTATTTTACTATCTTCCCAACTTCCAAAAATTAAAAAAAAAGAAGCCGGGTACTATTAGCCGCTGCTCCGAAGGACCCTTGAGGAGAGGTGAATGGCAAACTCCTTTTGGCCTTTTGGCAGTACTTCGAGATTTGAAAACAAACTGAAGTGGCATTTCGTCAGCATTCCGCTCTTTGAAGATAAAGTTTATTTGTAAAACACCGTGTTTTAGGTTTTTATTATTTTTATTTCTTTTTAATTTTTAACGGTGCACGTTAGCTAAGTATTAACGCTGTCAGCTCGATGGTGCATTTTGCACGCGCCATTCTGAAATATTCTCATCTGTGCCAGAAAGTGGCGTATCTTCAAAAGGACCTTTGAAACAATAAAAAAAAATAAACTACCTTTTATTTTATTTTAGCTAGACAGTTCACAAAATAAAAACCATACTCATTATGCATGGAAGAGGAGTCAGAGATTTACACTCGCTGTTCTTTTTGCAGAATATAGTACATCAATAAAACAGATCGAGGAGGACTGTCAAGCTACTCCCGAGTTCATTTTTATTTTTCTACCCCTCCACTCCAATTTAAGAAAAAATCATGAAAATTGAATTTAATCTATTAAAGAGAGATCATTTGTTTATAGTCACTGACCGCTTAGGGAAGACAGGGCGTGCAGAGTGCCGATCATCATGTTACCACTGCGCCGTCAGTGAGATTGCCGTATTGACCGATAATAACGAGAACATAGAAATCTACGCCCTACGTTTCTTTAAGCTGTCCGTGGCTTTGTCCCGATCTCCGGAAGTCAGAGGGCACATCTTTTACAAAAATATATCATTTTCTACAAAATTTTGATATAAAATAGAGTATCGAGGCTATAAATGTTCTAATGAAAATCTATACATTTTTCTATCCACATTCTATAGCATCTAGGCCGCTCTTTTCTATAGGCTTCCTATATAACCTAATTTATAGAGGATGGATAGGAGTTGTATAAAAACCGGATCGCGATTTGAACGACGTTTCTACCCTCTTTCTAAGAAATAAACCAGTTTCCCGCGGAAAAAGAAAATAAATTCTGAGTATTTATTTTAATTTTTTCACGATACATCCATGGAAACCTGTACTGGCCATTTACCCTCTGCGCCTACTGTATTTTACAAACATAGTAAGCTGCACTCAAATATAATACTGTACAATTAATCGTATCACATAAGTTCCGTTATAGGCGCTTATATTACCTTTCTCCTGATTTTCGGCTTATAATTAAAATTATCTGAATTCAGACAGCTTCTCAAAAGTTGTCAGCCATTCCGCTTCAGGATAGAGCACCCGGTACACAGCTCTTAGCATACGTACATTTCCAAGAAAGTAACTGTGTACTGAGCGAATGTCTAACTGTGCGTGACGTACCGCCATCCTGCTGCTCCAGATGGCATGTAGGCCTAATAGCAGGACTAGATCATACGGGAAAGATTTATCCTCCACTGATAGATACCGGATTCCACGTGCCGTGAGCTGTAGGTCGTTTTGAAGCGTGCACTAGAGGACGTCCCAAAACAAAATGACATTCCAGCAATATCGCTTGCTCTGCTGACGTTTAACTCCTGGTTAGTTCGGTTGGTAAAGCGCTCCACTTAAAATGCAGAGGTCCCTGGTTCAGTATCGGGACCAGGCCGATGTTTTCGATTGCGCTGCTCAGCGGTTTCCGGATTTTTACACGAAATACTTCACCCCATGGAAACATATCCCCCTGCGAGTTAACCATGTTTTAACTAACAAGGTACTAGAACGCAGCTTAACAAAAACATTTTTTTTTTGACCCACGGCTTTGACTTGACTGAGCATATCTCGATCCCAGTCGTCGGGGTACAAAGCATGGTACAGTGAAACAAGAAATAAAGTATCAACAAAACCTCGCGTCAAACGCTCCCGTGCTACCGAATACATCAATTGAGAAACGAACTCTTAGAAATTTATTTGAAGAAACAACTGTTTTTAGGAAACCGGTGGCATTGCCATTGTCTCCATCGCTTCAAGAAACAATAAAATCCGGAACCAAGTAATGCAGTCGTAATGAAATCACAGTTCGTAGGAAAGGATTAGTCTAGTCTCGTAAGAAAGAAAACATGAAACCAGCTGTTTTTGAACAGGGGGGACAGACTAAGACCACCGGACTTTGCTCGACGAAAAAAATATCGCGTCTAGTCCTTTCCCATGTAGAGTTCCATGTGAATACAGCAAACGCTCGATGCATACGATGTAAACGACTACGAGAAGAGTGCAGAACTTGAAACAGGTACTGAATCCTTGCAAAACAAAAACTATTACACACTGTGGTCTTTGTATAAAGAGAAACATCCTGACCTCCCCATTTCGTGGTACTGACAGTCATCTTCTCAGTTTCTGTCTTCAAAGTTTTCCGCTGTCGCGGTAGTTGTTCAGAGGTACGCCCAGCTAAACCCCGGGTACTGTAGACAACTGAACATTTTTGAGCACAAGTGTAGTACTGTCCAAACGTCCTTGCAACAGTCTCTGACATTTCGAATAACTTACGGCGCAGGCGGTTTGAGCAGAGAACTCTCTCGTGAGCTGAACATTCGCGGCAACACTGTCGCGATCTTCGCAAAAAAACAAGGGGGATCGGTGACCGGTTGGGCCAGCGCACACCAGATCGGAGCGCGTGGAGCGAAAGCTCGCGCAGCAGAACCCAGGGATCCTAGGTTCAATCCCCACCCCTGCCCGCTTCCATCTGGATGAGCATCGTAGCGGCGTGCGATCCTGTATCACTACTGCGAGGTGCATGTCAACGACCTAATTGGCTAGCGGTTGTACCGCACTGGCTAAATTTCTCATCTACAGCTGACAGACAAGTCGCCCGTTGAGGCAGACTAAGTTCTAGGCTGTATAAACGTACACAACAATTTTTCCATACGTTAAGATTTCCTCTTAACACGCGTTTAAGGTGGAACCACTGATCTTAGGGCGCTTTTGAACGCCAACGCAGAAATGTTCGAGAAACAGGACAAACAACAGCGGGAAAACTAGGCACCCTTGCCGAGCCGATGATAACACAGAGATACGCTCGGTTACATGATTTTTAATTACTAGGCTTCACGTGGAGTCCCCTGACGCCATCTTCATCCCATGAAAAGTAATTTTACCCACACCGATGTGGTCTAAAATGCGAAGAAGAACTTCGCGTAAAACTCAATCGAATGCTTTTTCTAGATCTATTTGTGGCAATGCAATCTTGCTGAAGTCTCTACCGCACATCTCTAACACACATTAAGCTACGTGGATATTTGTCAGTATCGTGCGCCCTTGTATACCACATGTTTGCTGTTCTCCCACCACAGTTGTGATTACGCTTTGCACTCGTTTAGCAAGAATCTTCAATAAGGTTTATAGTTCACATTAGCTAAATTGATCTGTCTGTAATTTACCACGTTACGTAGTATGATTGTATCATCACTTCTTTTAAAATTTAAACTGTCTGTGTAACCGAAAAATAAGGCGCAGTTTTCTTTTCCGAACACTTGTGGTACAGATGAGAAAGAGCACTATAGCTATAATATTTTTAAATTATTTGTGGAATGCTGAACATAAGCCATCCGGTCCGGGTTTCGGTCCATTTGGTACGTCCTTAATAGTTTCTTTTTTTTTTTTTCAAATTTTGACAAGCGTATTAGATCTTTCAGCGCTCTTTTACTTCGCTACTTAATTTGGGGAGGAGCGTCAAGAAGTTTTCTTCAGCCCCATTTTTTTCGAAGACCTACGATGTAGCAAAAATTTATAAAATTCTACGAATGCTCGCTTCACCACCTCAGGGGCGCCAGTCACAATGCCCTAATAATCAACCTCAAGCATTTTTTTTCCACGTGAGTATTACTTTTCCCTTGACAGCGCAGGTTTTGTCAGACTTTCACCTACAAGAAAACTTTCCGCGCGTTACCTAATTATTGCACTTTCTGGCAGCTCTGTGCCTAAACCCTGTAGTATGTTCTTTATAATATTTACGTAGTCTATGAAAAACACGGATGCTTTGCATTTTTCAATAACCAGCATTCTGAGATTTTTCGCAGTTGCTTTTTTTCTATTATTTTTACATATTTATAGCTTGCTCCATCTTTCTTTCGAATCTAACCTAGTTATTTATCTAAACAATTCCTATTCGTGATATATAATACTATCTTCAATGTTTTGAAACATTTATATGTGTTTTTACCTTGTATGTAAAGTTAACATCTTCTAGGAGATTAGTGTTCAATTTTTCTTTCTTTTTCTTTTTTGTTCTCGATTCGAAAGTGGCCAGGCAGTGATCACTGAAGCAGTCCTGTTCTACTTTGTGGGCTTCACACAATGGAGCAAGCTCGACTGAGATGTACGCCTTGTGTTGTCGGGCATGGCTATTTCTTTGAAAGTGGGTAAAAGCTGCTCGTTTCGCGCCAGTACAACAGCACGCTACGTACTCAAGATCATGCTCCTCTGCTAATACGCTCCATACAACGGCGCTGGTGTCCTTACTCCCTCTCTCGTCCTATGTTCGAACGCATAATTTCGGGTAAAGTCATCAGTCACAATTAACTTAACTTTTGATCACATTCTAAAGACCAACACTGGTAGCAAAAATAACACGCCCAGACGTGTAAACCGTTGTCCCATAGTGGACACGTTAAAACGTGTTCGTTTTACACACAGCCATGCGAGTTATTCGTCTACACATAAGATTCCGTGTAAACTTTAACACGATACACCGTGTCTGCCTTCCACGAAGCACGACTGAGCGTGCTTCTCATGAAACATAGCGGCCAGCAGCCGAAAATAGGCGAGAGACGAGCCCAGCAAGCCGCGTGCCTTTCCGCTGAAGTGAGACACACAGGACACGCTAGCTCTCGTTCGATGTCTTTTATACACAGTAAACAGTTTCAAGCGGCGGGCGTAGATACGTGCAAAGGTACGTACATGCGTCGGCGGCGTCGGTAGCTACGACGGGACGGCTAGACAAGAACCAATGCCGAACTTCTTAGAGAGGAGATAAATAACTCGAGCAAGCAAAATATTAGAATCGGGCGACGACTCGCGCCACCGAGGCGTAGCAACGATGGGTAGCTACAACGCAGCTGCTAGAAAAACAAACGAATGCCGAACTCACATAGATAAATAACTCGAGCAAAATATTTGGCATCGGCGGGTAACTTGCGCCACCTAGTGAGATTTTTAGCAGCCTATAAAAAAAAAGAAAGCGAATTTATTAGCACGCTGCGAACGATCACGAGTAGACAGCAACCCTACATACATCGCAGGCAACACGAGCACCACATATTGAACAGCACCTACATATACATATACACAGACACTACAACGACACTGCGACCGACACTTCTTACTCGACATACTTTCTCCCCGCGGCGCATATAAGCTTGACATGTGCGGGTGAGCTCTTTAGTCGCTGGCCGTTATACATTTATAGGAGAAGACAGAAAACACGGCGCAATGGACAGTCGTGTGTAAGAACTGTTTGCATTTAAAAAGTATGGAGGCAAATCTATAATGTTAGTTCGTTGCAAAAAATAATGATGTATTAGCAATATATCTTAAACCGGTCATGAAAAAGTTAAAATTTTTGGTATTTTCTTGCTTGAACAGTGTTATGAGCAGTCCGGCTAGCTTGAATCAGATAGAAAAAAAAAACTTATTGGGATTTTGTCATTATGTATTCAATAATGAAATTGATCCTTGCGCAAAGCATTTTTTATATATTCTTTTGAAGAACATCCGCCCAACACTTCACTTTCGAGCTGCAGTACGTGTACGGGAGCAGACGCCTTCAATTTCGGGGCGTTTTGATGCAGTTTGTTGCATGTCGTGTCGGTGTCGAGTGGAGCGATTGGGCTTGGGAGTTTGTGACCGGTAGTATTCGTGATCACTGGTGTGGTGCTGATACGTTTTTTCTTATACTGCTACCACCCCGAACTTTAAAGATTCACGGGCCCGTGGCACTGCATTGTGCTGAATCGCGAGCTCCTTTTTTGTTGACGTCGTTTTCCTCGTACCACTCGTGGATACTGCAAGCGTTTAAACAGTGAGCACCGTCTGGCCTTCATCCCCGATGACGTACGCGACCTGTTAAAACTGACTGCTCCCGTTTTCTTTTTTTTGGAGTACGAAAGGCAGTTTAGTTATCTTGCTGCTCTGGTTTCGGTTACAAAAGCGGGGCAAAACGCTCGTAGTTCACGCCCTCAGTACACGTTGGACATCTTCCACACTTTGACACCGGATAACTGGATGAACGAGGATTTACACTTACCTAAGAGGTCACTCTCGCCGCTTCCTCACCGTCGAGCAGCAGGGTCAGCTGGCGACAAGCCGCAAATGAAAGGCTTGAGCATTAGCAGCCTAAGTGCAAACGGTGCCGATGCTGGCGATGCGGGTTTCTGTCGACCGTAAGGCCTGCACAAACTGTGATAGTTTCAGGTCTTCGTCACGACACGGTGTTGCAGAGGGCAGGGCAAAATGCAATATCACGGACCACCGAAGCAAACGCACTGTTATCGTAAATCTTGGCTTGAGATTGCGCCGTTGCAGACCATCTTATTTGGTTTTCTGGAGAGACGCAAACGGCGGGCATAACAAAATCGTTTGCATATTCCGCGGAAAGCGCGAAACACGGAGTCCGCACCGTCCTGACTTCCCAGTCTTTTACGTGCTTGAAAGCAGTTTGTACCTGCTAGTACTGAAACTGAAACTTGAAACTAGGGGCAGTGTCAGAGAAAAAAGATGCAAAGTTAGGAAACCTTGCTCGCCCTCCGCAATTTCTCAACTCTCAAGTGATTGTACCATAATAAATGCACCAATGCCTCTTTCCTCCCCCCTTGCTCCCCCCCCCCCAAAAAAAAAAAAGCACCAATGTTCACTAAGTAAAAAATGGTCTCAGTTCTCACATCTGTGGGCAGGTAGGAAATCTTGCCCAAATTTATTCACACCGCATGATGAGCGCAAGTAACTCGCACGAGATTTACAGGAAAATATCGGTGGCGCCTTGTTTCCCTTAAATTATGTATAACAGGTCGTTTGCAGGACCGAATCATCTACTCGAGCGGTGTGCGTCGTTGTGCAAACACGTCGCTGTGCAAACGCAGTCCAACAACACGAAGAATAGAAACGGCAAATTTAGGACAACAATACGGAGTCCATTGTTATATTAAAACGACGTAATTTTGTTGAAAACACCCGCAGCTTTTTACTCACGGTATGCGTCGTTAATCTTCCCCATTTTAAAACGGAACGAAGATTTACTTTTAAAAACGCTCGCTGCGTCCTCCCGGAACAGCTGGACCGAATCAGCTGACGATGACGGGACTGAACCCGTTGAACCTCAACCCCACCACAACCTTTACGTTCTGTGTTAGTGTGAATTTTTACCTCCAAGCACCACACCACACACCTCGAATGCTTCAGCTCTTTGTCGCATCGCCGTGTTGTACCAAACAAAACGAGATCGCCGAAGTTAACGCAGCGCTGTCGTGAACCTTGGCTTATGGTTGCGCACGGGAGGCACTCACTTGATCGAATGACGTTTTAGCGAACGCCCACGTTTCACCGAACGACACTTTAGCGAATAGTCGGACGCCGAGAAGCGGCATTTTCGGGTGGGCCAAGTGGGCTCACATTTTTTCTAATGAGCTGCCGCAGACTGTCGCCGCGAAGCGGCGTAAAGCGCAACGCGACGGATGGGTTAACGCGCGCCCCCGTTATTCGCTAAAACGTCCATTCGTTCAAATGTCGCTGTTCGCTAAACTGTCATTCGCTCTTGTGATATGGACCCTCCGGGAACATCACAGGGGCACTTCTCCGGTCACGTCTTCGCTACATGTGCTCGCAAGCCGCGGAGCTTCTCGCGTCCCGTCAAACTAAAACAATACCGGCGCCATGTTAAACGTGCGTTGTTGCCAGATTTTCCCCGACCAAACAAAAACAACGGAAGCAAACCGGCTGTAGCTTCCAGCGTACATCGGCGTGGCGCCGTGGGCAGATTTTTTTGTGTCAGCTCTAACTTAAGGTGCAACTCATGCATGACGTTTTGGTGCCTATTTGACGGTTTATGACTTTCTTTATGTGTGTATTTAGTTGATATCAAATTAAAGAGCTGTTTTTCAAGAATACTAATGTCTTGATATTACGAATAATTTTAGTTGTTAGTTAATTGATCAGCTTTTAATAAACCACAGTCTTTAATATTGAAAAAAAATATTTTTCGACTTATAACATTCCATCTTCACGATATTTGACGTGACCGTTCGGTTGCATATAACAAATTAAAAAAAATAATCAACGAACTGTACCGAAAATGTAAATTTTAAAATAAAAATAAAGTTGAAGGAAGTGTTATTTTATGGTGCTATAAAAACGGAATCGCGGTAATTAATCAAAATTCCTATCATTTATTGCGGCGAGTTAATTTTTACCTTGGCATTTTCTTTTTATTGTGACTCCCGCACCAGTCCTACTTCGGGTCTACCACACTCAATAGCTAAACCTGGTGTAATGTTTTTGTTTTCCAGTCTCGTGGTTTTTATCAAAAGAGACGCCTAGCTACCTAAATTTGACACCTGACTGCCCAAAAAATAGTTCATTTGTTTTGATTTTTGAGGTATTTAATTTCTCAAGCTAGAATTTCGGAACCCAAGTCGATCACGTCATCACGTTTTGCTGGAAATCCACAAAGAGCCAAACACATGCACGACAAAAGGGCCGGCCCGTCATATAAATTTGATCACATTGAAATATGTAAAATGGGGCTCCCAAATCACCGCTGGCTGGTAACGGCGCACAGGCAATGATATATTTTTGAACGCGTCAGTTGTTTTGTTGTGCACATGTCTCGCCATTTGGCTCAGGACGATTTTCGCGCTTTGTTCTGACCACATTTGCTTCAGACGTGAGCTCGGAGCGTAGGCAACTGGCCCCCTTGCACGAGAACTAGCGCAGCCGTGCGCGTTCCAAGGAAAGCTCGTGCGGAGAAAAACAAGCGAAGGGACAGGGATGTCAAATTTAGGATATAGAAAAATATCTCACTGTATCAAAGCGCCACCGCACACGATTTTTCGCATTGATGTACAGTCAGTCAGTCAGTCAGTAAAACGTTTATTATTTGGCCGAAAAAAAGAAAGAGAAAGGATAGAATGCAGCGGTGGCCGGACGCCTGGCTGCTAGGCCGTGAGGGAAGTCAGATATGCGCTTGCAGTCCCGCCTCGAACACGAAGTCGAGGAGGGTCCGCAGCACACGCTTACGTGCACCCTCTGTTCCTGGAGGGTGCGTCCAGCTTTCGAGCTGGATGATTTCGAGTGGCCGGTGGCGGGATCGTATTGCTGCCAGGTCCGGGCAGGACCAGGCATGGTGGGCGAAGGTAGCCCGGGCTCCGAGTTTGCAGCGCTGGCACAAGCCCGAGGACTTGTTCTGGCTCCATGTTGCTATTCGTGCTGGATCGACCGTTGTGTCCGTTCTGATGCGCAGAAGGAGGACTCTCACTCGACGACCCAACCCCGACGGAAGAGGGTCCGGGTCCTCGGGCAGAAGTTCCTCGAGCCGAATGCGACATTCGTTTCTGATGAGAGTGCGGTGCTCGTCCGGGTCCAGTTCCGCGTGATCGTTGAGGGCGGTGGACTGGCGGTTGTAGGTTCGGAGACAAGAAGCGCGATCACGCTGCGTCGCGTATCCGTGTTCTGATTGATGTGAGGGACTAGTCTCCTCGCCCGAGAGGAAGAGTGCGGCACGGGCGATTCGATGAGCCTCTTCATTTCCAGGAATCCCGGCGTGGCCAGGTACCCATTCGATCTTGACGTGAACTCCCTGGCCACGAAGTTTCGAAGCGAGGTTTTTAATTTTTCGCACTAGCTTGGAAGGGCTGGCTCTAGCCTTGCATTCTTTGATTGCTTCCTGTGAATCTGAAAAGATGCGAAGGTTCGCAGGGAGGGCGGATGTGGAGGAGGACATAGCTTCCTGGGCTGATGTTAAAGCCAGGCAAATGGCGTGGAGTTCTCCCTGTTTGGTCGAGGAGGAGGGAGGGATGACATCGTGGTATGCAGCCTCGCTCATGGGGAAGAACGCCGCAATTGTCTTCCTTGGTTGTGGACCTTCGAGACAGGCGACGTCAGTGTATACGGCAGCGAAAAAGGCGGGGTCCCAGCTGTTGACCGTTTTTATGTGTGCGCGACCTCGACGGGCGAGCTCTTCAGCATCACCCTTTCGGGGCAGTGGGCGGGTGGTGGTTATGTCAGCCAGATCTTCCCATGGAGGGAGTGTGGCTGGATAGCGCGGAAGTTTGGTGGTCGTCTTGTCCAAAAGGGACAAAATGCCTCGGCCTGAGGGGGTGAGTTGTAGTCGCTTTTCGTGAGCGCTCATTCTCGTCTCGACGACATCCCGAAGGTCGTTTATTCCAGATGTTGCTCTCAGAGTGCTGAGGGGGGTGAAGCGTGGAAGTCCGGTGATTACGCGCCGAGCACGGTTGTTGAGAGTTTCTAATTTGGTCCAATGTGCCTTAGAGAGCCAAAAATGACGTGCTCCATAACAAGCTCGCGACACCACGAGTGCTTTGTACAGTCGTTTGGCGACGGTATCGGAAGCACCCCCTCCAGAGCTGCAAATTCGGCGGATGACGTTGAGTGCCTTGTTACAAGTTTCTATTGTCTCTTCAAGCCAGGAATCGGCAGCAGCGTCCTCTCGAATTGCTATGCCGAGAACTCGCACAGAAGGGGAGGGGCTAATGCGTCGTCCGGCCAAGACGAGATGAAGTCGCTCCGCTACTTGTGCATCACGATACTTTTTGGACGCGACACAGACGTAAGTGGTCTTCTCGGGGGAGGCACGAAGTCCCACCCGGAAAAGATGTGCCTCGACGACGTCCAGTGCATGTTGTAGTACCTTTTCCTGTTTTTCTAAGCTGCAGGTGTGAAAAGCCCAGATCGTCAGGTCGTCGGCATATAGGGTGAAGCCGATATCGGAAATCTCGGCTAAGGCGTGCGGCAGGGCGGCCATCACGATATTAAAAAGTGTCGGGGATAGAACGGAGCCTTGAGGCACTCCCAGCCGATTCGGTTTGGGCTGGGTTTGTTCTGCTCCTCGGCCAGTGGCTACTGAAAACGTGCGGTTGGCCAAAAAGCTACGAATAAAATTGAGTGCTCGGCCAGAGATGCCAAGACTGACCGCAGCTGTCATGATGGAGGAGTGCGGGACGGAGTCGAAAGCTCGACTGACATCTACGGCGACGAAGGTGCAGGCGTGATTCTGCCGTCGACCTTTGGTGCGGATGATATGGTGGGAAATGAGAGCCAGACTGTCCTGCGTACCTAGGCCGGTCCGAAAGCCGGTCTGTGCAGGGTGAAATGCGTTGCTGTTTTCGAGGTACCAATCTAGTCTGGCGAGAACCATTCGCTCCATGGTCTTGCACACGCAGGAAGTGAGCGAGATTGGGCGGAAGTTTTTAATGGTGTTGCGGGCCTTGTTCCCCTTGGGGATGGGCACGACGATCGAGTAATTCCATGCTTGGGGGAGCTCTCCAGATACCCAGATTGCGTTAATCCAGTCAAGGAGCTGCAAGCGGGTCTCGTCAGGGAGGTTCCGAAGCGTGGCAGGGGTGACGTTGTCCGGCCCGGGTGCGGATCGCGTCTTGCTTTTGTGAATCGCCCAATTTAATTCCCCAGGGGAAAACGGCCGGTCTATACCGTGGTTGGGCACAACGATTTCGGGGGAGTAGACGGGGTCTTTTAATACGGGCTGAGTGGCTGGCTGTGGGAAGAACGCGTCTCCGGCCAAATTCGCAAGTTCAGGTCCCGTCAGGCCCAGCTGGAGGGCGAGAGTTTGGGATGCCGTCTTGCTTTTCTTTTTGCCCATGAGAGCTCGACTTGTGGCCCAAAGCTGCCTAATTGACGTTCTCTCGGATAGCGACGAACTGTAATCGAGCCATCGGGTCGTTTCAAGGCGTTTCGCGTATTCCTTGGCCACGACGGTGGCACGGGTGACGGCTTGTCGAGCCGCAGGGGTTTTCCGGCCTCTGCGATAACGTTGAAGTAGTTGAAGGCGTTTTGCCCAGAGGCAAGCCAGCTGAAGATCGGGTGTGGGAGTGTCCTCGTCCGTGTTGACGGAAGTAGTGGCAGTTTTTAGTGCGTTCTGGATTGAGGATGTAAAGTCGATTTCTTCAGAGTTTGGCCTGTTGACCAGCTCTTGGCGAAATCGATCCCAGTGAGTAATGTGAACCTTGCGTTTGGCACCGAGTGTGTGGCAGGGCTTTCGGGTGGGGGAAAATTGTATTTCGATTGGAAAGTGGTCGCTGCCCCGGGTATCGGGCAGACATTTCCAGACGTGATGTTGGTAGAACACGTTGGAGGTCCACGTAAGATCGGGAGAAGTGTCCCCCTGGCCTACGCAGGCTGCCATGCGGGTCTTAGTCCCGGCCACGTTCATGAGATGGAGATGACACATCGTCATTCTTTCCATTAGCTGCTCCGCCTCTTTTGTTTGACGTGTATATCCCCAGGCTGGATGATGCAGGTTGAAATCGCCTCCATACAACTTCTGTTCTTGGGGGTAGGTTTGATGAATCTAAGAGATCCAATCGTGATCGATTGTCCGCTTTGCCCCAGGACGAAGATATGCCGAGACGAAGATCACATTATTGTTCTTAATGGTCGTGGCACGAACCGCGACTATTTCTTGACTGTCGTTGCAGTGTTGGGCGAGATCAATTTGATGTTGCGGCCAGTCGGTACGAACGTACACTAGCGCGTAGCCTGGTTTCACGCAAAGGGTAGAACGAGGGCCACTTTGATGTTTTGGGATAGAGGGGCACGCATAGGAGGTAAAGCCTCGAATTTTAATGGCAACAGAATTGGCTTCTTGGATTAGAAGTACGTCAGGGCGTTGATCAGGACGTTCGAGGAATCGAGTGCGGAGCTCCGCCGCTCGTTGACCGAGTCCGCGGCAATTCCATTGAAGGATCCTGATCATTTGGCGACGAACTGGGGGAGGTTAATGACGGACCGGATTTGGTTGAAAAAACTTTGGTGTTGCTGCTGTTGCTGTTGCTGCTGTTGTAAGCGTTTGTTAAACTCTTGCTCGGCAAGGAGGGCCGCGTCCATACGAGCGTTCAGAGCTGTCGAAACTCTTTCAATTTCGTCTTTCAGAGCCCTGAACATATTGCGGATTTCTTGCATGTCGGTGGCTCTTGAATCCCAAGGTAATTTAGGATTTGTTTGGTCGAGATGAGGCTGGGTTGCCCACGTGTTGCGTGCTGCAATGGTTCTTTCCAGGCTCTGCGAAGAGGGGAGCTGCGGGTATTCAAAAAGAGATGTAGGTGGGGGCCGTTTATCCTGTTGCAGTAGCTGTTGATGTTGTTTGTGCTGTTCCTTATACCTTTGTACTTCTTCGCGCATTTTTTTGTTGGTTTGTAGCCAGGTAGGGCATAGACGGTCTGTGCCCAGGTGGCCCGTCTTTTTGCACCCCTGGCAATAGGGTACCTCAGACGGACAATTAGGGCCTTGGCCAGACGTGGCTGAAGTAGAGTGGGTTGTGCCGCAACGCGGGCAAACGGCTGGGTAAGGACATATGTCCTGCTTGTGTCCGAGGCGGTGACATTTGCCGCAGGTAACCGCTTTTGGCTTGTGTGGGTAAACTCTCATGAAGCGTCGTCCATATAATACGGAGCGCGGGAGCTTCAGGCCGTCGAATATGAGGACGGCCGTGTTAGATTTCCCTAATCGTCATGCAGAGACTAGGCGTATTTTGTCACTTTCAAGGTCCGAGTTTAGTGTCTCGTCTTTCGGGTCTTCTTCCAGTGGGAAGATGTCGTAAATGACCCCCTTCGTGTATGTGGCGCCGTAGGTCCGGAAGACCTGGGCAGGGACTTGCTGGGAGTTGAGGGAAAAATGAGTAACTTGCTCCACGGCTTCCGCCACGTTCTTGCAGTTCGTACGAAGCGAGATTATGTTACTCTTCTCGATCAGGTGTAGTGTAAAGTCCTTTGAGATTGGAGTGAGCTGCATTTGGAGCAGATGTAAGACTGGTTTGATAGATGTTTGGGAGTGCGTAAGACGTATTTTGTACTCGAACTCCCAGCGATTGGGCTGCTTTGCGCTCGCCCGCGGGTTGCCCCCGGTGTTGAGGGAGTGAGGGGAACTAAAGATTCCTTCCGCCTTCTTTTCTTTTTGTACGTAACCGTGTGCCAGTCTTCGCCGTTTGTGTCTGGGTCGAGTTGCACCGGCTCTGCGTCATCTGGTGTGGACTTATCTGTGGGGTATGCCTCTATAGAGCTGTCTAGCACTGTTGCCTGGACGAGCGGCACATTTGCTGTCGTTTTGTCGTGCCCGCCAGGGAGGGTGGTCACTCTCTTCTGAGTCTTGCGTTTTTTGTCTAACGATTGTTCGGTCAGTCGTTTTGATGGTGTCTCTTTTAGACGGACTTGAATGTAAAATCGTTCTCCAATAGCGGATTGGAGGGCTTGGATTTGCAGATCTTGAGGTAGATCCGCGAGGGCGTTACGCACGATCTGCGAGGTTTGATTTAGTTGTTCTGTGGAGGGGGGAGAACCGCCTCCAAACTTGATGTTGCCCACCTGAAAGCCCGGCGGGCCAGTGAAGTTTAGGGTGGTGATTTCGGGCTGCTTGCTGGGCAGAGCCGGGGTCGCCACGGGGGCGACTATGGGGGTGAGGTGAGCCTGGGTGGTCTCCATGTCCTCCGTTGAGGGCACGGAACCCGAAACGTTGTTCGGATGTAGCATTTTGAACGAAGCTGAGCGGAGCGCTGCGAGGACACGTCTTCCTCAGCGAACCATCATCTTCTTCCTCGCATTGATGTACAGGCCTGGAAGACGATCCCACCGCCATCTGTTGGTTCAGATTCACACTAACCAAGGGTGGGGTTGCACCTTAAAGATTACCCATAGATGCAGCAACTCTGATATAAAAATTTAATATGATGGCCAGCACGGAGCGCGGTAAATTCTGAGGAGGATGCATAAGAAGCGGCAGCCCCACATCTCCCCCCTTCCAGGGTATTACACGGCCGTTTCGCATGCAGTTGAAGGGTTGAAGCCAAAACGAAACCAAATGCAATATCACGTGTTCAAATCAAGGACACGCTTTTTATATCCATGGTAACTGTTTAGAACGAGTAATTAGACCCATAATTTTATTTGTGATGCGTAAGAAACTATTATCGAGACCCCTAAAATAAATACAAACATAGGCGATATGAAGGAAGCCGCATTGCCGTCGACCAGAATCAATGGCAGCGCCTGAGGAGCGCGGGCACTGATCTCTATTGTATTAGGCTGGATCGCGGATCGCGGCCTCGGCAGCTGGGGCCGAGTGTCGCCACCGGCGGCCATTGATTGACACCAGCCAATGCATGGGGCTCTATGGGAAGAACGAGGAAAAGTGACGCTTTCCCCTGTTTCTAAGCTGTTCTCGGCACTGAAACGTTTTGGATGCTTTTCGATAAGCCCGTCAAATAGCTTGCTTACAAATATTAAAACTGACAGCCCTCTCAATTCTTATAAATAAATGTTTTGTGGTCGAGAGTGACTCCGCAGTAGTTCAGCTCAATGATGCGAGTTACCTAGAGTCACCGCGGAGTCGTTGGCGGTTTCGTTGAGTTGGGTTTAGCAGACGACAAGCTCCAAGGCTTTGCAACGCGGAATTCGCTCACTCCCGGAAAGCTGCTGTCGAGATGGAAGTTCTTTGTCATTCATCAACTTCTGGGCTTCCTTGAGGACGGTCTTATTGACGGCAAGTTCCTTTGTTTTCTCCACTACGAGAGCAAGCTTGCCTGCTCAGCCGTAGGTGCTCTGTTACGTTTGATTTTTTTATTTGGCGACCGGACGTTTGACAAATACCGATTCGATCTCCAAACACCCGACATTAGGATCGCAGCGCACAATAAAATACTCGCCTCGGAGCACAGCGTACATGCTTCAATATGCTTACTTTTGTGCGTTTCTCCCATAGACTTGCGTGTATTGCCTGGTGTCAAGCAATGGCCGCCGGTGGCGACACCGACGGGCTCCCGATCCGCGATCCAGCCTACTAAAATAGAGAACAGTGAGCGCGGGCTTCGCCAACGGCCTGCGACATGGCGCTATTGCTTTTGGTGCATATCTGTCTCCGAGACATGTTTCCTTCCGCAGCATTTGTCTCCATAGTCGTTTCCAGGTGGGTTCCCAAGCATTCCGGTGTTTCGATAGCCGGCAATGCTGCGGCCGTAGTCGGGGGTGATGCGTGTTTTCGAGGTCGGCAATACACGGTTAATCGTGTATGACCGAACCAAAACACGTTTTTTACAACCTCACATGATTTTTGAACGAATTATTGATTACTCAACGTGTAAATTTATGCTAATTTGTGTAAATGGTGTGTTTTTCACCCTAAATATTCACCAAATACACGGGACTTGCTAACAGTGCAGCAATACACAAAACAGAATGCCCGTCGTTAAAATTAAGAGTTTGGGGCATATATACACGTCACACAATATTTCTGTTCTAGCAAACAAAATCCCCACAAAAAAAAAAATAAAAAGCCACTTGTCGTTTTGGGAAAATACATCTTCTACAGTTCTGCCAACAGAATTCTTCAAAAATAAACAGACATCCCCCGACGTCCGAACCGTTTGACTTACGGATATATCGCATCGCGGTTCAAACTTTCGTAGGGTTTCCTTCGTCTGCTCCTCGTTCTCAATTTTTTGTTTCCTGAACTGACACCACATCTAAGTTAAATTCTAGTAACATGCGCTTTAGCGCGTATTGCCTTTACCTCGTCGACAGCCTCCTTACGTTTAGGATACCGAAGTGAAATCCGCTGGTAAACATTAACGTAATATCGAGTAAGAAGGGGCCTATACGATCTCACGTTAATAGTCAAGCGATTACTATTCAGTCAGGGGACGGGGTTCCGCTTCTACTCTGACAGCCAGTCCCCCTGGGCACCGGATGACATATAGCGACCTATTTTGCTCATGGTTTTCCTCTGAGGTTCAAGGCGACGGAGCGTTTGTTCACCAGTGGCCGTTACCGCGTTTTCCAGACTTCACTTTGAGGTGTTTGCGTTCCACAGCATGCCATCACCGTCTTTGGCCGGCGTGATACCGTTGGATTTGCGACGTTCCATTTTTTCCGCCGATCTAGACACGACTACTTCTTCACCTTTTTATTGATTGACCGAGGGCTTAACGAATGTCGTTGCCTCAGCTTTCGGCGCGTTGGTAGACCAGGGAGAGTCGGAAGATCGCTGTGCGTCGACTCGTTGCCTTCCAGAGACTTCCCTGGGCTTATCATTTCTCTTCAAAGATGCGGCCAGGTTTTGTGTCTACTTTGGAGGTGCTGGCGCGCTTGGTGCCGCCGCCCGTTCCGTCCCTTCTTCGTCCATCAAGAGGTCGTCTGTGTCCTCTTCATTACTTCGACTTCTGACGGCATGGACGTAGGATCAAACACAATCCTGATGCTCGTGACCGCACAGCGAGGCGCTCTGCAGTGTCGCCTGATTTGTACATGTCGCTGACAGCGCAAAAGTAGCAGCGCACGCCCCGGTATGACAGCGAGCACAGCACTGCCGAAGACCCAAAGTGGGTGAGAAAAACGTTCTAATATCGTGTCGTCTTTTAGCAGAAGCACCACCTTTGTCGTAGATTCGATGCCTTCGAAGCCAACGACGCGCGACTGGTCCCTGGTTATTTTTCTCACTGTACCGAAGTCTTTCAGTGCCTTCTTTAGTGTCTTGTTCTGTACATCAAACGGTACCCAATGCAGCTTGAGACGCACCTCTCATCGAGCAGGATCGACCAGGACACACCAGCTTCCTTCATTTGGAACTTACCTGATTGCATCAATTTATCCTTGGCCGTGGTGGAATTGAGACGGACGGTCCGGACGTGTCCCATTTGAAAGACTCGCATACCCGCCACCTCTCTCAGTGCACCAAGTTGGCGCAATGGTTCTCCAAAGTCTTCACTGTGGTAAGGTTTCTTTCTGATGTCTGAATGCAGGAATACTCTGCGTTTGGTAGAATCACTTGCCGGTAGTCAGGGATGGGCAAAATACATGCAAATATGTATCGAATTACAAATACAAAATACTTCGTCAAAATGTATTTAATTACAAATCTAATTACATTTTCAAAAAAAGCATTTAAGGACAAGATACAAATACAATCAAACGTATTTGGTCTCCTCCAAATACTTTTCCAAATACATACCTCAAAATTTGCGTCAGCGACTTCAGGGCACCTGCAGCGGGTTTCTGGATATCTCATTTTAATTTTGCATCGTACACTCGGGAGTCAGTGTGCGAGGCTCTAGTAACGTAATAGAAATATAATCACAAAAAATGTAATCAGCTTGGACGTAATAGCTGAAACAAGTACGGAGCTTCAAGCAGCTTTTTTTGTCGATTACGTTTTGGCATGGACCAACAAAGAACCGAGACGACCGAGACGCGCAGCACTAGCTAGAGAATTTTTTTATTGTTGATACTCGCACCAGTTACGAAAATCTGGACGACCCGCGCATTTAGAATGTTCCAGGCAAAAATATGGTTGGAAATCAGGCTGGAAAGCATCACAAGTTGTCACAGGCACTTATTTAGCCAGTCTGCCTGTGAACGTCAATTTCGTCACTATTCTTGCCCTAAACTAGCACCGCAATCACAAAGTCACTAAACGCTTGTGCTTGATTGAGAGGCACTGCATTCGGTGCAGAACGTAGTTTTCTTCCTGCTCTGGACAGTGACAATAAATTTGAGGGATGTATTTTCGCCCACAAAATTGTATGTAATTACTATTGTATTTGAAATACCCACCTCTTAGTATTTAAATACACACATCAAATACATTACCCAATTTGTAATTAAATACAAATGCAAAATACTAGGCATGGGCGAATAGAGGATTTTGGGTTCGAATCGAATTCGAAGCGAATAGTGACTTTGGCCGAATAATTTCGAATCGAATAGTTCGAATAGTACAAGCAACAAATACCACAAGATATGTTTAAACTATAGTTTTATATTTTCCCTTATGTTGTATTAGGAGTACTGTGATTGTTAATTTCAAGTGTATTGAGTTCGGAAGCACGAAATGGTTAAAATGGTCGGAAGCTTGCGCCACCTGGCCGGAAATCCAAGCAAGAGTAAGTCAAATCCGTTTATATCGAACTTGCAAAAAAAGTATACCAGTTCGATATAGCGGGTAATTGGATATAAAAGTTTTAATGGATTTGACTCGAAAATCCACTTTCTGCTGAAATGTCACACAATGAAGTAGTCTTGCATCTTCTGCTGCTTTTTCTTTATTACATCCGCGATAACGATATTTTTCTACGCTATAGACGGACTCCAAAATGCTGGGGCCGCTGACTCTATATTCGCGTATTAGCGCCGAACTATGCCGAGACTACGGAGCACGTCCTAGCGGGAGCACCTTCTCCTGCAGAGCGCCGTTTTGCTCTGCAAGTTGGGTTTCCCCAACAACAGGGTGGCTGCGTTGGGGGAAGCCAGCTAACACAACAAACTGGGTTTTTTTTTTTTTTTTTTTTTTTTTTTTTTTCCGGGTGGTTGCGTTAATTGCTTGGAAGAAAAAATAATATTCTCTTTTGCGGACGGGGCGGGGAGAGGGAGCACGGAGCACCCTCTCCCCGCACTGCGGCCGCCCGGAAAAAAACGAAAAAAAAGCCAGCGTGCTCTGCAAGCTGGCTTTCTCCCAATGTTGCCGCTCGCATTGGGGGAAAGCCAGCTTGCAGAGCAAAACGGCGCTCTTGGCAGTTAAATATATCGGTAGCGGCTGCTGTTTTTGTTCGATGCAACCATAGTTTTTGCTATATATTATCACTGTAACATTACTGTGCACAAACATTTCTCGATATAAGGAATATTTCGATGTAAACGGGTTCGATATACTCGGGTTTGACTGTATTTAGGAAGGTCGAATAATCCTATATGGTCGAATAATTCGATATTGTCGAATAATTCGATATTGTCGAATAATTCGATATTGTCGAATACTTAAATTCGATTCGAAGCGAATGCCGAATAGAACAGAATTCGATTGGCTATTCGTAATAACCGAATATTCGCCCATCCCTACAAAATACACAAAGTATTTGAAATACGTATTTCAAATACTTGTATTTGAAATACTGCCTATCCCTGCCGGTAGTATTGGTAGAAGAAACCTGTAGTCAGCAGGTTGATCAAAATCACCAGAGCCACGGCCAAAAGCTTGCTCCGAGGAATTTCATTACTCGCCGAAGATTCCCGGCTAGGCCTAGCCGTTGAAGTTGCCCAACGTTACCAGAACAAAATCAGTTGGTAAACTGCCATAGAGCGTACTCTGAAAAAGTGGCAGCGATCGGTACTCGAGAACCGAACTAATGGCGACCCTAACGCCACCATTTCTTCGCAGCGGACACTCGGGGAACTGCACGGCTGCTTGTATTGGTTAGGGAGTATCGCGTACGATAGCGTCCGCGGTGACTTTTCTACTTTTGCTTTAATTCAGTCATTTTGGCTCCGAAACATACAAGTGAAAGGGGTTTCAGGGATGCACATCCCCGTCTCTCAAACGGACGCGCCGCGAATTATTATCGAGGTTCGGATGCGCCCAGGTCGGGACGCGCTACCTGAAATCACCGGTGAGACATGGTTGTATAAAAACAGTATTAGTTCTGCCGCAAAATCTTGTAAACTAAAGATTAAAAAAACACCACGCGCCTGTCATTTTGTACTAAGCTCCAATAAAAGTTCCCACAAAAAGAGTTTTATTGTTTTGTTTTTTTTGCGGAAAACCATGATTTCTAAAAGCTCGTAGTGACCACAGTAAAGAAAGAAGATTGAGCTGCCATATTGGCACTACGAGCCTGGGAGTTTCGGTACCTGGGAACATTCAGTGACTCTAGCAAAAAGCCATATAAGGCAGCTTTCATATGTCAACTTGCCGCTAAAGGGTGGCGCTGTTATCGTATTTAGCTAAGTCTCGGTGGATGCCAGCGGCTCAGGTTCCAACGGCGACCTTCCCAACTGAGTGTTCTAGTAACATTGAAGTTGCCTGAACGGAGCTCATTTTGAACGCGTCCTTTAGGGCTCGTCGTCGTCTTCGAATTCGGAGCACTCATAACACTAATAATTTAGGAGTCAAGATAAAAATGGTGTTGCTTGTATGTTTAGACAGCCTTGATGCTTGTACCCCTCATCTGGTGACATTCCTCTTAGCTGTAGATGAGAAATTTAGCCAGAGCAGTACAACCGCTAACCTGGGGTCGTTAACGTGGACACGCAGTAGTGATTACACGGGCGCGTGCTGGTGCGAATCTCATCCAGATCGAAACGGGCAGGGGCTGGGTCGAACCCAATAGCTTTTGCAGCGCAGTCTTTCGCTCCACGCTCCGAGCTGAGACGCGTTAGCCAACTCGGCCACCAATTTCCCATTCGGTAGTGCTGACTGGTCCACCGCTATATACGCCCTACACTTGAAAGGCAGCGACTTGACCGAGGACCATCCCAGAATATACAATGATTAGAAGTGCGCTGCTGTTTTGTCTCGTATAATTTATTCGAAATGCGGTTTATAAGAGTTGAGGAATCGCATGTCCCACTACAAAGCATTGCAAGAGGGGACACATATTTTACACAGTCGAAAAAAGCCGTCACAGCAAGGGGGCTCCAACTGCATGTGATGTCGCTTCTCCATACTGCATCTTATTATTTTATCGATTCTGGTCTACAGAAATTCTATATAAATATGGTGACGGAAAGTCTGCTGTGACGTTGTGATGAAAATTTTCTTGCAGTTGTATCGTCTGTACTCTTTAGACTTCGACTGAAGTAAATTCTGTAGAATTTATTGAAAATTGGCGATACGATGTGGCTGGAGAGGCACTCAAAAGAGTCGTTAATATGTGTTTCTATAGACTGCCTGAATTGGTTTTGTAAAAAATACTCTTCCAACAAAAAACAAAAAAACAACGCTTCAGCAATGAGCATTTCAGGAAACCCGTCAGCGCGTAGTGGTGAGATAGTCGGATTCGAGCTAGAATTGTGCTGCTTGTATTTTTGGACATCCTTTGAAGTTAGCACGCCCCAACGGGTGACTTGTCTCCCAGCTGTAGATGAGAAATTTAGCCAGTGCAGTACAACCGCTGGCCTGGAGGTCTGTAGTGTTCACCACGTAAGTACTGATACACGACCGCACGCAGTTGCAATGCTCATGCAGATTGAAAGGGCAGGCGATAGGGATCGAAACCAGGGGGTTCTGCAGTGGAAGATTTCGCTCCACGCCTCGAGCTGAGACGGGTTATCCCACTCGGCCCTCGAGGCGAGCTTCCGTCTTGAGTTTATTTTAACTAGTCTTCAGGCCATCACGGTGCGCAAGCCACAAATCACGATCTCTTAATCCAGAAAAACGCCCTCTTTGCGCGCCATCTCCTCCTCCCCCCCCCCTTTCCCACCCATTTCTTTTTTAAAGGAATGTTTAGCGAATATGTTACACGCTGCGTGAACTATTTGTTATAAAATCTAGTCTCTAGAAAAAAAAACAAAAAAAAACAGACCATGGTTTTGTTTTTGAAACTCGAATGTTTTAATGAAAACACGCAGGACCAATCTTCCACGAACGTTCAGGTTACTGGGTTCACAATGTCACTTCCTAGAAATCAATCGGAGCCCAACCGCCACAACCAGTCGGCTGGTTTAGTTTCCAAAACGAAACAGCCATTCCAAAGTGATAAAGCCTCATTTCATGTCTTGTTTGCATGTTGTATTGAAAAAGAAAAATCAACTTCTAGGAAGTCAATTTCTTGGGGATCTTTTTGTTTAGTGAAAGTATTTTACAGCGTTGATGTCTTTGCCTGCAACGTCTGTTTACTCCAAAATATTACAGAATTTAGCATATAATTGCCTGCAACTCAATTCGTTCCTTCTTTCCAGCGTTAGACACCCGCATAAAAACCTTAATACACCAATTACAAGTAAACGCAAAACAGTCCAAAACGGGGTGCGGAAGGAACGCCTTGCCACGGAGACGGTAACTGGCGCTGCATCGTGTCAAATACGAAAGAAGAAGCTCAGTGGAAGACATTGCCATAAGCCCTAGACAGCTGATGCTAAAACTCCTTTTGATACAAACAAACGATAATTGAAATGATGTACGCCTCCATTCAACCTAGTTCGGTGTATCCGAACTTTAAGCTTTCGTTCGCCAAACCTGGCTCATGCGGGCGAAGAATGTCAACAACGCAACTCTCGAACTTGTGTTGTGCCACTGCTAAAACAAGTTGTTTTACCCTGGGTTATTTTCCTAAGTTGGTAGTACGACCATAACTAGAGTGTGATCAATCTCTTTGCTACATAATCCGTTTTGTCCTTCGGCGTTCTTATCGGCTAACACCGGAATCCCATTAGCTACGGAGCAACAACATACTCCGGATTCAACATGCCCTGCTGCTCACATCCCTGTGATTCGCGGCGAGAACCACGCTAGAAGGCTCCACCGAGCAGCACGTGAATGTCACGTGATACCCGAAATGGGGGGATGCCGGGTTTGTTTACATCGCGCGTGCCGTAACCATTACGGGGAGATTTTCTTGCTTTCGGACGCAGCGCGGTGGTTCGGAATTGCTCTCTCAGCGGTAAAATAACATACGCCACCGAAAGAGGTATACGTTTCTATTCATATCCGAGAGAAAAACAACTGGGGAAGTAGAGATTGTATTACAATAGGGCAAAAAGGAGTGGGCGAGCGCGATGGTGTGCTAGAACCACTTATCAGAGGCCTTCACGACAAATTATGTGGCATTTTGTTTTATGTTTTGCTTTTCTTCGCGAGAGTGTGTTTCGTTCTCCGTACGGATTACACTGGCTGGACTCGGCGCCAACGATAATTCAATAATCCGCCTTTCCTTTACCCCTAGAATTTCCTTCCCTGTGTCATCCGTGTCATCTGTCGCACTGCAGAGTTGAAAGAATCAACAGTCCTTTTTAGGATGCCCGAAACGAGAGAACGCTTTTGTGTCAGTTCAAGAACTCGGGTCCCGAGGATCACACATTCGAACAAGTCTTTGCCTTTCTTACGGTGCAGTAACTACGATGTAGTGGTGTGATCAAGAAAAAAACAAAAAGTAGCCTATGCTGGATTTTTCACTGTTCCGCCTTCCAATAACCATACTATTGAGATATTTTTTATGCGATAATAGGTGCGTTAACTTTTATGTTATATACTACGACTGTTTATTATTCTAGACCGCTTATGGCCAGCGAGACAGAATGTCATATGACATCCCAAAATACTGGCTGTGACTTTAAGGTTTGTTGCGTTTTATTCACAGTAATTATAACCGGACCACTAGAGAACTTTTTTTTCACTCGCCAGTCAGCTATAATAAAATTTCATATCTACTTTCGTTTTGATTATATGGTCACGACGGTCATCACATAACTTCTACATCAAATTGTTGTCATTGAAGCGTGTGCTGGCAATCAAATGACTTGCTAGTTTGAATGCACGATAGTAGTGAAGCGACTCATTGATAAAAATAGGTTACAAAACAATTTCCGCTAGCAGCGCGCCTATGTTTTTTATTTTTTTTTTATTTTAAATATGTATAGTCGTTTTGCTTTCATTTTTTTTTTTTTAAATTCCGGTTAGGCTCTCAAATTTTGTGACTCTTCAGAATGCAACATATCGTCTTCCATTAACACTGCAAAGGCAAAGTCATCCACACTTTATATGCTAAAAGCATTCACTTCTTCATTGTAATAACTAACATAATAGTTATTAATATTATGTTAGTTGCTAGTAATTTTATTAAGTTTGGCAAAGTCCAGGATATGTTTAAAAGCGAGTGTGTGCCGAACGGCCCTTGATTTTTTGAAGATGCAGCGATCGGGCAGAGAACTGTCGGTGACAGGTCAAGAACGAAGTGGAAGCTCCTCTCATCCCTTTCCACTTCAGCGGTTCGAATTGTGGAGAGGCGGTCGCCTCCCCTAAAACGTTCGTTCTACTAAAGTGGAAAGAGGTGGGAGGAGCTTCCTATTCGTTCTTAACCTGTCACCGACTATAGTAAGTTAGTCTCAAGGGAGGAAACCAGGACAACAATGATGCCTTTGATTGTTATGCAAGAAAGTGGGACAAGGATTTTTTTTTTCTGAAACTGTGATTTAAAGTAAGAAAAAAATATGAAAATGTAAACATTCATGAAATAAATCCGTGCTTTGCCCAGGTAAAAAAAAAATAGTACTCCAGCCAGCAGCATTGAAGCCTGGGATGAAGACCTGCCAGACGCAGAATATGTAATCGTCCACGACCAATGCAAAAACATGGTATAAAAAGAAAAAGAATACGGAATCGAAAGTTACTTGAGCGAGACAGCAAGGCTGAACGAAAGACCATTAAGTTCCTTAAAGCAACGGCGCGTCCTCACTTTGGGTTGTGCGGCGTTTCCGCTAGATGGCGGAAGCACGAAGCTTTTGCCATCGTCAGCAGGTACAAGGCTGGGGTTTTCATTAGAGACGGAAAAATCGCGCGGGCGCCTCACCGCAACCGCTAGCCTTGTGCCTTCTCCACGAGTGGTAACTTCAGTGCACTACTACGCTTCTCACGCGCTGAAAATCTTTCTGAAAATGACTGATTTAGTGGTTTTCGGTGACGGTGAGCAAGTTTCTAATTGAAACCATATCTCTATTTTCACTAATTAAAAGTTATTTCGTCATTCTCAATTAATGAGCGAACTAATTTGTAAGTATCATGCATTTTCTGACGTCCACCATCACGAGTAATGCGGTCCTGGGAAAATTATATTTTAACCTGGAATACACTAATTGCAGGACTTTTTGTCACTCTTACTTATATTTATTTATTCAAAATACCCCTAAAGGCCCTCTGTATGACGGTATTACAAAGGGGGGGGGGGGGCAAAAAGTCCTGAAATTAGTGTATGCCAGGTTAAAATATAATTATATATATATATATAAGTAAGACTGACAGCGGCTGCACTTCTGAATCTTAGTATATACCGTATTTTGCCCGCCATACTTTACGTTTATTCGTATATATAATATGCAGGGTGTTTTTTTGTTTTTTTTTAAGTTTAACAGATTTGTTTAAAAAAAGCCGTGAAAGTTACACTTATGCCGCTTGTGGAGGTGAGTTATACGGCCAGGGGGACATATTACAGGGGGCTAATCGTAACGATCAGTCGGCAAATTAACTAAATTTTGTAAATTAACTTTTTAATTAATGAAAATAGACATATATGGTTTCAATTAGAAACTTGCTCTCCGTCATCGAAAACCACTAAATCAGTCATTTTCAGAAATATTTTCGGCGCGTGAGAAGCGTAGTATTGTACTAAAGTTACCACTCGTGGAGCAGGTACAAGGCTGGGGCTAGATAAGAGACGAAAAAATCGCGCGGGCGCCTTATCGCAACCGCTAGCCCTGTACCTGCTCCTCGGGTGGTAACTTTAGTGCACTACTACGCTTCTCACGCTCTCAAAGTCTTTCTGAAAATGACTCAATTAGTGGTTTTCGATGACGCTGAGCAAGTTTCTAATTGGGACCATATGCCTATTTTTATTAATTAAAAAGTTAATTAACGAATTTTAATTACTTAGCCGAGCGATCGTTACGATTAGCCCCTATAATATGTCCCCCTGGCCGTTTAAATCACCTCGACAAGCGTCATAAGTGTAACTTTCACGGCTTCTTTTAAACAAATCTGTTAAGCTAAAAAAAAAAAGAAAAAACATTCTGTGTATGGAAAGACCTGTATGGTTGATATGACCCTTTGATATATGAACGGCGGCGTTTTGGGAGATGAAATTTGTAGATACATGCATTTTTGTCTCGTTATTATGGACAACTCACATTATAGAAACCCTTTCAGGGGTACGGAGGAGGAGGTAAGGGAAGATTGAGAAGTGTAGCCGTGTGGTAATATTGAAAATGAAGAGAGAGTGATTGTTAAACGGATTACATTCATGTTAGGAGAAGGTAGAGGGAGAGAGAGCTCGCAAGAAATAGGGCCAGGAGCGAAGATCGAACCCTCAACTTTCGGCTATCCGGGGCGACGAATTAACCGATTAGACCAACCCGGGCACTGGTTTCGGCAGATCAAATTTTTGACTAGCTCTCTGCGTACTGTTCCTCCCGTAACCAATGACTAAACGTCGGCTGTGGCGAGCCAAACCCCTTCCCTCTATTTTTTTCCTTTGTTTATTGATTAATAAAACGTTTTCTCACTCACTGTGTAGTGATAGTTTCAGATTCGCTTAAGTGGTGTGGGAATCCCCTTGCTGCAATGTGTCTCGGGGAAAGATACAGCATACCCGTTCAACAACACGAAGACATTTACAGTGCAATCCACTTATAACGGTCATGAGAAAACCTGAAAATTCAGTCGATATAACTGATTATCGTTGTATTTGGGCTAGAAACTGATTGTTTCTAACCCAAACATGAACGTTTTTAACGTGAAACTGATTGTTTCTAGCCCAGAAACTACTATAAAAACTGATCGTTATAAGCGGTCTATCGCTATACGTGGTATCGTTATAAGTGGATTGCACTGTAATGACCGTTATTGCCCGCGCCGCGATCTCAAAAACCCCCTCGCATGCGCTGCAACGCCCCTTTATCAGCGGCGGAGCGCCGATTGCGGAGGCGGTTGCCTTTTGCCCCCTCGCGGTGCAGATGACCACTGACGATTGTCGGAGGGACCACATCGACCAAACGCTTTGAATCCCCAGGTTGCTCACAGTGGGTGGACGAGAGCCTCTGCTGATTTACGGCCCACGCTATTTCCGAGTTGCGGCAGTGACGGAGCACGTAATTTCAGCTTGCAAACGCTGGAAAGGGCCCGTCTTCCAAGATCATTCGATCATTGTTTCTTGCTCAGACCATCAGCGACTGGAACAACCTTCCATTATTCATCGTCACTACTGTGGACCCGAATTATTTTCTACATTGTATCAAACTTCATTTCCCGGCTTACTAAGTTGTATGATTTGTGTAGTTCGGAGCAGTCCTGAATGCGTTAAGTATGTTAAGTTTAGTTTTCTTTTGTGTTTTTCATGTATTTGATTTTTTTTATTGTATAAATCATGAATATCCCCCCTCCCTTTTAGGTAATGCCATTCATGGGCCCTGAAGGTGAAAAAATATGAAATAAAAATAAATGAAGTATCTAGGGAACCACCCCTCTGCATGGGGGCAGGCAAATGGGAGAAGCTTGACAAGTGCAGACGTGGTAATATTGTGAACAAAGTAGAGAGTGAGCGACAGTTGAATTTATTGCACTAATGTTAGGGGAAGACAAAGGAAAACCCGCAACCTTCGCCTAACCGGGGTGAAGTGAAATTTAGATTTCACAAAATTAGGTAGCAGGAATGTTCAACGGGGTGCCACAAACCCCAAGACACCACCCATAAAGCGATGGCTCGAACGGATGGCCGCATTCTTGTTCAATAAGGATGCGAGTGGAGAATCGCGACGTCGCGTTTCCTGCAGAATTGTTGAGGAGGAGGGAAAACGGCCTTGCTCCCTTTTCTCCTCGCGTCTTCGTGGAGTCAAAGTGAGAAAAGCAAGAAACGAGAATCGCGACGTCACGGGCTTTTTGGGCCTTGTTCCCCCTCCCCCTCCCCTCCCCCCCCCCCCACCCCCCCCCAAGCTCGTTCTTCTTTCACAAAAATACGACCATTCGTAGGAGATATCGCCTTATGGGTGACACAGTCGGGTTTGTAGCGCCCCGCCGAGCGCTTCCGCGTTGTTTTCTGAAATCAAAATTTCGGTTCGCATCCCTTTAAAATGCCCCTACATAGAAAAGATATCATACAGTTTGGTTGGAACACGCGCGTGTCAAAAAAATTAATCTTACGCAAAAAAAAAAAACAAAAAAAAAGCAATCACAACAAATTAGAGCAATATTGACGGCGCGAGACGCGATTTAGTTGGTAGCCACCCCCTTGTCACTTGTTTTCTCTTTCGGCATTTCGGGCGCGTGGAGGGGAGGTGGAACAGCTTGGCCATCACGTTGAGGGGGAGAGAGTGAATGACCCTCTCGTTGAGGTTGAAAGACCGAATTACCATTTTGTGACGTCATGGACTTTGCCCGCAAAATTTCGAATAAATCTCTCGCCGTCAATATTGTTGTAAATTTTTTTTCGCGTAAAATTAATTTCTTGATGAGCGTGTCGCAACCAGACTGTTGAATTTTTTTAGGACCCTGTAACTAGTTAGACCATCCCGGACACTGGTTTCGGCAGACTCAATTTTTGACCAGCTCTCTGTGTAGTGCTAGTTTCGAATTCGCTTAACTGGGCAGGCGACAGCCGTTGCTGATTTAAAGCCCATCCTAATACCGAGTTGCATCAGTGACGTAGCACGTCACTTCAGCTTGACAATGTCGGAAAGAGCCCATTTTTTAAGATATCTAGGGAACCACTCCTCCCCATTTGGACGGACTGCACCGTATATATCAGGGGTGGCCAAGCTGCGGCTCGCGAGCCGCATGCGGCTGTTCGCTTGTTAAAGTGCGGCTCGCGGCTCCCTACCCTAACCCCCCCCCCCCGCCCCTCCCACCCCTCCCCCGCCTCCCTCCCGGTCACACAAGCACTTCCCCAGAAAGAGAAATAAAATTAGTTTTAAAGCGAAAGTCAGGTTTCGGTTTCGTGGTTTTGAGCTAATGCTACTTTACGTACAGTTGGGACTGCTTTTGACTCAGATGGATTAAAAGTAGGCCGAGTTCCGTTTATTGCCCTAAACAAAAATTTGCCCCCCCCCCCCCCCCCCCACGCGGCTTTGTGGTTTTATTGTGGTTTTATTTGCGGCTTTTGGATCGGGTCAGCCTGGCCACCGTTGGTATATATGGTGGGAGTGAGGGAATATTAACAAGTGCAGCCGTAGTAAAATATATATAGTGTTTTTGATGGTTGTTACAGGTGGCTTTTTGGAGCGACAGGCTGCCAGGCGTACGCCTTCATGGGTTTTCTCTTCGGTTCCGCACACATCGGCACGCTCACGTTACTGGCCCTGGACCGCTACCTGGCAACTTGCCGCATCGGTTTCAGTAAGTATACGCGTCTCTTTTTTTCTTTCGGATGATTGTAATTTATTGGTTGGGTCGATGGATCTTGTTACCTCCACATGAACGTTTCTAGGTTGAAAATATGTTGCTATTGTAAATACGTGTAGAAAGTGTAGGACCGTTTGACTATACAAAGTTCACTGTTTAGCGCTCAGGACACTGCCCACGCTTCCGCTCTTCCGCTCCTGGAAACTGACACGAACTACGGCGTGCAAGTTGATCTGCTCTTTGCACACTCTGTGCGTTCCTTTACGCTCCGGGTGTACCCACGTGCTTTTCTTTTTCCTGAACTCTCAATCCTAGAGGCCCGTTCGCACACCTGCGACTTTTTAAAACCGAGTGCCTTGAAACCTCCTAAGATCTCTTACGACGAGAGGACGCACCGGCGCCACCTATCGGGTAGTAGTGGAACACTTGGCGGTCCCGTATATTTTGTGTTTCTTTTAGAGCGCAGCTCTTAGACGCCCGTCTCCGGCTTGAGCGGCGTCGGCGTCGGCGTAACCGCGCGGTGCATAATGGGTAAATTTCCCCGCTGAATTTAGCGGAAAAATCTTCCAGCGGAAAATTTTATCTTAAATGGGATGCGAGCAGAAGAGGAGGAAGGGCATAGACTCCTCTCCGTACCTTCCCCTCCTTCTCCTCCAAAGCTGCGCTCTAATTCGACGTTAGAGGGGACTGTAAACGTCTTTTTTTTTTTTTTTTTGAGTCATTGTTTCTTTTTCGGCACGAAAAGCTTTTGTCAATGTTAAAAACGACCATTTCTTGTAGGTTGCGCACACATTTGTCCTCGCGAATACCGCACAACTTTCCCTCCGGTAAAATGCCGCGCCAGGGTCATCGCATAGATGGCTCCAGTGTGCCAGTGTCGTCTCTCGTCGTAAAAGATTTTTAAGGCGCTCGGTTCTAAGGAGTGTCAAGCGTGTCAACGGGCCTTGGCTGTCACCTCATCACGCTTTCACCATGCGTGCTCTTTGTTGCCCGTTGACTGGCGTGCCTCTCCTTGTGTTCCGACGCACCGAGGGCATTATTTATGAAACACTCGCTTTTAGTATATACTTACCAAAGACGGCGTAAATCCGCAGCCACACCTGCCCATTACGTTATACCAAAGACGCGGTATTCGCCACAGACACGACGACAAAAGTTTTCGCGAACGCGCCTCAAGTGTGATTGAAACATGTCTCCTTCATTCACATCTCTGCAGACAGTTTTTTTTTACGACCAATGTGGCCTTGCTACGAAGGTCAAATTAGAAGAAACGTGACCTTTGTGTGACCTTCAATGTGACCTTCGCGACCCTCATACGAATGTCGCGAAGGTCACATGAGAAGAAACAGGCCTCAGACAGTGTCTGCAGAGTGTTTTTCTGTATGATCTATTCGCAGTGTGGCCAGGGATGAAGACCTAAAAAGCTTGTGAAGGTGAAAGCATGAGCGAGTAGCTAATTAATAATAGCAGCAACAGCGAAAAAAAAAACAAAAAAAAAACAAGGACAGGTGGAGGAGACACTTCGCAGAACCGTCTTTCTGTGATGATTTTAACCCTAGATGAAAACAAAAGCCGGAAGAATTTTCTTTTTTTTTACGGTGGAGGAATATGAAACAGGGACAAACAACATTTCTACTACGTTGTCGGGACGTTGTCTGTCCGCGTTACGTTTTCTTACACTGTAACCAAAAATTATTTCTCCTTCTGCCCTTGTCTCGGTTTAAAAGCATCAAGGTAAACTTCCACCAGCTGGCCTGCGCACTGATTGTAATTACGTCCTTCTACGTGTGTTTTCTCCTGTAGTCCTTGTCTTGCTAGCGCTGTTGCTGCTATGAAAATAAAAACGTTAACTGACCAATATTTGAAATATTTACGGTGTCATGGAAAGTTACCCTGAATTTCGTCTAAGCTTTGATTTTAACTGGAAGCCGTATTCCCGCATTCTTATATTTTTGCTACTGTTATTCATGAGCTGCTAGCGCGTACGCATGGAAGGAATTGGCCTGCAATAGGCGTGATAATATTTAAAAAAATAAAAAGAAACACAGAGGTTACATATGTTCTAAATTTCGTTTTATGTTAATTGCTTTGACACTGGAAGGTCTTTACTACTTAATCGTTTAATAGTTTCTTGGTGGTTACTTTTTTTTTTCTTGTGCAGGAAGCAAACCGACGTTCAAGCGGTACTTCCAGTTGCTCTTGCTCGTCTGGCTGTACGGTCTGTTTTGGGCCGTCATGCCGCTTCTTGGCTGGGCGAGGTAAGACAATCACTTTGAGTTGTGGACATTACTTTCTATTCCAACATCATCGGTCCTCAATGTCCGCTTGCCTTCAGATGCGACAGCAAACAAAGACTACGGTGACTATAGGAACGCAAAGGGTGGCGAGTTCCGAACTTTTGATTATCGCATTCAATAATATTGTGGTCAATAAGAACTCGCAAGAACAACCGAAAACGCAAGAAGAGCATATCATGATATAGGCCGCTCCCCGCATTTTTTAGGCTGACAGAAACAGATGCAAAACAAACCAAGAAATATGTTCTTGAAGGTGCATCTACTCGATGGACTTGTACGTGCAGAAGTTCCCATAAAACCATGATGTCATCGCTTTTCGGGTATAAAATTCTTCATGCGCCACTTTAGAACAGAAGACAAGATACGCAACCGCATCCGCAGACTTGAAGAACCTTGCAAATCGATCAAATAAAAAAAAAGTAAATAAACGCATATATATATATATATATATATATATATATATATATATATTGAGACGAAGATCAAGGGTCGACGACCGTTTTATGTCCGCATTTTAAAGCACTGAGCGCGCTTCTGCCCGCGCATCCAGTGGAAGCGCACGCGGGCCTCGTCCTCCTCGGCCACCACGCTGAAGAACGATTATATATATATATTAGAACGCAATATAGATAACGGGGAGTTTTAGAATAGGGGGCCCCAACGTCAGGGTACCCTAAGCCACAGGGGATAGATTTCCTGTGTATAGCCACCTACGGTAGCAGAGTTGAGCATTCAGCCTCGGCTGGTAGCCGTAGCGCCGGCTTTTCTGCACGGCCCTGGATGCTTAGCTCGTCATGTGCCTGAATTCGGCGAATAGCGGCACCGCGCGCGGCGCCGCGCATGGAAAGCAGAGAAGAAGGAGAAGAAGGCGGAAGTAGGGAAACATACGCCGGGTGCGAGCAACGTCGGCGAAGCGACCGTAGCGGTTGCTTTCCTGCACGGGCTTGGATGTTTTGCTCCTCACGTGATGGATCCCGGCGAATAGCAGCATGGCGGCTTCGGAAAGTCAAATGCGTAACTCTGCTCCCCCTTCGGGGATCTAAGTTGCGCATTTGATATGCTTTCGGGAGCATATCAAGGAAATCTACGGTGGGACCGAAGCACAGCGATGGATACTGGCGCTGTCGGCTTAAAGAAAAGGGTTCTTAATACGTCACGTGTCATGCTTTCGTTCCGCGCTTGCAGCGCTAATACGGCTCATAAGCGAAATGAATAACGTAGAAAACATAGAGAAACGTAAAATCTATGCGCGTAAAGAACACTGTGTGTTGCTCATGCGGCAAATATTGTGTAAGGTAAGGACAAAACGACCTTTTTTAGAGCACAGCTCTTAGGCGCCCGATTCCGGTTTGAGCGGCGTCGCCGTCGCTGTCGGCGGAACCGTGAGGTCACGTGACCCCCCCCCCCCCCCCCCTAAGGTCACGTGACCCCCCGAGCTCACGTCCCCTGATATGTCACGTGACGCCCCAAGCTCACGTCCTTTGAGGTCACGTGGCCCCTCTGAGGTCACGTGACACCCTGAGGTCACATGACCTCAGGGAGTCACCTATCCCTCAGTATCCTTCCGTCCTATAGCTCAGTAGCTTTTCCTCCTTCTCCTCAAGAGCTGCGCTCTAATCCGGTGTTTGGAAGTTTAAAGTCAAGACCATATCAATACGATTCAAACCAATGATAAAAACATATATGTGAGTTTAAGTCGTTTTCCTTTTCACAAAAGCTTTGGACCTCTTCCTTGAAGCTCGCTCCTTGTTTGACTTACCGCGATTTAGCTATTCAAAGATGACCCCCCCCCCCCCCTCACCCCACTGTCTTGTAAAGAAAGGTGATGTTTTCGAAGGCTATCTTTAACACACTGTCCAATCTGTCCAACGCAGCTTTTGCCACATGTCAGTAGTGTTTAATGGATCGAGGGCCCGCACCGTGAGGTCAGGGCGAAGCGAACCAGGTAGCGGCCTACACGTTCCAGAAAACAACAGAGGAATGAATTTAATCAAGCAATATCGATGATATGCAGCGTCCAAAAAGTATCGTAATGCTCAAGTAGCGGAGCGACTTCATCTCGTCTCGGCCGGACGACGCATTAGTCCCTCCCATTCTGTGCGAGTGCTTGGCATAGTAATTCGAGAGGACGCTGCTGCCGATTCCTGGCTTGAAGAGACAATAAAAACCTGTAACAAGGCAATCAACGTCATCGGCCGTATTTGGAGCTCTGGAGGGGGTGCTTTCGGTACCATCGCCAAACGACTGTACAAAGCACTCATGGTGTCGCGAGTTTGCGATGGATCACGGCATTTTTGGCTCTCTAAGGCACATTGGACCAAATTAGAAACTCTTAACAACAGTGCTCGGCGCGTAATCACCGGACTTCCACACTTCACCCCCCTCAGCACTCTGAGAGCAACATCTGGAATAAACGACCTTCGGGATGTCGTCGAGACGAGATTGAGCGCTCACGAAAAGCGACTACGACTCACTCCCTCAGGCCGATGCATTTTGTCGCTTTTGGAGAAGACGGCCACCGAACTTCCGCGCTATCCAGCCACACTCCCTCCATGGGAGGATCTGGCTAACATAACCACCACCCGCATACTGCCCGAATGGGTGATGCTGAACAGCTCGCCCATCGAGGTCGCGCACACATAGAAACGGTCAACAGCTGGGACCCCGCCTTTTTCGCTGCCGTATACACTGACGTCGCCTGTCTCGAAGGTCCACAACCAAGGAAGACAATGCGGCGTTCTTCCCTATAAGCAAGGCTGCATGCCACGACGTCACCCCTCCCACCTCCTCGACCAAACAAGGAGAATTCCGCGCCATTTGCCTGGCTTCAGCATCAGCCCAGGAAGCTATGTCCTCCTCCACATCCGCCCTCCCTGCGAACCTTCGCATCTTTTCAGATTCACAGGAAGTAATCAAAGAATGCAAGGCTAGAGCCAGCCCTTCCAAGCTAGTGCGAAAAATTAAAAACCTCGCTTCGCAACTTCGTGGCCAGGGAGTTCACGTCAAGATCGAATGGGTTCCTGGCCACGCCGGCATTCCTGGAAATGAACAGGCTCATCGAATCGCCCGTGCCGCACTCTTCCTCTCGGGCGAGGAGACTAGTCCCTCACATCAATCAGAACACGGATACGCGGCGCAGCGTAATCGCGCGTCTTGTCTCCGAACCTACAACCGTCAGTCCACCGCCCTCAACGATCACGCGGAACTGGACCCGGACGAGCACTGCACTCCCATCAGAAACGAATGTCGCATTTGCTCGAGGAACTTCTGCCCGAGGACCCGGACCTTCTTCCGTCGGGGTTGGGTCGTCGAGCGGGAGTCCTCCTTCTGCGCATCAGAATGGACACAACGGTCGATCCAGCACGAATAGCAACGTGGAGCCAATACAAGTCCTCGGGCTTGTGCCAGCGCTGCAAACTAGGAGCCCGGGCTACCTTCGCCCACCTTGCCTGGTCCTGCCCGGACCTGGCAGCAATACGATTCCGCCACCGGCCATTCGATATCATCCAGCTCGAAAGCTGGACGCACCCTCCAAAGAGAGACGGTGCACGTAAGCCTGTGCTGCGGACCCTCCTCGACTTCGTGTTCGAGGCGGGACTGCAAGCGCATATCTGGCTTCCCTCACGGCCTAGCAGCCAGGCGTCCGGCCACCGCTGCGTTCTATTCTTCCTCTTTCTTTTTTTCGGCCAAATAATAAACGTTTTACTGACTGACTGACTTTACAAAGTCGATGGGTGGCGACCTCTGCAAGTATGACCCAGTACACCTAAAGCCCCTCTATCCTGGGAAAAGTGGCGCCATTCATTGTTGTAGAAATGCTCGAGGCACGTGCCGAGCGCGACTTCTGGGAAGTTCATGGCGTCTGAAATCGAGTTCAGTGTTGCGCTGCGCCGCCATGATCTTCCCAAGGGCTGCACGTTGCACGTGCCTCCTGCATCGACGCACCTTGCGCTACTTTTGATACATGAAGGGGTTCCAAGTACACCACACACGCTGTACAAGGCACGACTGGTCACAAGTGTTGTTAGTAAAAGTTGTGAGAGCAGCAGAAAGCCGGAACATGTTGGCCACTCCTTTGATGGGGCCGAGTTATGGCGAATTCCACTGGTCGTTTTGGAGCGCGCCGGGATTGACTTTTCTGGAGCGAGCCTATTTCACTGGGCGATCGGAATTGAGACCGACATGTTTCACTGGTCGTTTTGGATTAGCTCCCGCTCCAGATCTTGATCTGGATCCGATGGCGAATTCCACTGGCCGTTTTGGAGCGCGCCGGGATCAGTTGCACTAGATCCGGAATGGAGCTCACAATCCGAACGGGGTCGCGCCGGCGATGGATCCCCGTGGAACATGACCACTGCTCCGGGATCGGCATTTGCCTTCATGTCATTCAACTGCCGGGGAATCCCCTTTCCGCGGCCGCCGCGGTCGTTTCGAAGACGTTTTCGCAATCGCGGTGCTAACACGTGTTCGACGCACGAGCGGCAGGAATGGCTCAGGAGCTTCTAGCAAAGATAGCCGGAATGCCCGTAGCGCGGCAAAACCTTCTCTTCTCCCTCCTGGAAAACGAACCGGCTGTCGAGCCAAGAGGTAAAGAAGGCCCTGTCACACTGAGGGGACAGTTGGACAAATCTATCCGGCAACACGGGGAAGTCGTATTGCCGGCGACCCTGTCGCATCGCGGCAACAACAACAGTCGGGCAACATGTTGCTGCCGCCCGACAACAGTGTTGCCCGATTTGTTGTCCGACAACCCTGTCACACCGCGCTGACGGCGAGGACAACACGGGGAACACTCCGCCATCTTGATTGTTTACCTTCGTTCGTGTGCGGCACGGAATCGCTGGAAATGTGACTCTACAAAGTGCTAGTGCGTTGGAAGGGCCGGGAATTACCACGGTACGACATCAACCAGTGGCTGTAATTAGAAAACTTGACACGGAGAGTGTTTTCCGCTCTTTATTTTATCGAGATGTTCTTCATTCGCTGACAAAGCAGATAGCCCTAACCGAGGAAAGTGACATCGCTGATATATGTTCGGCATTTACGCCACCGTATGAAGTGTTTCTGCCCCGTTCTTTCATGCAATTCCTATTTCTACTGTGAAATTGCGTTAGCACCGGCAGTACCCCAAACCGTCTTTTGTAACGTGGTGTTGAGCTGAACTGACAGTGCTTCAAAACTGCGACACCGACACCATCGGCCTTCATAACAAAAGGTGGAATAAATATTTTTCAACGCTGTCTACTTGTCTACCGCCTGCTATGTGGTCGATTCATTCCCCCAAAACGTCCTGGGTATTTTTGAAACAAATCAGGTGTCTGGTAGCGGCTGGTTCCAAGTTCCAAGCATCAACGTTTTCGAGATCGCGGCGCTAACACGTGTTCGACGCACGAGTGGCAGGAATGGCTCAGGAGCGTCTAGCAAAGATTGCCGGACTGCCCGTAGCGCGGCAAAACCTTCTCTTCTCTTCTCCTTCCTGGAAAACGAACCGGCTGCCGAGCCAAGGGTAGTTCACTTTACCGAGGGGTAAGCAAGCGGCCCTTACCATTTCTTTTGAGGCGAGATCAGGCGAGATGCCCGCGAGAAAGGAAGTCACGTGTGTGCGCCGAGGGCTGACCCGGCTGGCTTCCGGTTGAATCCGCCAAAATCGGGGGAGCGACTTTTCTCGGATCCAGATCGAGATCTGGAGCGGGAGCTAATCCAAAACGACCAGTGGAACAAGTTCGTCTCGATCCCGATCGCCCAGTGAAATAGGCTCGCTCCGGAAAAATCGATCCCGGCGCGCTCCAAAACGACCCGTGGAATTCGCCACGAGAAAAGTCGCTCCAACGATTTCGGAGCCCTCGGCGCACACACGTGACTTCCTTTCTCGTGGGGCATCTCGCCTGATTTCGCCTGTGATTTCGCCCATCTCGCCTCAGAAGAAGAAGAAGCACGTCGCGGGCTGGGCTCCTAGATTGTCTCGACATCAGAAGAATTCGTAATGGCCGCTTGCTTACCCATTGGCTCGACAGCCGGTTCGTTTTCCAGGAAGGAGAAGAGAAGGTATTTGCAGTGCTACGGGCATTCCGGCAATCGTTGCTAGAAGTGCCTGAGCCATTCCTGCCACTCGTGCTTCGAACACGTGTTAGCGCCGCGTAGCGAAAACGTCTTCGAAACGACCGCGGCGGCCGCGAAAAGGGGATTCCCGGGCAGTTGAATGACGGGAAGGCATCCGCCGATCCAGGAGCAGTGGTCATGTTCCACTGAGGATCCGTAGGCGGCACGACCCCGTTCGGATCTTGTGCTCCAATCCGGATCTGGTCAACTGATCCCGGCGCGCTCCAAAACGCCCAGTGGAATTCGCCATTAGTTCCGGTCACAAGTGTTGTTCTTGGCACGAGGCCAGTCAAGTATGTTTGCTTTCGAGCTTTCGAGCCAGTTGCCAGTCAGCATTCATGCGCGCATATGTCTTCCTTTTCTGCCTCTTCGTTCCTGTTCAAGATCGAGGCAAGAGAAGCCACCAAAATTCGTAAGCGCTGTCACGTCAACAGTCACCGCGTCCATTTGAGGCTCAAGAACGGCCAGAATCGGAAGACGATCCAAAGAACAGGGCAGAATCAGCGCTCATACTGTCTTCATTTAAGCGAGGTAAGGCAAAGCGAAAGCCTGCTGTAGTAGCGTAGCCAGTGTCGCTTAACGACAACGACGAACCAGAGGATAGTGCAGTTGGCGCTGGTGACAATGATGTACGATTCTGGTGCTCGCGAAGCACAGCCATGCACACGCACCTCTCATACCGGTAATAAACCTACCTATGCGTAGTCAGCATTTTTGCACGCACTCTGCTACAAACTGGCGACCAGATGTCCTGGCAGACAACTGAAGAACGACTGAGTGTAATGGTTAACTCAGGTGGGCATGACAGAGAGTGTGTTCGAACGTCTTCAGTTTCATGGGACCACCATTTGGTTGGCAAAGGAAGACTGTAGCCTGTACCAAATAAGGTTTCAAGCATCTCTGGACATCGCCGGAGCGACAGATGATGCCACGAAAAGGAACTTCGTGATCGCATCACTGGAGTCCGACAGGTTTAAGCTGCTGCACACTCTGGTTCAGCCGAGACAGGTCACTGAGGTCCCTTATGCGGAATTGGCGAACATTATACACCATTCATTGCCAATGAACGTGCCTATATAGTCCACTGTGCAGCAAGCATTATGAATTTGTTTCGAAGCAAGCGAATGCAGGGTGCCGCCATTTTTTGTTTGTCTTAAGCCATACAGAGGACAGTCTGCAAACATGAGTCACCGCAATATTCGTGGTTCGATCGAATGCCGCGTGCCAAGTTTCTCTTTGAAATCATTGCCATGCGGCATTCGAAGGACGGATTTTGCGGTGACTCGCGTTCAAATCTGCATGCAGACTGCCTTTTGTATGATGTATCACGGCCACTCGATCCCCCTGTTGGTGCGGCCTGCCGATGTCATGATTCTGAAGGTTTCCAGCTGAACGTAGAAGTACGTTCAGCTGGAAACCTTCAGAATCATGTCATACCAACCGGCTCAGCTCCAGGCTGCCGATGTCTTTCCGAAAACAAAAGAGCGCGCGTGAGAGGAGAACTTCTCCCATTTTCCGTGGGGGCGCTGTACATCGGTGAGCGGTCTTGTGAGGTGAAAGCTATACTGTTTCACCTTATGTTGTACCGCAGGAAAGGCTGTAAGCGCGAGCTACTTGCTCTGGGGCAGATATCGGCGGCACAAGATCTCGTGCAGTAAGGGCAGCTGTCAACGCTATGAGCTCGCGCTTCCAGCCTTCGCTGCGGTACAACCTAAGGTGAAACGGAGTATAGAGAAGGCGCCCAACCTCTTGCTCCGCTACCCAGATAAAATAGGGGGTTTTCGTAGATCGTTCTCGCCGTCCCGCAAGGCCCTCCGCAACCTGCTACGATAGCGGGAACTCCACAGTGAAGGCTATCGGCGCGCAGGCACAGTAGCAACTTCTTCGTTGCGGAACGCTTAGCGGAAAGGGCAGCGCGGTCTAATAGAGAGTTTTAGTAGACCGTTTTCGGTTTCCCGCTTCGCTCTATGGAAAGCGGAGTCGCCATCGCGCATGCGCGACCCGCTCTGGGATTTGACCGTGGAGCGTCAGCTCCGCTATCGTCGCCATTTTAAGAAGTACGTTCCACTCTCAGTAAAGGTTCAGTAGATGGTGCTTTTCTGGAAAGGTGGGTGCTCGCTATTTGAAATCATGCTTGGGAGCGCACTTGACCGTTATGAACCTCGCTGCACTAAGAAGCTGCGCAGACTTTGTTTCAAAAGGCTCCCCCCAGAAAACGTTTCACGGGGTCAAGAACCTCTGGCTGCTTCGAGAAATCGCTGGCCGCAATCTTTTCACGGCCCCTGAACGGTGGGAACAGGTGCTGCCTTGTCTAAGCCAGCGGGCTCGATTTTTCTATGCGAGATGACGACGACGACGTTGAGAGGATGACACACCGGGCGACGGCGGTGTCTCAATCTGAGCCCTGGGCCTCGGTTCCTCGGAGGCGGCAGCTTCTACTTCGGCTGGACTACCTCCTTGGAGCATGATTCTTTGACCCCGGTGGACCCCAGTGAGCAATAGCGCCATTATGTTCCTGGTGCTCCTTCATGCACTGATCGAACGGCGTGCAAGATCCTCACAGCTCGCTGCTCACCCGCCCAACCCGCCTCCACGAAGTCTGGACTTCTGCGAATCGGACTGCCGCCCTCTCCAATACCAACAACCCATGTCGTCGTCATCTTGCACGTATATACTCATCACATTACCATGTTCCCTAGACGCGGCACCGCGGGCCTCGGTGGTACGGGCTGCTGCTTTCCGCGGTGCCGCGGCTTTCCAGAGCCAAAAATTAAAGGTTAAAGACCAAAGACTAAAGCAGTCGGCAAATGGTTACTTCAGGCAGCAAGACAGTGAAAATTAGCGAAAGCGAGTGCTCCATTTATATCTCTACTTTTTTTTCCCAATGAAATGAGTCTTTTCTTCTTCGTATGCTTCGGTTTGTGATATGGTGCCTTGGTGTTTATGTACACTGCGCGACACTGTTAGCGGGAGCATTCAATATCCTGTTTTCATTTTTCACCTTAAATTCGAGGGGCTGACATTTGCCTATTGGTGTGGAATAAAGCGCTCCTTTGGCGCACTAATCTGAGTGACAAATTTTCAGCTTTTTCAATAGCTGTCAAAGAAATAAACTGCAAATAAAAGCGATTTGTTTCGTGTTCGTATTAAGAGGGGAGCGCAGTGTATGTATCTGCCTTGGGGGGTGACATGAAACCATTTTGCTTGACTATACACTTTTTATTTCTTTTGTGTGTTTATAAAAGTGCGTTTTTCAGCTTAAGCTCCTGCCTAGTTTCTGCCTAGTTTCTGCCGCACTTGTGCTACGGTCTTTTCTTGCAATAGAAGGCCACGCAACATAGGCTGCTCTTACAATGCTGAATTCAACAGTAACACTGTAATTTAGTTAGATGCAATATTCACACGCACGTCTGAGAAGTAAAATGGCAGTCGTTAGTAAACGCTTTTTTATTAAAATATTTCTAGGTGCCTTTCAGCCCAGTTGGACAGGTATTTAGCTCAGTACAAAAGCTTGAATGTGATTTACTGTGATAATTTTATGCATTCTAATATTAAAGAAACAAAAAAATGCCCATGCCTTTGTAGGTTTCGTCCAGCCGTCAAATTATGCCGTCTGCGCACATCACTGCCTGGTGCTTCACGACGAGCACCCTCTTGTGGTCTTCTGATTTTTTTGATGGACGGCATATGGGCATGCTGTGCGGTCAACAAAACCCCAACAGTTGTTCAGGGGTGTTCCCTTGTCCTTGACGGCCTAATAAAAAAGACAAAGAAAAACACTCTTACAACACGGCAGTATTTAAACACTACCAAAACGTGTGATATGGGACTTGTTACTCCTCTAAGATAAAGCGTATTTCCATCGTAGTGTTGTAAAAAAACTGGGTATCGTAAATTAATATATATATATATATATAGTTGTTCCTTAATTCTGCTAAGGTTTGAGGCCGTCAAACTGTGCATGCGAGGCCCGCTACGCCGGAATTCAAAACGAAACTTCTGAAAACTGTTCTAATCTACCACTATTGCTTAGAAGTCCAGGGTTGTGTTTGCTAAATTTTGCATTGTTTATGCCTGTCTGGTTCTCACCAGACAAAAAATTGACGTGGAATATTCTTTCGACCGTTATTGGTAACTCTTTTCAAAACACCACCGGTAACATATTCGGTCGCCATATTTTGAGCATCGCTTTTAGTGCGAGACTTGTGACTAGAACCAATTTCATATTCAGTATTGACGCAGCATTCGTGTCTAATACATTTAGACTCGCATCCGCGACAAACAATGACGTAGCTCTCTTGCTCCCTAGACACATGTTCAAAATAAGGCGGCCTCGAAGACTAGCGGCACCATGGGTTGCACTTTTAAAAAGGCTGCATTCAAGTTTCTATTATTTTCTAAATCTACCAAGGAAATCCAATGCAAACATTTCTTGAGGAAAGTTAAACAATTCAAAAGTTGCGAGCGAGTGTGAATAAATAAAGTTGAGAAGGGGGATGGTTTCCTTTGGTGCAGCTTGCGAGCGCTACACTCTCAACAAAAGGGGTAGTCAGAAGCCGGGGAAGTCAGAAGCCGTCACAGATATCGCTACCCCCTTTCGTTATACTAACAACCCCATGGGCAGTCACACGGCACGCAATCAGCAGGTAATCACAGTGAGCACCCCCAAAAGCAATATGGCGGCTGGCAAGCGACAGTGGAGCAATACGAGTAAGGCCTAGCGGGCTGGACTGCTTTTTGCTAAAATACGACTCTCAAGTGCGTACGCCCGGTCGCTGCCTTCCGTGCGCACAAAGCACTCCGAAACGCGCCTCGAAGCACCGGCACCGCACCTAATACGTGTAGGCGCGACGATGTGAGGGAAGGGGGGGGAGCGCATTCGGGGGGTTTGTCCGCGATTGCTTCCGCGAGGCCGGCTGCATTTACTTTGCGGCCAGAAAACATTCAAAGAAGGAAACAAAATAGCGACAAATGGAATGATGTCTTTATTAAGCAGAGCATCTGCTTGCTGTGCTTGCCGCAAGTGATACGGCGTTTTCGGTTGACAGCGGCGAGGCGAAGCATCACCGATTTAAGCGGCGTCGGTTCCGATCGTTCAACGCTCCTGCTCACCTGTTAGCATTCGTTATCCACTTTCAAGTCGCTGGTAATCCTCACCGCGTCTGTGCACGCACTTGGCGCTATTCACCGCACGGAACACCCATTCAACCGGCTATGGGACTGATCCCATTTGGACGAGAGGCCGAGAACCGAACCAGACCGAACCCTTTGTGGCTGCTACGTGGAGCCATGGAACGCCTCCATGTTTTTCACTCAAATAAGTAGACACATAAACGCGCGACTCCTTGAATTGGGCGGCGACACGCGCCACCTAACGGACAGCGCTCAAACTAAAGAAAAAAAGAAACCAGCAATTCTTGCTCTGAGCGTCTCGCCAGACAATGCCGTATGTACATATCCCACGCCACACTTCACTCATACGCGACATACAGACATCACAGCATTTTATACATCAACGCATTCAGAAACAGCACAAGATACAACATCACATATTGACAGTCTACATTCCTATACACACGTTTAGTCGACACCACCAGCTTATATACTGCTGTATTTTATGTGACCGATTAGGATGGTGACCACTGTCATATTTTGCATAAATACGAAAAGACTGTGCAAGACTTAGCCGTATATATTCTTTTCCTCTACTGCCCTCAGGAAAGCGCTCGTATCTCTAATGTAGGGCCATTGCAAAAGTGAACTGCAGGCTATAAATAAATTTGAATAGTTGCTACACGTCACATTTTGAACAGTTTCGTTTTCTCGCTTGCCTACACTTCAAGTATACAGAAGCCTGTTTAATTAATTGTATTAATTATCGAAACCAATTTCTGCAATCACAACTTTCTGAACACACTGATGCATTTTCTTTTCTCTTTTTACATATCCAGACTGACTTTCGCGGCGGTTGGGTACACGTTGAGTACACTGAGCACGCGCAGGTGATTTTAGCGAAGCCCGTTCGCCGGTCCTCCCCGAAGCGTTATTTCAGTTTTCTTCTTTTCGCTAAATATCCGTTCTATGCGCTCGCGCTCGCGCCAAGAGGACAGTGCAGAATTGCTGCTTTCGGGCCCGTGCCTTCACCTGCAACGAACGCGAAATACGTATGCTAAATTATCTAAATCCTGGTTGAGGCAGTAGTGTTTGACTGCGTGCGTCTGACTGCGTTGCGGCAGCAAGAAATCAGGACATCCCTGCTGCTTATATCGCGTGCCAAGATGATTTCTTGAATTGGATTATACGCTTGATACGAAGCACAGACGTGCCGGTGAGTGGCTTTCGGTTCTCGACGCAACGCTGTCAAACGCTAGTGTCTGAACCGGCCTTGTTTGAAGCATTTTTTTATCGAGTATGCTCGATGAAATGTGCCAAATGAACCAGAGAAGGCGAATCATGTACCTCGAGACAGACAAATAGTGAAATACATGGACATGATCCCAGATATCTGTGTACGTTCGTCCTGTCCGGCCTCAGTCGTGGTGTTCAATGCTTCATACTTCACTGCACTTGAAAGCAAAAAAATTGGGTGCGACAGGCGCGCAAGTTCGGCGGAACCGAGGAGGCCAGTTGCAACTGATCTGCACGCAGAACTGACCGATCACACCTTTATTGAGAGCACGCTCTTTACTGAACCGCACAATAAAAGACGACGAGAGTATCTCGTCCGGCGAACATTCAAGTAAACTCACGCCTGTGCGTAGCTTCCTGTGCTTTTTTAGAGATTTGGTTAAATTCCTCGAGCACGACGCCAGCTGCCAGCTGTTTACTGGTGTACATGGTAAAACCCGCGACGGAACCAAAAAGGACAACCGCGATACTTTTGATCTGCCTCGGGTTTTAGCAGGTGCCTACCAAGGTTGCCCGTACTTGTTTGTTTTCTGCCAGTTTAGGCGAACTGAGCCACACGCTTGTTTCGACCGGTTCAAATTTGAATAAATGATAACTAACGCACAAAGAAAACAAGTTTCAAGTACTTTTTGAGATTTTTGAAGTGACTTTTACTATTGAACGACTGCATGCACTTGAATGTTCAATTCAAGAGTTTATAAAACGTGACTACCCCATGCTTGTCACCTGCCAACAGGGTGCTAACTCTCAATGGCTCGAGCCCAGTAGGTAGTTAAGTAAGCCTGTGGGGTAGTTACAGCCGTCAAAACGCACGATGACGAGGGGGGGTGCTCACTTTTTCTTAGAGTGTATGCTCGTGGTCAGCTTTCAGTGGCATTTTCAACAGGAGGGCGCATGCACAGATATAATCGGCGTTCAAGCACGCGCACCCGTACATCTGACTGCATAGCCATAGGACGTCCACAAAACGGGACGACTTTACCGACGCCTTGCTGGTTGCAAAGTGATACTCGTTCACTTCGTTTGATTAGGCTGTTTTGTGTTACATAGAACTCAAATCGAATGGTTTACTTTTTACGCGCGGGGCGTACGCTTTACTTCTTGATTCGACCTCTTTCAAGCTGAGGTCACGGTCAAAAACATCGACGCGTATTGAGTAAGTGCAGCCATCTTGAGATCTAAGCGATCACACTAAGGACGCTCAGGGCAGTTCGCTCTACAACTTGTGAAGCGGAGCGCACGCTCACTCCGCTAACTATACGCTCCAACTCAGAGCGGGCCACGCATGCGCGGTGGGGACGATGCTTCTCGCAGAGCGTAAAGTAGAGCAAAGAAGGCTCATAAAAGTGGCCTACTAATACTCATAGATTACGAACGCGCTCGTCGTGACTCGTCCTGACACTGCCCATGTACACCTTTGGCGTATAGAAAAAAGTAACTTTTCACCAGACAGAGCAGCTGTGCTAGAAACAATGGAAACGCGAAATTTACACAAACCATGCAGGCTGTCACCTGTGAGCACAACTCTAGTTTCGCCAGGGTCAACCACCTATGTTTGTTCATGTCAGCGAGCAGGTGGCCGAACCTCTCGTTGATGTGACCCACGATGAGGTTCACAAAACTGAAGAACACCGACAAGTTCCGTCCAAACGCTCATCCAAGTACGAACAGACGGTTGGGATAGGCCAGTCGAGGAAGAACCATGCAAAGCGTCTCGCCAGATTGGAAACACCCTGCGCCGATCTGTCGGGTGCTGGTATTTGGAGGCCCGCATGCAGAGCAGGCAGGTCCTTCTTTAAGCAGGATAGCTTCCTAAAGGGTTTCTTTTTACGTTAGAAATATCCAGCAAACCGCGTTCGGAAAGGAAGCTTCGGCGCTTGATGGCACGAGGGATACGAATCATAGATTCGATGTCTCGCCAGCTTAATCTCGTTTGTAGAAGTCTCCTTCCTTGAGAACAGCGGGGATTCATCGTGCAGATGCCTTGCTAGCCTTGAGCAATACTGTACTCGTACTTCGCAAAAGAATGTACTCGCAATGCGCAAACTTCGTCCTTTTCTTTTATTTTCTACTTCGAATAAGTAAATCTGTTTCAGTTTTAATTCGAGTGCAGCGGAAGCTACTAGGGTGCCTCAATGACCTTCAGTTTAGAGTGATGCCACCCTTTGTAGTACCCGATGCCGACAGCACGCGCTCACGGGAAAAATACAAAGAAATCGACGAAAACAAAATGTCGCCATAGCACGGTCAGCGCCACAGACGCGTGCAGGGACACGCTCTTTCACGCGCTTCTGAACAAAAAATAAATGTAAAAGTGGGAACAAAATGGCCAGATGTCTCCACCCTAAGCAAAGCGCACATGAAGGCACCCTAGAAGCTACAAGAGCGAGTGCCGGCCTTTCAGCGTCCTTGATAAGCACGCGTGCTCGTGCAGTGCAAATACCGTTTAGAGCAACATGCTCATGCTTACACCTTCGGCTTCACTCGCACACAAGGTGCAACGATTATATTTATATTTTATAGCTTAATATTTCCTCAGGTGTGTGCCTACTCTTTTGTGTTCATTATTGTCGCCTTCGTTTTTACTACCTCTACAAACAAGCTCCCTTTCACTCTCTTGGTGTCAACGTTTAGGTTTTTTTTTTGTCTTACTAGTACTATAAACGTCCACTTGTGGGGCTACGCAAGCAAATTTTTCGAACCCGCTCAAAACGCTCTTACGCTGAGGAAAAAAGCTCTACTAAACCGCGTTTTTTGACCTCCGCTTTCCATTCCGGCGAAGCAGGCCGCGCATGCGCAGTTTGGCGCCCCCAGAGCGGAGCGGAAAAGGAAAACGGTCTACTAAAACTCTCTAATATCTGCCTGTCATTGGCTTCGCCGATACCGAGGCGCTGCCGCGGTTGCAGAAGGCAGCAAAACTCGCTTTCCTCCCACCTATGCACCGCTGTGCTCGGCGAAAATATCGTAGTGTCACTCTGCGCTTGCGTGTGTGGTTTGTGTTGGCATTTTGGAAGCTGCCGGAAATGTAAATGCGCGTTCTAGTTCTGAGTGCCAGACGCCGATTAAATGTGCCAACTCCACTCGTGAAACAGGAAATCCTGCAGTTGATGAAGTGCAATAAAGTCACTTCCGAACTTGAGTTCGCACCGCTGACTTACATGGCTATCTACTTGGCCTTCGTTTGCGAACAAAAGGTGACCATTCTTATTTGTAGAAATTGTCGTAATTTCAAAGTAATTAGCTGAAACATTCAAACTAGCAAAGCAATAAGAATTTCTCAGTGAAAGCAAGGAAGGCTAATGTGTAGAACCCGCTAAACTTTGCGGGTGACGTGTCGTGAATGCAAGCGCAACTTAAGGGAAATGCATCACATGACGGAGCACATCAGTCCATGTTTAGCCTTGACCAAGGAGGACTCAGCTATCCACGACCTGAAGCTGTCTGGCTGTGCAAGCTCGTCTGCACCTTTGTCGAGAGGGCTCTACAATCGGCAGAGATTCGTGGTTGTGGAAGGATCTGCAAGGTCCTCTCGTGCGCTGTGGTTCCACACCTTATGAACTCCCCGCTGATGTGGTGTGTTAACTGACGAGACCCCTACCACAGCAAAGAGCTCTGCGAGCTCTTTCTCAGAAAACTCCTCAGACATTTTTGGCAAACTGGGCTGGTGACCTAAACAGCCCCCTAGAGAATATATTGAGGCTTTCGCAAAAGCCTTTTTCCCGAAAGATACTCCGCTTGTGAACTAAATGACTCCCTTGGTCTGTTTTTTTGTGAACAATGAAGTTTATAATGCTGAAGTTATGCACGCGGAATCCGATTTTATATTGTCCTTCACAGATGAATAAATGGCACAGCTCGCGCGTGCTCGAGCGTCGGTTAAAACCGGAAATCACACGGCCCTAGCTAAATCCAACTATAACTCCTATATTAAAGTGGTAATAGAAACGGGGCAACACTTACGGGAACAAAAAAACGACAATTCACTGATACTGCCAGCAGAATGCAGCTTTAACGCGCAGCCTGCAGCTGAGTGACCTTTTCGCAGAAAGAATCATGTGCTTTTATTCTACACAGATTTGTCACATCATTCATGCAATCTGGCACTCGTTCCAAATGAGACTTGCAGCTTCACGAAAAAAAAAAAAAATGTAAATAGCCACATTGGGCCGGGCGTACTGCTCCTCTCTCACTATATTTCGTCTTACCTTAGCATGGACTAACCGCGAACGCTGTGCTAGCGCGAGCGGCTAGCCTCTACTGCCCAGAGCCTTTTATGCTGGGAGAGTTCGGCGGGTGGGAGGGGCTTACGGCCCGCTAGGTCTAGTCAGAGCCGTTTATACTGAGAGAGTTTGGCCTTCTTAAGGAGATTTTGACAGTCTGACAACCACAGCAGCGTAGTCTGACAACCGGGGGATGACTACTTCCGTCCGCCATATTGTGGCTCTGACTCATAGGAACTTTACGCGATTTCTCAGGAATGAACAAGACAAAGAAGTAACGCCATATTGTGTTATCGCGAAATCCGCTTGTTCTAGCGGCCAACAAGCTCCGCCCATCGGCCAAACTCTCTCAGTATAAACGGCTCTGGGTCTAGTGGACTCAGCGGGCGCCGCTTCCGCCATGATGTGCCTCCCGGCGAGTGGGTCCCCATTGACATGCGATGTATACGCGTGTAGGTTTTGCCGTTTGCGCTTTTGTTGGCGTAAGGAGAAAGTCGAAAAATCAAGCATTTTGTTACGTTAATCATACGTTAATCATAAACTTACCTCGCACAATCGAGAACTCGGCTTCCAGTCAGCCCTTCTTGGTTTGGTTTCCCAGATCTTGTGCCTTGCGCGGTTTTCTTTTCCTTGCGGGAACCGGTACATCCTGAACCCCTTTTTCGCGTTGTTCGAGCACCCAACGGCACTGCAGCCCCCCATTTCTTTTTCATCTAACGTCTGGCGGAGCGCAGCGCAGAACGATCATTTTCATCGTCGTCTCTCGCTCCATGGACTCTAGCGAGCCGACTGCCGGCTCGAGTCAGTAGGGCAAACGGGTTTTATCAGCCGCCACCAGCCTTACACCAAACAAGGGTGAAGCTTGCAATTTAAGGTTATAATTATAATGCAATTAAATGCAAAGGTGCAATCAAGCTAGACGGCAAGGCACATCATGGCGGATGCGCACAGTTGCCAGACTGTTTGATCAGTGCTGCCAGACTGGCGGCTGGATCAAAGAACCGCCGAACTCTCCCAGTATAAAAGGCTCTGCTACTGCCTTGACTGGAACACTCGCTGCACGAGCACTCATGCAGCCGCCGAGGCTTCCTTCGAAGCAACTTTCTCGCGCTTTTAGCACGCGCGGCTAACAAGTACATACTAACGTGAAACGAAGTATAGAGTTCCTCGATATGCTCCCCCGAAAGGAACTCTATCTTTCACCGATAACGAGCGCCACGGCTGGCGCTGCGGGGTAAAGTAGAACTATCGCTCTCACCGGCGGAGTGAGGCATACGGCAGGCCGCTCCCAAGGGGAGTCCTAATCGAGTGGCCGTGGATGTATTATGCCCGTGCCCCACTAGAGCGACAGACAGAAACAAACGACAGCGACAAGCCTCAAACCAGAGTCTTTCGCGATTTGAGATGCTTTGCAGATTGAAGGAAGCTATGCTCAAACACGAGGGGGGAGCGCACACCAGCTCGGAGCACGTGGAGCGAAAGCTCGCGCTCCAGAACCCAGGTACAGTGTTCTAGAGGGTGTAGTGGCAAGAGCGGCGCCCGCTTACAATGGGCCGCGTGAAGACGGTTAACGTAGATGCCGCGAGTGGCGCTGGAGTTCCGTGCCCTAGGAGAATTTGGGGCACATGGAAGATGTGCGATGAGCGAAGAAGACGACGAAGACGACGAAGCTGAGGCGGTACGCTTCTCCCGAACGTCTTTCGTTGTTTTAGGGCACAGTTCCTAAGAACCCGTTTCTGAGTTGAGCGGCGTCGGCGTAACCGCGCGTTGCATTAGGGTGTTTCCCAAAATGGCGTCACACCTGACGTCACGTGTGTGGTCACGTGTGACGCCACGAGGGTAAAATTGTCCCGCTAATTTTTGCGGTAAAAGTTTTAGCTAAGTTTAGCGGAAAATTTTTATGCTAAATTTAGAGGGAAACTTTTACCAGTGTGACGTCACGTGACGTCACACTTAAAATCTCAGGTGACGTGTCATGGGGCGTCACACGTCAATTCAGCGGGAAAAATTTCCCGGCTTAATTTAGCGGGAAATTTAGCGAAAGTTTTACGCTAAGTGGTATGGGAACAGGAGAGCAGGTTGGGAGGGTACGGAGGGGAAGCAGTTGCATACCCTCCCCTTCGTACCCTTCCCCGCTTCTCCTCAAGAGCTGTGCTTCGATTCGGCATTACAGAGAATTGTAAACTGCAAATTTTTTTAACGTGTCTTTATTAAGGGGTATCGGCGGCCGAGTAGGCTAGTGCCCGCCAGATTGGAGTACGTGGGGAGAAAGCTCGCGCTGGAGAACCCAGTGATCCTGAGCTCAATCCCCAGCCCTGCCCGTAGAACACACTTCCAATGAAGTGAGTTCGGGGAGCACACTACGCTCGCTCCGGTAGACCAAGTGTGTAATCTCGATAGCAGTGTTCAAGGAGTAAAAATAATAGAGGAAATTAACCCTGCGTAAAATTAGTATTGTTTTTGTAGGAGTAATATTAGATGCGCAGTTGTTTTCTGTAGGCAGGAAAGTAGTGCATTGTAGAAAAACCAGTGGCTAAACTAGTTTCCAGCCTTGACCCCTGCGCGACGGCCAGCGACGGCCAGGAGGCACCTGCAAGACTCCACCAGGAATCTGAAGGTGGCAGGAGAGACGCGAAAGGCTTGCTTGAAATGGAACTCGCCCAAAGGGGGCAAGGTGTCTTCGAACCACCGTTCGTTCCTCTGGAAAGTCCACCGTTCTCGACTGATCATGGGTAGGCTGTCGGTCATGAGAGCGGCTATGGTGAAGGCATTGGCCTGCAGCTGCTAATCGATGTCACTTGAAATTCTTGCTTGTGCGTCGGCATCCAGGTCCAGCTGCCTCTCATCTGAAAGGCGTCGGGCTCTCACGAGAAAAGTGCCCCAACCACGCGCTTCCACTGTCCAACATCGCGCATATCGCCCTCCAGCTCGTCCTCCACTCACTCCATGATGTTTCGTTGTGGCAAGTGGCGAGTGGCCGAGTGGGCTCGCACACACTAGCTCGGAGCACGCGGAGAGAAAGCTCGCGCTGCAGAGCCCAGGAATCCTGGGTTCAATTCCTACCCCTGCTCGTTTCGATCTGGATGAGCATCGTACCGGCGTGCGAACGTGTATCACTGGCTTGTAATGGCTGATCGTAATTATCAAATTGGATTTAAATTTGAATTAAAGCTCGTGACTTAGCGCAACAATGTGTGGTAACGTGTTTCTAATAACGACGAAGTTATTTATGAAAAAATACGTATGCACTCAAATATTTTCTAAGCCCATTACTTACCCATCGTCATTGCCATCATTTTGAAGTGGCACCGTCCAACCGTCATACCGTCCAACTTTCGCTCTACTGAAATGCAGTTGCGTAGATTGCGCCAGCGTGTCAGTGTGTTCTCTCTGTCGTACTTGTTTGCAAGTGTGTGAAAGGCGCTTAAGGAGTTGCAAGTCCGGGAACGTGCCTTAAGAAATATGAGTTCACCACTGCGCATGCTCCGAACTGAAACCATGCTTTGATTCAGCGTTCGCCCCTAACACAGAATTTGCGACGCTCCTTAAGCCGGGGTCAGACTGCTGCCCGTGTCCCACTAGAGCGACAGACAGAAACAAAAGACAGCGACAAGCCTCAAGCCCAAGTAGCATGCTCGCGATGGTACCTTCGGTAGGCGTTTAGTCGTTCGGTGCTTGTGAAGTAAGCTCGAGCGACTGCAACCCTGCCAAAGATACCCTCGCGTGCATGATGCTCGTGTTTGAGCAAACAAATTGGGTTGTGTGTGTGTTTATACAGCCTAGAACTTGGTCTGCCTCACAGGGGCGACGAGTCTCCCAGCTGTAGATGAGAAATTTAGCCAGTGCGGTACAGCCGCTAGCCTGGGGTCTTTAACGTGCATCACTAGGTAGTGATACACGACCGCACGCCGGTACGATGCTCATCCAGATCGAAACGGGCAGGGGTGAGGCTCGAACCCAGGATCCCTGGGTTACAGTGTTCTAGAGAGTTGTAGTGGCAAGAGCGGCGGCCACCGCGTGAAGATTTTGCGCGTAGACGACACCGTAGCGCTGCTGTTCTGAGCCCTAGGAACTGTGGCAAGAGGCTTCAATAAAGAAGAACGAAGCGCCGGCGACACACGCGTTTCATGTCCAGAGCCCAGCGGACACGGCTAACATGGGCTCGTCTGGGCTCGTCTCGTCCTTCCGAGATATTGCTACAGGAACGTGCCCCCGTCAGCCTCGTCGTCGGCGCTGCTCGGCGTGTACTATACTGTGGTTCGACTGGAGCTTTTCGCAACGCAGGACAAATGCTAATGTGAAAAATTGTAGGAGGGACCGGTGGCCGAGTGGTCTAGCGCACACCAGCTCGGAGCACGTGGAGCGAAAGCTCGCGCTGCAGAACCCAGGGATCCTGGGTTCGAGCCCCCACCCCTGCCCGTTTCGATCTGGATGAGCATCGTACCGGCGTGCGGTCGTGTATCACTACTGCGTGATGCACGTTAAAGACCCCAGGCTAGCGGCTGTACCGCACTGGCTAAATTTCTCATCTACAGCTGGGAGACTCGTCGCCCCTGTGAGGCAGACCAAGTTCTAGGCTGTATAAACACACACACAACCCAATTTGTTTGTGAAAAATTGTAGGTTTACCTTTGCAATAATGCCTCTAGAGTGTGTGCTATCCTCTACTTTTATTATCCGCGTGTTTTTAATGGAGATAATTTGATTAATATCGACCCCCCCCCCTTTTTCCAGTACTGACAGGTCGTTCAGCAACGCCACGCTAAATCTTTGCGTACGCAAAGAATAGCGTCGTCGCCACTGCGCATGCTCCGAACGCAAACCAGGTTTTGCGCTTTGCGTGCGCAATTTTAGCGTGCGCTATTTCTCGGAAATAGCGTGCGTACGCAAAGAGTCTTTGCACTTCTCCTAGGAGGATTCGTGATGAGCAGTTGGCTAAATCCAAGACGAGCACAGTTAAAAAAACATGGCGGCTTCCAGGATTATGTCGGCGGCTGCTTTGGCGGCGTCGTAAGTGCGACGTCGGCGGTATCCTCGCGACTACAATTTTCAATACGGGACGACATTGTACTCGGTTTGGCAGCGATTACCGACAACTTGAAGCTTGCGACGCGCGAACATTTCACGGCGAAGTTACGATGTGCGAAGGTCAGTACACGAGACCTCTCTTGCCGAGGCGACGCAAGCGGACACGACCGCTCAACCGCTCACGTCGCGTTCTCATGTTTAAACAAATTAAAATGCTACTCTGGACCAAAAAACTCGTTTTTTTTTTCTAAAGTTACAGCATTTCGTGTGTGAAATAAAAATTTTTACTGTATCTTGATGGCGTCGCAAGCGCGAGATGCTTGGGCTTTTGCGTCGCGGCGGAGAAACGCTATTCTAAAACTCTCTTGCGTCGCGTGCGCTAATACAAGCGCTAAATTTAGCGCTAGCGTGCGCTAAAATTGCGCACGTTATTCTAAAACTCCCTAATAGGGAGTTTTAGAATAGCGCACGCTAAAGCTTTGCGCACGCAAAGAATAGCGTCGTCGCCACTGCGCATGCTCCGAACGCAAAGCAGGTTTTGCGCTTTGCGTGCGCAATTTTAGCGTGCGCTATTTCTCGGAAATAGCGTGCGTACGCAAAGAGCTTTTGCGCTTCTCCTAGGAGGATTCGTGATGAGAAGTTGGCTAAAGCCTAAAGCCAAGACGAGCACAGTTAAAAAAAATGGCGGCTTCCAGGATTATGTCGGCGGCTGCTTTGGCGGCATCGTGAGTTCGACGTCGGCGGTATCCTCGCGACTGCAATTTTCAGTACGGGGCGACATTGTACTCGGTTTGGCAGCGATTACCGACAACTTGATGCTCGCCACGCGCGAACATTTCACGGCGAACGAACGATGTGCGATGGTCAGTACACGAGACCTCTCTTGCCGAGGCGACGCAAGCGGACACGACCGCTCAACCGCTCGCGTCGCGTTCTCATGTTTAAACAAATTAAAATGCTACTCTGGACCATAAAACTCGTTTTTTTTTCTAAATTTACAGCATTTCGTGTGTGAAATAAATTTTTTTACTGTATCTTGGTGGCGTCGCAAGCGCGAGATGCTTGGGCTTTTGCGTCGCGGCGGAGAAACGCTGTTCTAAAACTCTCTTGCGTCGCGTGCGCTAATACAAGCGCTAAATTTAGCGCTAGCGTGCGCTAAAATTGCGTACGTTATTCTAAAACTCCCTAATGAACGATTTTTACTCCAACTGGATGGTTCTGATCGATCATCGCAAGCCAAGAAAAAGAACGAATTATACCCAAATTTGGCGTTCCGCTTCGTTCCATGGAAGTCTACGAGGAGGCCCTGAAACTGCATAATAGGATCATAATTATCCTCTTGTCTCGAATAGTTACATGCTGAATCAAAAGTACGCTCCATCAATTCGCGCTGCGCTAATCTTGGTTCAGATCAGGCTATACTCCAAGTCCACTCCACTATCTTTTTGCAATGCCACTCTTCTACATGTCCTCTCTTTCACAAGTTTGTTTTCTTTATAAAATAAAACTTACGCCACCCTTTTGGTTTCTGTGTTGTTATGTTTTACTGTTGATACACTCCTATTGATGCCACGCACTCGATCGAGCTAAGGCACCCTAGATCGAGCGAAGTGAGTTCGTCAAACTCACTTGAAGCCATGTGTGTTCCTCAGAAAGGAGCCGTGTGGCACACTACAGAAATGACACTAAGGGCAAAGTGCACTCGCTTGTGGTGACACTAAACTGGCCCGTCTGACAGGGGTCTAACGATGGATGCGAAGCCGACGCTTTTTCGCTTGTGTCGGAGCCACGGTTTCCAGAGTGAAATCCTTGAGCCCGGCAAGCTTGCGATGGACGAATGGCAAACGGCCGTCCTCCAGGCTTGATGGTGTTGCCTTTCCTGGGGCGAGGCCAGGGTTTCTCAGGAGTGCGGCTAGGGTTGGTGGTCAGAGATCGGATGCCGCTCCGGTTCGACGGTGTTGCCCTTCCTGGGAAGGGGCCAGGATCTCTCAGGAGCGTAGACTGAGTTGGCGGGAGCGTTGTCGGGTGTCGCTCCGGCTCGACGGTGTTGCCTTTCCTGGGACGAGGCCAGGGTTTTTCAGGAGCGTAGCCTGGGCTGCCGGGAGCGTTGTCCGCCACAATCGTTCGCTTGTTCCCGCTCGAGACACACACCTCGTGCCCTCAACTTGTCTTCAGCTCGCCCTTCTCCTTTTCTTCTTCTTCACCCCGTAGTCACTCCAAGAACGTGACATTAGTAGACCGATCTCACCAGCCAGTTTGACTACGCCAATGCTGCCGCAATGCATCGAGGGAGCTTTAGTCTTCCTACACGTGCGTAAACCTCGCTGGAGCTCAGCGCGTGTGGAGCACGAGACGGCACGAGCCCTTTCGTGCACTGCCGTTTGCCTCCTGTGAACTAAAGTTATGGCGGCGTCACGTATCACCCGAACGTTTTGTTTGATCGGTCTACTGTCTGGAGCTGTTCTTAAGCGCTCAGTTGATGATTGTTTTATGTCCTCTCCGCGTCTTTGAAAGCAAAGAAGGAGTAGAGGAGCAAAAAAGAAGGGCGCGCACAGATACACTATAGTGGATTTGTTTCTTACACGCCCTGTCTCCTATACGACACCCTCAAACTTCAGTTCGTCGTCCAGCGCACTGACGTTGAACAAATGGCCCCAAGTTTTACTAGGGGCTTGAGAACGGCGATATATACCTCATTAATCAGCTAAAGATGCATATCAAAGACTCCGAAGAAGAAAAAAAAAAACACTGAAGTTGTGTAGTAGGGCGGAGAAAACCCCGATTACTTTTTTTTTGTAGTCAGTAACACGTATTTTAGCTATTTTAATAGGTTGTATCACCAAGCCGCACCTGAAAGTTGGTATCGTCGGTTCGACGTGAGTGCGCTGCGCGTCGAATGGAAGTTTTGGGTTGTCCTATATAGAGCAAGGGGTGCAAGAATACTATTATTTTCTTATTATTGTTTTATTATTAAAGGGGCACTCAAGTCTTTTTTGAGATCGTCGTTTTTTGGCGACAGCTCAATCTAGACGCTCTAAGCATCCCAAAAAGCCCCAAATCACAATCGTGCGTAACTTATTTCCTCGTTGAAAGCGTGTTCAAGGATCGCCACACGCCCTTTTTGGGAAGAAGTTTCCTCCGTGGGAAGTGGTTGACGAAGGGTGCTTGTCGGCGAGTTAAAAGCGATGGCTTTGCCGTGGTAAAAAAGAGGAGTCTTATCTGAGTGCGTACCTATCAGACCCTCTTCGAAACGAGTTATTATAAAATCATTCGGAATCTGCGCGTATTCTAGGGCTTTCATTGGTCCACACAGAGTAGTATGCGAGAAAAAAGAGTCCACATGTTTTTCTCTTGCCCTGAGATGAATAGGCGGTTTTGTAATATAGGCGCTTTACACACGCGCCAGATTGCAGCCGCCATTGCGGACTTTCTTTTGTCTTATGGAGAAAGCGAGCCACTGAAACGGGCGTTGACGAGCCTCCAGAAAGGCCCATGCTGGGTAGAAGGACGCAAGAGAATTTAGGATGGCAATAGCCTGGCCTGCTATGGTAATGATGAAGTTAAGAAAATCCAATAAGAGGAAAGAAAAACTGAAGGTCAGTTATGGCGGCGCCCATGCACAGCTGCTGCAAAGCGTCTATAGAACTTGGCAATGTGAGAGCACTTGGTAACAGCACCCTTAGTTGACTGATTTGATTGACATCATTCCTGTGTGTTCACTCCCCCCACCCTTCCCCCCGAAATGTACTATGTACCTTGAGGGTAAATAAATAAATAAATAAATAAACACATTTTAAAACAATATAAGATCAAAAACAACCTTTTCCATAATTGACGTCGGTGCCCCTTTAACTTCATTTTCCATTTCGATACATGAGTGGAGGAAACAAGAAAAAAAAGCTGTGAGAACAGCTTGATGGGACCCCTTGATCCCTTCTTGTGGCATATACAGAAGTCAAAACAAAAGCCACAGCGAAAAAACACTGAAAAAACGGACATAACAAAGTAAACTACATAAATCAAACAGGTCTCATAAATCAATTCATTCGTTTTCGCCCTACATTAGTTCAGTTCGTAATTCCTGATATACAATGGAAGTAATATCAATGCTATTTTTATTAGGGTGTTCAATATAGTAGGAAGTGTTTATTTGAGCGATTGCATTGAATAGTTGTTATAACACAGCAGCACAAATGTTCCGCCGACCGAGTTGGGTGGGAAGTTGCATGTTCTTTTTGCTCCGCAAGATTTACTAAACTACCGCATTTCTTTTATATTCTAACTTAAAACTGATCGCGAGTGTATACTTGTACATGTTGTAAACAGGAAGTATACTATTTATTATGAACAGACACTGGGTGGTATAGGTTTAAGAAGCATTCTCAATAAGACGCACATATTTTGTTTCCCGATAGGAGTATTTTTTTTTTTAGATTTGTGCGAGTGGTTGTGCCCCAATCTAGATCACAATATTTCAGGTGAGAAATAAATAACGTCTGGTATAGAATAAACTTAACATTTCTCAGTAGAATAAAACGGTTACGAGAGACTAGTCCAAGGACCTTCGACAATTAATGTAGTGCGCAAATCATTTACATGATATTCCCAAGATAAGTGCTGATTGAAAATTACACTTAAACTGGTAAAATTATCTACATTATCGATATATTTTGCATTTAGGACAAGGGTCTTAGGTGTAGAAACATTTCTGTTTTTAGGCCTAAATATGATTGCTTTGGTTTTACTCGCATTGATGTTTAGCGCGTTATCTGAGGACCATTTTTGCAACGCTGTTAGGGTCACGTTTGCGCAGCGGATAAGGTCGTCGCCAGTCTAGCCAGAAAAAAAAAGGCTCGTGTAATCTACGTATATTACGAATTTAGTCAGTGGATTTATGTTTACAATATCATTAATGTCGCTTCCCCTTGGTACACCGGATATAATTTTCTTTGTTGAAGACGCGAAACCATTAAGATGATTAGACTCTTTACGGTGACTTAAATATGATTTAAGCAAGAGAAGTGCCTCACCTCGAATTCCGTAGAAATCAGGATTTTTTAGCAGTAAATTGTCATTTATATAATCAAACGCCTCTGTAAAGTCTACAAAAAATGCCAAGGGCCAATTCCTCTCTCTCACAACTCCGTTAAATCAATTATTTTCTTCAAGCAATGCAAGTTGCGTAGATCGATTTTTTCGAAAGCCGTACTGAGCATTAGTAATTATTTTGTGCTTATCCAAAAACTGAGATACACGAATATGCATGATTTTTTCTAAGCCCTTTGAGAATACCGGAAAGGCAGAGATAGGCCTGTAATTGATTATGTCGCTCTTATCTCCCTTTTTGTACAGCACAGACACTTTAGCTGTTTGCTTGAGTTGAGGAAACACACCGATTGAAAGAAACAAGTTAGAATATAAGTAATACAGGGAGTGATCAAAAGTAGAACATACTTGACTGGTCTGAATTGCATATCATCCGCATCACAACTAGGACTGTTATTTAATTCCATAAAAACCGTAAACACCTCTGCGTTAGTGACTGTACTAAAAAAATAGAGTCGCTGTCTCTAAACGCGACATTTTTACATGCGTCGCCGCTATGACTACGTTGAGGTAAATTTATGAAAGAGTCATTAAATACATCTGCTAAAGGTATGCCAATTAACTTAACGCCGGCAGAAGAAATTCTGTCTATGTCATTAAAACCCTTACCCTTTTTTTTTTTTTTTTTTTTTTTGAGAGTGTACACCAACTCACGTGCAATCGGACAGTTTTGTTGCTTTTTTTTGTTGGAAAGGAACGTTTGGACCTCCGGAGTTTTCTTAATACTGTTTGCACCAAAAGTAAGTATTTTTTGTTTCATTTTTATTTTATTTATCAGCCTTTTTTTTTTCTTGCCGTGAGCAATCAAATTTACTAGTTTCAATTCACAAACAACCTGGCCAAGAAAAAAAAACAAAACAGATTCGAATACAGGGATTAGGTGATGTGAATAAAAATTTTCAGAATCTGAAGAACACCAGTACTCGCGTTTTGTATGTGCAGATGACTGCGTGACAAACAAAAAATAAAAACGTAAACATTTTTCGTTAGAACGATTTTTTGTTGCCTGTGTTTTATATTCCCGCTTTTTTTCCTCGCGAATGAAAGCGAATTGTAACGGATTACGATCATTCCCTTACGTAAATAATTGAGGAAATTACTTTACACTTAATTTGTAAAATATATAATTATTCCCTTACGAAATCACGGATCTATTAAGGGATTACAAGTAATCTCGTTACTTGTAAGAGATTTCATACAAGTCTGCATCGTTGCAGAGAAACTATTGCGCACAAAATCAGATACTGGCACAACTCTGTGACGTAAACCCTAATCATTTCGAAAGGTCGGCATTGCTCGGCAAGAACGGCGTTGAAAGCAGCGCGCGCCATGTTGAAAACGATAGTTCATTCGCCCCTGACATCCGTGATGTCAAAAAATGATTCAAAGTGATTGGCTCGCTGAGTGAATCCAAGGTGGCCAACTGTGCTTTGGCTTTCTTCACCGAACCCTCGGTATTACATTCTGGCCTAGATAACTATTTAGCGTACCTCACATATAGTGGCACTGACGTTTGAGGCCTATGCCGTCACGACATTCCATCGAAGCTTCATAACCAAAAACCAGGAGATTTTTACAGCGAAGCTGTCTATGGGGGCTAGGTTTTGGCAGATCGTCTCCGGGGTCAGACGGAGTTTAGAACAAAATTTTGCGAAGGTAAGGCTGCAGGCGCCGGCGCCGCACGCGCCTGCCTTTCCCGTACAAAAGATTCGAAGTAAATAACAAAAATAAATCGTTGACGAACGCACATGCAAGGTTCTATTTGTGTTAGGCTTTTGCTTTAGAACAGTTACTGCTGTAGACGCCCACGCCGCACGCGCGCGCCTTCCCCACGCGCGGCGTCTCTCTCCCCCGGGACATGGCGCATTGTCGCGCGCTCTTCGGCGGCCACCTGCCCAAGATCGCACCACTGGCCTTATTATTTGGAGTTAAGACTTCACATGGGTCGCAGCCGTGTTGTACACCCGCCGGCAATATGAAGGTGAACGCCGGACCGTTGACCGCTCCGTGCTATCAGCGCGATGATGCGGCTGCCGTGACGCCTCGCTTTCTTATCGCGATATTGAATTGAATTGAATTGAATTTATTTCCGCCACATTTTTCCGAGGACGCCGGACAAAAAGCCTCCATGAGGAGACTTGACAAGGTCCGGTGCCACTGTAGGTACATGACATCGTTCATAAATGAAAGCAAAAGGACACAAGATTATCTATCTAAACAAAGTAGGCTTACAGTGATTTCTTTGTTAAACAGTGAATATCAACACCATCTTTAATGAATCTGTAGATCAGTTTAGGCAGGTTATAAACAAGGGATTGTAACGCACAATTGGTGCAAAAATGAGGAACATCCCAGAACTTTCTACGGCGGATATTGATGACGAATTCGCGTTTGGTTAGATTGGATAGAACGGATAAAAAATCAATGAACTCTGCAGATGAGAATGAATACGAAGACAAACGATAGTCATAAACATAAGAGACTTTCATAACATTATGGTTTGAAAACAATGGTTCGGCATGAGTATCACAGGGAACATTCGCAATAAAACGTAGCATGTTTTTTGTATACTCATTAGTCTACTGATATTTGTTTTAGTGGTGGTGCCCCATACCAGGTGGCAATAATTAATTTGCGAACTAAACAAAGCATGATGAACTTGAGTTCTAACATTCGTAGGCAATAGAGACCGACAGTGATCGATAACACCAACCACTTTTGCCAGTTTGTGCGCTAAATATTCTATGTGATGATGCCACTGCATAAATTCTGAAAACAATTACACCTAGCGTTTTATGATAGCTTACTATTTCAATCTGACTGGTACCAATGGTTAGAGCATAACTAGTATAATGAGTTTTTTTACAGGTCTGAAAACAACAGCCTTCGACTCGGAAGCATTTACATTCAGACCGTTTTTCTCCGACCATAAAAAAAAAAAACTTCTTGAGCACATTGTTTCCGTTCGTAAAAAGTTCATTAAAAAGGCGATTTTTTGTTCGTATGATTTGTAAAATTGCTGGGGTAACCCATGGTTTACGTATTCGCTTTCTAACGACAACCGTTTTATACGAAAAAGAAGTGACATAAATAGATCTAAATATATTAAGAAACTCATTATACGCTTCGTCCACGCACTGCTTTAAAAAACATAACTCCAGTCTATGTCAATAGCTGTGTCACTGTTACGAAAAGAGTGCAGTTCGCAGTCTCTTATAGGTTGATAAGTAAACACTTTTTTAATGCTCCTCCATGACCCGTGTGTTTTAAAACAAAGAAATATTGGCAAATGATCGCTTATGGCGGTGCTTATTGTGCCGGCTCTGGTGACAATAGTACCGATACTAGTAATAAAACAATCAATATCACTTGATATTGAATGGGTGATTCTGGTTGCAGCATTGATGACGTTAAAGAAGCCACGAATAGTTGAGGTACTCCTCAGTCGCGACGAAATGGAATAGTTTTCTAAGGTGTTTACATTTAAATCACCGCCTAAAATAAGCAAGTACATATTTCTAGAGGCAAAATCTAGATATCTCTCAATAAAAGACAAGCAATTTTGAAAGTTACCGGCTAGTGGTCTATGCATGACAGAAAATAGCTGACGTCAGTGCCTGAGACTTACGATTTCATAGTCGTCTGTAGTTTCGTTAAATAGATCGACTATTTCGATCTGGATATCTTGTTTGATATAGATGCAAACCCCTCCCCCTCGTTTCCCACTTCGGTTAAAAAAATGATTGTAATCAGGCAAAACAAGAACATCGTCTTTGGTTTGATACCATGTTTCAGATAGCATTATTATCTGAAATGGAAAACAAAACTGATCTGAGAGTGTAACAAAACTGTCAGTTTTACATTTTAGAAAACATGTATTCAGGTGCGGGACAGCAGTTGAGCCTTCTATTCTTGCATTATTCTTTACTTCTTCAGGCAACAAAAGTTCATGGTATCCTGCCATGACGCATGATTGAAGTTATTACGTCCCAACAGCGCCTGAATTAGCGTTGCGTCAACGTTATCGAAGTGGCGTGATACAGGAAACGGTCCGAAAAACTGTCTGAAAATACAGCCCTCTGGCCAGACAGATGCACTGTTTATTTTTTTTTTCAAATGCATCTTTTTCAACAAGAACGTGAAATGATATATAATACGGGAACTTGGTTTCCAGTTTTGTGCATACATATAGATTACCTTGCAAAACAGCGCTGATCAGCTCTTCCACGTCGCCGGTTTGTGTTTCGGGTGAAAGCCTTGACACGAAAAGAGCACTTTTCTGAAGGGGGGGGGGGGGGGGGGGCACGTTTTATCGCAGCTATGTTGGATGCCTTCGAAGTACCGAGAGACAGCGGGGCGGGCTTGCGGCGTGCAACCTTCACATTGCACTTTGTTTCGCTGAGTAGCATCCGACTTCATTGCAGTAGCCTGTGGAACAGATCCCGATTGACCGGTGGCGTTTTTCAAAGGATGTGTCTGAGCCGTGCTCCGAGGCCTCTGTAAATGCTGGTGTTGGGGAACCAGGGGCGGAAAGGCTGCAGTAGTTGAGGCGTAGGAACGCAAATCACAATTTTTAGCTGCGTCGTGCGTCATCGAAGTGGGTTGGTTCAGAAGCAGATGAACGTTAGCGTTGAGGCGACGTACCTCTTGACGAAGCGCTGCATTTTCCGTTTTCAATAGCACAAAGCTTTTGACGAGCTCTTCAAGCACCATTTGAATATCTTTCTTGCAAGTTGTCCTTGGCATCACAATTGTTGTCGTGACGGAACGCGGCATCCTTTGCAGCTTCGCTACCGTGACCTTGCGTTGTTATGGGCGTAAGATCGTCGCGGCTGTGGTTACTTCGCTTGGTGTATTTTGAACATTTCTAGAGGCTTACGTCATCTTCCATCAGCATGTCGTAGTCCTCGTTCAAAACATTGACGCATTTACAATGAAACTGCGTCGGGCATACACAGCAAGCGATTACTTTCTCACGACCGCGAAAACCCACGAAGCAGCTGCCGCATGCATCCTTCGGTGCCGTCGTCATCACGAACGTATGACGACGGTACGGAAGGTGAACGCCGGACCGTCCACCGCTCCGTGGCATCAGCGCCGTGACGTGGCTACCCCGGCAGCCGCGTCATGGTGCTGATAGCACGGAGCGGTCGACGGCCCGGCGTTTACCTTCATATCGCGCACGACTGTAAGTACGTTCCGAAGAGGAGCAGCGGGAGTACGAGGAGCGTTGACCCTCCCAAAAGCGAGAATAGGCACGCCGCTAACGTAAAACCGCCGTTGCCGCTGCTCCCAGCCAACCATAGCAAATCCCACCAGAACGCCTGCTTCGCTAGACTTCCTCCTTTATGGGGTAAAAGAGCTGTCAGTTTTTGGTTATCGTTTAATTCAGTTTAAAATATCTTTTCTTGCGTTTTCCAGCGAAATATCGAAGTTCCTGAGGATCTACTGCTACCTGCGTCATGTCGAAGCAAAGAAATTTGCTCCAAAATTTGGTTTGCGCACACCATAAGGTAAAAATGATAAGAAGTCGCAAATGAGTGAACGGGCCTTTACAACCTCTTAAAATCCTTTACGGCAAGAGAACACACTAACACGCCATCCATTCGCTGACCCGGGAACAGCATTGCACTAAGATTTGGCGGTATTTGCGAGGCAAAATGTACGCCAGCTATGAAAAATGGTCGTTTCTCTCACTGAAAAAGTTTTCCAAACCAAAAAAAAAAAAAAAAAAAAAATCTGATGCGCAAAAAAAAAAAAAATGTACAGAACCGCCAAGTGTTTCACTGCTACCCGATAGGTGGTGCCAGTGCATAATCTCGTCGTAAAAGATTTCAAGAGGTATCAAGGCACTCGATCCTAAGAAGTGGAAAGTGCTTAAACGGGTCTTTAGTGGCCCCCTAACATTAGGACCCCTGTTCTAAAACTCCCTAATCTTTCATTACAACTTTAATGGTTTTCTGTAAAATGTTTAGACAGCGGGAAAGTCAGTCAGTCCAAACAGGCATCGGCGCCTCGTCTGCAGTTGAGAAATTCGGCTATTGCAGTACGACTGCGAATCGGGACCCTATTGGAAAGACCAGTTTGAAAATCTAACTGGTCATACTGGTATTTAAACTGGTCAAACTGGTATTTGGACTGGTCAGACTGGTCTAACTGGAAATCAAACTGGTGGAACTGGTAGTCAGACTGGTCTAACTGGTAACCATATTGATCTAACTGGTCACCAGATTGCCTTCGAACTGGTCGCCAGATTGGCCTGACTGGTCACCATATTGACCTAACCTGTCACCACGCTGGCTGAACTGGAAACCAGATTGACCAAACTGGTCACCAGATTGGCCAAACTGGTCCTCAGACTGGCCGAACTGGTCCAACTGGTAACCAGATTGACCAAACTGGTCACCAGACTGGCCAAACTGGTCTAACTGGTAACCAGATTGACCAAACTGGTCACCAGATTGGCCTAACTGGTTACCAGATTGACCCCTCTTTTTCACTTTATTTGTAGGGGTGTGCGAATTGGATAGCGCAGAGGCATTCGTAACCTTCACTGTGCAAAATAAAGTCGCAACAAAAGGTTCTGTTAATAGTGTTGAAGCTATTTATTTGTCATATATGTTCTACCATCTCGCGATTGTCACAGGGCGACATGGTACTACAAACAATTAATTCATTTGCAACTGAATTCATGGCATATTAATGCCCACACGAAAGGTCAGCTTTATTTATTTAGCTAGAGAACACTTCATCAATCCAAAAAAATAAGAGCCAACATACTTCGATATTCTTAAAGTTTTTTTTTATATTTTATTCCCAAAAATAGGTTAAACCAGTTTAAATTCTACAAAACTTCAGATAAAAACGTTAATAACTGCTGCACCATGCTTTATGTGGGTGATGGGACAAGTTTACTCGAATATAACGCGCCCTCGATTGTAACGTGCACCCTTTTCTCGAGGTCCGAAAAATGAAAGAAAAACGCCATGACTTCAATCGTTCCCACTTGGATTTTATAATTTTCCCGCTTTTTACCACGGCCTTTATCCACCCTTGCCTGCACCGAGAAGCCGCTTCCAGGCTCCAGCGCAAATGCCCGAGGCCGAGGCAGGGAGCCTCTATTGTGATGTTGGGGAAGCGCGGGAAAATGTGGCAGTATGAGTCAGGCCCCTGGAGGCTGGAATGCGCCGATGCCCTGGATGCCTTGCAAGGGGAGAGGTGCTCACGTGCCAGGACAGAGCGCGCGGGCCAATCAGCGCGGCCCTCGCGCCCGCTCGAAGCGCCAGTCGGCGTCAACGACAACTCCGGCAACCAAAAAAAAAAAAAAAACGGATTTGGCGCGACGGTTGGGCGCACGTTGGGCCGGTTGGATCTTTGTTGTTTGGGGCCGCTGTTCTGCTTGGGGAGGTTACAAGTTGTCTTCAAGCTGTGTTTGTATAAGATAGTTAGCAGGAGCCTTGAGTGCTGCGTCTGCCGATGGTTCCTGTGGCTGACGACGTCCTCCACCTGAGTTCCACTCTCTCGCGGGCGAAATGGCTGCGTCCCAGAACGGCGTGTTTGGAATTCGCTCCGTCCTCATTGCGGCGCTGGCAATGGCTGCCTCTGCCTCCGCGCCAGCGAGCCATGGTAAGCAGGCTCGACCATTTGGATTCATTTTCATAATTAGATGCATGTGAAACTGAACGTTTCAGCTACCCGATTTGGAACAGCTATGCTAGTAATACAACCGCCAGTGTGTATGCAGCTTCAGAGATATTCTACCATAGTGGTTGCGAGTTGCGTAGCGGACGACAGACTGGGGAGGCAGGAAGGGGGTAACAACAAGATCTTTGCGCTCGTGGGCGTTGCTTTGCGTAAAGGCTGAACCGCATCTAAGCGATTAAGCGAACCACGGTGACAGTGACGAGAATCAGCGACGAGCGACGGAGATTTCCCACGGTCGGTCGTCGCGTCGCTCGGTTTCTGGATTTCTAGAAATCGTCGCTCATCGCCTTGGTCGCTTGCTGCCGTCGCTTTCATGCGGTTTGTCTCGTCGCGCGAGTGACCGAGCGACAGCGAAGCGGATCGTCGTCGCTTCTCTTGTCGCTCGCCAAATCGCTTACATGCGGTTTATACTTAATTACCGCTAGACTGGCACCACATGTACGGTTGGCGCACGCTTCCATATTCCCTCTCACTGTTTATGATAGTGCATATTTTTTATTCGTGGCATTAGTTATACATACCGTTTTAGAACAGACGGGTGCGAATAAATCTGCCATGGCTCTAATTTCTTATGTTTATTCTTATTTCAGATGCCTTGAGGTACAATGTTATCCACCACCGGGACCCCGACACTCCAGAAGATGTGGAAATTTCGCCGACCGGCTGGGACTATAATGAATAATATCATGACAATTTTTTTAAATTGGAAATATGTTTTTACGTTTATTTTTGTGGTCTGAAGTATGTGTATTTTTTGTGAAAAAAAGTGAATTTTATCCGTTTACGACCTGTGTTGTCGATATTACCAGTTTAACTGGTTTAACTGCTTGGAGTGAACCAGTATGCGCAGTGGTACAGTATTACCAGTATACACATTTTCACAGTCAGACCTGTATGCACTGTTTCACAGTAAGACCACTATGCACAGTTTGTTTGCCCAGTTCAACCAATTTAACCAGTGGCAATAAGCCACTGGTTACCAGTTCAACCACCATGACCAGTTCAACCAGTATGACCAGTTCAACCACCATGACCAGTCAACCAGTGTGACCAGTCCAACCAGTATCAAACTGGTCAAACTGGAGCAATATCCAAGTTTGAACCTGGTACCAGTTTGAACTGGTTACCAGTTTAAACTGGTCTTTCCAATAGGGGAGGTCTGTGACCTGCATCATGCCCTGGTGTAAATGACCGCACGCCGGTACAATATTTGTTTAGATATAAAAAGGCAATGGTGGAGACTGAATAGACTGAACCAAGGATTCCTGGATCCTGGACCGCACAACTTTCGCTCCACGTCCACCGAGCTGCGGTGCGCCTTTAGACTCGACCACCTATCCATGTCACTTAGAACACTCTCAAGAAAAAAGGGTGTCAAAAGGTGTATTCTTACAAGAGGGAGAGGAGCCGATGCTACGAGTCTGAGCACGTTGACTCGAACGACGTTTTTGCTTTACGAGCGGCTGTGCACGAGTGGCCCGGTCGACGCGTTGCGCTCGCTGAGCTTACGCTTTCCTCGAAGGCATGGTGAAACCTGGTATATGGATGAGTGCTCTTTCTAACGTGGATGCAACCACCATACACTGGACCGAAATTGGACGGCTCCCTATTGAAAAAACCAGCTTAAGCTGGTCCCAGCTTCAAGCTGGCTTATTGCCCCAGCATGCCCAGCTTGGCATGCTGGTCATGTTGGTTGATCTGGTCATACTGGTCATGGTGGTTGATCTGGTCCCAGCTTCAAGCTGGGTTATTGCTAGTGGTGCAAAACTATCGATAGTATCGATAGTCGCCAGAAATCTGACTATCGATAGTGAAAAAACTATCGATAGTACTATCGATAGTCGACTATCGAAAAACTATCGATAGTCGACTATCGGAAAACTATCGATAGTCGACTATCGGAAAACTATCGATAGTACTATAGATAGTCGACTATCGAAAAACTATCGATTGTCGACTATCGAAAAACTATCGATAGTCGACTTTTGGAAAGCTGTCGTTAATCAAACATCAGAAAACTATCGATAGTCGACTATCGTAAACCTATTGATGGTACGGTCGACGATTTACTATCGATAGTTTTGCGACACTAGTAGCTTGCGTCGCTCCCTCTTCTCTTTTTATCGCTTTATTTATTTTTTTTTTTTTCAAATGGGACACCAATTAGGCCAGGCACTTACCATCCCAACTTTCGTTCAGCTTTCAGTGATGACGAAGAGGGGAGTTTGGGTGAGGAGAGGAGAAGGGGGAGGCGAGCGGTAGGGCGAGGGTAAGGCGGGCCGGGGAGGACGAAGCAGGCGGAACGCTGGAGAAGAGATGGGGAAACCTCCTTCTCTCTTTGGCGTTCCGTCTGCTTCCTCCTCCCCGGCCCGTCTTACCTTCACCCTACCTTCTTGAGTTGTAACGGACTATAGTGGTGCAAAACTATCGATAGCACTATCGATAGTATCGTTAGCCGCCAGTATAGTAAAAACTATCGATAATAGACTATCGAAAAACTATCGATAGTACTATCGATAGACGACTATCGAAAAATTATCGATAGTACTATCGATAGTCGACTATCGATAGTTCTGAGACACTATCGATAGTTTTGGAAAACTATCGATAGTATCGATAGTCAATTTATCGATAGTTTTGCATCACTAGTTATTGCCCCTGCATGCCCAGTTTGGCATGCTGGTCATGCTGGTTGATCTGGTCCCAGCTTCAAGCTGGGTTATTGCCCCAGCATGCCCAGTTTAGCATGGTGGTCATGCTGGTTAAATTGGTCATGCTGGTGGATTTGCCAACCAGTTTAACCTATTTAAATTAATACGCAGGATAAACAAGCCAAGCTCTTCAGAAAAGCCAACTCGGCATCCAATTTATTATTTTCGTACTTGCGTCCGCCTCACATGAACTCAGATGCTACATATCTTCGGCGCTGACACAGTACTAACCGACGCACAGACAGTGGTTCTCGGTGCAAAGCCAACAATGTTAATAAAACCAGATTACTTATCTTTCAACAGGAAAAATACTAGACACACGCCAAAAAAAAAAAGCAAAATAGCGAAAGAAAATACTAAACGGATGAGAGAAGCAAATCTGGGTCCGGCAGTGATGGGGGCGTAGCGGCAACTTGCGTGGTCGGCCGAGGCAAGGAAATCCGTGAGGCTCGGATGGCATTGCCGATACTCATCGGCACCATCGTCATTCACGAGCATACACAGGTTCGAAGAGACAAAGCGACGCCTCAGTCGGGACGTCCGACATCTTCCCGCACTGAACGGACTGCCTCTCGCTGTCTCCTCAAAACCCGCTTCGCTTGCACCGCCGTTGAAGTACTCTCCAAACAACGCGCACACAGCCGGCCTTTCGAAAATCTGCCCAAGTTAGCCAAACGCGTCTCAAATTCTCCGTTCCTACCACTCTTTCTCTCTCTTTTCTCGCACACAGAGGTAGCTTGCAGGGCGCCTGACGCGCCCGGTTGTCTACCAAAAACGAGAGGACAAAGAACAGGACGTGGCCTCGTTCCAGCCTAAGCCGACCTTGGCGCGCGCTCCCAGCAATGCAAGTTCGGCTATCCCTAGCCGACCTTGGCGTGCGCGCTCCCAGCATGACCAGCTTGACCACCACGATTATTAGTTAAACCAGATTCACCAGCTTGTCTCCCAGCATGACCGCCTTGTCTCCCAGCTTGACCACATTGGCTCCATGGAAAACCAGATTGACCAGTTAGGACCAGACTAGCTCCCAGCTACACCAGATTGAATCTAAAACCAGATTCTAGTTAGACCATGCTGGTTTTTACTTAAACCAAACTGACCAGCTTAAATTCCAGCTTGCCCAGCTTAAACCAGCTTGATTGCCAGTTAAACCAGTTTGACTCCCACATTGACCAGATTGACCAGCTTAGTTACCAGATTGGCCAGTTTGATTTTCATGCTGGTTTTTCCAATAGGGCTATGATTGGATCAGACTTGTGCCTATCTCAAATACAGTACTCAAGATACTGTATTTAAAATACATTTTCAAGTATCTTGGCATCTTGCAAATACCTTTATATCTTAATTACATTTATGAGTATTTTGTACTCATTATTTCAAATGCATTTTTCACATTCCGCCTTTTTCCGAGTTTTTCTGCTGCACGTTTGCACGTTTGCACGTCGCACGTGAACATTCTTTCGAGCAACCAAATCCTGTTGCTAGGTCCGATTAGCTACGCTTACTTTGATTGTGCTCGTTAAAATATCGCTTTTTTGCCGATAGTGACTCAAATCTGAGCCCAAAGTTCGTACAACCAAGGTTTTCCCCTCGCCTTCCCAACGGCGCCTTTTGTTTCCTAGAGTTTCCCCCCAAAACTCCTCAAACAGAAGGGGTGGTTTTACAGAAGTAAAGATAGCCACACTGAGGCGCAACGCAGACCGGGAAACGACCTACGACAACAATGCAGACTTGAGTGTCAAGAAAATAACAAATAAAAAAATATAAAGTGGACACACGCAAAAAAAAATGTTTTGCTTTTTGTATATTTTACTTTACTGCGGCAAAACGTCGAGGTTTTCTTTCGTTTATTTCTTTTTGTCGTCAGTGGGTGACTCATTGCTCTCGCAAACAGTGTCTGTAAGCGAAAATTGATAAGCAGAGATCAGGACAGGAAACGAACAGGAGCTGGATGACCTCTCAAAAATGCCAACAAAGCGTCCCAAAATGTTGAGTGCCTTTCTGAACGCAACTTATTAAAGAAGGTGCGACCACTGCCGTGGGTATTATGTGGGTTCACTTTGTTGTCCACTCACTTATATCCGTATCCCAAGTTCGTTTATAGTGAACTCCCCATATAGACCCTTTTTCCAAGTGCGCCGCCATCTTGAATTGTCATCACTTCCAGTATGGGCGAAAACATTGTTTTGCCGCCGCCACGTCAATAGAAGGCATTTAGGATATAAGCGTAACCGCCACACATTTTTGTTTTGCCTCCCCTCCATTTTTTTACTATCTGCAGGTTGAAATGTTTTATTATTTTGTCGTCGCATATACCGGATATGCCTATCAGGTGGCTGGGGACGAGAGTAGAGGAGAAAAGGTTCATAGGAAATGTGAATTGTAGTTAAACGATGTCTAAGGTGCGACGCAGGACGTGATATTCCGCGATGTCGCTATTGCGAGGCGCTCTGACCCGTTTGTTGTCCCCGCACCTCGGTGTTTACCCAACACAAGGCCTGTGCACATTCCCACAGGCCTTTTGGGCATTTTAATTTTATCTGCTTTAATAGAGCGTTGGGCACAGCAGTGTAATGTAAAAATACTAATAATAAACGAAGTGCCGGATCTCTCCCGAAAGCAGTGGTAAGAAGATGCGAGCTTGAGGGCTTTTACAGCGGAGCTGTTAAGGGCTAGGTTCCCCAGGATCGTGTCCGTGTATGTTGACACAAACCTACCTGGAGAGCTACACTATAGCAGTGCATGCTGCATTGTTCATGCAGGCTGGAGTGGTAACAAAAGAGACCCTCCTCCCCTTCACCGGAGGGCACGAACACCATCCGAACGCTGACGCCGCGTTCGGTTATGTCACCCGAGTACTGAGTCATTATATTCGTTGTCCCCATCCGTGTAGTTCTAAGGTTAACCGCTTGGGGCGCCACGGTCTGATCTCCTCCGCTATAGCTAAAGCGACCTCTTTCGTGTTGTCCCAGAAATGTTTTGCAACATGTATCAGTGATATTAGGCAATTGTAGTAGACCGTTTTTCTCCTTCGCAACGGTATCCCCGAAGAAAACGCCGCAGCTGCGCATGCGCGCCGCCTGCCTTGTCTGCATAGTTCAAGGTCTTGTGGCGGATTACGGAGCGCTATCCGGGTGCTTAGCGGGCTGCGGAAACGGTCTACTACAATTCCCCATTGCTACGCGCGTTGCCGAGCGAAGGCATGGCCAAATATAAATAAAAAAATGAAAAAAAAAGCGCGTGGCCGATAGGTTATCGCGCTTGGCTCTCGTGCGGAGGCTCCGGGTTCGATTCCCAGGGAGCGGATTCCTCTTTTATTTATTCTTTCAACTTGATATTCTCGTATGTTTGAGAACCTTGTCGTTTGATCGAGTTACGAATATTCTACGTGCCGAACGTTATACGCCGAATGTTCTAGAAACCCACGCGAGTACAAAAGTTGCACCGCGTGGCAATCCGGAGTCAGTCTCGCCCCAGCGCTCGATCCTGCTGTTTCGCCGACATCTACGCCTGCGACGCTAGACTTTCTCTATTGTACTGGGCAAAAGTTCGCCAGATTAAACGTTTAGTTTCTTCAGTTATTCGCCGCCTTATCATTTGTCATTTGTGACAATATCCTGCTCCTTATAGTTGGACTGCATAAAATAGCTGTTCGATACTTCTTTTTTTTTCATTTTTTGTTGTTGCGTGCTAATAAACCATTGTGATAAATCAGATTTGCGCAGCTGGATAATTGTCGTTGTTACTAACGTCGATACAGATTACGCAATGCGGAAGTATCTTCAAAAGTAATTTAATTACATTTCTAAGTATTTGTACTCTACTCAAGATACTTTACAGTGAAAGTAACTTGAGTAGTATATTAAATACTTCACGAAGCAGGTATCTGGTAACAACTTAAATACTTTTTATCGAGTATTTTGCCCAACACTCGATCGGATATAAGAGAGAGAGAGGAAGGGTTAGACTGTTTGACTGTGATTGGTTCTCTGTCAATTACCTTTTTTTATTATTTTTTTTTTTCATGAGTGAACGCTATTTAATAGCCGCTTCGGCAATTCTCCGAGTCCGCCATTGCTGGGCACGCACTCAGAGCTTGTGTTCGTCATGAAGGCTGCGTTCGCGTTTGGTGTGAACTAGGCTCTGCTCGTATCGAGAACGAGTGCTGCGTCACAATTCGGAAAGGACTAGGATCCAATCCTGCGCTTCATGCCCAATGAAAGGATGGATGGATATTGGATGGATATTAATGGCTATACCCTTTGTAATGGGCGGTAGCTTAGGCCACATGTAGCCTAAGTCTAAAAAAAACAAGAAGAAAAGAAAAAAAAACAAGAAATGTCGACCACAAATGTTTCTCGATGGGGTTCTGAAGAAGAGTTCGTTAAAGACACTACAATAGTGACATATATACAAATACAACCCGTGTCGATTATTATTTTATTTTCATGGACGCACCAGGGAACTGATCGTGAGAAACCGCTCGCAAACAAAGGTGCGACTCGTACATAAAAATGACGCTGTAACGATAACATTCACCATCAAATCAACGAAATAAAATAGCTATATACGGCTTCCTCGTCGATTGCCGGTTCCTACGCAAAAGATTTTGTCCGTTCGCCATTGGATGCCTTCTTCATGCGGAGAACTTTCATACGATCTAGGCTCAATCCTTGTTAGTACATTCTTTGAGCCTGCTTCAAGCACCAATTTGTCACAGTTTGTTTCGAGTGCTCCAGCCCAATTTTAAAAGAAACGAATAAAACATTTTAGAATTTACGAGGAGAAAAACAAATAAGCGACAGCAATTCGTACATGTCTTGCAGGCATTTGTGAAGACTATTTCGGTCTCTTGCACTTTATCCGAGCAAGTCAAATTTTCAGCGCAGTTTAATCGCCTTTAAATTCGAAAGAAGCGATCTTGGGCGCGCTTCATTGCATAATCTTTCAAGGTTCTTTCGTCGTCCCTGCTCTAGTTTTTTATCTTCGTTTTAGATTTTCTGAAGGTTAATCTGTACTTATGCTTCGTTGTAGAAGTCCTCCGCCCGCTTATGCGTAATGCGCTTGCTCCATTTGAAATTTAGATGGCACTTCGCAAAATGCCATTCGAGCGAGCGGAGATGCAGCTCGCTGATGAGCCGTCGTGTTGGACACGCTCATGGTAAATGCCATTTGAAATTCTATTTACGTCAGGAGCAGTACGCGTTTATGGTAACAACACTCACATACAGTTCGTGTTTTGATTTGACTGGGAAGGTAGTTAGCGGATATGGTACAACCTTTTAAGTGATTTGCTTCGGGTGAGTGCTCGTGGGGCCCACGAAATGATTTATAGTTACGGTATGTCAACATTCCAAGATGAAAAATGTATTTGAGCGTGACGTTGCGATCACTTCAAGCATCCTCCAATCCTCGTAGGTTGGATGAAAACTCTTTATTGTAGGGGCTAAAAAGGCTGTTGTAGACGTACGGACATTTTTCAGTGTTTATTTTAAATTCTACAGACGTCCTCGAGTTCTGAAATATTTATATTTAGGTTTATAACCTTTAGTTGATAAATCAGCAGTTGATCCTAATGCTGACTCGCAAAAACATTTAATATTATCTAATATCGATTGTTTAATTGCATTACCTGTACCCTATAGGATTTATATAGAATTTAAGTTGCGTCGTGCCGTTTGTGAGTTCCTCAAGCACAATACATCTAATAAACTGGTCTCACCAGCTAGTTTGAGTACGACGCCCCAGTCACCATGCATCGTGGCATAGCCTCCCCTATACTAACAAAGCATGACAGTTTTTTTTTATTTAATTATATATACACACGCTCAATGCCTCGGGGGCATTATAGAGGGGAGTGGGTCAGTACAAGTGGTTTTGAAGAGCTAGTCGGAATCGTTTCGTGTCGGGTATGGTAACTATGGCGTCCAGGAGGTTATTCCAGTCCACAACTGCTTAAGGGTCCAGGGATGTGGTAATGTTGGTGCGCTTTCCTTGATGACTTGGGACGGGCGATCTTATATGAATGGTCCAGTCTTGATGATATATAAGTGGGCGGGTTTAGAAGAGATATTGTCAAGAAAGGTGTGTAAAAGACTTCATGAAGAAGAGAAAGGTGGGAAATTCGACGGCGGGAGGAAAGAGAAAAAGGTTAAGGCGAGACTTCATTGTTGATACACTCGAGGGACCAGAATAGTCATTAAAAATAAAGCGAGCAGCACGGTTCTCAACGGATTCAATAGATTCTGTTAAATTTTTTTGATGAGGATGCCAGATGGAGGACGCATATTCTAATTTAGGCCGAACGATATAGTGGTGTACAAAATACGTTTTGGGTTTTCAGGTGAGGATCTAAAGTTTCGGCTAATGTAGCCTAGAGAGCGGTTTGCAGAGGATACAATTGTTTTAATATGAGTATGCCATGATAGATTAGGTGTGAGATGCAAGCCTAAGTATTTCTATTGGTTAGTATAATCAATGGGGACAGAGGTCAAAAGAAGTACAGGATAGGTAATTGACAATGAAGGAGAAAAGCACATGCATTGACATTTGTTAGAATTTAAGAACATGCGCCATGTGTTACACCATTCAGAAATTTTAGAGATGTCGTCCTGAAGCGTTATGATATCATCAGTAGATGCTATCTTACGTTAGAATACACAGTCATCGGCAAAAAGCCGCACAGTTGAAGAGATGTTGAGAGGAAGGTTATTAATATATTAGGAAAAGTAATGGGCCGAGTACTTTCTCCTGGGGGACACCAGAAAAAACAGAGCACAAAGAGTATTTGGTGTGGTTAGACTGATGGCGTTGAAGAAGGAATGATTCGATCTATTTTAGTATATTAGTGTCAATCTTTAACATAGCAAGTTTCAGCAGGAGGTGGTTTTGTGGCACTTGATCAAAAGCTTTGGCAAAATCCAGAAATACAGCACTAGTGGGGTAGCCGTAGTCAAGGTTTAGGTCATTAGCAACAAATAGAAGCCGCGTTTCACAAGAGAAGTTGCGGCGGAAACTGTGCTGCGCGTTGCTAAAAAAAGAGTTGTTTTTGAGGGAATCAAACAGATGCGTGAAAATGATATGCTCCATGATCTTAGATGAGATTCAAGTAAGAGATAGAGGCCTGTAGTTGAGGGGAGAGGACTTCCCGATTGAAAATTCTCATTTGTATGAGAAATTTCTGTGTCCAATAAACACATATGAATCATACAAGATATATAAGAACATATAAGAACCATATAAGAGCTATATAAGAACTATATAAGGTATATGGGAACATACAAGCACCATATAAGAAACTAGTGGGAAGTTTCTTATAAGTTTCTTATGGGTTCCTATATATCTTATATACTTCTTATATAGTTCTCATATACTTCTTATACGGTTCTTATATGTTCTTATATATCTTGTATGATTCATATGTGTTTATTGGACACAAGAAATTTCTTATACAAATGATTTTTTTTACTAGGGTTACTGCTGCTTCTGTGGACTGGAATGACCTTGCCGATTTTTCAGTCCTCAGACACCACCCCCGAATCCAAAGACTGCTGAAATATTTTGGTCAGAAATAGACTACAAAACTGGCTAGTGTTACATAATATTTTAGGGTTTATATTGTCAACCGCGGAGGACGACGAGACCTTTAATGAGTTAATAATTTGAGATATACCATTAAATTCCATAAAAACAGGGTCCATTGAAAAGCAATCAGAGGGAACGTGACCAGGTAAACAGTCGGTAGAAATAGGTGTAAACACATTGCAAAAAAATCATTAAACATAGCTGCACACTGATCATCCGGCACAACATCAACCGAGTCGCTAAAAATCTTTGGTAAGGCGTGGTCTTTTGAGCGAACAATACGGCAGAAACGACGAGGGTTGTTAAGTGATATAGAAGGGAGCGTCTGCTTAGAGTACTCGCTTTTGCACTCTCGTAGTTCCTTTTGTAGTTATATTCACTATTTTTTGTATTTGGACTATGACTCAGGATGTCATTACGTTTAGTAGCACGGAAAAACCTTTTCTTTTTGTTACAGAGAGACCTAAGCTGTCGATTGAACCATCGTTTCGTCGAAGAAGGCCTGAGGTATTGGAATGGGATGTCAATGTTAACAAGTTCATCTATCATGTTTTTAAATAAGTTCCAATTCTCGTTAACGTCTCGTGAATCAAAATAAATTAAGAAAAAAGAGAAATAGTCACACAACGCTTTGGTTTATTTCTTCGTAACTGCCTTTGTCGTACAGGAATATTGTCCTTCCTGAACGAACAATTTTTGTTCAGGAGCAACTTTTGTGTAAGGACGAATTGTCTTGCGGTCACTCATACCGTCCAAGAATACCAAAAGCGTTGGAAATAATTCAGGGTGAGAAGTAAGAACAAGATCTAAATTGTTTGAACGGGAAGAGAGACTCGCGTAGGAAGGGAAACTATCTGAGAAAGATTGAACTTTAAAACGACGTCAATACATTGTTGACAAACACTGGAGTGTTTAGAGCAGACAGGAGTTGGGTCGTTCCAGTTAATGCTCGGAAAGTTAAAATCGCCAAATAAAAGTATTGGATAGGTTGGATATTCTGTTGAAAGTAATGACAATTCATCGTGAAGAAGCCTTGAGAACGAGTGTCACGCGTCAGGAGGACGGTAACAAACACCAACCAGGACAGACCTAAAACTGCATTGCAAGCAGACCCAAACTATTTCAAGCTGTGAATGATTAGGAATAACTCTGCTATACTTCGTTTCAGCTTAGGTCCGAGCGCGGCCGATGTTATGAGCCGAAGGGCCAATCAAACAGCGAAAGAGGCAAACGTCATGGCGTGCTTTCTGTAGTTGATAGGACCAGCCGGTATTCGCCGTCTCTCTGTGCGTGCTCCTCCGCCGGCTAGTCAGGCGCAGAGAGCACGCCGTGACGTTGCGCTTTTTACGCTGTTTAATTGGCCCTTCGGCTCATAATATCGGCCGCGCTCGGACCGAACCTGAAACGAAGTATAGGCATCTTGTTATCTATGGCTACAAGAACGCCACCACCGCGCCGTTGCTCTCGATCGAGACAATAAATAATGAAGTTTGGGTGACCAGGCAGTATTTCACTATCAGTGACTTCAGGAGTTAACCGCGTCTCAGTCAGTAAGATTATTTTGGCGCTGCAAGACGAGATAAGAGTACTTAGCTCATCACGTTTAGCTAAAACGCTTCGAGCATTGGCATATCAAAAACTGATGCCCTCATACGAGCCTAATCTGCCGTTTCGCCCTATCGCTGAAGTTCATTTACTAATTTAGAATGTTGGTCATAGACATACATACGTCTTTGAACCGATCAGAGGTTTATCGAAGCGTAGTTTGAAATGGGAAGTTTGTCGTTTGGCATATACGAGCTACGCCTTCCTTGCGGTGCGAACAGTCAGTGTATAATCCTCAAATATTGAAAAGGGTGTCCCTTTAAGTTTCGAGGCGGAAAAAAGTAGCTGGTTTTTTATTTTAAAAGACAAGAATTTTACAATGATAGGCCTTGTTTTTCCTTGACGGAAAGCACCAAGGCGGTGCGCACATGCTCGACATGTGAGCTATCAACCACGACACCCAAGTTGCCCTTCACGAGGTCAAGTACTTTCTGTTCGCAAATTTGTTAAGACTCGCTAAAAGAATCATAGATACCGTAAAACAACAAGTTTGAACGACGCGAACGGTTCTCTAAGGGCCGGTTGCACCAACGTCGCTTATCTTAACCCAAAGCGGCGCTTTCCTAAGCCGGCTTAGCGCCCTAAACCGAGCTCAGGTAAGCACGGGTTTAAATTCCGGTTGCACCAACGTTAAGCCGGCTTTACAGACGCGCCCCTAGCTAAACGCTGGATTTGCGTAGGGAATGTAGGGACAAACAGAGCAAACTAGGGAACGCTCAGAGGGACGAATATGATTGGCGGAGAGGAATCACGTGATGTAAACAAAAAGACTGCTGCTGTAGGCGTCGTAGGCGTCTGCTTTTCGCTGTATTTCTTCGGTGAGTAACAAATTTAAGATCTCCAAATTTAATAATTTCCTCGCTTAACTTTTAAAAACAGGAGTCAGAGCTTTAAATAAACATGTATGTTCTTTACATCTGTGATTGTGTGTTTAATATCGGTTGATAACAGAATATCTTGACAGTAACAGTAGTTTTCGTGCTTACATTTTGATCGGGGGCCCCAAATCTCACTGAACGTGAGAAGGACGCTCCACTCGCTACATCGCTGAAGACAAAATATCGTCGAGAATAAGTTGGCAGGTAAGATGACTACTAAAATCAAGTCATGCCTGAGACCGATGAAGTTCAAAACAGTGACGAACTCGCCACGGCAGCTGCGAAAATGCCTAGAAATCGTCGAATAGAAGTCGTCAAGAGATCGCCGCGAGGTCCTTGCAACGACCGTACTCGTTTCTATCAGAAAGGTGACAGAACGGCACTGTACCGTCGTTGAACATCCGCTGCAGCCTCAAACAGACTTCAGTTTCACTGTCGAGTTCACAAAAAAAACAAGAAGTGAATTTTTTACTCGATGTGTCCCGCCGCAGGCACAGATTACTTGTCAACTTTATAAATGCCCCAGTACGCCAATATCCTGAAAACGGCAACCACGGTGACCGGTTTGAGCAGCCTTGGGATCCTTAAACCAATAACTCAAACCCTAGTCGTTTGGTTAGGGTATAATCGAAGAATGCACTAGACAAATTACACAAGACTTTCCCTGTAACTTCTTTGTGACCTTGACTGCATTTATTGCAAATTGCAAAAGGTTGAGAGGCGGTAGCTAGGCTGTTGGCGTACACGAAACAAGCTAATACATTCACAATCGGGAAAATTTTGAGCTTTCTCGGTCACTGAAGCTCTTATATTATGAACTTGAAACTCTCCAATGTATGTCATCTCAAAAGGTGGCTTGAACTAGTCGGAATAAAGTTCTTGTTGTTGCTTATTCTTATGGCTTTATACATAAAGAATCGCCCTTTATTGAAAGCTTCATGCTCTGTTTTTTTTATTTTCATATTTGTCTTTCTCACTGTTGCCTTTATTTGTGAATTACCAACTAACTCAAGTTACCATTTCATAAAAAACACATTTGTTGAACTATGCAAATATGTACATGTCTAGTGTATATGTAATTAAAGAGATTTGATTGTCCATAAAAGTTACACACACTTATATAAACAATTATGTAAGCTTCCTTTGATGGTTTGTTTTATTGCACACTCTTGAAGTGAGTTATACGAACTACACAATTGAAATTCTACTTATCAGGCTATTTTCTAGATAACACTGAAGGTCTCGCTTACAACATATTGCTTGGTCAGTCATAGTCACCCAATAGATTGAAATATAAGCTAACAACCCCCCAACTCTTTCTTCAACACAGTTTTTGTTTAACAGCTATCGTTGAATAGCTTCACAAGTTTATTTTTCCACGGGCCAGGTCTCTAAGCTTTGTTCACTTGATTTTTACCGTGATGTAGCAAGTCGTGAACAGAATGCAGTTCGTAAAAATTCAGTATAGTTTCATTACGGGAAAGGGAAATTCAGGCTAAGCCACCAAATATCAGAAACACCTAAGCACAGTGAGATATTACCCAGGGAAACTTAATGTGCTTAATGTCAGTGTTGCATCCGTAATATGAATTGAAGTAACCTCTGTCTTTTCAGTAAAATTTACATGATCTAGTTCCGTAAGCATCTATATGTTTGCACCATATTAGGATTACATTTCTGTATGTAAATAATTTTGAATAATTTTAAGTGATCACACTTTTTATTTCAAAAGTGAATCCACAATCTGTGGTCGATGACCATTCCATAATGGTTCTCAGCACTTCAGTGTAGTCTGGAGGCAAGTTGGGTCACCAGATAGAAAACATTTTTTGTAAAAGTACCGTCTAACACCAATGACTGACTACAATCTGAGGATGACAACCATCCCGTGGTAATCCTCAGCACTTCAGTGCCGTCTGGAGGCAAGTTGGGTCACCAGATAGAAAACTTTGTTGTAAAAGTACCGTCTAACACCAATGACTGACTACAATCTGAGGATGACAACCATCCCGTGGTAATCCTCAGCACTTCAGTGCCGTCTGGAGGCAAGTTGGGCCACCAGATAGAAAACTTTGTTGTAAAAGTACCGTCTAACACCAATGACTGACTACAATCTGAGGATGACAACCATCCCGTGGTAATACTCAGCACTTCAGTGCCGTCTGGAGGCAAATTGGGTCACCAGATAGAAAACTTTGTTGTAAAAGTACCATCTAAGACCAATGAGTGACTACAATCTGAGGATGACAACCATCCCGTGGTAATTCTCAGCACTTCAGTGCCGTCTGGAGGCAAGCTGGGTCACCAGATAGAAAACTTTGTTGTAAAAGTACCGTCTAAGACCAATGACTGACTACGATCGGAGCATGACAACCATCCCTTGGTAATTCTCAGCACATCAGTGCCGTCTGGAGGCAAGTTGGGTCACCAGATAGAAAACTTTGTTGTAAAAGTACTGACTAAGACCAATGACTGACTACAATCAAAGCATGACAACCATCCCGTGGTAATTCTCAGCACTTCAGTGCCGTCTGGAGGTAAGTTGGTTCACAGATAGAAAACTTTGTTGTAAAAGTACCGTCTAAGACCAATGACTGACTACAATAGGAGCATGACAGCCATCCCGTGGTAATTTTCAGCACTTCAGTGCCATCTGGAGGCAAGTTCGGTCATCAGATAGAAACCTTTGTTGTAAAAGTACCGTCTAAGACCAATGACTGACTACGATCGGAGCATGACAACCATCCCGTGGTAATTCTCAGCACTTCAGTGCCGTCTGGAGGCAAGTTGGGTCACCAGATAGAAAACTTTGTTGTAAAAGTACTGTCTAAGACCAATGACTGACTACAATCAAAGCATGACAACCATCCCGTGGTAATTCTCAGCACTTCAGTGCCATCTGGAGGCAAGTTCGGTCATCAGATAGAAACCTTTGTTGTAAAAGTACCGTCTAAGACCAATGACTGACTACAATCGGAGAATGACAACCATCCCATGGTAATTCTCAGCACTTCAGTGCCGTCTGGAGGCAAGTTCGGTCATCAGATAGAAACCTTTGTTGTAAAAGTACCGTCTAAGACCAATTACTGACTACAATCGGAGCATGACAACCATCCCGTGGTAATTCTCAGCACTCCAGTGCCGTCTGGAGGCAAGTTGGGTCACCAGATAGAAATCTTTGTCGTAAAAGTACCGTCTAAGACCAATGATTGACTACAACCTGAGGATAACGACCATCCCGTGGTAGTTTTTATCTCTTCAGTGCTGTCTGGAGGGAGGTTGGGTCACCAGATAGAAATCTGTCGCAACAGCATTGTCAAAGACCAATGATTGACTATGATTTGGGGACGACGACGATCACGTGATAGTCCTCAGCATTTCAGTGCCCTCTGGAGGTCCCCCAATGCCCTGCGGATGTGTCTCAGCACCTTGCAAAATGAGGCTACAAGAATGGTTCAAGCATGTCCAGCCTCTAGAGGCACTTAACACGACTATAGTGATCTTTTCTCTCACTGTGGCAGTTGCAACTATCTATAGGGAACAGGTTACAGGTTCCGAAAATCACTGGCCTAAAACAAAAACCTGGCTCATTGAAAGAGAACACCATTCAGAAATGGCAAAGCACAATCTAGCATCCATGCTCTCTGGTGGGAGCAGTAAATCTGTCAATAATAAACTGAAGAAAAAAAGAGGAAAAATCCTAAATACAAGGGTGATTAAGAATGATTCATGCCTGTAGATTTTATTTAGATAAAAATGTTTCAATACCCAAGCCTGCCATGAATTATGACATGCGAAAAGCCTCGGCTGATTCGCAAATTATTTATCATCTTTTACTGCCACTCGTCTATCCGGCAGAATGAGCTCACATGCACGCTTACTGTCGTCATCAGTCGTCGACATGCACGGGCATAAGCTCCGTTATGGCTGACACTTGTGGATCCTTCATATAACTTCTGTACCCATTCAAACACACTTCTTTGCAACAAAACGTTTCCATGATATAGTGTGCACAACGTTTTTGATAGATATTGGCACCAGACACCCCTTCAGACCACGGAAACAATGACTCCTCTACTTGTAGGTAGACGCATAGATATTTATCTCGGCTCAGGAGAGCCGTGTACAAATTACAGACGGGGCAGCCATTCTTTCTTGCACTACTGCCGCAACTACCACACAGTCACAACTGCCTGCACAGCAGTGACCGTAGAGACAGCAACCTTGTACGAAAAGGGCTGACAAGACAGAGTGACCAACTCTAGGTTCAAGATAACAGAAGTGCTAATAATTTTTTAATCACTGTCGTATAACTTGAATCTTTTTAGCGCCTATATTCTGGCTCTGACCATACATATTTCTCAATTTCTTTATTTCATGAGCCAATTTTGGTAACTGAATACATATAGAATTTATACCAAGGCATCCTTGTATGGTCATGGTCATATCCACTACATATGCAATTTATATCTTTCTATAGATTCAAACTTATCTACTTCGACTTTATTATGATCGTAAACGTCAAAATCAAATGGGATGTTTAACCTTCAGAGAGTGTTGAGTCACTCAGCTATGAAATTAGATGGTTTCTGTCACCACTGTAGAGGGCAAACCTTCCATATGCAGCACGACTGCTAACTTGGGGTTTTTACATGCAACTTTCAAACGTGACCTTCCGATCTTCTGTGTACTAGATGAGTGATTATCGTTCTGCTAGCCCGTGGGCCACAGGTTGCCGACCCCTTACCTAGTAAATTATTTTCCCAAATATATAATTAAGATGCCCAAATCAGCCTTCATGAACATTTTGTGTTTTTGCTAATTATGCAAATCACTTCCGTAAGCAATTTGACGATCAAAAGTTTGAATAAGCAAGGCATGACTCTTGGGCTAGTGCCGAGCTATTAGCCAAGAGTAATTTAAGCACAAATATCTATTGAAATGCGAACTGCAGCCAAAATACTAAAATACAGTACTCTGTCTGTCTGTCTGAAAAACTTTATTACAGGTATATGAGGGAGGTAGTTTGAGGTGGCCCGGAGCAAGCCACCTCTCACAAGCACTAGGTCGGCTCCTTAGATTAGGTAATCACGTCCTTCACTATATTCCATTTCATTATAAATATTAAATCGAATTTTTATCTCTGGGGCATGCTTTGTTGCAATGCGCAAGTGTTGTGTGGTGAAGTAGGTATCATGAAAACACTCTATACACTCCGTGCGACGCGACTGGCACGCCGCCGCGCGGCCGGTACCGAAGGTAGGCAGTGAGAACCCAAGAGAAAACGAAACCGAAACCACGCCGCGTACGTTGGTACGGATTGAAGTCGGAGTGGTGCGGTTGCGCTGGGTCACAGCATGAAGTGCTTGCTGCCTGTGCTGCGTCATTAAGTGCTTCAATAATTATGCGTCGTATCTCGTGGAGACAAAGTTTCACAGTTTTTCACCTCGCCGATGTTTTGTGGAAAAGCGACAACGATGGAGCCGTGCCGTACGACGCGAGAAATTTGGTCTCCCGATCATGTCTGCCACTGTGTCGGCACGGCTGACATATTCTAGCTACACTGCCGCTTTGCGCTCTGCGTTTGTTTTCATACCAGTGACGCCTACATCTGTTAGCGCCGATGAAACGAACTAAAACGCCATGCCACACTCGCGGGTATGCAGTGCCAATTTCGTTGGAGGAATGCCCTCCAAAGAAGTTTCGTCCCCATCGTCCGTGTCGATGATATTTCCGGACAAGTATGGCACGCAATCTGTACTTCATGAAGAAAGATTCGAACGGTAAAAAAAGTGACTAATATAAATCTAAAGAAAACAACAATGAAACTCGGAATCACTGGAGAATCGACGTTTGAGTATGGAAGTTTATGTGGTGTGCTTTCTTTCTTGATCAGCCTCCTTCTGGATGTGGAAACGCTGACACCCCGAGTTCTGTAGACAACATTTTTTTTTTCTCGGCTTTAGAGCCACCTATTGCAAAGTGGTTTGAACTGGAATTACCGTCCACTGATCCCTTCCTACCTGTAAAGTGTGCACCTCCCACGATGAGTGGTATTATCTGACAGCCTTTGACGGTCACAGCCAGTTCCCATTTAGTTACGCCGCCCGAACTAAATTTACACCTGGTTTCGCTATGCCAACTCTGTTTGTTATAATAAGTGTTGTGCCAAGTGACGGTCATATCAAAGTACCTGTGCGCCGAAAATCAGCGCCTCGCACAACAGGTTATTACACAACAGCAGACCGCAAAAGCCCTTGGCGGCCAAACCGTGTTTTGGCCGACAACTTTGTTTTCTCGGCATGGAACCACCTTTCCTAAAGTTGTTTCAATTGTAAGTACAGTCCACCCTAGTCCCTTCCTACCTCTAACGTCTCCACCTCCGCCGACCAGTGATATTCTCTTGACAGCCTTTTCATGGTCAAAACCGGTTCCCATTGAGTTATGCCGCCCAAACCAAATTTTCACCTGGTTTCCCTATGCCACATTTTTTTGTATAACAAGTGCTGTGTCAAGTCACTGTCAAGACCAAGCACCTGTGTGCCCAAATCTGCGCTTTACACAGCCCGCTATAACACAACATTTTGGGTAGAATATTGGATATCCCGTACAGCTTTATTTCTTTATTCGTTAGAAACCTAACTTTCACACCTGCTGTCTTAAAGAAACTTGGCACTCTTCGTGCACAAACTTAGTGAACATCTCACTCGCCTCCAAATATCATCGTTCCAGCAGTCCTAGGTTTACAGCGACGAGCGAAATAAATTTCCCACCCATAGCAATCAAGGTGGCGGCCGTCTTGTTTTTCGGAAAATCGCTCCAACTCCTTTTTCGGCCGCAACTAGAGAAATTACCCCTAATAACGACTCAAACTCAATCTATAAGAAGTGGAGAACAGCTAGATGCCCTTCTTAGGTCTACCCCAGTACTCATGCAACGTCACCCTCAACGTATCGGCTCAAAAAGCAAAAGTTTCGTCCGTGCGCGCTTCCGCCGCCACAGCTTGGCATGCGAAAAGGCGCCGCAGGCTGCTGAACGCTCCTCACAGTCGAACGCCAGCTCCTCCGCTAGCGGCGCTGCGCGCGTTTTTCAAAGCGCCCCCTATAGTTCCCGCACGGAGTGTATACTCGGCGACAACTTTTCTTGGCAATGCAGTGAAGAGGAGGAGAGCCCGCGCACAGCTTTATTCAGCACTCAAAATGGGAGAGGGAACGCGTGCCTGTACCCTCCACTGCATTGCCAAAAAACGTTGTGGGCCAGTGTAGGGTGTTTTCTTCATGCCTACTTCACCACACAACACTTGTGCATTGCAACAAAGCACATTCCATTGGTAAAAATTTATTTAATTTTAATAATGAAATGGAATATATTGAAGGACCTAATTACCTAACGATTGTTAGCTTCTACGATACTGAACAGCATGTGGTAACATGTGTACTGAGGGGGCCATGGCATATATGCTGTGGCACAGTCCACTGACCACAGGGTGAATATGATTCTGATACGGTGTGGTTCTAGGTACACATATGAATGCTGAATTCGTTATTGTACCATTCAAGATGGTATCCAACATTAGCATATTCCCCACACTCGTCACTTTTACTAGAGGCTTGTAGGTATGAGTAAAATGCTGTGACTATAGGTTTGGCTTGTGCCACATTGAACTTTGTATATGCAGTTTGGCACTCATGCCATCACCTATTGATAACAATATGTCTTATGTGCTTCTAAGCTCAGTATGAACCCAATTTTCACTTTCACAGCTTTCACATATTTCCTAGTTCCAACAAACTAATGGATTCTCCTAACAGTTGCTGACTACTCTGTTGAAAATACAAAGAAAACACCTATGGTATTTCTAACATTATTTTTACTATATGGTTAGGGAATTATTAACAGCTACAGGAAGAGACCGAGACAAACAACTGATAGCCTAGAGACAATCAAAACACCAGCAATAGGTGAAACACCAAGAAAAACTGAAGCGAGCACTTACAACGTTGACAATCTAGTGCTCGATCCCAGTTGCTTCCTGTTTTTCTTTAAAGTTCCTATCTCCAGTGAAAAACTTATCAATATGCAAAGTAAGTAGTTGTTTATGGCAGCAGTTTAGGTAGAAGCGGGTGGGTGCCAAGTTTTTAAAAGTGGCTCTAGGCAAGTATGTGATTCAGATATACGAAACTCCATGTAATCAAAGGAACACGGATCCAGAAGAAAAACCCAGAGAATGGAGGAGACACTGACCAATGATTGCTAGAAGATATTGATAGGAGTAGACGACTTCATAAAGAGAATTGTCGACTTCGTCCAGACTGATATGTTTTGTGCTGCTCTGCTTGTCTGTGGGGTACTGCACCAACAAACAATTTTCATTGTGCTTGAAATGCATCAAAAATTACTTTACTACAACCAAGTTCAAACTTTTGTGCATCTCATCGTTAGACGGCATTGTAGACCATAGTAACTTCAACCTCATACAAGTTGTTACAGAGGGGCTGTTGGTAACCACCATCAAGAATACCCGAGAACTGGGGTGAAACAATCTGTGCGCATGTATGTCTATGCGAGTGTAGGGGGAGGCGGCACTTTTAGACTGCCTTGAGTGGCAAAGTGTTAAGTCCACCACTTCCTTATTGCGAATATGAGACTAGCCCAACTTGGACTTCTGGTCTATCAATTACAAAATGAGATTAGGGACAGTGACAAAGAGCAAATGATGTACCAGACCACTCGCACAAATGAATTGTAGGAGAATACGACTGCAGAAGCTGCCCCATTATACATGAGCACAGTAAAATGTATTACTTATAAAAAAGCTAGTTGTGAAATTAATAAAAACTAAAGGTAAACATGATTCTCTACAATACAGAGCATCCACTTGTTGACCAGAAAGCTTGTCAAAGGATGGTGTTGCTCATGATATCCATTCAGCATTTTGAAGCCATGCCTAGGAGCACTTAGGCTTGTTGTAAACACACAGTTGATGAGAATGGTCTTAGTGTTGCTCTTATCAGAGCCTGCAAGGCGACTGTTCGGTTGGCATAGCTAGGAAAACACACCAATGCCTTACAGCTTCAGATCCACAGGAAGTACTGCTTCGATCAGTTCAAGCACCATGTTATGAAGAATTGCTGTTGCCACAATGCCAGAAAGTGCATGAAGTGTCCAGTTGTCAGGCTGAACTTGAAATCAGGAAAACAGCCATTTCTCTCCATCCTACTGCCCTTCCATAAGGTGGATATGTCTATGTATGCATACACACAGCCACTGGTGTAGCAGGAATTATATTTGGGGGGGGGGGGGGCGGCTTTCTTTCATATTTGCGTATGGTAGTCAATGTACTGTACGACTGACGGATACAGGCACAGCCGTCCCAAACCTTCGGGCGGTAGTCCTTCAATATTTGTCTTGCTTTACTAACAAAAAAAAAAGAAAAAGTGATGATTTCAGAGAGGGAGTTTGGGGGGGGGGGGGGGGGGGGGGAGGGGGGCAGGTTTGACCTTTCAAACTACTCCCCTGCCTGTGCCACTGCACACAGCATTTTAAGCAAACAAAATGGGAGCACATAGTTGAAGGGATGTTGAACAAAACTTTAATGCATGTGATAGTCACAGCATACAACTGTTTTCAAGGGGGGTCTTAACCACCAACCTTAAGATGCAAACATGAGCCCTGTCTTTCCTCCCTAAGGCAATCGTCTCTGGTGCTGCAACTAGTGTCATGATGTCTTGTAAGCAAACGAAGCCTTCATCTCATAGGAAAAGACCAAACCTGATCTCTTTCAACATCTGCCTTAAAAGCCCATTTGTTAAAAACAATGCTCCTATCCAGTGATTTGGATACTGTACCAGAATGCGTCCGATCAACAGCTGGTGGACCAACTTTTTCTGCACAGTGCGCCTACCGCAACTGAGATCGGCATGTTCTACCGTTGGTGACTGCATAGAAAGGGGTGTGCAGTCACCACAGAAATGACACCTTTAAATGGCTTGATTGTGCCAAACCCTTTGGTAATGGAACTACGTATATTTTGTTTTAGTGAAGGGGAAAGAAGGTATAACTACCAATACACCAAAGCGATTCTACTGGTAGATAGATCCCTTGATGATCGTACAAACTGTCAATTTTCGAACACGCAAAGGTCACCCAGAACCGTTTTTTCTTTCTTTAATTTTCTGCTGATAGAGAACCAGAAGCTCGTTCGCGAGTGATATAGGCAGAGCTGGAGTTCATACAAATAGACGGCGGCAGACTTCGAAGTACGAAAACTCCCACTAGTACATCACATCATGCCGATGAGAACGGTCGTCTCTTCGCATCACCGGCCCCAGCCTGCCCCAATACAGCGCTGAACGAATCTCGTATTGTAGTCGTTACGGTTTGTCGTCGCCAAAATATTCCTAAAAAGCGCGATCACCAGAAAAGTTACGGTTATGAAACGATACAGTTTTCTGAAGCCAAGATTCTACTCGCGAGACAAGGAACATTCACTGAAGATTGTCTCAAAACTCAGAAGCGACAAAAATTTAATTTTTGCTATTTCATTATTTAAAAGCGCCGCAATCTGATGCAAACGGCAGAGGTGTCGAGAATCAGCTGATCGCCGAGATTATGTACTGCCACTATTCAACGCGCTGATCGGATTGAAGGATATGCGTTGCAAGCAGAAATAAACAAAGTGGTAAATAACAATACGTTACAGTTATGCGAAAATCAGAAAGTACATAGGAATAAGCTCGTTGAGAATCAATAGAGTTGCTCGTGGACAGAATAACCAACGCGAAGACAGACGTGAGCCCCACAGCTCCGTACGTATCTCGGTTAGGGCTAACACGCACTGAAAGTGGAGAGCCAACTTGAAAACAGGGGTCGATAAACACTTCACGCGACGATATTTTGCATCCTTGTCACAATCGAAGGTCATTTTGTCGAAACTCTCACGCTTTTGTAGCCTAAAACACTTTGTACAACCAATTTCGTTCACCGCGTCGACCGCCACAAACCAGCCGCCATGTTTTTAATCCAGGATTAAGAAACAACCAAAAACTAAGCGCCCAATGTTGAGCGCTTAAGTTAAGCGTAGTTTAGTGCTGGGTTTAGCGATAAGCGAGTTTGCTGCAACCGAACGAAACCAAAACTTAGCTTAAGTTCCCGGCTAAGCTCCGCTTTGCGTTAAGCGGCGTTGGTGCAACCGGCCCTAAGTCGTCTATGCGAGCAAGCAAGGTTGATGTTGCAGCACTGTGCTCAGACGTCACAGCTTGTAGTTCATTAATGTCATGCTTAACTTCAGCCACCATTTGTGACGTTGCTATCCGTCACAACACCTGAGTGTGTGTATGTTATAGAGGGTCGTTTCAAATTAGAAGACCTTGTGAATATGAACAAGTTTTACTTTGAGAATTAGAATAAAATTAAGGAATCTGGAAGAAAACGTAGGAAAAATAAGAAAGTAAACTGGAATAAATGAAGAAGAAATACTATCTACCCGAAGCAAGAAGAAATGTCATAGTCCGTAGATATCCAGAGATCAACGTAGGTGACTCAGGCAGTGTTCGTCAGCATCACTCACAGTCAGCCGTCTTCCTTCTGTATCTGCTCGTCGCAGGGGAAGAATGGAGATCGACGTCGATCGGGACCCCTTCGCAAAGTCCCAGGGTCGATGACGGCGTCTGTTCAGGCTTCCGAAGGTCGGCTTCCACCGCCTGCCCAACCGGCCCTTTTTTTCGGTCCTCTTCTTCTTTTTCCTCTTCCTCTTCTTCTTTCTTCTCTACCCCCACCGTCGCACCATTCTCGCACACCACACAATGACAGATACATCCTTTTCAATTGAGGTAACCCAATTAGAAAGAGAGGAAGAATCGGTATCAAAGCTTTGTTGTTTCTCTAAGATGTGTTTTATGTCAACCTTGATGTTTTCCTGTCGAGCTTCAAGTATAGTAGATTTGGAATCAATGGTTTGCACCATAACAAACATATAATTAAACCGCCTTTGTTCGGAGGCAGACAGGGGTCCCGGATTTGTTTCCACATCACCACACTGCAGTAGCAATGTCTTAAGCATACAAAAACATTCAGTGGCAGATACAAGAAGCACTCCGGGGCATGGGAGCAGAAGACGGCATACGTTGCTAGTTCGCTTAGTATATAGGGAGAAAGGTTTACAGACCTGGGGGTACAAAAACGAGAATGTCCTGGTTAAGCGTCAGCATTACGCTTGCGCTCCCATGCCCACTGGCGCGGCGACGCTCTGGCACTTCCTTTTGTTGGCCCTCCGAAGAGTATTGTGGGAGTGACGACGGGGGTGGTGGCGCTGTATCCGGAAAGAAGGCGCTCCATGAAACAGCGGACGGGCCCTCCAAGCCGGAGGATGATAAGGAGGATCCCGGACTGTCGATGACGTTATTGGCCGGGGCAGCGATGACGGTTCCAGGAATGAGTCCGACCAAGACGAAAAACGGGAGCTGTACAAAAACGAGAATGTACCGGTTAAGCGTCAGCATTACGCTTGCGCTCCCATGGCCACCCGACAACGGAGCCATAGAGTGCCCGGTCGCAGATTTGGAGCGCGAGGACCTGGTAGCAAAGAGCATCAAAGAGACATTTTTCGGGGAACCAGGGCGTCGTCACCGCACAGCCTTTGTAGCGCCGAGGACCCGAAACACACTTGTTCGCTCGGGAGAAGTGTGTTTTGGCGCCTAGCCGCAGCGGGGCGCCAGTCACGTGGGTCTGGTCTCATCGTTGTCTGCCGCTCCACCTTTTCCATTTCGGCGGCCGCTTCTGGTGGCGATCTGCCAGGCTTTGGCAGTCCATAGGAGGTCATAGACTTATTATAATGTATGCTAGAGGTTCAAGTGGCGCTAGTGTGTTGACGCAAATTGAAGCAGACTGCAACCAGTCGATAATTGACTTCCGGTAATTCATATCAATCAATCAATCAATGTTTATTTTTCTCTTGTGCTAACCAACAGCTCGAAAGCCTACTGGGTTAAGCACACACAATTGAAATACACCCAAAATACAGAGTAAACAAAATAAAGAGTTGTGAAAAAAAAACAAAATAAAAACATGCAAGCACACAAACGTGTATATATGCCAATTAAAAACACATGCATCAAAATGATCGTTCTCCAAAACACAGGTTTGTACTAAAAATATCGACGTCAGTAAATTGCGTGTTTAAAACATGTTGGATACGCGAAACCGGTGATGCGTTTCGAATGAGGTCTGGGTAAAAGACTCTAGGATTTCTAGAGTTCATTCTAAGTGGTATACGAAAGTGAACACAGGTGAGGAGAGTAGGGCTGTCTATTGCATTATGAATTAGCCTATGTAAAAACTGAGCATCCCGAATGGGCCTTCTTTTGCCTAAGGTGCCCAATGTTAATTTTGCTAAAATCGAATTATATTCATAAAAACACTTTCTTCCAAAATATCGGTCGTAAATGATGCGCAGAAATCGCTTTTGTACATGTTCTATACTTTCACTTGCTGTTATAGACAAGCAGTTCCAGACTACAGATGCAAATTCTAGTTTCGAGCGTACATGGGTACTATATAATTTCAAGAGACAGTGATGAGTGATAAATGGTCTAGTTAAGCGAGACATTATTCCTAGCGTGCGCAATGACTGGCTGATAATGGAGTTTACATGACAAAGGAAAAAAAGATGGTCGTCCACAAGAACACCTAGGTCTCGCATCTGCGTGGTCCGACAGATCGCTTCATTTTCCAGAACATATGCATAGGATAAATTGTGACGCTTTCTTGACAGCGACATGACTTTTGTTTTGCGCGGATTTAAGAAAAGATTGTTAGAACTGCACCATTCTACCACTGAACGAAGATCGTCCTGCAGCAAAGTACAGTCAGTGACTGAGGTGACCTCCCGAAACAACTTCACGTCATCTGCGAACATAAGTAATTGAGAGTGTTTTACGGACGACACCAAATCATTTATAAAAATAAGAAACAACAAGGGTCCAAGGTTTGAGCCTTGGGGCACTCCTGATATAGAAATGAATGGACGAGACAAGAAGCCAGATACCCTTACACAGTTCTGCCTTTTATGAAGATAACTCCTAAACCAGGTATTGTACTCAGGGCTCAGGCCATAGTCCCTAAGTTTCAGTAATAACAGCTCATGATTGATCTTATCGGAGGCTTTGGACATATCCAGATATATTGCGTCTACTTGGCCCCGAGACTGAATAATTGGAAAAGCAAAATTTAAAAATGTGCACAGATTTGTCTCGACGGATCTGCCTTTGACGAAGCCGTGCTCTACAAGAACAAACTTTCTTTTAAAATAATTATACAAACGATTGTACACCAGCTTCTCAAAAACCTTTGAAAATGCATTGAGAAGGGAAACAGGACGATAGTTACTAACATCACAAGAATTACCTGACTTGAAAATCGGGACTACTATTGAATATTTCCATTTTTCTGGAAAGACACCACTCTGTATAGACAAGTTAAACACCTTTTCAAGAACAGTAGCAAAACATTCGGCACATCCTTTTAGAACGAAGTTGGGAATACCATCTGAACCTGTGGACAGTTTAGAATTCAGCTTTCCAATAGCTAAAAGCACTTCGTGAACAGTACATCTAGTAAAAGGTAAATAGTCATCAAAAGTAGTATTACATGTCATGGGTAAAGGGGTGTTGACATTGGAAAAGCATGAACTGAAATGATGCGAAAACAACTCACAAACAGATTTTGGGGACGTTTCAATAACTGACCCGTTGCTCAGCGTTATATCGTTAAAGTTCTTCGTGGTATGCTTTTTCACATAGCGCCAGAATTCTTCTGGTCGCTTGTTTAGGTTACGCTCCATCTGCCTGCGGTAGTGATATTGGTCGTTAGCAAGAAGCTTTTTTGTTAATTCACGACAGATGCTAAATTTTTCATACCACAAGCCGAGTCTCGTTTTTTTATATAATCTGTGGTAACGTAATTTTAATCTCAAGTAATATCGCAAATCTTTGGAAAACCACTTAGAGTACTTCTCTGGGCGGTTGGTGCGCTGGGGAACAAACAAGTTCATGGCATCATTGACTACCGCTGTGAAACTATCCACCATCGAATCTACGTCAGAGCATTGTAAGACATCAGTCCAATCATATTGTTCAAAATATTTGTATAAACTAAAGTAATCGCCAGCACTGTACGCGTACCGTAGTGCACCAGACGAAACCCTTGACCTTAGAAACATAGAAAACGAAACCGTATGGGGAGGATGATAAGCATCAGGGGTGACCAGCGGATCGTCTACACGAGCCACTTTCGAAGTAGGAATGTTAGATAAAACCAGATCAAGAATGTTACCGGAACAGTTCACGAACATGTTGTGTTGTGTAAAATCATTAAAATCTATGAAGTTAAACAAACAAGACGCTTTTTGACGCGTGCAGGAGCTTTCACTGTTAATACGACCATTAATCCAGTCAACTTCCGGTAGATTAAAATCCCCGTACAGTTGCACGCGATATTTAGTAACGTCTATTTCATTTTCAAGAAAATTAAAGTGGCTTACAAAGAGAGCCGCATCTGAAGCGGGAGGGAAATAATATGCTCCAATTAGAAAGTTGAACCCGTCACCAGACGGTATCTCGACCCAGACGGATTCTTGATAGGTTTCCAAATCATTTCGCCTATGTGCATTCAGTGATTGTTTGCAAGCTATCAATACACCACCTCCATATTTTATCCTGGAAGTATAATCACGATCTCTACGAAACACAGTAAAGGCAGGTGTAAAATATTCACAATTCGCAATGCCGTCATGAAGCCATGTTTCTGAGAATATGAGAATATCGTAATCGGTACCTAGCAGATTGGACATAAATTCATCCGATTTTGTTCTAAGGCCGCGGACATTTTGATAGTAAACGTTAAGATTTCGAGCCATGAGTACCTTCGGTTAAACTTTCCGCTGCAACCACGTAATGCCGGGAATTAGGTAACCTCCCCAAAAAAGGGCGAAAAAGAGAGCCATCTGGCCAGACGTCTGACTTATTTAACACTTGCAACGACTCCTCGTCAACGGCAAGATGGAACGAGTTATACGTGGGGTATTTTGTTTTAAGTTGCGTGTAAATCACTGGCTTGTCCCCGATAACAGTTGATACTATAGATTCGACGTCAGTGACGCTAGTGGATGGGTCCAGACGGGACACAAACAAGCCTTTGGAAGGTGGTGGGCGAGGCACCGCTTTGACGGTGCAATTCTTGGCTTGACCAAATGAGGCCTGAGGCCTTGGACGGCGCTCCTGGTTAGCTCGCGGGAAACCCGCGTTGTGGGCCATGCTGGTAGACTCACCGTTGCCTGGAGGTGCCGACGAGAACGGTGCCCTCTGAGCTCCGACATTCCCAGGATTATCGCGGGATAGTCCCCAGGGTGGGGCTAGGGGCCGGGGAGCCAACGCCACAGACGCATAGGATGGTTTCGCCGGCGGCGAGCCGGCGGGTGCCGCGTCCTCGGGGGAAACCGCGATTGCTTGTTGCGCAGCTGTCTGGCTCACAACCGCTTGGCGGAGTTGAGCGACTTCCACCCGAAGCGCACTGTTGTCCGCACGTAGAAGCTTGATCTCGGCCGTCAAAATATCCAGCCGAGACGTTAGCCTCAGCAGCAGGCCATAAACTTCTGACGAAACTGCAGCCTGTGAAGTGTCAGCGCTGTCCCCTCCGTTGATGCTGAATCCCGTCTCGCCATCGGTGGGCGTCGCTCCGCTGTCATCAGCATGTTCGCTGATAAGCCTTGTCGACGAAGGATCGCGGCGCCTTGAACAATCGCTGCATTTGTAGCTGCTTTTTCCGGATTGCATGAAGACATCGTATTCCTCGGCCAGCACATTGAGGCACTTACAGTGGAAGCGGCGAGAGCACGATGAGCAGGGCAAATATTGCTGTCTGCCGTAAAACGGGGCGGAGCAGCAACTGCACTGATCCGTACTCGGCGCCATTCGCGCGTCGAATGGCGCCGAATGGCGCCGATTCGACGCGCGATATATTTCCATATATATTTCCATATATATGAAAATAAGTTAGTGGACTTTTCCCATACGCTCGATCATAAGAGCAGATATCCCGAATAATTCGCACGTACTAGATAGCTTGGAACGTTTCTCAGTCAGGCGTACGAAATCATTGGTTATTTAGTGCGTTTTTCTTTCAAATTCAGCGCATTAAAAATGTTGCTAAAACGGCATCGTACGTGTATTTATACGCACTGTCGGATACTGTTAGCGCTAACGCGACGGTGGCGCTTTTCAGCCATAGGGATTGCGTGCCAAATGAACGAAGGATATCTGGAACCAAGGGAGACGGCAAAAACTACGCAGGAAGACTGGATCAGTAACTACCCGTGCACGTACGATCAAAATAAATTGAAAGCCACGTACAATATTTCGATTTTAATTAAGTACCGCTTTAGCTTTTCTCCTAAGTGCGAATTTCTATATTACCCGCACGCTTGAAATCTCTGAGAACAGGTGCCCGATAAACGCTGCCCGGCAGAGAAAATAATACGAAGAGACACCTTTCATAGCCCACGTACTTTATTCTTTACGTTTTGAATGTTTTTACCCGCTCATGCAAAACGGGGTCATTTTCATATAGTGACAGGACTGGCATATTAGGAATATATAAGCGTTACCGGAATGCTGGCGAGCCTTAAACACACTCTATATTCATTTCGATTGTAAATTTGATTTAAATCCTCGCTTGTTTTTACCATACTTGTACCGTACGCATTACAAGTAATCAAATTACTTGTAATCGATTACTTTTTGGAGGAATTTTGTAATCAATTGATTACTTTTATTAGGCAGTAATCACCAGAGTAATCTCACTACTTTTTGAAGTAATAAAATTACCTGTAACCGTTACAATTTGTCCACGGGACCCTCCCCCCCCCCCCTCCCGGCACACGCCTTTTTTTTTTTTTTATGGAATGACAAAAATGAAATTAGCTTTCTTTTTTCGAATGGAAAAAAGGAACGATTTTTGCGGTGCTATAGGAAACGAGGTCAATCTCTTTCCATGTAAAGTTTCTGTGGAATGTTCGTTTGTTTTTTTTTTGTTTTTTTTTCGAGCTGGGACTGGGAGTGGGAAGCCCCAGGCAAGCCACAGTCCGTGACAAAGGCCATTCAGGGCGACGTTTGAGGAAGCAGAATGTAGCTTTGTGAGTCCTTCGTTCAAACTAGCCCCCTCACGCACACACACACACAGAAATAGAAAAAAAAATTAAAAAAATCCTGCTTAGGGAACCTACTCGCAGCTCGTAGGAGAACCAGAACCGTAGGATGCCTAAAGCGGATGCAAAATAAAACAAAGGCAGTTGAAATATTTCCCCATTTCCCCTACGTGGTCTTTGTGACAAGCAATGTCGAGTTGAGAAGTGGTCGGGGTGATCTCTTCCGCTAATGGATACTACACATGATCCGTTTCAAATTCTGGAGCTGCTGCTCTGCTGTATAGCATGCGAGCTCATCCACATGTAAATAATAAAATGAGCGACGCAAACTTTGAGCGACAACCCTTGCTCAAGCTTAACAAGATCTAGAACCCCCCCCCCCCCCCCCCACACACACACACACAAACTGGCGAACGCCCAAATCATTGAACGTCTTCAAACGAATTCTATGCTTGTGTGAAGGTGCAACGACCACGAAGAGGGAGCCAGTTTTTCCTCTTCAATACTTGTGCAAATGTGAAATATAGGTTGGAAGTAGTTCATTGTTATGAGCGCTAAAGATGTGTCTTCACACCATAAAGTAATCGGAAAAGAAACGATTACTTCTTTAAGTATAGTCCAATTACTTTTTTCTGTCGAGAAATCAAGTAATCTAATCGAATACTTTTAAGCCAAAAGTAATAGTAATTGTAATGGATTACTTTTTTTAGTAATGTGTGCAAGACTGGTTTTTACACACTGCTGCGGAACGCACGTTTGGGACTGAAATGTAGCGAAGTTAAAGATCGTTCACTGATGAAGAAACATGCGCTAACTAAAGCAATTACACTTTTACAATGTTTATTAAGGCACATACTATTCGGTACGACCGAAATAACCAAAGTGTTCCGTGTTATTTTCCGGTGAAGAGACAAAACGCACGCGCGTTTTCCCATAGGAATGCACAGGAGCACCGCAAAAGTAGACTGGTTGCTGTCTGCTTAAATTTCCGTCACGGAAGTCGCATAGACACTGGCGCTAGTTGAACCTCTAGAGTACATTATAACAACTCTACGTACAAGGCTATGTTCGTGGTAACTGTAGTCTTTCTGATCGCGCGACAACCCCGCCCTAAGTCTGCGCGAGCAGAGCACGAGGCGGCATGAGCTGTCTTGAGCTGGCGTCTGCCTTCTATGAACTGCTGTTATGGCGATGTCACGCATCCGTGGAACGCCTGGTGAGATTTGTATCTTGCGTGCTTCCTAACTCGTCGTAAGTAAAGGTACGTGTTTTGGTGCTGGAAATGTTCAGCTGTATTCCTGTGCTTCTCTTCTTAAGGTGTAACAAATAAGTTCATTGATTCCTAGCAGAATCTTCAACATTTGGTTATGTTTACCAAATACTACTAAAGACCAACCTCCATGGGGCGAATATCCTGCGAAAAATCGACTAATTTTGCTAATGACTTTTGCTGTGCGCGTGGCACTGCTACGTCGCGCGCAAGGCGAGCGTGCCGTCGGGCGACGCACGTCAGTTATTTGTAGCATAATTGGCTGCATCGAGTTCAGCCCTTATTGGTTAAACGGGTAGCCCGGCGACTTTCTGAGGTACCCCAACTAGCAATATATTCTGAATCCCCGGCGTTTGTCCTTTTCGGTATGTTATTTAGTTTCGCGAAATTCATAATACTTATTGTGAAATCGGCAAATTAAAACCGTTGCGAAAACCAACGCTAAAATATTCCGCCACTTTCCGGTGCCGTGACTTATGTGGAAGGCAGGCTTGCTAGTCAAGCAACCAGCCGAAAAAATGAACTGCCAAGAATTTGTTCCGCACTGTTGCGCCGGTATTAAAGCGAGCTTCCCAAACATTCATTTCACATAATGAAACTGCTTGGAATTAGTGGGGACCAAATTCTACACTACGAACAGTGAACCCATGCCTTCCACTGACGTCACTGTTTCGTTGTTGCCAGTAGAGCCTCTAAGTTTGCAAAACACGGTAACGACTAAAATTGTAAATTCAATAAATTCGCAAAAAAAAAATATTTTGTCAACGTATTTAAGATACTATTTAAGCGATGTTCGTTAGTGTGTTTAGCAAATTTTCAGGCTAATCGGGGACCATGAAAAAATCGTCCGGGTGCCCCTTTAAGCAGGTAATGGGTACTGTTAGGCTTAAAGTATCGGTTATGTAACTTCCCTTTTTGCTTAACAATATAAAGTACATTCGTAAAGCAGACGTCGCACTCCATCTATACATCAAGACGCACGTTCGGCAAATACGCCGCAATGTAATGCGCTTACGTCTTGCGAAAGCAGTGCGGAGGCACAGCCGGTTGAGCGTGATTTTGTTTTGTGTGTATGAATCACCGGCCACATAAAACGCCGAATTACATTACTCCGTGATTGTCGTAAAGCTATTTGTAATGGTAATGGGAGGGGGGGATTGTGCAAAAGTAGCATAATTTCGCGACCTCAAAACGAGCTGCAATTCATCGGTCAGGGAAGATGAGTATAAAAGTTGCGATTTTTCTATCGGCTTAGACAGTGGCTTGGGACACTAAATGTGCCGTAAACACCAACGAAAAAAGTGCTTTTCTGCAGATATAGAAAAACGTTTTCAATAGTTTTTTTTTCACTAACCCCGACGGTGAAAACAAAAAGAAAAAACCCTGATGAATAGCCCAGAGTCAAAAGTGCCATACTGTAAGACACAAACAAACAATGTGTGCCTCTCTTCATTAAGTGCAAAATTTGTTGATGAGCCCGCTTTGCCGACAAAGTGCGAATCACTTAGCAAGAACACAAAATTTTGCATTAGTAGTTTTTTTTTTTTTTTACCGTGTAATTAACGAAATTAGGAGGGATCACGTCTTCAAGCAAACCGTGTAGCGCTCTTTGGGCATAATACGTAAAATTACACAGGTATGTTTGCAGCTTCTTCTAGAACGCAATGCGAATACCAAACCTCATAACAGTAGTTTCCGTCCTCTCCATAGCACGGATGCTTTTCAGAACCCTCCGAAGAAATACACTTTTCCCAGCCTTGTCTTCATTCCTTGTTACTTTAATGATATCGCTGGTAACTGATGTTCAAGCGCCCATTCCCGAGGAAGCAAACCTAATTGTGCAATAGATTGTGCTTAATACTGATTTACACATTTTCGTTTGGTTACAACCGAGTACATTGTGCAGCCTCATGCTTCCTTGTGATCGCTAGCAAGAGAACATACTGGCGGCATCTCTTGGGTGGCAATGAATACTTGTAACTTCAGTATATTTCCTAATTGTTTTGCGCATGATTCTTTTTGCTATGGTCCTGAAAAACGGTTGGCAATGCTGTAAACGACAATATCCTAGAGATAGCACAGCGTTTGATCTCGTGAATACTGTGAAACTTCGCTATATGCAGTTCCACCTCTACATCATAGATGGCGCCAGCATACTAATGCGTTTTATTGTCGTAAACGTGAAAAATGCTGCACAGCCCTTACCGGCTGCAATTAAACGCGAGTGTGTGAACCAGTCTTTACTTCACCGAGATCTGTAGCTACGAGCTTGCTTAAAACCCCACCAGTCGGGGATATTCCTATTACGTCATGATTCAGCTCACTCCTACACTGCACCATCACTGCGTGCTGTGTGCGCGCACGGAGGCGTATGCTCTGGAGCACGCAGTTGGTGAGCAAATGATAAATTGTCATGGAAAGTATTTTACTCTCTGTGTGCTCTACTAAGCAAACGTGTGAAGGGATTTGGCTCTTTGAAGCAGCGTTATCTGCAAAAGCTTTGTACTGACAGCGGGCGCTCTTTCACCGAGTATCGGCGAACTTGGTTTGATGCTCAGCGACGTCCCGAGGATAGAATATATATAGAACTATATAAGTGTCAAATTCAAATTCAAAATTAGTTTATTTTGTCTTTAAACGCGTAGAGGCAACAGGGGCGAGAAATCAACATGTGGTGCCTTGACCAAGCACACGCCTTTTTCTCGGCAGAGGCAGATACACGACAAAATAATGAAATCAAACAAATTACATTCTTTCCACAGCAGAGTTTAAAAAAAATCAAGTGAATACAGAACTCACGAATAAGTAAAGGGACTCAGATTAAAAAAAATGTTCGACGCTCAATGGGATTTATTTGATAGAAATGCGGTAGCATATGCTCGTTTTGACCCCCTTACACCCTTTTCCATTTGTTTGGGACCTCTTCCCATTCGTTTATTACTGCTTTCCTGGCATTTATTACCCCTTTTCACTCGTTTATGCCCCCCTTCGAATCGTTTGGGATTTGTTTTAAATATATGTTCACTCCCTTTATAATTCGTGGAAAGAACCACATCCATCAAAGGAGCGGCAACTGAGCTGGGCCGCATTCCAAAGTGGCGCAGCGCCTACTCGTCTTTGGCTCCGCGCCAGCTGTGGGACCCTCGTATGGGTCCGAAGCGGTGACGTAACCGCGCGTCATCCTCTCTCTCTCCTCACCGCCGACACGACACCTCCCCACTACCCCACTCTCCTTGTGACGTCAGGCATGTCGCTGACAAACGGGCGGACGGACTGGCACCAGTGCTGTGGAAAGGGCACCCCCCCCCCCCCCCCATTCCATTCCAATTCCATTCCGGGGAATTAGAGTTTTCGATAATTCAATTCCTTTCAATTCCTAGGAATGGAGACACTGGGCCCATACCCACTCATGGAATGGCTCAATCGTTCCATTCCATCCCTTTAATTCCTAAACGTAAAAATTGGCACTTGACAGCTACATTGTGTTGCCGGCAAAAGTAGCACAAAGATGACATTATCAAATGCAGAGACAATTACTAAAAAAATGCTCAATTCCTAAAGAAAGCACTGATTCTACTAAGCGGACTGCTGGTATCACAAAGTGTTTATTTACAATGTACAGAAAACATCGAGAAAGCCTTTTGATATGCACGTTGCTCGCAACAAACAGCAAAACTTAAGTTACTCATTTTCTTTTCTTTTTTTTTGCATTTGACTTTTAGGCCATACGCGGCCAGCGCGTTTGTTTGATAAGACCATAAAAATATCCAGTTAGTGCGTGGCGCAGGAATGAGCTATATTACTGTATCCTTCAAATACAGCAACACGGCTAGTACGCTGCTGAAAGCGACTCCATGCACAGCGGCAAGAACACATCCTCTGGTAAAATACAACCTCTGCGGCGCAGCACGAGGGACCGTATAGAGACTACGTCACGAAACCTGTTTTAAAACGCATAAGTTCACGCTTGCTTTACGAATCTCGATATTTCTTATAGTAGTCAATTCAATTTTTGGCTGGTTAGCCTGCCCTTTTCCACCATTCGCATACTCATTCTCGTGTTTCCTCTTCAGATGGCGAATAAAGTTCGATGATATACGCCGACTGCACCGTGTATAGTTTCGTTGCACAACTTTCAGCGTGCAGCTTGTTTATTTTCTTCGCGACTTATGTCGAAAAATGTCCCGTACGAAAATGTCAGATCGGAGCGGTTCCAGTTCGGATCCGCGGGGTTCTAAACTTGTGGACATTTCCGATCCGCGCGATTCTGGGTGTAACCAGTCGAATCCAGTGAGACGCAACGCACTGGAATCGCACGGTGATCGGTGAATCCGATCCGCTCCCCTTGTTCCAGGAGGGTCTGTTCCCAGCCAGCGGGCGCGCATATGCGTGACTGGAGGAGGGGAGGGAGGGGGGGGGGGGGGGGATGGCGGAGAACTTTCGCGGTCTCTCGCGTTTCCCGTGTTAGGGACAGGCGCACCCGCTACGCAAGCGCTGCGAGCGGGCGTTCTCCGCACGCGCGCCTAGCTTTGTGTCCGAGTCAGTTTAGTTTGTTCTTCGCTCTCGTCACACGCTCGGTGGGCGCTCGACCGGCTGCGACGTTCGCGCTGCGGGCGCACGGATACTGACGCGCCTATCGTTGCCCTGGAAGGGTATCCACTGACCTCGGCTTTGAATCTTTATTTAGTGTGAAGCTGCCGACCCATTGCACTTTGGCTCGGCATCTAAATGCGCTTGGCGCTGATGTGTTTGGTGACAATACTTGGACAGCTCGAATACCGCTTGCCCGCCGAAACTTTCCGATGGACTCCAACACTGGATACTGTGCTTGTGCGTGCTGTGTGTGTGTGTTCCGTGCACCGTGCTTGGTGACGACGCGCGCCTTGCATTCATTGTCTGTTGCAGTCAGCGGCAGCGCTTCGAGAGTTTCGGTTCTTCTCCGCCCCCGTCGGACTGCCGGCCGGCGGCGACGTTCGCGCTGCGGGCGCACGGATACCGACGCGCCCATCGTTGCTCTGGATGGATACCCACGTACCTCGGCTTTGAATCTTTATATAGTGTGAAACTGCCGACCCACTGCAGTTTAGCTTGGCATCTGTATGCGCTGGTGTGCTTGGTGACAATACTTGGACAACTCGGATACCGCTTGCCCGCCGGAACTTCCAGATGCACTCAACACTGGATACTGTGCTTGTGCGTGCTGTGTGTGTGTTCCGTGCACTGTGTTTAATGACGACGCGACGACGCCTGGACGACCATGTGCGCCGCCATAATTACCGCTGCGCTCAAAACTGGACTCTACAGAAGTCTTTCGTGCGATGCCCTGAGCCGTTACAAGCGAGAGATCGTCGCGATTTCAGACCCAGTCCGCCGGGGTCTGAAATCGCGACGATCTCTCGGTTGTAACGGCTAGGGGCATAAAGCGAAATTTTTTTTGTAGAGTCCAGTGGTGAGCGAAGCGGGAATTCCGGCGGTGCACCGCCTGGGTTTAAAATTAGAGCTGGAAATACGCGGTTCCAGGCTGGATACAAACTGGTGCCCCAATTTTCGGTCTAGACGGACCCGGCATTTTTCATTCCGGCCTGAATCTGACATTTTCGTACGGGGTCTTCCACGATGCCATGACTCGACCTGTATTTATCTTGTCTTCTCGTACGAATTGTGATGTTCCTCTTCGCGCTGATCAAGTGGCGGTTTCAGGCAGCAGACAGTAGCACCCGATTCATTCTTCTACCTCGGTGTCGGTATTTCGCGTTGTGGCGACGGCAGTCAGCGTTGACAGAGCACTTTACATCAAGATACAATTAACGGGGTAATACTGCACCGTCCAAATTGACATTCCCCGTGTTTCCTCAACAATACCGTCCAACTGACTTCTCACCGCCTCAAACAGGGTTCAGGCCAAGGAACACACATGCAGACCGGACAGCGGAGACGCGCGGAAGCCAAAGCCTCAGTGGCAGCTAGCACCCAGCTCTCCTCAGTTGCCCTCACAGCAACGGTCGCGCCTCGTCTGGCGCGGGACGGTCTTTCTGCAGGTCTAGAGTTTGGTCATACCAAGAGCGGTGACGATAGTTCACTTCACCTTACGATGAACCTCAACAGACAGCACGAGAGTCATCGAAACCAATCCAGTGCCATCTGAGTGTCGCGTGACCCTGCAGTCCCGCTCACGGTGCTGGATTGCCTAGGGTGACTCGTAGCGTTCGCAGCAGTCCATCGCAAGGTGAAACGAAGTATGCAGAGACTAAAGTCAAAGGAAATGAGCGGGAATCCGCTAGCTTGCTTGTAACCCCAACCCACTAAAACATATAACACTGAAAACAAGCATCGGAACAAAGAACAAGTAAAAGGCGGACTTACACTACAAATGCAGTATAAAAAAGCAAGTTTCGGAGCAAAGCGCAAAAGGAGAAGAGGGAAGTGAATCTCGCTTTGGTTTTGATGCCGAAGCAGACCCACATTTCGCACTTCAAAGCAGTGCGCACGAATGAACGTGGAAGGCAGCAGGGTTGGCTGCCTGCTACACAACGCTCCTCGAATTATAAGAAAACAATACCTGATCATCTTTCGGCGGCGCCCGAGTCAACGAGTTATCAGAGCTCCGCGAGTTATGAGTCGCTTCCGCTACCAGATCTCAGTCTGTGCGCGCACGTGCATTCTACAAACCGTTGCAACAACAACAAAAGAAGCATGACAAGAAGTACGATGAGGAGTTGTGCATGGCGGTTTCTTCGCCGCTCCCTTTTCTTTTGCTTAATGCTTGGTATCTTGTTTCGCTCTGGTGCAACGCCAACGAAGCCCGACGCCTGCGCGTTCGTGAAAGGCGCCACGTTACCCCCCTTTCCCCCTTTGCTCTTTGATTTGACGCGTGTTTTTTGTATTGCTTTTTTTTTTCTTTTGCGTATAAGTCTGTTAGGGCTCCACGCGGGCTAGCAATTTTCAGCTCATTTTATTTCTGAGTAACTGACTCGCTGACTGGTTCGGTGTAGCTAATCGTAAACACAAAAAAAAAAAAGAAGAATTGTGCCCATTCTATTCCCATTCCATTCCGGGCAAAAGGCACCTAATTCCATTCCCATTCCATTCCCCTCAACGTTTCCGCCATTCCATTTCCATTCCATTCCGGGGTCGTAAAAATGCGGAATGATTCCGGAATCATTCCAACTCTGGAGTGGCAACTCCGCAACACTGACTGGCACCGGCGGGTTTTCGAGAAAAAGAGCATTCTAATGCTCTGTTTCGCATTAAACGCAATAATAATTAAGGTCAGCTAGTTAGTTAGACATGCTAAATATAATATGAAGCGTAAATGACAGACGAGGGCCATGAAGAATGCTATCCTCGTCATCACAAACGTCAGAACACCGAGCTCTGCATGGTTAAAATGATTAGTGAGTAGACGCAAAGCCAGCCGCCTTTGTCTTCACTTACCCTTCGAGTGCATCTGAACACAAACGCGGAACGCTGGACGCCGGCGATTGGCAATCGAACGTGTTCGAAGTGTGAGCAGAGACAAAGAAGGTTAGCTTTGCGTCTACTCACTCATCATTCCAACCAGAGCTCGGAGCTCTGGCGTCCCCGAAAGATCCCGTCTCATCCTCACCCTCAATGTCTTGTTGCATAGATAGTGACTTAATGAGAACTGCGGGGTGCATCTTTCAAATGCCCGGCCTTCAGCACATGCTTCGTGCCTTCTGTCGTGCTTTGGTTGCGCGCGTGAGCTCGAGGAGCTCGAGACGCCGAGGCGTTGTGAAAAGTAGGGAAGCTCGCGCCGGAGGCGGGACAGCTGGAGCTCCTCCCTGCCGTTCTCACTCTGTCGGGGGCTATAGACCAGTGTCTGCTCGGTTCCATGGGCGCCGCCGTGTTTGTTTATGCTGACGCCGTGACACAGTAGGAAGACTGCGCTTTTTGCGAGACTCCGTTTTTTTCTGTTTTTTTTTTTAGAAACCTTCGCACATATTGTAATGCATGAACGTCACAAATGTATAATCACGGAACTCCGAGGAGAAGACCGATGCGAAGGTTGCTGTAATAAGCATACAACTTGTTTTATGCGTAGCCCCTCTCTCCCCAAGAGTCTGCTTTTAAGATTATTATTTTCCATTTTTATCGCTGGGGGCTAGGATTTCGGACGCTGGTCTGTAGACAACACTACGATATATTTTTATATAATTATCTTAATTATTCTAAATCTTTATCCGTTTTTCTGTGCTATTATTGGTCACTCAGCCTATCCGTTTACCTGTTATAATCTTCTCGTTTCTTTTTTATGTTTTTTATGAATATTGATTTGGGCACATGACGTAGCCGTACACACATTCCATTCTCTCCTGTGGTACTAGCTTCCCTTCCTTGACAATTTTCAGGAACTCGGTTGTAACCTGGGACGCAAACAGCACGTTGTTTTCATCAGGATAATGAATGCTTTGTTCAATATTTCCGTTTATCCGGTGCATTGCTTTCAAGCAACATCAAGTTTCAAAATACGCAATCCCTCGCAGAAATTTGCCCTTCACTAGGTTCTAGAGTCCAATAATATGGAATGTAATTTTTCTTTTTTTTTTCGCATTCATGCGGCCGTATTTGAAATGAGACAGCACTCCAAATTCGAAAGCTGCGTCGCCGGGATAAGCGTATCCGTCGCATTCGACAAAACCGACGACGCAGCAATCGGCAACTTAACTATTAATGGACGGGGAAACCTTTGGACTGCAGTACAATGAATGTCGCACGCATGAAGTCAATTGCGAGCTTTAAAAAACAAAAATGGCAGGAATGTACATATTTTGTTTAGTGAAATCGACGCAGCAATCAACAATCATGACGGCTGGCGGTGAGAGGCTGCTTCAAAATATCAAAAATACTCGCAAAAAAAACAAAAAGCGCACAAAATAGAAGTGGTGCCCTATATACATCAGGTTTCCTACAACTGGATGGAGGTAGCGAACATGCCCAACGTTTAAATAGCTTTTTCTGTGCCACGCAAACTTGCGGGCCTTTGTTCGAGGGTTTCCTCTAAAAACGAAAAGCAAAACAGATGTGGTTGCAACAAAAAGCATGCCATACCATATATGAAACTCCACAGCAGTTGTGTACGAGATTCCGTGCACCTGTGGAAAAGCCTACATTGATCAAACGGGACGCTGCGACAATGATCCATCCGTTACCGATAAAAAAAAAAAAAAAAAAAAAGTGCACTTGCTTGTGCATTGTGAAGCATGTATGTGTGCTCCACGACTTCACGAGATGAGATCCCGGGCAGAAGTAGATATTGCGGTTAGAAAGCTGATGGAAGTGTTTTATGTAAAGAGGGGAAAGGCATGGTGTTAGCGACACTTCGGTATTTTTGTTGAACAGAGAATTTTAATTTTTATTTGGGTGGATACAGCCATTTTAAAACGCCAGGGTTTTTCCTGTCCTTTTATGTTTTTTCATCTTTTTATGGTCAAGCACTGCAGAGCAACTTTACGCTCATTACATGTCGTGTTTTAATGAAATACTGAACGGAAATTTCGAGCTTACAAAACAAAGGTGGACTGATAGGCGGGACGCTTCAAAAGCCAAAAACATCGCTCAGACAGCGAAATCTCTAACGGAACGCCGTGTTTTTGGAAAAGAAGTGCACGATTGAACACGGCTGACGAGGCCGACGGGACAAATCACGTCGCGATTCTCATTCCCTGTCCCCTTGCTTGAAGGGAAGGGAGGACGCCTCCCCTTATTCTCGACTGTTGCAGGAGGATCGTTTGATCGCGCCCTTCTTTTCCAAAAGCACGGCCATCCGTTTCAGATATCGGTGTGTGAGTGATGTTTTGGAGTTCGCAGAGGCACGTTCAAAGCTCCTGCGGCTTTATATTGCGAAAAAAGAAAATCGGTTCAGTATCCCTTTAAGCCTCGTCGTCGGCGCTGCTCGGCGTGTTCTACTGTGGTTCGACTGGAGCTTTTCGCGACGCAGAGCAATTGCTAATGTGAAAAATTGTAGGCCTTCCAAATTTGGACTAATGCCTCTCGTGTGTGTGGTCTCCTTCACTTAGAATGTTCGCGTGTTTTCTGGGAGATTATATGATTTGTGCTGAGGCCGAGTAGCGCGCCCCCGTCAGCCCTGTCCTCGGCGCTGTTCGCCACGTATACTAGTGGAGTTCGACTGGAGCTTTTCGCGAAGCGGAACAATTGGCAATGTGAAAAATTGTAGTTCTGCCTTTGGACGAATGCCTCTAGAGTGTGTGCTATTCTCTGCTTTCAATATTCGCGTGTTTTTGAGGGGATTATTTGATTAATATCGACTTCTCCCTCCCCTCCCCCTTCCTAGTACCTAGTACTTAAAGGGCCTCTAAAACGCCCCCCCCCCCCCCCAAAAAAAAAAAAAAAAAAAATTTTTTTTTCATGTTAGGCGTTAAAATGGAGTATCAGGATATCACCAAAGAATTGTTTCACATTAGAGTTGCGTAGAGTTTGTATAGACAGACAAAGAACTTTATTGAGGTCCTGAGAAGCGCTGCCCTTAGGGCAGCACCGCGGGCCGCTCCCACGTGGGGACGGGGAGGCCTAGCCTCACCGCCGCATCGTGGGCTCTCTGGACAGCCCGGAGTTGTGGGAGAAGCTCGGAACTCGTGATGGCAGAGCTCCACTCCTCCTCGGTGACTTGATTGGGCCCCCGTAACGAGGGGCACCGCCAGAGCATGTGATCCAAGCTGCTGACCGACCCGCAGTCCGGGCAGGTAGACTTGAAGGTATCCGGATCAATAATGCTGAAGAAAGCTAAACTGGGATATGATCTAGTCTGCAACATTCTTAGTGTGATTGCCTGAGACCTGGAGAGTTTACCGTGCGGGGGCGGAAAAGTCCGCCTGCCCATTCGATAGTGCGTGGTGACTTCGTTAAAGGTGAATAAGATGTCTTTAAATTCCACGTAGTCACCCTGCAGATCGGCGTCCTTCCCGGCGCGGAGGGTTAGAGCGCGCGCCCGAGAGTTAGCAGTATCGTTGAGTTTGGTAAGGGAATCTAGCTGAGAATCGAGATGTGCCGGAAACCAAGTAATGGTGTGCGGGGAGATAATCTTATTGCCAAGAATTTTAGAGGCTTCGTCAGAAATGAAGTTAGAAGCAAAAGCCCGAACCGCCGATCTAGAGTCTGTGTAGATGTGCGATCTACTATTGTCCAGGAGGGCGAGAGCTATGGTCGCGTGTTCGGCCCTCGAAGGAGTAGAATCTTTGAAGGATGCGGAATTGTGGATCGAACCCTGGTGATCGATGGCAACGGAAGCGAACCTGGCCGAGCGGCCATACTGTGCGGCATCCACGAAGCAAGCCGAGCGAGGTTCGTCCCTAACCTTGTAAACATAGAAATAAAACAGCGCAAACAAACACAAGGACAAGTAGAAGGAGGGACATGACAGAGAGGATATCCTACATGCTGGATTCTTCTTCTTTTATTTTTCATTTCTTGTTTTCTTATGTTGAAATGTTTTAAAAAGATGAGAAAGAAAGTAAGTCGTGAGTCAGCGCTGTGTCTGTGTCCCTCCTTCTACTTGTCCTTGTGTTTGTTTGCGCTGTTTTATTTCTATGTTTACAATGCATCACCGACTAGCCCACCTCCAAACATTACTGTCGTCCCTAACCTGTCTGAGAAGCGCGACGGCCCTGGCTCTGCGTCGGCCGACATTGTGCTGTGGATGAACGTTACGAGGAAAAGGAGAGGTCTGAATGCTGGCCCTTTGGGCGTCAGAAAGCTGATGTCGCCGCTCCGCAACGAGCGTGGGGTTGAGGCCGAGTATGGCCAAAATCTTCCTTCCGGCCGGCGAAGACGACAGCCGAGCTACCTGGGCAGTTTCCTGTGCCTCGATGATTTCTTCCAGGGTGTTGTGAGCCCCTAGCTGCATGAGTCGCTCGGTGCTGGCTTGCATGGGAATGCCCAGCACCCTCTTTATGCTCTTTCGAATTAGCGTGTCCAACTTCTTTTTCTCGTAACCGTGCCAGCAGTGCATGGCCGCCACGTACGTGATGTGGCTCATGAGGAAGGCGTGAAAAAGCCTCAGGAGGTTGTCTTCTCTGAGACCTCTCCGTCTGTTGGAGACTCTGTTGATTAACCTGATCATGTTCTCCGTCTTCGTGGTGATTTTGTTAATCGTTCGACTGTTACTGCCATTCGACTCTACCAGCATGCCAAGCACTCTAAGGACGTCCACCCTGAGAATGGGATTACCGGTACTCGTGTGGATCGTTATGTCTACTTCGGACAGTGGCATCCAGCCTTTTGGTTTGGGACCCCTCCTTACAGGCCTGTATAGGAGCAGCTCCGACTTGCTCGAGGACCACTAAAGGCCCGTGTTGGTGAGACAGTGTTCTGTTTGGTCAAGGGCTTCCTGAAGGGCAGTTTCGACCTCGCCCTCACTACCGCCGACACACCAGATGGTGATGTCGTCGGCGTAGAGAGTGTGATTGATGCCTTCAACTGTGGAGAGTTGTTTAGATAGCTTGCACATGGCAATATTGAATAAGAGCGGGGAGATTACCGCACCCTGTGGCGTACCTTTTGGGCCCAGCTCCACGGGGTCGGACCTAAGATCGCCAATCTTGAGCGTGGCTTTCCTGGATCGTAGAAACGAACTAACAAACTTGTGAAACGTGTCGCCCAGTCCGAGCTCCGAAATGGAGTCCAGGATGTGCGCGTGGGTGATGTTGTCGAAGGCTTTTTCTAAATCGAGGCCTAGGATAGCCCTGACATCCCTCGTCTTCCTGTTAAAGATTTGGTGTTTGAGTAGCTTCATTGCGTCCTGCGTAGACAGGGACGGGCTGACACCAATCATGTTGTACGGGAAGAGATTCTTCCCCTCGATGTGCCTTGATATGCGGTTGTGTATAACGTGCTCTGCCACCTTGCCCACACAGGACTAGAGTTTGTATAAAAAAAATAGAAATACGAAGCCAATTCAAAGTTCCCGCCAGTGCACTGTTACGTAACAGTGTACCGCCAGAGGTCGGGGCGATCAGAGGGAGGCATCGCCGGAAGTCACGTGAGTTGTATCACTCCTCGTGCTTATTGCGACCGCGCGTAATATCGTTTTTATATTTTTGTTGTTCTCCGCACCTGCGCGAGCAATCCAAGCATACAAGGTTCCTTTATTTGCTTTTCATCGTTTAATGTTGCTGTAACGGTAGAAGAAGAGGAGTCAGTGAACCCATTAAGCAAGTTCTGCTCATGTTCTAGACAAAACACATACTTTATACTGGACGTTTACTTGTACTTGGTACACGCACCAGTTCGTATTCTTTAGACAATAAACATCGTCAGCCTGGAGAGTATCCGATGATTCGACGACCTCGGTATCTGAACCTTCAGCAATGCGATAGTGCGTGTCGTATGCTACACATCCTAATTTCTGCGGGTGTTCTCATTTTTATTTTCAAAACTCGATAGCTTGCTTTGTGCCCAGTATGGCTCTGTACTATCGGACTGATGGCATGCACTCGTGCACTGGCTTGTACTCGCAACGTTTTCATCATTGACCTCCATCACGTCGATCTACTGACTCTTCGTCCTCAACTTTTACAGCGCGCAAACTAATAGGCCTCCTGCGCTGAAGCTTTGAACAAACTGTAGCGCTCTCATTTTGGGTAGTACAAGCTCTCCTGATTCAGCCTCGCACTACTTATGGCAAGTTAGTTGAGCTTTTTTAATACTGCCTGGTGCTGAAGAACTAAAAAACACCTTATGGCGCCAGAAATCGGCCAGACTCAACGCCGCAAGAGAATCAAAAGTGCCAAATTCATGACACCACCGCTTGGGTACGCGTCTCTTATCTCTGGGTGGTGACGTCAAAACACCTGTGACGCGACACTTTAATTTTTCTTCTTCTTTGTCATGTCTACTTTGGAACGCGTGGAACGGCAGTTCTTGGCTCACGCACTTAGCGTCTTAGCTTTGACGGCGTTCGAATTTTTGTTGTTTCTTTGTATTTTTATCGTGATCTCGCGCTCCGCACCAGAGCTGGCACGCTTCTGCATGCGTGACAGTTTTGAGGCGCTAAAGATTGTACTAACCAAAACAAGGCCTAAGAAGTCCCTTTTCGCAGTACCCCCTGGGCAACACCGGAGGCCCATGGCCACTTCCACAGGTCGTTTTGGAGCGCACCGGGATCGACTTTTCTGGAGCGAGCCTATTTACTGGGCGATCGGGATCGAGACCGGCGTGTTTCACAGGTCGTTTTGAACTAGCTCCCGCTCCAGTTCTCGATCTGGATCCGAGGAAAGTCGCTCCCACGATTTCGGCGGATTCAACCGGAAGCCAGCCGGGCCAGTCTTCAGCGCACACACGTGACTTCCTTTCTCGTGGGGCATCTCGCCTGATCTCGCCCATCTGACCTCAGAAGCAGAAATGCTATTTCTGCGAAAGTGCACCAAAACAATCAAACCAAAACACAAATCATATTGATAATTAGTAAAAAAAAAAAAAAAGACGGCACATTAGGTTAGGGTGTTTAAAGTACCCCCCCCCCCCCCCGCCCCCCCCCCCCCCCCCCCCTCCTATACTAAAGGCCACTACTCTCCATTTATCTATCCGAGTTATGATCTCATCACGGTGGCTCCGCCTCCGTCCCCCAATGTACCTCCGAAAAGGGCGACGCCTTCCCCTCTGCCAACGAGGTTGGCCGCGTCCCTGTTTTCTGCTGTTCACTCGCACCCGCAGCTAGCGCCTTCCAATCATCGCTCACGTTCCAAAATGTGACGCGAGGCTTCTATGACAGGCATTTTGACCTCTGTTTGCATAAGCTGGATAAATGCGCATTCACCGTCTCGATCCACATCCGTCTAGGAACTTGAATGAGATGCGCTTTCCTAGCACTGTATTCCGTTTACATGACAGCATTAAGTGCGACGACCGAATTCGATGCGGTCGCATTCATTTAAACTCGGCTATATTGTAAATTGAGAGGGTCAGCCCCGGGGGGGCGGGGCGGGTTGGATTGGTTTGCTTTGCAATTGTATTTGAATACCGGGAATACAGAGGAAAATTAATACGCACCTATCTAAAAGTTATGTATCGCGATACAGTAATATAAACACGAAGTATTTTTGAAACACTATCGCGATTCATTTGTGTCCCGATACTGCCAATCCTGCTATGCAACATGTGTTTTAGGAAGTGCCGTTCACGTGCGGTTTTTCTAAAGACATTTTCGAAACACATTCTACAATATTATATATAGCAGAAATGCCAATTCACGTGCGTAGGAAGTCTTTATTTAGGCGCTTCTGCTGTCAAGCTGTAGGCGTCAGGGGACCAGATTAACGCTTTGCCGGGTAGCAGTTACCGCTCAAAACGCTTCACGGCAGCATTCCTCTGCGTCATTCTCAGAGCACCATTGCTGAAAAGAGGCTTGATAAATTTTCTGGTGATTAGTTCCAGGAGATGTTGCCAGTTATCTTTCTCCTGGTTCCCACGACGTCGTCGTCGTCACGTGGTGGGAAGCCAGCGCCTCTCGCGGCCGTTTGAGGAGAGGGTATGGCAGGAGGCGCGGCGCGACAGGCATCCAGTCAGAGGAGGCGTTGTTTACACGGAACATGTGCCGGTGGCAGGGTTGACAGCGTGAGCCCTGGAACTGAGTGGTTTCTACTTTTTGTATTACCGCAGTCTAATCAAGCGGTTTTTACCCTTGACGACAATGCTTTCATTCTTAAAATATCGACAAAAGCGAAAAAAAAAAAAAAAATCTGTGATTCTTTGTGAACTGTACCGTCTGAAGTTCTCCGTCACTCTATCGAGGAGCTGACGTCATCGTGCAGCATCGCAAAAGCGTGGCGTCTTTGTCGCGTGGTGTGCACTCCGCAAAGAAATCTCGGCGATTTCTCCCCGTTCGAATGCTGCTCAAAGTGTATTCTAAGGGCGGAAAAATCACAGGAACGAGGCTCGAGGAGTTTCACCGCTAAAGCGGTTTCCACACGAGGGCGAAATCCCCAGCGCGTCCATCACGGGACGAAAGCATTAGGTTTTTAACATGAGGCGCTATGGACGTCGGCTACGCGGCGGAGTGAATGAGAGATCCTCGGCCAGCACAAACGATTTTAGTTTGGCGACGGATCAGTTTATTTTCAAGTATATTTTGTCCTAAATCCATTTCGTGCTAAATGGAGAGTTCGCTATACTCGTTCGCAGATTTGTCAAGTGTGGAAACCGCTAAATTTGACTGCAAGTTCTGACATCCCCCCCCCCCCCCCCCCTCTCCCGGATCCTCGTTGGCGTGAATCGAGACCAGGTGCCGACGAAGCTGAGGAGGAAATTGCGCCTGCTGTCGACGTCATGCACATCCCTGCGCCGATTACTCCCTCGTGTGAATGGCGCTTTATGAAATCGCCCGTCGTTTGTCTCGCAAAGCTAGCACGGGAAAATATGATACCTGTTGCATGGTTTGTAATTATGAATTTCCATTGCAAAATTGAGTTGGTCAGTCTAACAAGAATCTTGCTGCAACGCCCCTGGGCACTGCGGAGTAATTAATAAATAATGAAAAATAAAGGAAACAACTCTTTTTAACGTCCATCTTATGTTGGTGAGTGAAAATAAAATTATGGTATATACCCGACCCGAGTCTTGGAACTTCCATTATTGCCTCTTTTTCCCTTTGTGGAAAAGCAAAACGGTCAATTTTGTCCGTTTTGGCGTTTCTTTCTGTACGCCTGAAACACTTGCCCGTCGAATACGCTAATATGGTCGTCACTTGACGTAGTGACATGTCGCATTATATGACCGCCAACTGACCTTGCTGAATTTCGCGAATAACATCGATTTCGTGTCGCCTTTCATGTAAATCATCAATGCCAACAGCAATTGAGTGCTCCTTGTCTTTTTGAGCACTGCTTGCGTTTTCTCAAGAGTCAGAGACTTGCACGACAAAACATCCGACAAGCACTACGATGCGTTAGATAGCCCAAGCTTTGGCGGTGCGAAAATAACATACCTGTAAAAAGAGAGGCCATGATCCCACGTAATAATTTTCGCACACGTCATACGAGGGATCCGCCGTTCCGTCGTGCATATGTCTGATGCTTTAGTTAACCGCTTGATTAAGATGGAAGTAATATTGATAGGAATAGTTGTCAAATATGCATTTATTAAAAGGTAAAGCTACAACCTACTTCTTGTTGTTATTCATCTGCCGGAAATAAGTGGATGCTTTTTGCTAGGGCAGAAGGAGAAGGGGGAATGGGGGCATTTGTGTTAAAACATTTCTCTAGTAATGCGAGAGACTTCTCCACACATGATTTTCTCCCGCTCCAGGTACGGACTTGAGCCGTCGTTCCAGTCGTGCACCATCGATTGGCGCCACAACGACTCCAGCTACAAGTCCTTCACGCTCGTGTACTTCGTTCTGGGTTTCCTGGTGCCGGCTTGCATCGTGCTCGTCTGCTATCGTACCTCGGCCATCCACATCCGGGCGCCCAAGCCCAAGACCGTGCGCAGGGACGTGACCGACGACTACTGGGCTAGCGAGGAGATGGTGACCGTGGTGAGTGGGCCGTCCACCGTACACGCCTCTCTCTCCATCTGCTGAAGCTTATCGCAATCCCCTATTGAACTTAGTCTTCGCAATCGGCTAAAAAGCTGTCCACACAGAACACACTTTTTGCTCTGCACAACATCTGTCGGAGGGCGAAGATTTACTTTCCGCTTCTGGTCCGCTTTGGGGCAGCTTTTGCGAGGGGAAAGGAATCCTTCGCTTGCGTCCTTAGAGAAGTAAAGCCTTAGAACGTGCTCATGATGGAGGATAGGACGTAGCCACTCACACACTCTATTGGCCGTTGTCGAGGCTATGGGTTTTGCTAGGGTGCCTACATGTTTCCGCTCCGCTCTAGGGTGGCGCCAACTTCTTGTTACCTTTTCCAGATCCTCTCCCACCGCCATTTTTTCCCACTTTTTATTTCGCTAAACGTAAACAACGTTGAGTTTCTGTAGTCTCGACACACCGGCAACACTGTGAGGCCAATTCCGTTTCCGTTCATAAGAGGAGTGGGAGGCTCAGCGGGATGGCGGTCGTCGTGGCTGTCGCTCTCTTTATTCGGGTGTTTCATATATTGAAGTTGCGAGCAAGAAGTGTGCGTTGCTTTTATCGAAACGCGAGTTCCCGCGACAAAATAGAACGCAACAGACCGGCATTGAACGCCGAAACCTCGCCGTCGGAACGAGAGCGGTGAGCGCTCCCTAGCCCTAAGGAAGATTAGCGGCGTAGTCCGAGCGCTTGACCGGCGAGTGTGACAAAATGGTCGACAGAAACAGCGGAGGTTGCCTTGGTGACGAGGTAGGCAACACTGGTTTGTCGGCAACAGGTATCAGGAACGTTGTCACCACCCTAAACAGCGGAGCCGCGGAAACATGTAGGCACCCTAGGTCTTGCTGTCAGTGTCCAGCCTCTAGAAAACCAGAAAGGGAAGAAGGCGACAGCCAAGATACAAGGAAAAAAGTCGTGCAGTTTGCCTTTCCCTCACTGAAAACGTACGCGCGCACCGAAATGTGCGCGCTTTTAAAAAAAACGTGCACGTTCTTTTTCTCTTTTCTTCTTTTTCCCGGTGCATTGTTAAAGCACGTTTTGTTTTGACATTTCTTAATGTGGCAAGCAAGTTCGTCTGCTTTTCGCGCAGGGGGTACAGTGACGTTATAGCACCGAGTACTGATTGTAATGGTAGTGGGTAGATGACAAGGATAGCTGCTTCTATCTCTACCCACTTCATCCCTCCTATCAGAACAAGTGAGCGTCGTCTTCTCCTCAGTCCTCGCGCAGAGGGAGCAGTGGCCTCTGCGTTCGGGCGACCGAAGTCGGCGTCGTCTGCTAGTCCTAGCAATTGATATCTTGACTTTTCTACCCCTTTCTGAATCCCACCAGCTTCTACAAACGGGAACTTTCTTTGAGAAAGGAAAAGGAAAATACCTCATGGGTACGTTGTTTTTTTTTTGTCGACGAGCAAGTGCCAGACGCGCTCCAACCAACAAGAAAATCACGACTGCAGGTCCGTCCACACACTTCCGTTTGCTTACGACCGAGGTCTTGTGACCTCTTACCATGAAAAAATATACTAGAACGCTGGCGCCTCCTGTGAAGTTACCATGGAACCGCATTTCACTGCAGCGAAGGTTTTAAAGTGCTTACGTAATCAAATGTACGAAAACAAATATATGTAAAGGCCGTGTTCTACGGTAACCCGATAGAAGGTTCTAGTGTGTTCTTGCCTCATAATAGATTCCAAGGGGTTGTGAGGCACTCAGTCGTGAGTATAGTCGCAAGCACTTATCACTATTCTAGTAGGCTGGATCGCGTATCCGGAGCTCGTCGGTGGCACCACCGGCGGCCATTGTTTGACACCAGGCCATACACGCAAGTCTATGGGAGGAACACACAAAAGTAGGAATATTTAAGCTTCCACGCTGCGGTAGAAGTTGAGTATTTATGATCTGCTGCGATCATTCTATCGGGTTTATGGAGATTCAATCGGTATTTTGTCAAGCGCTGTTAAATTACGCTGTTAAATGCGCTCTACAAACCTCTAGCCGCTATTTTTTTGTAGCGCGTGCAGACCGTACTCCAAGAGTTGATTTGCTTCACGCCTGCTTTGTTCTGGGTCGCACCATCTGCTTCCTGGTGGCTCTTACGCGGGACCTCCTGGAGTGCACGCCAACCAAACAGGCACATGATCTGCTAGTATTCCTTGATCAGCCCAATTCCTTCGACCGCGTTGAACACAAATATCTGTTCAGCGTCTTAGCAGCGTTTAGACTGCCTCCAAAAACACTTCTCTGTTCGAGCCTCTGTGCAGCGACACGACAAGTGAGCTGTCTGCCGAGGTAATTCCCGCAGCACGCTTCCCGGTTACGCGGAATGTTCGCAAGAGGTGCCCTTCTCTCCAGCCTTGTTAATGCTCAGCCTGGAACATTTTCTTCTGGGCCTTGATATAGTCTCTATCGTTCCTGGTCTGCCCCTCCCGACAACGGTCAGGTAAAGGAGACGGCGTACGCTGATGATGTAACCCTTTCAGTCCGTGATGGCGACAGTGTTCTTGGGGGGGGGGGGGGGGGGGGGGGGACGCTTTAGGATTTTTCTTTCACGCGTCTTTGTCCGGGACAGAGCTAAACTCCACCAAGTGCAAGATGATGTGCCATGGCGGGCCCCCGAGCGATCTCCTGCGGCCCCTCGTTGGCGCAACTGTAAAAAAACTTGGGGGTAAACTTTGATGGAGACGGCGTAGCACGTGAGACATGGTTCACGCTTGCGCGTGAATTAAACTTGTGCGTAAACGGCGTCAGGGTGTATGCTTTCCTAGTGACCGTACGGCGTTAAGGCTGGTTAAGAGTACACCTTTTCCTTGCGTTTTCTTGCGTTATGTGCAAACGGACCTTCGCCAACTTGGTTAGCGAAGGTCCGCATTTCTTTAATTAATGAAAGTACAACTCATTACACTCAAGACGTCATAGTAGGCGTTTGGAAAATTGTGGAAGGCCAATCACGGCCACGCTATTCATCGGGCACGTCAACAATGGCTACATGTTGGCCAACACTTTGATACCGGGCGACAGGATCAGAACGACAGGTGTGGCATTTCAACGAATTCTGCTGTCATTGACGGAAATAAAACTAGTCTCAGCTTAATGTCAACTTTCACAGTGTTCGTTAAAGAAAGAGATTTCTGCCAAGTTTTCACAAATAGTGTTCGCTCACTCCCTCGTGCTGTTCTTGTTGGGCGCCTTGGTAGTGGTATGAATTTGTTTTCCCTTCTATAGAAAACGTCACGAAGATGGACGGATTTGATGAATAATAAAAGAAACTTCGCAGCGATTTTTCGGCTCCCTCCCAACGTCATAACAGAAATTACTTCTGTGTTTGACAAGCCTAGAACACTGCGCGGACCACAACAAACCGGCAGTTTTGAAAAGAATGTAAAATAAAATATAAACTTGGAATTATGAAGGCTTTATTAAAGCAGCTAAGCATGTTGAGAGTAAGAGAGCAGGGCCGGGGCAAAGTAAATTATCTCGCATCAAGGGAAGCACACGGTTCCATAAGCCGAATCAGGCTCTAGAGGCAACCAAGAAAAACTTAAACAGGTCCGAAGTTTGCAATGCAACCTCAAGCTTTGTAGACCTGTATAGTTTGATCTGAAAGCCGGCATCTGCAATCGCTTTTTTTAGCACATCTTCGGTGAGGTTCGAGTGAGAAAAATCAGCTGCTCCCACGGTATAGTGTTTCACACCGAACGCGCCCATAATGACAAGCAGACCGCCAGGTTTAACGAGTGTTCCCACATTGGAGACAATCATTCGGAAAGATTCGTGGTCTGCTGCGACCGCGTCCAGGCATCCGGAGGATAGAACGACGTCGAAGGTTTCCTTGTGTTCCTCAGGGAGCACTCCGGGCTCCAGAAGGTCGCAGGGCACCACCTCGCGAATGGCTGAGCGTGTGCGTTCCATTATTTCCGACGCCCCCTTCTTGAGGTCGCTGTAAAGCAGAACAACGAAGTGGTGGTCAATGTTGCTATGATGGCTGACACTGTATACCGATGCGTGCAGAGAAATTGTAAGCATATCAGGGTGTGATGGTATAAAAGGAAAAGGGAATCGGGATTATGGGACGGTGACTGTGAGTGAAAATATTGTAATAATAAAAAAATATTTAAGGAGCGCGCTGCTGTATATACGGCCAATTTTACAGTTAGTCAATAAGGTACGGTTTACAAGTTGTCGCAGTTTTGGAGATCGCAAGCGTCTAGTTCTTGAAAAGAGGGCTTGGCGTATAGGTGTCGGGTCAGCGGCAAGCTTGGTTTGTGCTCCCAAGGGCTGGACCAGCGGTGTTGAACCAGTTCCTTTCACCGAGCCGCCTCCTGCTTCAGACCTCGAGCATAGGTTTCCACTCAATCAAACTACATTGCCGTCTCCTCTAGTATAGATTCCACAAAATGACACAGGGCTTGGGAGCTTTGTGCCTTCTTTCTTAAAGGCGGGAACTCAAAATTCTCTTCAGCGTGGCAGAAGATTCCCCCTCTTTTCTTTTTTTCCTCCTCCCCTTTCCTCCTCCATTTCCCTCCTCGCTTTTTTCGGCCTTCTCGCACGAGTGCTAATGGGCTTATTGGCCCCCCGACAAAATCTCCGTAACCCTTCAAGGTTCTCTGCTTCAATCCCAAACACCAGGGATTAGTTTGGCAGGCTGGATATGAGCGCGGAAGGGTTCGGGCTGGCTCGCTTTTCTTCTTTTTTTTTCTTTTTTTTTTTGTTTCACTCTTTTTTTGCAGTTCTAAAAAACACTCAGATAGTCAACACCAACTTGCCCAACAACAAGTTCTTTTACATTCAGATACTTCCGCATGCGGCCACACACGCTACAACACCGCATACTTATTTCGAGTGAACGAAACTTGAACATCACAGCAGAAGGAAAAAAGATGGGTATTTTTATCCGAGCTTTGAGCTCTACCCAGAGAATTGAAAATTTGTCGTTCTAACAACGGCACACTGAAGAGTGATTGTATCATTATTGTGTTTTCTTGTTTCTTGTTTTTTGTACAAACTAATAATCATGAGTAATTACAAGTCAAAGATATTGCAGTCAGAGGGACACAGTCTGACCATTTCTGGGGCATAATATATAGGTTCGTACTACAGGTGTTTTCTAGAGTGACGGCCGCCTCGTTGAAGCTACTAAGAAGAGTAAAAACAAACTTCCATAAAAACTGAAACAATTTATTGTATATTTCATCTATCTTCAGCCTTTGAAAAACATTTCTTCGTGGCCAAACGTGCATTTAGTTTCTGTCAACAAATGTAACTGAAAACTTGACACCCGACAAATATTTTGCGTATCAGCAAATAGAACGGGAAACACGGAGATAGAACCGCAAAATCACAATTTTCTTCGCGTAAAATAGTGCAACTAGCAATAGTAGCATATTATGCCATTTATTAAAAGACAGCAGGTATTACGAAGTTTTCATCCTCTTCTGTTCGCATTTGTTCGCTGATGAAGAAATGGAATGCCCAGATAGCCTCTGCAGCCCTTACATAATTAAACTGAACTAATGTGGCGATGCAGGCGAGTTGGTTATGCATGTTGAAAGTAGTGAAAGCGCACAATATTATTTGCTGTTTCTATTTTTTCCAATAAAAAATTCAGTTGATAGTCAGCGCTCGTCCTGTTTGCCTCTCCGTCTTCGTATTCGTCTTTATTGTGCGCTTTCACTACTTTCAACTTGCATAATTGTTTGGGGCTTTGTCAGGGTGGGCGAAGGCCATCTCCAAAAAAAACTCAGGTGTTCGGAAGGTGTGCTACCGCAAGTTTTGGGGCTGCTTGGCAAATTTAGGCGTCTGGCGTTCCCCGCCTACTTAGAAAAGAAGCGGAACAGCGGTCAGCTCAACGTCGTCACCAAGCGGGAAATCATGCCGAATTGTGTCCTTGAACACGTGCGAGATCTTTACCCGAACCCAGCCGGGATTCGCCACAATTCATTTACGAAAAAAACTATAAAAAGGGGTAGGCTTAAACGATTTGGCAGTTTTTGAATATAGTCATGCGGACTAACTGTCCACAAGTACGGAAAGAAATGCAGTAGAAATGCAGAGCTCTATTGTGTTCTTTATGTCCATACTTCTCTTTCGCGCTGTACGCCAATTAAAATGAATTCTGCAATATCTGTAGATTATGCCTGGTTATGTTGTCTTTAAGAGAAAAGTAATCAAGCAAGTTCGGTATCGTGCCACAATTTGTGCATATACAATTTTATGTGGAATTCAACGTCAAAACAATACTTCCGCGGGAAATAATGCATCCGTCGTTCTTCGTCTTCCTGAAGCTATGAACTACCGATCTCGGCTACAGGACTTTTGGTACACAAAATATCACGCTCAGTAGAAAATTCGCTTTTTCTACCAAAAGTACTGGAAATTATTTATTTTTCAAACAGGTCGGGTGGTGATGCGTGTTTGAGTGTAGGACCGTTGACTGGGCACTGGTTTGCGCCAAGAGTGCAGTGCTTCCCTTCATGCTGCCCGCGACGAGTGTTGAAATTTGAATATATTAGAAATAAAATCAACTGACACCCTTAGAATTATTTTAAACTTGCGCTTTCTTCAGGCATTAAGATTTTGATCGTACCTTTTATTCATTGTCGTCTTCGATGAGGGAACAACTTGCCGAGGAGGCCGCGCTGTCCGCGTACGCGGCTTGACAGATAAGGTCGCGAATGCTTTTCACAAATCTTTAAAGACCAAGCATAAAAATGAAAGACGCAGCCACTTTACGCCAATGAAACCACCTTTATGTTTTGGGTAGACGTCTTGCGAGAGTTGCAGTATTTTAATTATGCCTAATAAATTAAATGTTTACGACTAAGTACCAAACATTTTTAGATGTATTAAGAACCAAAATGTCAATTGGAAAGTTCTAGAGCTGCTTGAGAAACACCCGATCAGCTGTTTGCAACGTGATACGGCTCGCGTGTCTTCCTTCTGACTAGTAATAGAGCTTATGAAACATGACAAAATACCCCGTGATAAAGCGCCCGCCCCATCATAGACTCAATTTCGAATGTCCCGGGATTTGTTCTCATAGGCCAGAAAAAAAAAAAAGAAATGCATGCAAGACGCGTGCCCCACGCTTTCTTTATATCAGAAAAGAACTGCCCTCTGTTTTATATACAACGTTTATTGTTTTTTTTTTTTTTTTTTTTCACCTACTAGATATTAGAAAAAAAACGTCGAAATTAACGTTTTGTGGATGTAAGCTATACGGGCCAGGCGAAGATTGGGGTCAAGAAAGAACGCAACAAAGACCGACTAATTACCTAAAATTCGCAAATTAACCTTTTAATTAGAGAAGAAAACGGCATCTTGTATTTAGAAAGTTGTTGGCCATAATCGCAAGCCACCAAACCGTCCATTCTTAAAAAGATGTAACGCGCGTACACTATTATACGGCGTCCTCCTAATTTGGGCGCAAAAATATAGTTCTGATTTTATGTGGGCTCCATTTCCGCGTGGCACAGCCTAACGCCATGAAGCCAAAGCGACAAATCATGCGCATCGCTGTGACAACGCCACTGTAGAAGGGGCGAGGAGTGCGGTGGCCGAAAAGATTGCGGTAACACGATTCGCGTCCAAATTAGGCTTTTTAGGACGCCGTGAGCCACTTCACGTCCACTACATCTCTTTAAAAATGAATGATTTGGTGTTTTTGATGACTACAGATAAGGCACAAACCAAAATTGCGTAACTCTGACGTCTTTTTAGAAAAATGTCTAGTCGTTAAAAAAAATATCGCCCTGTATAAGCACGATTGTAAGGCAGTTCTTTACGTCCGGCGACATCATTACGGCATGGAAGGAGACGTTGACCACAGATCATACTCTATGTATGATCTGTGGTCACTGTTTTTTGTTGTTTTTTTTTTGTACGAGAATGAGCAAACATTTGATACCAAATAAAATAGATTTAGCATTCACCAAATTCGGCTTGTTTACTTGATTCAAATCGATATTTGATTTGACTACACTTATTTTGTACCCGCACACGCCTACTTTATTCCCTAATGAGTTACAAGTGATAATTCCATTGTTTGTTTGTTTTTTTTGTCGTGTGAGGTCATCACAATTCATTATTAACAATCGGAGCTATGCGGTTACGCAGAGGAGGCGCATTTGAAGATATTCAAAATTGTTCTGAATACACAAACAACTTCAAACGTCTTGCTGTTTGGGTCGTTTCCTACACGCAGGACCAATAATAAAGCCAAAACATTATAGAGGAGACTATCTCTATCAACTCAACGCACGAACACGATGTGAAGCGTGTCTGCGTACGTTGGAAAAAAGATACCGGCGAGCAAACCATAGCGTCGAATGTCCATGTATCAAAATGTCCACGACCGAAATATCCGCGCACCGAAAAGTCTTTGCAGCAAAAAGTCCGTACACTGAAATGTCTGTGCACCAAAAAGTCCGCACCGAAATGCCCTACAGCAAAACGTTCTACACCGAAAAGTACTATACCCACTACGGATGGGATCCTCCGTCACGTCTGCCGGTTTACGAACCATGATGATTCAGAACCTCTGGTCTATGGAGCGCCATCCCTGATATACAGAAAACGCCGCTCGTACTTCCCGTTGTCGCCATGAATCCGCCTAAACAACGAAAGATGCCAAATCAGATATTTATATTAAAATTGATACTTCAATGACTACTTCTTTGAGCAGAAGAAGGCATTTGTGCTCTCACAACAGCAAAGAATCGTCTTCCAAACCAATGCTAAAAAACAGCCAATGCAACTCGTTGGGAAGAGCAAGTGCCAAGCTCGCTCAAAACAGCTACTTGGTTGGTTCAGCTCCTTGTCGCAGGAGTGCCGGCTGGCTTCTGGATAATCTTTTCAAATCCTTGAAGCTTTCATTTCCTCCACCCCAAACTTGTAAAAAAAAAAAAAAAAAAAAAAAACGGAAAATGGCAAGGAGGAAACGAGAGGCGATTTTTTCCTTTCACAGTGGCGAGAAGGAAAGTGAGGGTCGGGTTCCTTCTCTCTGCTTGCGGGCCGGCCTTTAAGCTGTCCTTTGAACTGCGATATACATATATCACCGAGTTTGCTTTGCTGTCCCGCATGGCTTATGCTCGAACTTTATCAGTATCTTGAATTCTATAACATCCTAGTGTTACGATTTGCCGCCTGCCAGACCTCATCGGCTGCTAACGTCAGGGTGGCGAGGCAAGATAATGGCATGCGTGCAACGCTTCTTCGTCACGCTTGAGCATAGCGCATTTTGCATCAAGTACAATCTATAAACATACTTTGTGTAAAAAAAAAGAAGAAAGATTTGAAGGAACACTTAACCATTAATAAAGACAATCAAAAATCGAAACCGCAAAAAACTGAAACGTAATTCATTTAGAACTTACAGCAGTATGAGTAACCCATCCTGTAATTATATCGGTATAAGTCCTTGGGCGGAAACTACGGCAGTTGGAAACGTTCTTCAATACTGTTCAATAAGGGATAAGTTCCGAAGTCCACGAAGAGTAGTGATTTGAGAAATAAAAGAAGACGACGACGACGAAGGGAACGGAAGAACGAGGACGGCCACAAGAAGGAGGGAAATGAAATAAACACGCGACTGACCCGCACCGCACCAGTGCGGTAAAAATAAAAAAAAAAAACTCAGCTCACTCATAGCCTTCGAAGGCAGCAATGTGCTCGGCGGGGGTGGTCCAGTCGATCGCATCCTCATGATTGTTCAGCCATTTGTACAGTTCGTGCCTGTTGCTTTCGAGTAAGTCACTCAGCACGATGTGCTTGAATCGACTGGAGGCAATGAGCGAGCAAGAGAGCATCGGGCCGCTGCCCACATCCAACAAAGTCTGTCCCTGAATCAGGTCTGAAAAGAAAAGAAGAGTTTTATATTGACCCAGCTTTATTGCCAAAAAATACAGATACCGAATTTCTTTGCTTTTCTTTCAAAACAACCCAGTTGAGAAACATGCCGCATTGAGTACTCAGCATCCATGTATCCACTTATGCCCAGGTGGAATAGTAAACACATCGGCCAATAAAAAGCGGAGGTGAATGCGTTCCCAGATTACGATCTGCCGAGATAACCCTTTAATCGCCATTCGGTTTCATGATAACAGCAATTTCTACTTGACCTTTCGTTCTTGGTGAGCCGATCTGAATTCGCTGGTGACCGGTAACTTTTTTCAAAGACGTTTCTTGGGTAACGAAATGTTGCTATTCACAGAACGCCACCACATGTGGCGTCGGTGCATTGAAAAATAATTTTTCTGTCTCGAAACACATAAGAGGAGCAATATAGTTGTAAGAGATATGTGGAGATAAGCATGACTGATATGTTCACTGCAAACAGTGCACCCAAGACGCTTACTTTGGCGAGGAGCGCTTTCAGTACGATGTCGCTCCATAGCGACCTTGGCGCTACTTTCCTATGATTAAGTGACTTGACTGGTGATAGAAACAAAGGATTCGTGACCGAGTGGGCTAGCGCACACTAGAGTCACTGAATGTTCTCAGAGTATCGAAACTCTCAGGCTCGAAGCGCAAACTGTCTCACCTCCGGCCACCACAAGAGAAGAAGGGAAGGAGGAACTCCCTTCTCCCCGAGAATCTCTTTTGTAGGTCCCAGAAGTCGCTAATGTCCCTCTACAGTATTATAGAAGATTAACCCGTCACTCAAAATTCGTACGAAAACAGCCGCTTCGGTGGCTGGAAGCACTACGACATCCTCTCGACTTCAGCATCGCCGCAGTTTTGCTCGTCCCGAGACGAACTACGTCACGATTGCGGGGGATGTCACGTGCTCTCCGCTGGCTGCTCTCCGAGTGCTTGGTAGAGGGGGCCATTTATAACGAAAAGTCCAGCCATCAAGCTCAAAATACAAACGTGCTATTGTCATTTAAGGATATTGTGAATATATTTAGCTTATTTCTAAACAGAACGGGTATATTTCAAATTTTGTCGATGCATTTTTTTAAAAGTCCTATCCGGAATACCGGCGCGCAATGCGCAACATCGCCGGAAGCACGTCTCGCAGCATCTGACGACGAGCGTGACGCTAGCACGTGGAGACGCCAAGACGAACGCGCCTGCCGTTTTGCGGGGTTTCCCGTCAAGCCTTAGCACGTTGGCGTCTTGGGGTGTGTCTGGGTTCACTGACAACGATGTCTTTCGCCAGTCTCGTCTTCTGTAGTTCATTGAAACTGAAGATGGTAGGGCGAGGGAAAGGAAGGCCGGAGAGGAGGAATCAGACGGAACGCTGGAGAGAAGAGGAGGTTTTCCTATCTCCTCCCCAGCCTTCCTTTCCCTCGCCCTACCATCTTGAGCTCTAACTTGCTATTGGCGGCTTTGGCAATAAACGTGCTCTAAATTGTGAAGACAACACGCTCGTACATTTACACACCAAAAATTGCCAGCAAATCTACAGGGTGTCACAAAAGAAAATTTACACGGTCTTTTTTATCGCAAAAATAAAGTAGGCATCGCCGAACGCTCATTCTCCGCCCAAAAATAGCGCGAGAGGTCACAACCAGAGGCCAAAGTTTCAGCCCGATCCGATAACTTAATTAAAAGTTATAAGTAATTTTCTAAAAATTTCAATGGAAAAATGGCGGCCGACGGAACTTTCAAACACATGGGGGTCTATGGCACCAGAAACCGAAAACAGGCAAAAATGGGCTCCATTTTCCCATTGAACTTTTCAAAAAATTACTTATAACGTTTGATTAAGTTATCGGATCGGGCTGAAACATTGGCATCTGGTTGTGACCTCTAGCTCTACTTTTGGGCGGAGAATGAGCGTTCGGCGATGCCTAGTTTATTTTTGCGGTAAAAAAGACCGTGTAAATTTTCTTTTGTGACACCCTGTACATGTTCGTCGTTCAGTAATCTCGGTAGTATACAACTCTGGAGCACAAACAACTTTATATTCGGAACGCTAACTTTAACTTACCTGATTGAAAAATGCCAACCATGTTTTTTATTCCGGAAATATATGCTTCCCCAGTAAAGTCACTATATGTGTCCACATAAGTGCGTGGCAGAAATTGTTCTTTGTACGCAGCTCTCAGGGTTTGTGTTTCCACGCTTCCCAAAGTGTTCGAACTGGAACCCCTGAAAGCGAACAGGCACATAGGTAGTTTAGTCCCCTGCTGCTGTGCAAAAATATTTTTGTCCGAATTGGCAAGTTATAAGCATATTTTTCGTGTAAGGCTCGTCAAACTATTAAGAGGGAGAGGCAATCAGACATCTGCGTTAAGTCCTTATTTCGAACTCTTCTCTTTCACGTTCCGCCCATTGAAAGTACGGTGAAGAACTCAAGTACGCACCTTATCTTGCCACACCCCTCTTTCCCTCCACGCAGTGAAGCCAAGGTGAGTGTGCAGAGCTTATTTCGACGTAACACTGCAAAGATTAAGAACACATCATATCGAGTGAAGGCGTCGCTCGTAAAGTACCCAGATAAAAGCTTTCTACAAGTGGCGGCATTTATTGAAGCGCCAACTACGTGACGGTGCATGTTTTAGGAAGCGAATGGCGGCGAACAGCACAGGTCTGAACTGAATGAGGCCATTTTGTTCCAGCGCAATGTGCTTTGTTATTAGTATTGGTTGTGGTAACCTGCAAAAGAAGTATCAAGCGACTTTAGTCGTACGTTCATGTAGCGCAAGTCTATTGTGATGGCCCTTCTATGTTAAGATAGAGTATACACTGTACATTTATTTGTGGCGGCATTGCTGGGCTGCATTCACAGCACAACTTCACTTTTTGTTACTTTTTACCCCAGCCGCAGAACTTTATCACCTGTCTGTATTCGTAGCTATCAACTTCATTGGCTCAGAATCAAACGGATAGATGGAGTGGTAACTAATGACGGCAGAATGCCACTTTCCGAAGTGAGATGTGAGTACCGGCAGTATGACCGGTCGCGTGCACACGAGATGTGCCTGCTTGTTTTGTCTCCCGGCAAAGCAAAAGACCCCCAGAGACGATGAGCTCGCCGAGTGTACTCAGGTGCTTCGAGCGAAGGCTCTCACAGACCCCCAGGCTGCTTCTATGTTGTAGGTGGTAAAGTGAACTAGAGGAGCCCAGCAAGCGCTCACGCCTGTCGCACATCGTGTCGACGGCGCAAGAGGGCGCCACTAAACCACGGGTTGTAGCACTGCATGCATCGCGTAGCATTTGCTATGCTGCTGGCGTTGTCGTCGTTGTTCTTGTCCTAGCAATCGAATCGCCATTGCACTTTAATCGACATAAGCGACAGAAAAAAACGATCTCAAGGGGAGCCACCCTAGTAAAAAAAAAACATTTGTTTGAAAAATTGTTTGTGTCCAAAAAACATATATGAATCATACAAGATATATAAGAACATAGAAGAACATGTAAGAACCATATAAGTATTATATGAGAACTATATAAGAATTATATAAGATATATAAGAGCCCCAGAAGAAACTTATAAAAAACTTCCCACTAGTTTCTTATATGGTGCTTGTATGTTCTCATATATCTTATATAGTTCTTATATGGTTATTATACGGTTCTTGTATGTTCTTATATATTTTGTATGATTCATATGTGTTTATTGGACACAGAAATTTCTCATACAAATGAGAATTTTCAATAGGGCAGTTGGCGCTTCCAAACCGCTGAGCCAAACCTGCTCACTGAAGGCCTTCGAAACGCTGGGATCCTGTAGCCCATGCTTCCGTAGCCCCGCAGCGTACATTCGGGACCTTTCCACGCTCGCCGCTTCACAGCAATGCATGGCGCGCGTCGGTGCCGGATCTCTACCCCTACTCTAGTTCACGGTATCCATGGTTGGGCAACCTCGCGTGCATGGGCGTACCAACCGGGGGGCAGGGCGGGCGCTTGCCCCCCCCAGTTCTCAGAGTGGGAGGGGGGGGGCAAGGCATGTGTTTTGCCCCCCCCCCCCCTTTAAACAGCCGCTACTGGGCAGGGCAAAAGTCCGGCGGCGCCTAAGGGACACCAAGGGCACCGCCCCTCGGCCATTGGGGGGGGGGGGGGTCTGGTTTGCCCCCCCCCCCCCCCCAAAAGAACAAGTTGGTACGCCGCCCCCCCAAAAGAACAAGTTGGTACGCCGCGCTCGTGTGGTTGCAAGGTTGCCAAGGTTGCTTTCGTGTGTATTCCGAGCGTGCCTGTACACTCTAAGAAAGAAAAAGAGGGAAAAAGTTAGGAACGGCCCGTTTTCCTTCTTTCTACTGACTCTCCCCCAAACGGACGCGAAAAGAAGACAGGGACGAGATATTTTCTCCTTCTCCAGGCAGACGGGAGGAAAGTTCCTCCCTCCTGCCTCATCTTCTTTCGGTTTCGTTTTCCGGACATGTCGCACACGGTTTTTAATGAACGCCATGGAGCTGACTGTCGGTAGCAACGAGGGCTGCCTGTATCAAGTTGTCAAGCTGACTAATGTATCAAGTTGACACATCCGTAAATGACTCAACCAATATAGTCTCCCTCTGAGCATTGTTATTCCCTGCGTATGTTAGATACGCGATTCCCAGGGTGACCAGACGTCCCGTTTTGGCCGCGACAGTCCCATTTTTGAGGTCTGCATCTGCCGTCCCGTATTTTTGTTCCAATAAAGAATCATAATCCGTTTTCGCAAGAGCGCATTTTTTTAAATTTGCACCAAACGAGTTAAAGCAACCCGAAACTCGTTTTGAAACCAAATGAGTGCATGCAACTGAACTGTAACTGTAACTGTTACCGAGAACTTAGGGCTTAATGCATTATGATAACATTTTGGAATAAGAGCAGGTATTTCACCTAATGGTTTCTCCCAAACTCAACCTTTGCTGCGCACCCCCCCCCCCCCCCCCCCCCCTCCCCGCCTTTCCGGTGAATGTCCCATTTTCTACCTTGAGGAATATGGTCACCCAGCGATTCGTTACAAAAATATTACTAAACTAAAGTGACTAGAACGAGTCGCGCAACAAGAACGACCGAAATGGTGAAGCCTATATAACACAAGAGCCGAAATTCACTTACAATGCATCATATTAGGTCGTCGCAGGTTTCCTCTTGGATCCCGTTTCGCTGCGGATTCAACAGTCGAGCCTTGCGCGTTGAGGCAAGCTGTTTCATATACTCCGGGCGCATCCGTTCATTCAGGTCACTGTACTAGCCAGCTCCACCGACATGTATGATTCACGCAGCTGCACTCCAAAAAATATGTATAAAAACACTAGGATGACAGCTCACCTGCCACACATGTTCTGCATGTTTCGTCGGTTTCTCTGTTTCTGTAATTTATATTGAAAAATAATGTTTTCGGTGCCTTTCCCTTCTGTAAAATGAGTGAATTTCTGTTGCTTAGCCTAGTAGGAGAACAACTTTTGTTCCAAAAAATGTCAAACAAAGAATAAAAAAAAGCGGGTGTCTGTTTCGGAAAACTTCGTAAAAAATAGTTTTATTTTTTGTTTTTTTTCCAGGTTTCAAGAAAAGATTTACAATGATAAATACCAGCGAACTGCGCCACTGGTATTTACCTCGTCATTCAAATTCTAAATACACAAAAAAGCGGGAGTTTACGATACGGTGCGCTGTCATACTCAAACAGAAGACACAAATAAGAGCCACACAAGAGAAAAACCAATCCCGCACCCTCCTCTACGTATGCTATGTTCACCCGATCGCTAGATATGGCACTCTTATTTTTTAATTAGACTTCGCCGGTCACCGCGGCATATGTCGCATAGACACTTAGAGGCTGACAATGAACCTTTTGGCGAACATGTGCTGCCACCTAGACACTCGACTGTACTTCGTTTCACCTTATGTTGTACCGCAGCGAAGGCTAGAAGCACGAGCTCATAGCGTTGGCAACCGCTCTTAAGTCACGAGAGCTTGTGCCGCCGAGATGTGCCCCAGAGCAGAGGTCGGCATTTTAGGTCGCCCTCACTCACCCTCACCCTCACAGCCACACTCACCTAGGCCCCTCACTCACCCTCACCCTCACAGCTACACTCACCCTCAGCCCCTCACTCATCCTCACCCTCACAGACACACTCACCTTCAGCCCTTCACTCACCCTCACTGAACCTCACGGCCCTCACGCACTCACCGCCCTCACGGCCCTCACCGCCCTCACGGCCGTCACGCCCCTCACTCACTCATGGCCCTCACGCCACTCACCGCCCTCACGCCACTCACCGCCCTCACGGCCCTCACCGCCCTCACGGCCCTCACGCACTCATAGCCCTCACGCCACTCACCGCCCTCACCGCCCTCACGGCCCTCACCGCCCTCACACACTCATAGCCCTCACGCCACTCACCGCCCTCACCGCCCTCACGGCCCTCACGCCACTCACCGCCCTCACGCCACTCACCGCCCTCACGCTACTCACCGCCCTCACGCCCCTCACCGCCCTTGCGGCCCTCACACCCCTCACGTCAGTCATGGCCCTCACGCCACTCAGGCCAGCTTCAGATGGGGCAATTTCGCCCAAAAACTTTACGTCGCAACACCAGCAACACGGGCCGCCCGCGATCACACGCAGCAACCAATTGCTGCAATTTGCCATCGTCATCATAAAATTTTATTTTTCTTGCACTATTTAGACACAATTACGCTTTATAAACGTGCTTTTATGCATTTAAATCTCGTTAAGAATACTAATGCACCCTTCTGAAACAGTGTATTTCCAAAAAAAACGATCGATTTCAAACCAGAACCAAGTCTTTGGGTGTCATCATCACCGTCACCAGGTATCACGTGAAAATTTTGCGTCCCTGATTGGATGCAGCCGCTTCAAACGTATTCGAATTGCTCCGAGTTGCTTGCTTATTTCGAGCCGGACCCGATCTCAGCAATTCGTGTCGATCTAGGGAAAGCTAGAGAACAACCCGCCATTAACACCAAAATTGCTGAGAAAGATGCTCGATCTGAAGGGCGCCTTACGCACTCACCGCCCTCACGCACTCATGGCCCTCACGGCCCTCACCGGCCTCACGGCCTTCACCACCCTCACAGCCCTCACAGCCCTCACAGCCCTCACAGCCCTCACGTCCCTCACGGCCCTCACGGCCCTCACAGCCCTCACCGCCCTCACGGCCCTCACGGCCCTCACCGCCCTCACGGCCCTCACGGCCCTCACCGCCCTCACAGCCCTCACGGCCCTCACTCACCCTCACACTCATGAATTTTCCTGGTTCAAAAACTCACTCACCCTCACCTCACCTGTGAAGATGAGGGTGAGTGAGGGTGAGTGAGGGCCCTCATGAGTGAGGTTTGCCGAGGTATGCCCCAGAGTAAGGAGCTCGCGCTTGTAGCCTTTCCTGCGGTACATCATGAGGTGAAACAGAGTATAGGTTCTTGACAAAGTGGCTAGAAAACATGGCGCGCGCAAGGCCTCTTTGACCCGTTCCACACTCGAAATGTCAGCCACATCCGGTTCACCCCTTGAAGCGCTGTGACCTAGACACGGCTCTCCCAGACTCGCCTTTGTCCCCATCGTGGGTAATTCATCCCGTAAATGCCTACGTCACAACATGGCGTCTGAGTCCAAACAAGCCGTTGCTAGGGACCTTGCTAAGGACTAATGCATGGAGACTCCACATGAGGCTAGAGCTTTTGCTTACAAGTAAATAATTTTTTTGAAAGCAACCTAAGTTCTTGATATCTAATTATGAAGATCTTCTTGTCGTATCAGTGTCGTATTGCAACGATGAAAGTAATTTCTGAAGTATTACACTCCGCTTTGCTTTGGTAGCAGACGACACGATAGATTTGCTGGCCTCTGTTGCAGCGGGCGTCTTCATTGAATTGCGTCGGTAAACGAGCGACGAAAAGAAGTGCATCGCTATGGCCGTAGAGGCCTCCGAAACGTGCGTTTTTTTTTTTCTTGTGAAGAACCCAGCTTAGTTCAGAGGGGCGAAAATGTCGTAAAACCAAACCACGTCATGCAAATCAGTTACGACGACGACCTGAAGTACATTAGCGGCGTAGTGCAGACCAGCATGAGAAACAAATCGTACGCCGTCAAGGTAAGTGCTTTATTATTGTTATTATTACTGAGGCTTGCACTAAATACTCAATTAAAAAGCTAGTCCGAAGAGGAGAACAAAAAAAGAGCACAATGAAAAAAAGCAAAAAAACATCACCAAAGGTAGATAGATATAAATACTAAACAAAATAACCGGATAGCGCAGGAACATAGCCATACTTCTCAACGGAAGACACAGCGCTGACTTAGTCAGCGCTGTTTCTGTGTGTTTCCTTTTACTGGTCCTTCGTCTTTTTTGTGCTGTTTTAACCCATTCAACATGACATATACTGTATATACTCTTATTAAAGGAGCTGTGCAACAATTTTTGTACTGTGCACAAATACCGCTTAAAACGGATCCCTGACGTTAATGACCTATGAAACACGCGTTCGTTTTTCACCCCACGCAATAGAAGTCCCAGAAAAAAATTTAAGAAAAACGAGCAGCGTTCACCCCCTCAACTCGCAGCCAGAACAAGCGGCCACGTGATCTGGAGCCGATTATAGACGCTTTACACACGCGCCAGAGCGAGCCGCCATAGCCGCCCTTCTCTTGTCTTACCGAGATGCCGAGCCACTGAAGCGGGCGTTGACGGGTCTTCACAAGGGCCTATGCTGGGCACAAGAAAACAGTAGCATCTAAAATGGCAATAACCTGTCCTGCTGTGGTCATGATGAAGTGAAGCGAACGGAATAAGAGGGAACAAAAACTGAAGGTCAGTTATGGCGGCGCCCATGCACAGCTGCTGTAAAGCGTCTATATGCCGCCAGTGTTGATCATAGCCACGCGCTGGGGTTGGCAAAGCACAGGACACGCGCTGAGTTCCAGACATTGTTATGGCTCGGCTGTTGTCGTCGTTGCAGTGATTGGACACGGGTCACAACCCGAATGCTTCTCGAGCTAGCAATTGTCACGAGCCCAAGTCGAGTGCCCACGCAATGCTCGGGTCCAATCTATGAACCGCATTCAAATATCGTCACTTGGGTGTACTGCGATCCCCGAGTTACGTCATCAAATTTTGCAAAGGAGAGATTGAATGAAAATGATCGCTTTTGTCCTTGAAATTACACCGCAACAAAGGAGTTTCTTGGCCAATGGCGTTGCGTGTGAGTGTCCTTGAGTCCCAGCTGTGCCAGTAAGCTCGTGTAGAGAGAAAAACATTCCAATTGAATATCGTTGCACAGCTCCTTTAAATTATTTTAAATCATTCATTTTTGTGTTATGGCGCACTGTGCATTCACGAGGGCGCCCATCAAACCATTCTGCCAATCCTTGGCCGCCAGGCAGCTGCGTAGCTGCCTCGCCTCAGACATGATCACATGGTCGTGTCGCCGCGGGGTCGATCGGGATCTTGAATTCGGCTCCCGACGCGCCGCTTTCTCTCCTAGCCACTGGAGGGCGCTGCAGGCGCCCCCGTGGCGGGTGAGGAGAAACCTCCTCGCCCATCGATGGATATACACTCGGTGGGGCAGAGGGCGAGAGGCCTCTAAGAACTCCGGAGGAGACCGAGAGGCAGGCAGGCAGGTGGGTGGCGACCGGATCTAGGGTATCGCAAGACACTAGGCCTAGGGGCCTTCTTTGTGTTTAGCTTTAGGCTTAACGTGCGTTTGTAAATATTTGTGTAATGTAGCTTGTATTTGTAGTTTAGATTGAGTGTTTTGTAGCCTTGTGTGTTATTGTACCAATAAACTGGGAGCGGAATCCCGCTCCCGTGCAAGAACCAGGCTGGACTCGGGTTGTTGTCGGACCACGTGGGAAACGGCGAATCGGCGGCGGTACGCGATTTCCTACACTGTTGATGACAAAAGGTTGGCACTTTCCAAGCATGAGGACACTTCATATAAACAGTGTATTAAGCTAAAAACTCTAGGGCATTACGACCAAAACTATACTGTATATACAGTATATAAAGTGGCTATAATGGAAACAGTTTTCAGGAAACAATAGTTTGCATTTTTTATTTTCCAAACCTGATATACACGTTTATTTTGAAAACATTTTCCTTTAAAAATAATTAAACATTTTAAAACAACTTTGTTTTAAAAAAACAACTTTTGAAACATTGTGGAAATAGAAATCTGAAAATGAATCTTTTTCCTGCACTCGACTATCAAACCGTAATAATTATAACAATGATACTTTCTATAAGAAACAACCTTGCATGTTTCTTTTTGGCACGTTTGAATATGAAAGAACCCAATAAATTTACCTGAAGACAAGGAACATTTAACCTAAAAAACTATGTTATGTATGCACTACAAACATATTAAAACATGCAACACTGCAGTTATTTCACCATTCTAAAAAAAAAAAAAGGAATATCTGAAGATATGTGCAACGCAAAAAGGGATATCATTTACACCAAGCAAGGTACTGGGCCGTAGAACCAGTTTGAGCAATCAAAAAAAAAAAAAGTATGAGGGGGTGCCCAAAAGTAACTGGAAGTAATTTCAGGAAGGCGAGGCGGGGCGTTCGTAGTACCAGCATCCGCCTCTAGCAGCGCTAAGCGGCACCCTTCCTGAGTCAGTTTGCCCACCGGCGTCGTCTGCTAAGGATCTAGCGGCATGCTGTTAAAATTTTCCTTAAGCACTTCAAAATCATTCCTCGCTTTTTGCAATGTCTGACTTGAAGGACCTTCCACGTTTGCAAAACTATTTCCTTTCGAGACTTTTCCTACGGGCGAAGAGAATGTGGCAAGGGGCGAGGTCCTAAGAATAGAGTAAATGGAGAATCGGAGTCACCCCATCTTTACTAAAAAATTGTTGCACTCAGAGGGCAGAGCGTGCTGGGGCATCGTTGTGATGGAACTATCATTCCCCCTTTCCCTCACATCAGGGCGTTTTTCTCTTACTGAGTTTCGCAAGTGTCGCAAAATTCCCAGGTAAAAAACCCGATTAACAGTTTCATTAAGAGGCACAAACTCGAAGTGAACAATGCCCATTTTTTATATATATATTTTCATCAGTTGAGGATCGCGCTGAACAAGGTTGGTCTGCGATTAATAGTAATTCCCCGGCCTTAAAGTGAGAAAACCACTCGTAGACTTGCGATTTCTCATCAGCGTCTTCTTTGTAAACTCTCTTAAGCTTTACAAGAGTTTCCGACACCGTTTTCTCTAAAAGAAAACAAAACTTCACGGCCGCATGTTGTTCCTTCATATCAAACATTGCAAAAAAAATGACAAATTATTTCTAACCGCTTGGAAAAAAAAATTTATAGCAGACAATGCCGGTCGGCAAACTCACTCGGAAAGGGTGCTGCTAAGCGGTGCTAGCTGCGGAAGCTGGTACTACAATCGGTCCGCCCTTCAGAAATTCATTTTAGTTGCTTTTGCGGCCACCCTTTTATGATTTACTGGGTCAAAAAATTTCAACATAAGCCGTTTAAAAAAAATGGCAACCGGTCAATTAGGCTTAATATGCCTTATGCGAAATCGCTTGGTGGTCTGACAACACTAAGAGAATCGCTATTTGAATGTTGGCAAACGTCGTCGTTACTGAAGAGCGGTGGATGCATCGGAGAGAGCCGTATGGGGAGTGGGCGATGGCGCAGCTGCAGTATCTTCTGCCTTCCGACCATGGAATCTGGACGAACAGTTTAAACAACCCACCGCAACTGTCTGACGAAACTCTCGGAGGCGTGTGCACGCTGGCGACAACCTCGTCGGAGCAGCGGAGCAAGTCCTACACCTTCGCTGTGGAAGCTTACACACTGGTCGGTTGTCGCCACCGTGTAAACAGGCCTCTGAGAGTTTCGTGAGACAGTTGAGGTTGGTTGTTTAAGCTGTTCGCCCACATTTTATGGTCAGAAGGCGGAAAACACAGCTGCCGCGCCATCGCACACTCCCCGTATACGGTTTTCCCCGATCCCTCCACCTCTTACCGACAACGGTTCGTAACATTAAAATAGTGACGCTCTTAGTGTTGTCAGACCACCAAGCAATTTCGCATAAGGTTTATCGAGATAAGGCAATTTCAACATTGACGGTCGCCATCTCTTGGGCACGAAACCTGTAATGGCATCAGAGTGCTTACCGATCTCTGACGCAACATTTATTCTCTATACAAGCCAAGCCGAGTTCACGCCGAATGCTTGCACAGCCCTCATGTCCAATGCATGCTCAGAGGGTGTGCCCAAACAATGGCGGACTTTGATAATTGGTGCTGCCGCTACCATACTTTGTTCACCTCTAAGCTGAGACTGCCATACCGATCGCTTGACGAGCAGCTGAAATTCCATTTTATCTTGAAGTCGCAATTGCTACAATGGACGTTTTTCACATACCGACGGCACCACGCGGCGGCTGCACGAACTAAAAATTGAGGAGGTGACCTGCACTACCAGTCGATAATGGGAGCTATGCTACCAGTTTCTTCGCTCTCTGAGCTGCGGCGCGTGCGCGACAGCACGCGAGCCACGCGAGCAGTACGATAGGTATGATCAGCTTGGTCAGCTTGGTAGGGAGTAGGGGGAACTAGGGGGAACCCAGGAAAAACAAGGTAGCCTAGCGAGCCACGATGACGACGGTGGCGGACGAATCAGGAGGCAAGCCGTCTTGTACCCCGTCCTAGCGATAGGGCTGGGCAGCGTTTCCGCCGGGAGAGGGGGTTTTCGGACCGGTTTCGGACCGAAATCGGGCCGCCGGAGCCGAAAGGAGCCGAAAGACAGCGTTCTGTGTCCCAGGCGCCGACGGGAGAGGGGAGCCCCGCCCCGTTGAAGGCGGCCAATCATAAAATAGGAAACTTTCCCTCAGTCTGGCGGATTTTCAAAAATTGGGTGACCATGGGCACGGCCACGGGAAGGGGGATTGACCGTACTCTATAGGAAGAGGCGTTGAAGATGTGAAGATAGTGTGTACTAGAAGGAACGAGTGGGACGAGCTACAGGCTCCGCTTATGCTTTCAGTTGTATATCAAAATGTGGAAAGCGATCAGGTGGCACCAAGGCACTTCGATCGCAGCGCCACCTTCGCTGCGATCGAGCAACGACATAGATCAAGGTCATACCAAGGGTCATACGAGCAATATTGCCGCGCGCAGGGCCACGGACTTGTTGAAGGTCCTCGTTTATTCTTGGTCCGGACATAACTTCTATCGTTTATCCCTGCTTTTGTTGCTCTAGAAAGTGCATGTTCATTCTTGCCCCGAGCGCGCTACGCTCGAACCTTTTCGCCGAATCGTCGAGATAGTGACTCACTCTAGATAAGAGGCCGCCCGCGACCAAGTCGAGTTAGTTTTTACCCCAGCTTTCGACTCTGCTCTGACGCCGACGTCGACGCTCGCGACGCTCTGCTGTTATCTTCTGTCGCCTTGTTATTTTCTTTTGGGCACAAGTTCGCCCCCATTAAACGTTTAATTTCTTCAGTTATTACCGCCTCATCCATTGTCATTCGTGAGATTTTGGTGGAGGTGCGGGGAGATTGGACGAGTGTGAGCGAGGCTTTTGTCTGGCAACCCGTTGCGACGTGCAGAAGAGTTTACATGTTGACATTTCTTTTTGTCCGCAGTGGAACAATGTACACCCGCGAGGAGTTGAAAGTAACGTTTGGAGTGTCCTCCGACTTAGTCGGTCGTGCGTGCTTTTCGACGAAAGAAGAAAAATGTGTGGATGCATCACAGAAAGTTTTGTTGTACAGTATTTGTGGATTTAAGCTTGTTTTCTTTTTTTTCTCTTTTTAATTGGGATTTGTCTGCACATTTACACTGCAGGTTGTTTTACCTTTTTTTTTTACTTTTGCGAAGAAGGCTCGAGCGCAGCGCGCTCGGGGCAAGAATGAGCATGCACTTTCCAGAACAACAAAAGCGAGGATAAACGATAGAAGTTATGTCCGGAGCAAGAATAAAAGAGAACCTTCAACAAGACCGTGACCCGGCGCGCGGCACAACGCCGCGCGCCGGGTCACGGTACTTTTTACTTTTACTTTATTGTACTTTTTTATGATTTTTTTATTGTACTTTTTTATGATTTTGACGTCAGAGGTAACGTCAAAGCACCACGACACAACGACGTTACGACGTCATCGTCGATGACGTTATGCGACTCCAAGATGGTGTCGTAAGGCCGTCGTGACATCACGTCGCGTCGAGGACCACGCCGTTTGGCACATCAAGTCGCCGTTATAACACGGTCGTGACGTCGCGTTGAGGACGACGCCGTTACGCGACATCAAGTCGCCCTTGTACCGTGGTCATGACGTCGCGCGCCACATCGAGGACGATGTGGACGTTGTCGTCGATGCCGAAGTTGACGTCGACGCCCCACGCAACGTCAAACATCACTATGACGTGACGTTAACGTCGTCCTGAAGTCACTGTGAGCGTTAACGTCACGACGAAGCCTTGACGCGTGTAACGTCGTCGCCTTCGCCAGCATCAACGTCGACGCGCAGTCACGATGAAGTCTTGACGTCGTTTAATGTCGTCGACGATGACGTCGACGTCGTGAAGCTGTCGGGACGTCTTCATGACGTCGAGTGGCGTCATGTCGACAACGACGTCAACGAACTGGCACCAAGCGTGCTTATGACGTTTGATTGACAAGGACACGGTCATCTTGACGTCCCGTGAGGTTGTCGTCGTCGTCATCAACGTCAGCGTTGGCATCGTCGTCGTTTCCATCAGAATATGACGTCAGAACGCAGTCTTCATGTCGGGTAACGCACGTCATCAACGTCGAAGACGACGTTGACGTCAAGGCGTCGTCCTGGTGTTGCATGGCGTTGTGACGACAAGTCAGGTAGCGGTGACTTTGTGTACGTGACGCCTGACGTCTAGGTTGTACAAAAAATATAGTCCGGCATTCTATCGTTTCCATGTCCTTGACCAGTGTGCCGGTCGAGCTTGGCGCTGGAGAGAAGCGCGTTATTCATAAAAAGCGGCTAATCCGAACCACTTCGCTCGTAGTGCCCGAGAGGGCGCTACGAGCGAAGTGGCTTTAGGGTGCCTACATGTCTGTCTGTCTCAGGGTGAAGACATCCATTGTTGCCCTGAATGTGCCAGCGCGTAACGCTCTCGCGCACTCGGTGCGTGACTTGGGCGGTAAAATGGCATCTATCTATTAGCCAAAGCTACGCGCTCGAGCTGAGCGACACCGGACTGCGCGCACTTAAAAATTCATAAAAAAACGATTGGGAGGAAAAATGGCTGAGATGTCACCACTCAAGCAAAAGCGCGTGTGTGTATGAAGGCACTCTAAGTGGCTTGAATTAGCCTTTTTTTTTCACATACGGAGGTACCAAAAAAGCACTCCGGTGGCCCCACTCGTTCTTTCTAGTACACTCTTGTGAATAACTGGTTATTCCGGTGAAGCGCAGGTTGCACAGCTGGTGGCTACGGCGATTAGAGGTACAGCTGCATTCTAGTTACTTTTTGCCTACGGAGTTGTTGACTGATCGCGCGACCAGCGCGACTTCAAAGAGGGGCATCCGAGGCGTCCACCCAAACGTCGTGTTTTTCTTTCCGTCTACTTCGTTTTTTGTGTGTGTGTAACACAATTATAGATATGCTGCAATTATGTGTTCTACTCGCTGATCCACAGCCTCTTTCCGAGTTTCCTCGATTCCTCGTGCCGACTTCCGCCGCTTGGCATCGGGCGCTCGCGCTTGTGCAGAACGCTTCTCGGAAAAGGTCCATTCCAGTCTCAGTTTAAAAGCAGCAGCCGCTGAAATAGTGACATGCTAATTTGGCTATGATCACCATCGAAAATACAATTAGTTCATGCCCTATAGAATTTTGAAGGGATAACATGCAACTATGCGTATGTATTTTGCTGTTGCACCTGGAACCATAGATTACAAAACCAGAAAAATAAAACAATCAAATTTTGCTGTTAATTAACCTTCTGAACCTGCAGCGAAAATGGAAATAAACTACAAGCATATACAGATTCATCAAAAAAATATGTTTAATGTCTATCTTGAATGACTTGCTATATTTTTATTGTAAATGTCCCATTCTTGCAAGCACATCAATAGCAGTAATCGAAATGAGACAGAGGCATCTGGGACATTTGGGATGCGCCTCACCTCTCCACGGCCATTGCTAGCCTGACTGCAAGCATGCCAGTTGACAATGTCACCAGATAATTTACTGGGAAAAATACATTAATTTCCATTCATTTACGCCAGGGTACCCAAACTTTGGAACTGTGGGTTGTTAAGTGCTGGGGGGCGGACAGGCTGGAGACCGGGTTCGGGCTATATGGTGACGACGTTTTAATGGGACAGGAGATGATTGTAGCGTCCGGTGGTAAGTCACATTCCGTCTCCGCCGCGCGTGTGCGCGGGTCTCCCTATTATAGCCCCGATGGCGTGACGATGTTGCGTCACCGGCGGATTCTGGTGTGATTGCTGATGGCTGCTGGCTTCACTGAAGGTGAGGTACAACAGTCACTCTCATTGGCCCGAAGGTTTATGTCGCCGCAGCAGCAGCTTCTCATGATGTTGGAAAAAGAGGAGGACGAAGACCCGTTGATGTCGGTTTCTTCAGCTAATGTTCGAAAGCCATGGTTCCGGGTCTTCGGGAGGGTCTTTGCCGAGCTTTGGTGTTGCGGACCGTCCCTGTAACTGTGCTCTTGATAAAGCACGGCCTCGCCGGGGTTTGCAACGTAACACGGTGCGCTGCTACTCTCCTAGTGGTGTAGACACCACGCATCTGAGAGAATGCATGAGGATCACACCGCCCACGCTGTAGAGCAGTCATGCCACACAAAGGAAGAGGGCTGCCGTGGGCACACCTAGAAAAGCCGAGACAGTAGAGACAGTTGCCTCGACTAGTGCTCCAGGTGTCCGCAACCATAGATGACAACAGTCATCTATTGTTGCCATCAGTCGTCCCAATAGACCAATCGCACTAAAGGCCCTGTCACACTGAGGCAGCAGTTGGACAACTCTATCCGGCAACACGAGTAAATCATGATGCCGGCAGCCCTTTCACATCGCGGCAACAATGGTCGGGCAACTTGGTGCTGCTGCCCGGCAAACGTGTTCGCCGATTTGTTTTCCGATCACCCTGTCACACCGCACTGACGGCAGAGGCAACACGGGTAACGCTCTGCCATCTGGATTGTTTACCGTCGTTCTTGTGCGGCGCGGCGGGGGTGCTGGAAATGTGACTACAAAGTGCTAATTCGTTCGAAAGGCCAGAAATTACCACGGGACGATATCAACCAGTGACTGTGATTAGAAAACTTGACACGGCGAGCAATATTTACCTTTCATTATATCAAAATTTTCTTCATTCGCTTACAAAGCAGACAGCCCAAACCGAGGAAAGTGAGATCGCTGATGTATGTTGGGGATTTACGCCACCGTATGAAGTGTTTTTGTCCGGTTCTTTATTTATTGCAGTTTCTATTTCTAGTGTAAAACTGAGCTAGCACCAGCAGCACCCCAGAGCGTCTTTTGTAGGGTGGTGTTGATCTGAACTGAGAGGGCTTAAAAACTCCGACACCGACACGATCAGCCTTCATAACAGTCGGTGGAATAAATGTTTTTCAACGCTGTTTTTTTGCCAACTGCCTGCTGTGTGATCGCTTCATTCGCCAAGATATCCCGGGTATTTTTTCAAAAAATCAGGTGTCCGGTAGCAGCTGTTTCCAAGTTCCAAGCATCAACAATCATCATCAGAGTGGTCATTTTAATGCTTCGATTTCTTTTCATCTATGCTTTCCTGGATTCTTTTTATTCTACTTCGTCAGCGGATGAGTAGGCATGCCATTTTATTTCTCTAGCAGTAATGTGAGCTGGTCACTAGGCAGTTTTAATTTCAACACCAGTCTGAACGTTCACGACCGTGGCTGTAACCATTTAGACAATCGCCTTCCGTAATTATTACACAGTGACAACATTCATAAAATTATTTTAGCTGCACGCCAGCCTTAATTATTGTTAAATAACGTTTTCCAAGCATTTTTTTAGTAAAATGCTGTTGATAGGGAACTAGCTCTGCCATCAAAGCTATGCGTGTTGTCGTGCTGCCGGCCCGAAATTCACTCAACCAGCGATCAGGGCAACACAAAATGTCCAGCGCAAGTTGCTGCCGTTTTTGTTGGCGAAAGCTCTCATACGGAGGCAACATTTTCGTTTCGTGCATTTGTGCAGCTGTTGCCGCGATGTGACAAGTTCATTGAACACCACGGGGAGCGAGCAACAAGTTGCCCGACGGTTCGACAATGTGCTGTGTTGCTGTTGCCATCGTGTTGCCTCAGTGTGACAGGGCCTTAAGCGTTGCAAACATGCGTGACGCTGCCATAACTTTAGCTCACAAGAGGCAGGCGGCAGTGCACAAGACGGCTCGTGTCGTCTTGTCATGCGCAAAGCTCCAGCAGGGTTCTCCCACACGCAGAATTGTAAAGTTCCTTCAATGCATTGTGGCGGTGGCAGCTGAACGAAACTGGTTGGTCAGATCAGTCCATTCAAAGGGAAAAACCCTAAGGCTGCTGCGCATCCAGTCATTGCAACCACGCAGAGCCTATTCGTGCTAAGGCCATTGAATTTTCATGGAGTGAGATAATTTGATAGTAAAGCATTCAGCGTCACCATGTCACAACATGATGGGTTTCAACACCCATGGGCTTGTAGTCGCGAAGGAACTTCAGTATAGGTAAAGTAAAACAAGATAAGTGTTTTACTAAGGACTACATAGGTTTAATAATCTAAGCTAACAGCGGACCAGTAGACGTTTTCTTCTCGAGCCCCAGTCGAAGACTCCCTCTCGCCGAGCTGTCTTTACGTAGGTGAGGGAGGACCCATTAAGCCGTCTGGCTCTTGAGCTGACGGTCCCCGGACGCTCCGCCACCAAGCTCTCCCCCTCCGGAATGCGCGGTGCCGGGTTTCACCCCTACGGCCGCCGTCTGCTTGCGCCGTCTTCGTCGCAGGACCGTCCGCTGTCTGGAGCATCTCTAGACGGGCCACGGGCCGCCACAGCACTCCCTCCCCAGTGAGCAGGCGAACGTTGTGTTTCGTTGAGAACGAGCCGATCAGGCCAGCGAACTCTGCGGCCGTAACGTGTCGTTTGTCCCGGATGGGGATTCTGTGCAGCCGTCGGAAAGCCCTGCTTGCCCCGGGGGTCCGGAGCAGCTGCCTTTCTGGGAGCGAGGAGCGGGGAAGGCGAGGGTCTTTTGCTGTGATTGTCTCCTTCGACGTCTGTGGCGGGTTCCGTCGTCGTGGGCCTGGGAGGTGATGTCTCGATGTGGGCGGGCTTGAGACGGTCCAAACAAATCACCTCCTCTCGGCCTCTAATTTGGAGTGTGAAGTGTTTTGGTTCGCGTTTTAACACGCGGAAAGGACCGTCGTAGGGGGCTTGAAAAGGGCGCTTTATGGGACCGTGCCTGACAAAAGCGTGCGTACAATGTGTCAGGTTCTCGCTGACGTGAGGGCGGTTGCTCTTTGATGTCCTGGTGGCCGTTGGCCGAAGGCTTTCCATCACTGCGCGCAGTCGGTCGACATAGTTTGTTGGATCTGGCAGTTGGTCTTGCACGTGCTCGAAAAACTGCCCAGGTAGCCGATAGATGTTCCGTACACCAGTTCCGGGCTAGTGCACCCGAGGTCGGACTTATATGCTGAGCGGATGCCAAGGAGAACTAGGGGTAGGGTCTCTGTCCAGTGGATGCTGTCACCGTGGGCCGTGAGGGCGGACTTCAAGTGGCGATGGAGTCGCTCAACGAGACCGTTGGCTGAAGGGTGGTAGGCCGTGGTGTGCAGGTGCGTCGTGCCAATGAGTTGCGTCAGTTCCTGGAACAGATTTGACTCAAACTGGCGACCCCGGTCAGTTGTTACCCGGGACGGCACTCCGAAGCGGGAGATCCATGTAGAGATGAAACAGTGAGCGACGGTTGGCGCTGTGGCATCTGTGATTGGGACGGCTTTTGGCCAGCGTGTAAATCGATCCACCATAGTGAGGAGATATGTGTAACCTTCAGATGGTGGAAGAGGTCCTACGATATCTAGGTGCACATGCTCGAATCGGTTGTCCGGCAGTGGGAAGTTTGCTAGGGGCGTGACTGTGTGCCGGTGAACCTTGGAGCGTTGGCACTGAAGGAAGGCCTTTGTCGACTGCCGGACATCCCGGTTGATGGAGGGCCAGACGAATTTTGTGGTCAGCAGGCGCTGAGTTGCCTTGATTCCCGGATGAGAGAGCTTGTGAAGGGTGTCGAACACCTTGCGTCGATAAGGTTCGGGTACGTAAGGTCGAGGCGTTCCGGTGGAGATGTCGCACAGGAGCTCCGTGTCGCACATCGGTAGTGCGACCATCCGGAACTCGAGTCCACCTGGTGCGTTGCACAGGTTCTGCAGTTCGCTGTCCGTCTGCTGAGCGCTCGCCATTTCCTTGAAGTCGACCAATGCGGAGGATTCTAGATGGCAAATGTTTGCCCTGGAGAGCGCGTCAGCAACGACGTTGTCGCGACCTTGGATGTGGCGGATGTCGGATGTAAACTCCGCAACGCAGGACATCTGACGCAGCTCCCGTTGGGAATGGGTTCCGCCATCTGGCCGCAAGTTGCAAAAGGCATGCACAAGTGGTTTGTGGTCGGTCATTATGACGAAGTTGCGACCTTCCACAAAATGGCGGAAATGCCTTACAGCCAAGTACACTGCCAGCAGTTCACGACCGAAGGCACTGTAACGTTGCTCGGTTGGTGAGAGCTTGCGTGAGAAGAACGACAACGGCTGAGGGCACCCGTCAACCACCTGCTGCAACACCGCACCCACCGCGGTGGCGGAGGCGTCCGTCACCAGGGCAAGCGATGCGTTTTCTCTCGGGTGTGCCAGCATTGTGCACTCTACGAGGAGCTCCGTGGCGCGGTGAAATGCCTGGCGCGCGGGGTCGTCCCACTGAAGTTCTATCGTCGGGTTGTGTTTTTCTTTCAACAAGTCTGTGAGTGGTTGAAGTTTTTCGGCGCAGTTAGGTAAAAAGCGGCGGTAGAAATTAAGCATCCCCAAAAACTCACGTAGTTGTTTTTTGTTGACGGGCTGGGGGAATTCTCGGATTGCCTGCACTTTACTGTCAAGAGGGCGAATACCCGATGCGTCGACTTTGTGTCCTAGGAACACCAGTTCATTTTTGCCGAACACACACTTGCTGACATTGACGACGATGCCGTAGTCCGCCAGGCGAGCGAAGAGGTTACGCAGATGTTGTGCGTGATCTTCGGCGGAGCCGCTTGCAACGAGGATGTCGTCGATGTAGGCGTAGCAACGGAAAACCTCGCAGCCCCTGGTCGACGAAACGCTGAAACGTTTGTGCAGCATTTTTGAGTCCGAATGGCATTCTGACGAATTCAAAGAGACGGAATGGTGTTGTGACCGCGGTCTTTTCGATGTCGGGCGGTTCAACTGGGATTTGGTAGTAGGCCCGGACCAGATCAATTTTGGAAAATATAGTGGTGCCGTCGAGAGTCGCTGTGAAATCGTGAATGTGAGGCACTGAATAGCGGTCGGCTGTCGTAATCCGGTTGAGAGCCCGATAGTCCCCACATGTCCGCCAGTCTCCAGGTGTTACTTTTGGGACCATGTGCAACGGTGATGACCATGGACTCTCGGACGGGCGGATGATTCCGAGGTCAAGCATATGCTCGAACTGTTGACAAGCGATCCGCAGTTTGTCGGGGGGAGTCGCCGTGGTCTTGCGTGCACGGGAGGTCCTGATGTTTCCATATGGTGCGTGACGTGGTGTCGCACGGGAACCTCGGTGTTGCAGGGACGGGTGAGGTCGGGGAACTCTTTGAGGATGTTAGAAAAAGGGCAGGTACCGCTCTCTGGAATCTGGGTGAGGCAGAGCGATGACGTTCTGGACGCTATTCCCGAAACGGAGAGATACGTCGTTGCGTCTAGGAGGCGCTTGCGGCGGACGTCCACCAATAATCCAAAGTTCCGGAGAAAATCCGCGCCGAGGATGGCGTGTTGAGTCCCGGCGACCAAGAAGATCCAAAGAAAGGTACGTCGAAGTCCAAGGTCGAAGGTCAGGGACCGTTCTCCAAAAACAGGGATGGATGTGCCGTTCACTGCTTGCAAGAGTGCGCACGGTGTTTGCCGACGTTCGCTGGGGGATGCAGGGAGAATGCTGACCTCGGCTCTGGTGTCGACCAGTAGCTGGAGGCCAGTTGACTTGTCTCTGACGAAGAAAAGCCGGCACCCCGTTTCTTCTGCACTGCTCGCCGACTTCAGTGCTAAGGCATCTCGTTTCCCGCTCCCGCTGTGCAAGGTGGTCTGCACCTTTTTGCTTGGTCCCCGAATGTTAAAACCAGCAGATGTTGGTGGAAGATGACCGGGAACGAGACCGGCTGCGGTAGCCCGAACGGCGTTCCGGAGATCTACCACGTTCGGTTTTGAGCGCAGCATTGGCCTTTGTCAGGTTCCGGATTTCCGATTGGAGCGTGCAGAATTCGGCGCTAGACGGTTAAGCAGAGGTTGCACTCACAGTCGCTTGTTGTGCCGGGAGAGGAGCCTGGATGTTGGAGACTGTGGGCGACGCCACCTCGAGCACATTATCCGCGAGAGCTGCGAGGTCGTGCAGTGGAATGTCACCAGCCGCTGCCAAAACCATGCATACGTTGGCGGGGAGGCACTGCAGGAAAAGCTGGCGCAGGATGGAGTCGTCCACGTTGCTCGCCTTTTCTCCGAGCAGTTGAGTCATGCGGCGAAGCATCTGGGATGGTTTCCTGTCTCCAAGATCTTCGGCCGTCAGGAGTTGTTGGAGACGTTTCTGTTCTGATGCCGAAGTGCGTCGTATGAGTTCGAGCTTCAGTGTGTCGAACGGGTTGTCATCGGGAGGAGTCAGGATGAGGTCACGGATTTCAGTTGTCTCAGTTGGTGACAGTGCAGCGATGACGTGGTGAAACTTCGTCATTTGTGCCGTAATCCTCCGGGTGCTGAACTGGGCTTCCACCTGGGCAAACCATAGCGCAGGGTCAGCCGGCGAAAACGGTGGGAGTTTCAGAGCCAGTGATGCCACGGAGGATGGTTGCTGCTGCTGTTCCTGCTGCGCCGATGTTTGGGCGTGGTCGTCGCTGTTAGCCATGGCGCTCGTCGAGAAAAGGTTGCTTAAAGAATACAGGGTCACCAATTCTAGTCGCGAAGGAACTTCAGTATAGGTAAAGTAAAACAAGATAACTGTTTTACTAAGGACTACGTAGGTTTAAGAATCAAAGCTGACAGCGGACCAGTAGACGTGTTTTCTTCTCGAGCCCCAGACGAAGACTCCCTCTCGCCGAGCTGTCTTTACGTAGGCGAGGGAGGACCCATTAAGCCGTCTGGCTCTTGAGCTGACGGTCCCAGGACGCTCCGCCACCAAGCTCTCCCCCTCCAGAATCCGCGGTGCCGGGTTTCACCCCTACGGCCGCCGTCTGCTTGCGCGGTCTTCGTCGCAGGACCGTCCGCTGTCTGGAGCATGTCTAGACGGGCCACGGTCCGCCACAGGCTATAGACGCTTTCAGACAGCTGTGCATGGGCGCCGCCATAACCGACCTTCAGTTTTAGAGCGCAGCTCTTAGGGGCTCGTTTCCGGTTTGAGCGACGTCGGCGTCGCCGTCGGCGTAACCGCGAGGTCACGTGACCCACCCAGGTCACGTGACCCCCCTAGGTCACGTGACCCCCCGAGGTCACGTGACCCCCTGAAGTCACGTGACCCCCTTGAAGTCACGTGACCCCCTAAGGTCATGTGACCCCTTCAGGTCACGTGACCCCCAAAGGTCACGTGAGCCACTGAGGTCACGTGACCCCCTGAGGTCACGTGACCCCCTGAAATCACGTGACCCCCTCGAGGTCACGTGACCTCAAGGAGTCACCTATCCCTCAGTACACTTCCATCTTCCTCCTCAAGAGCTGCGCTCTAACCGGCGTTACAGGGAATTGTAAACGGCTTTCATTTTTTTGTTTCTTATTCCGTTCGCTTCACTTCATCATTGCTACAGCAGGACAGGTTATTTATTGCCACTTTAGGTGCTACTGTGTCATTGTCCCCAGCATAGACCTTCAGGGAGGCTGGTCAACTCCCGCTTCAGTGGCTCGGATTCTCGGTAAGATAAGAGAAGATTGGCTATAGAGGCTCAATCTGGCGCGTGTTTAAAGCGTCTATATAATTCCTCTCCCCTTTCAAAGAATTTTGTCACATCTGAAAGATTAGATGTTGAAAAGAGGGATGGAGAAGAAAGTCAGACGAAAGGAGAGGTGAAGCAAAGCGACTGACTGTATCGTTCTGGGCGAGCCAACGCGGGACACCTCTCTCTGAGGAGCGCGGACTGGGGTGGTGTGTTGCCTAACCCGGGGGGCACTTGAAGGGACCTGGCCCGGGCTCGGCTCAACTGCGAAGACACCAGTTTACACCTGGCACTGCCAGGCATGCAGGGGGTCTGAACCTACGCTGGGCTCGGGGCTCAAGGTGATTGGTGACGCCACTCACCAAACACTTACGAGAGCACAAGTCCCCTGTGGCGATGCAACCCTCTAAAAGAGCATTCAGTACAAGTAGATATTAATTGTCCCAAGCGAGAGAGATACACTTCAACTTTAAAAAAAGCACAGCTCAGATATGATGGACGCCCAAGTGCGGTTTTCTGTCTAGTCCAATGTATCTTACATGCTCCAAGTGAACTAAAGAACATAGCAGTGTCTCAATGATAGCATTTTAAAATAATAGATTATATCGTCGTTATAGATGAACTCACAGTTACAAAGTAAAATGTGCGGAAAATACTAAATGGTGAGCTAAAGTACCGTGTTTACTTGAATAATAGCTGCACTATTTATGAACAAGGCCCCTTGCATCTACTTTTCTGCAGAACACATATACAGCCAATCATCGCGTCGCGCATAAATAACATAGCGAATTACTAAATCGAGAACACGATTATCCATAAAAATGCAATCTTCACAGATGGTGTCTTCGCGCGAAGACGTTATCTCTGCCATGTAAACCGCTGTCGATCAAGGTGATTACTGTCGATCAAGGTGATTGGCAATCCGCGTGCTCCGCGGAAAAGCAAATCCTCGGGATTTTTTTATAAACAGTGCGGCTATTACTTGAGTAAATACGGTATGCACAGCTTTCTTAACCCAAATACCTAATAATGTTTTTTTTTTAAACTTGTTTTTCTAATTAAGTGTGAAACCTCTTTTTCAGCAGCAAATGGAATATACTCATGTGAAACCTATTACTTCATTCTAAATCTGGGTCATTCTTCCTCTGCAGTGTGCCAGTTTGCTCAAAATGAAATCAGGTGGTCTCTTCGTCTCAAGAAAAATAATTTTCAAGGCTAGTGCAGCCTTAGCAAAGCATTTTCTTAAGGCTTCCTGATAGAGACCAACACAGTTACCTTGGAACAAACCAGTCAATGAATAGATAAATGACAACCAGAATCAAGATAGACATTCCACTGAACAGAGCAACCAAGTGAAATCACCAATTAGCTGAACATGCAGGCAGTCGTAACCTACTAACTTGATAGCCTCCACCAAAAACTCTTTTGATTGCATCAGTTGCCAAAATAAACGGGAAACATGTGCACGATAAAGAGAGACATTGTACGATGGTTCCCACATCAATCGTAGCTGTCGTCTATGACACTGGGACATGGCACGTCTCAATATAACATCGTGGCGTGCTTGTCTTCTTTAATGTCCATCACCAATAGATGCCTACCGGATCCTACTGAGTAGTAGGGGGTACAATTTGGGACGCAGTCTTTCTTCGAAATGAGCTTCGGTCACTTTCCTTAGTCCCAGGTGTTGCTTGGGGTCTTGTGAAATGACAGCCCCGGCACGCCCTTGCCCACAGGTACCACGACAAATGCCAAAAAAAAGCACCAAGAATACAAAAACGCACGAGAGGCTTAACCACGTCGTTCACATTTTCTGTCTTGTATGAGGAAGCGGGGCACCCTTCTGGTGATACTTGGCAACCGACAATCGAGCAGGCATTATCAGTATACAGGCGGCTGTGCTCCATGACACCTATTCAGGCATGTCAGTCGAGAAGAGCATGGCAAACACCATCTTTTGGTTCCCCGGTGTTGACCAAGAGAGTTAAAACCATGTAAGAAGGTGCAAGGCATGTGCCCAGTTCTGTTAAATGCCTCTGGTGCAGGTTCGGGTCAGCAAGTTGGATACCAAGCAACACTGAACACGACTTCTGGTATATTATGCCGTACCGCTGGAGAGTTACGTAATACTGATCGTGGTTCACTCGGACACAAAACAGATAGAAGCATCGGCTGAGACCACACTGGAAGCCCAGTGCAACACCTTCGGTCGATTTAGACAGCTAAGGGCACTGGTGTTTGACAACGACCCTAGTTTAATAGTGCTGTTTTCAAACAGCTTTTACAGCGGTCATGTACAGCACCCCACCACTACTTTGTGTCACCCGCAGTTCAACAGATTAGCCGAGTATGCAAATGTAGAGTCAAGGGGGACATTCACGAGGTTCAGCCTTCGCAGCCTTGAAACCACGCTTGTAAGCACTTCCCCACTATTGTTGAAGTTTCACTGCTGCAGAACCTCAGCAAAATATAGGAAGCACTCATCAGAGCTGTTATTTGGCTACTGCATCTGATCCCAGGCTGATTTTGTCTATATGCATATAACCACCCTTTTGGTGAGGGAGAACCTGTGTGGGCACGCAGTTTCGGCCTACGGTGAGTTCCTAAAGTTGTCTGCTCACTTGATGGTATACAAATGAACACAGTAGGAACCACAAGAGGATGGAGGTTACTCTGTTGGAGATTCGGTGGCTCAACGATCAGGCTGCTCCTTGACAGCAGGAGGCAACCAAAACGGGCCGGTAGAGTGGCCAAGTGATGGGATACCCTGACGGGAGACGAGTAGTGGCCGAGATTCACGGTCAGCGTGGACCCTGCCGGCGACAAAGCAGATGGGATTGACTTTTAGGTTTAGGTTTAATTATTGAGCAGAACATCAGAACTGAAGAACAAGAATGGCAAAAGAGGCGCGAGCTCGGGATTGAGCTTGCACTCATAATAGCACAAATAGAGTCCTTGATGATTAAACAACTAGTAAAAGCCAATTATTACATTCTCCCTTGCCTATTTATTTTTTTAACAAAACCTTAACAAGAACATTAAGGCGGTGGTCCCACGGCCCCAACCATAATACCGGTGGCAGCTGTGCTAACGCTCCTGTTTGTGGTGCAAATGTCGCGTCTGTGCACGCGTTACCTATTGCGTTCCTTTTGCGAACAAATTGCCAATTTCTCATTACTCTTTTAGTGCAAAATATGATACGCATGTTTCAAAACTTAACGCAAAATGAGACAAGAAAAAGTGCAAGTTTTGATATTTTCAAAGACATACCCCTATGCATTCCAAGTTTTTAGACTTGTAATGTAGCCAAGACGGTGTTCTCTTTTTTTCTTGAATAGATGAATGACTCGTCTAATTCCGTGTATACGTGTTTTTTCTTAGCACACTCACATTTTTTTATACTAATTCAAAATAAGTCTTTTTTACGCAATATTTAAGTCTCGTAACTCAGTTTCACATAATAATGTAGCAACGACATTTGAATTGAATTGAATTGGTTTTATTTAGACACTAGGTCAAGGGTAACAGGACAAAAGGCAGATTATTTCTGCCTGACGTGGTCCTATCACCCGTTTACAATGCTCAGCAGGCGAAAACAAGAACAATAAACATTAAAGAAGTACAAGAAGATACAATAGCACATAAAAATCAATCAACACCGCAGATTTTGTACAGAGCCCATACAATTGTTAGTGCACTTAACACTTTGGAAGTAAATGAAACAGGTAATACAACTCATACGCAATGAAAATACAATCTAAAAGTATTTACTCAACCTGACATGGACAGAAGATACCGCTTTATACTAATTTTAAAGCTGTGTTTTGATACACAATCTGAAATTATTTCCCTAACAGCGGGATGTTTATTTAGGAAATCACGTATCAAGTATGCTAATTGGTGATCTCTATAATTTGTCCTAAACTAAGGTATTCTATAGGAGCCATGACGAAGATTGTATCGTGTGTTACTTGGAAGAAGTGCGTCAAAAAAGCGGGTGGGGTCACTGATTGTTTCGTTATAGATATACATTGAAAGTTTAAGGAGGAATAGCTGACTAATGGTAAGAAAACCGTATTTAAAAAATATCTGTGCTGTGTGTTCAGTACGGTGAAGGTTTTCTATACAACGTATCACTTTCTTTTGCAAAAGAAGCAACCTATCAATATCTGCTTTAGTTGTTGAACCCCAAACTAATAAACAGTAATGGAGATGTGAGCACACTAAAGTATAGTACAACTGACGTTTTAACCAACATGGAACCAGCGATCTAAGTTTGTACAAAATACCAATAGATCTTGAGATGCTTGCGTGCATTTTATTTATATGAGGTGTCCAGCTTAGATTTTCTTCAAAAACAACTCCCAAAAATTCATAAACGTTGACACGCTCGATGACAGAGTCTTGGAATTTCAAAAGAATTTCACAATCGTCAGGTTTACTTCGTGGCTTAAAAATTACATATTTCGTTTTTGTAACATTTAACTGAAGTTGATTAGAGTCAAGCCAATCCAATAACTCGTTGAGCCAAGTGTTAGAGTAACTTCTAGATCACGTAAAGATGGACCAGAAAAAAATAAGCTTGTATCGTCGGCATACAAAACTATTTTGGGAGTGTTTGGTATACGCACAATATCATTAATATAAATAATAAAAAACATAAACAAATTAGGGGCGTGCTCCTTGTAAATATAGGAACTCAGCACACAAAATATTAGAAGTGCAACCCACCCGTTTTCTTGTGAACGCAACTTGATTGTGATAAAATTTCAAAGAATTCACTTAACGCGTTCTTGGTTTTCCCCGACAGCGTTCTGGCATCTGATCACTTTTTTTTTTTCATTGTATGCTACGGAACTGAGCTGGTTCACTGTAAGCGTAATTTTTTTATTCATATTCAGATTCAGATCTGTTTAAAATAATTTTAAATGATGGGACTACTTTGAAGCTCGACTCCGTATGCAAGAAACCGGTTTCAAAGAAGAGGACAGATAATTAAAGAACCATTCTTTAATGAGAGCTTTTATCGTTCTGATTAAAATCGCTTTCTATGACTGTATAATTTTTGAAGCATACTAATTGTCCTAAATAATAAAGATAACTTATGTTGTAGCAGACGACGTGCACTTGCGCCATCTTTTGAAAGATGGCTGAAATTCGAGGTTGAGAAGTACAGGAAAACTGGCACTGATTCTGTCCCTGTCGCAGAGAATTCTTTTCTTAAACATTTTCTCGCGCTACTTCCTCGTTCTTGCAGTGAGTCAATCAATCTCGCAAGAAAAAAAAAAGAAAACGAGACGCGCGTTACTAGGGTCAAGAGCAAGTTCTCGAAAACATTTATTGCCCGTCATGTTCCGGCACCACGAAAGGTGCAAATATTTAACTCCATATGATCGTGACGACGAAAGGGATTTTTTTCCCTTCATTCCACTATTTTTAACATACATTTTTTTAACGTTCCAGCTTTCAACCGCGCTGCTTCTGTTTTGTTCGCCATCGTGCAGGGATTTGAGATTTTCAGATTTAACGTTCCTCGTAGACAACTTACGGAGAGTGTTATGTGTAAACCGCAGTGACTGGTCCTCATGGTAAGGCAACAAACAGCCAGTCATCGTGGCTCAAATCTGAGGCTCATTAAAAGGGTCTTATAGGGTGTATTCACTGGCGGCCATATCTGTGTGCGCTAGCGCTGAGCACGTGCTGATGGCGAGCTTCCGTAGTTATCTTGCAACGTGCACTCCGCACCGTCGAGATAGAGATTGCCGGTCTTGGCAGCCTATTAATGAGAGCTCGTTCTGAGCATGCGCTCTAAACAGGGGCCTCAAATATGGCGGTCGGTGAATACCCCCTATTAACCCCCTTTCCATGAAGTGCTCTATCAAAAGAGTTCCACGTGTGCGAAGCCCTCGCTAAGTTGTCTTTCTTTGGATTAATTTTTTATTTCATTTATTCAAATAAGAACAATGTCAGACGATCAACTTTCATGGTGTTGGTTTAATAATGCAACGACTCCAAGCTTCCACTTTGCGCTCTGCGCCAACCGCGACTCTTGCCCTTTGCGACTAATTATAAGCAGCCAGGTCCGACTTGCTAGAAACAGCGGCTCAGCTGAGGCTGTGGGAAAGAAAGCAATGCCAAAGCCAGCGCTCGAGCTGAGCGGGACTCAAGCCGCTTCTCAAGACAGTCGCGCGCCCCAATCTTTGCACTGCTTTTTTTTCACTCGGTCTCAGCTGAGACGCTGTTCTAGCCAACGTTGTTAGAACCAACTCAGTTCTGGAACTCCGCGCCGGAGGGGGTCCCTTTGCCTGGCGCCTGTTAGAGGGCGCGCGCTCCGCATTAATACTCGCTATCATCATCATTGACGGCGCGCTTGTGGCCGTTGCATCTGGCCATCTGGCCTACTGAGCTTACGGATGTTCGTGGCGCTTTTTCTGACAGTAGCAGACTACGAAAAAGCTCCAGGTAGGCAGAGAATCAGGCGTGCTGAACTTAGCTCGTCCATCAAGTCAGCGTGCCCAAGATAATAACGGCGACAGAACGAAAACAATGCCCCCAACGCAATCGAAGCGTTCGGATACTTACGCTCGTATTGGTGTGCTGCGATCACGGCCAGCAATGGAATTGCCTTGGTAAGACGGCACATCTACTATTACAGTATGTACAGACTTGCCCTGATTGTAGCCATCGGATTGTGGCGCCGACGAATTTGAGTTGTTCGAAACGCTTCGCGCTGTCAGCACAGCTAAGGCGGCGGCGTTTTGAAATAATACAGAGGGTATGCCATCATGGTCTTACTGCTTATCATGCTCAAGTTGTATTTTTACAACTTGGGCGAAAGGGCGAAAACCAACCATAAACCATGCTGGTCGCCGAGGAGTCGGGTTGGGACTCGCATACAGTTGCAGCGGTTGGCAGCCGCGGAGCAGTAGCAGACGAAAATGCGCGGATTAATGCGCCGGCAGCGCCACCTCGCCGCAAAAGAATCGGACACGGTTTCGGACTCCCTCCAATGTACGGCGTCTACGGAAAGTTCCACAACTCAGTTGATATAGCAACGTTGGTTCTAGCTAGCCTGCCCAGGATCACAACTTGTGAACTTTCCTTGCGCAAAGTTGTAACTTGGCGCCCATTGCTTTCGCTGCACTCCAACCTAAGAAAGAATAAACGAGCAGCGCACCTGACGCTCGATATGCATAAGGTCAACGTCCGGCCTGTTGCAGATTGGAAAGAACTTGAAGCTCACGAGAAACGAGAAGAAAGAAGAAGGCTCGAGGCACGAGCGGAACGAGGCAAACGACAGAAGCCGATCGAGACACTTCTCTGTAATGATGTATATTCGATTGATTTATTAGTGTAAATACAGTTTGTGTTTTGTTTTTACGCTTATTGCCTGATTTAAATACGACGCCCACACGACCTCTTCAATTGTGAGACATTATGGTGCCGAAACCCGGGAACGAGAACGATTGAGGTGAGCGGATTTTCCACCTTTGTGGAACACCTGCCTGGAATGCTGTTTCCGAGAGCTGTGTGGGAGATCGTCAAACATGGAACGTCTCAAGGCAAAACGTGGAGCGAAGCGGTCGCAAAACACGAAAATTATCCACGAGGCGACAGCGGGGATGGAGACAGCGGACCTGGCATCGCTGACTGCCTGGCTAGAAAGGCTGAAGGCCAATAACAGGGCTCTTCAAGAGTTGAACGTGGAGATAGAAGATCATATATCGGAACAAGACCTCGTCGCAGAATACACTACGGTCACGGAGTACGACGACGAGGCCATCCGAATGATGGCGCTGTTGGACTGCAAGGCAGACTCACTGAGACGTAAAGAACAACAGGCACAGGCCACCCAGATGACCACATCCGCGACAGCATCTGCGACTGTCACTACAGACCTGGGAAGAAATCGCACCAACATGACTAGCGGCGTGAAGCTTCCTAAGTTACGACTTCAAACTTTCAACGCTGAGGTCAGCGCGTGGCAGAGCTTCTGGGAGCAGTTCGGTCGGGCTGTCCACGAAAACGATAGCATTCCACGATCGGACAAGTTTCAGTACCTGCGCAACCATGTCACCGGATCCGCGGCGGCGGCCATCGCTGGGCTCCAGGCAACTGAGGCCTGCTACGACGATGCCATTGAAATCCTGACTCTGCGCTTCGGTGATAAACGAAGGATCGAGCAAAATCATCTGGCGAAGCTCCGAGCACTGCCTCCTGTTGCCTCCGCGAAAGACACGAAAGGCCTCCGAAAGATGTACGATCACGTCCAGACGAACATCCGAGGTCTGAAAGGGCTCGGCGTGGGATCGGCAACGTACTGCACGATGATGTCCGATATCCTCCTCAAGGCCTTGCCGAGCGAAGTCGTCGTAAATTATCACCGGCAGCAGGCAAGCAGTACTGCCTACAGGTCGACGGGAGAAACGCAAAACAGTCCGACTTCACTGACTTCACCGGCGGTGCAGGACACAAGACACCCTGTCGACGGACCACTTTCCACCCGGAGCGCTTCAAGGCCGCCCTCTTTCGCCGATGCCGAAGATGAGCTCGCCGATATTCTAAGCTTCCTTCGGATCGAAGTTGAGAGTAGGGAGAGAGCCGGAGTAGTAGAAGAACGGCAAGAGACTCAGAAGAAAAGGACTGAAAGACCCAGAATGCCAGCAGCCTCTGTGCTACATGCAAATATCACAAGCCCCTGCTTCTTTTGCCGGTCCACAAAGCACGCAACAGAAGTATGTACTGGCGACCTCACGTTAGAGGTGAAGAAAAGGAGGCTGGCGGAAGAAAACCGCTGCTTCAGATGCACAATCGGAGGGCACCGGGCGAGGGAGTGTCGGCGGAAGGTGACATGCGCGTCGTGCTCCGGTCGACATGCCACATCCATGTGCGACCCGAACTGGAAACCTAACGTGAAGAAATCGGATAGGGGTGCCCCTGCGACAAGCGTCCAGAACGCAATCTCCGACAGTGCTGACGTCCCATTGGATTCCGAAGTGCTTCTTCAAACGTTCCGAGCCTGGGCTGAGGAAGGAAACCAAAGACTTTACGTGCGAGCCATTATCGATGGAGGCAGCCAACGGACGTTCATTCGTGAGGATCTTTCTCGCAAACTCGGCCTCAAGGTTCTGGGATATGTTAGCCTCCGGCTAAATACGTTCGGCCACTCCACGTCAAGACCGCAACGTCGGAGACTAGTACAAGTACGGTTGCACAGCCAGTACGGCCAAGAAGAGTGCGTCATCGAGGCCGTCGGGTACCCTTCATCTGTAAGGACGTTGTGCAGGTACCCGTCGACCACGAATTTGTTCGCCGTATGATGAAAAACGGTCGTCGTATTGCGGACATGCTTCTCTCCCCTCTGGCCACTGCTGAAGAAGGCATTTCCCTTCTGGTCGGTTCAGACCAGTTGTGGCGAGTGAACGGTGACCAAGTGCTGCATTGCAAGGAAAATCAGAAAATGGTAGCTATAAGCACCATTTTTGGCTGGACCTTTCAAGGCCCAGTGTCAAACCACAGCTCTCTCAAAGGCAGCGCCAGCAGCATGGTATGCGTGCTAAGAACGGAATGCTTCACGAACGAGGACGTCGGAGACATCCTGCGGCGTTTTTGGGAGCTAGAGAGCATCGGAATTTCTGACCAGCCCTCCAGCAAGATGGAAGAACAGAACGAACTGCTGAACGAGTTCAACCGAACAATACGGAAAGTGAATGGACGGTACGAAGTCGGTCTACCGTTCAGGGTCGGCGCGGGAGAACTGAAGGATAACCGCACGCTGGCATTGAAACGTCTTGAGAGTTTGAAAAAGAGATTGTCACGCGACGAGTCCTTCGCAAAAGATTACGACAACGTCATACGCAGCTACATCACCTCAGGACACGCAGAAAAAGTTTCAACAAGCCCATTTTGCGCCGAGTCGACAAACCCACGGATTTATTATATGCCCCATCAGCCCGTAATTCGGAATGAATCCGAGACCACCAGGCTGACAGTCGTCTTCGACGCTTCGTCTCATCTCCCGGAGTTGCTTCACTCAATGAACAACTGGAAAAAGGGCCGAATTTGAACGCCGACCTGGTCGGAATCTTGGTGCGCTTCCGTCTACACCCAATCGCCTTAACAGCGGACATAGAAAAGGCGTTTCTGCAGGTCAGCGTTCGACCTGAAGATCGAGACTTCCTACGCTTCCTGTGGTTTCAGAGAGATTCGTCGTCAGCAAGCTCTAAACGAACCGTTGAAGAGTGGAGGATGACGAGAGTGCCCTTTGGGACATCGGCCAGCTTCTTTCTACTAACCGCCACTCTTACTCATCACCTGAGCAACGTCAATGGAGATTTGCGATCGACTGCGGAACTGCTTCAACGGGGATTCTACGTCGACGACCTCCTGATCGGAGCCCCCACTATTGAAGAAGCGGCGCGAATACAGGAACAAGCCAGCCAGATTTTAGAAGATGCAGGAATGAGACTCCGGAAGTGGTCTACCAACGCGACAGAACTGCAAAGATCGTTCGATAAAGCTGCATCAACGTCTGCACTCTCTGAGCCGAGAGCTGTACTTGGACTTCTTTGGCGACGTGACGCTGACACGCTGGCCATTCCAGTGGAGAGAATCCTGTACTTCGTCACGTGCAGTGGGACGACGAAGCGCTATGTTCTCCGTGCATCAGCTAGGGTTTTCGACCCGTTGGGACTCCTTGCTCCGTTCGTCATACGAATCAAGGTTTTGTTTCAACGAATCTTGGAACGAGGAATCGGTTGGGACGACGATCTAACGGACGACCTACTGGTGCAATGGCGGCGATGGTGCGCAGAACTTCCACAATTAGAAGAGATAGTGATTCCTCGCTGCATCGTGAAGGCGCCAAGAGAAGTCATATGTTCTCTCCAACTACACGTCTTCTGCGACGCAAGTCCGGTGGCCTATGGCACTTGTGCCTACCTGAGGGCTGAACGAGAAGATGGGAAGGTAGAGGTGAACTAGATATTTTCGAAAACACGTGTGGCGCCCATAAAGCGAATAACACTACCTCGACTAGAACTCATGGCTGCAGTGATTGGAAGACGGCTGGGCCACTATCTTGGAGAGATCATGAACATTCAAGAGACCTTCTACTGGACAGATAGCGCTATCACACTTCACTGGATCCGCGGGTCAACAACTCAGTGGAAGCCCTTTGTGGCAAATCGAGTGGCAGAGCTCCAATCTGGAGGGTCACCTTCTACATGGAAGCACTGCCCCGGACAAGAAAATCCGGCAGATTTGATGACACGGGGAATATCTGCGGAAACTCTAAAAGGTATGCAATTGTGGTGGAAGGGTCCAAAGTGGCTTGGTAAAACCGAAGACGTATGGCCGAACCTCGTCATGGGCGACGACGTTCCAGTAGCAGTTATTGCAGAGGAAGGAAGGCTGGAACATCACGTATTGCAAACTGCAACAGAGGGGATTGCACCTCTATTGGAACTTGGACGGTACGGGGCGCTGGAACGGATCCTCAGGATTACTGCATGGATTATGCGGTTTGTAAAGAACTGCCGAACGCGGCGAAGCCGACGTGAGGGCCCGCTAGCGTCCGAAGAACTTGAACGAGCCGAGACTTGGTGGATCGCACGAACGCAACAGGAAGCTTTTACACAAGAAGTGAACGATCTAAAGACAGATAAGAAACTGGAAAGGCGATCCAGCATAGTCTCGCTCGCCCCCTTCATTGACACCAACGGATTGTTGCGAGTGGGGGGACGACTGCAACAATTAAACGAAACAATCGAGATCAAGTACCCGCTTTTGCTACCTCCCGATCACCGCTTCACTGAGTTATTGGTAAGAGACTGCCATCGTCGAACACTGCACGGCGGACTTCAGGACACATTAACCCAAGTCCGAGAGCGGTTCTGGATACCGCGAGCAAGACAGCTGGCCAAGAAGGTCATCAACAAATGTATTGGTTGTCGATTGGCCCGACTCAAGCCGGCTAACGCTCCGACCGCACCTTTGCCGCAGGATCGGATCACCCAAGCGAATCCTTTTGAGGTGGTCGGGATCGATTTTGCCGGTCCACTGATGGTAAAGACTGCAGCATCAGATGAAAAGTCGTACATTGCGCTTTTCACATGTGCGGTAACAAGAGCCCTACACCTAGAGCTTGTCTCCAACCTATCGACAGAGGCGTTCATCATGGCCTTCCAGCGCTTTACTGCTCGAGGGGGCTTACCCAGTGTTGTCTACTCAGACAATGCCCTCACCTTTAAGAGGGCAGCAAAGGGCTTATGCGGCGTATGGGACGTGCTGAAGAACCGCCGCTTCCAGGACCACTGCTCGCAGCATCGGATAAAGTGGAAGTTTATCGCCGAGAGAGCAGCCTGGTGGGGCGGGTTCTTGCAAAGGATGGTCCAGACAGTGAAGCGTAGTCTAAGGAACATACTAGGAAGGAACAAGTTTAGTTTCGAAGAACTAACGACCATGCTCCACGAGGTGGAAGCCGTCGTGAATTCTCGACCTTTGGCCCCTGTTCACGACGCTCCACACGAGCAGGATGCTTTAACGCCTGCGCACTTCTTGTTGGGCAGGCGTCTGACGGCTTTCCCATCAGTCAAGCTAGAAACTATACCAGGTTCTGCGAGAGGGGACATTACCAGACGTTGGCTACACAGGCAGCAACTACTGGACCATTTCTGGCGGAGATGGCGGAAGGAATACCTCCTTCAGCTCCGCTCCGCACACCGATCGCCCGAGACACGGACAAACGACCTACAGAACGGGGACCTCGTTCTTGTTCACGAAGACAAGACCCCACGGCTCACGTGGAAAACGGGGAGGATCGAAACAGTTCAGCTGGGCAGAAACAACCACGTGCGTTCCTGACTAGTGCGCCTACCGAGCGGGGTAACGCTTCGGCGCCCCGTGCAGCTCCTTTACCCCCTGGAACTGGCAAGTGAATGAACCAAGGCAACTCTCACGCGCAAAAAGAAAGAAGGGGGGGGGGGGGAGGATGTTGCAGATTGGAAAGAACTTGAAGCTCACGAGAAACGAGAAGAAAGAAGAAGGCTCGAGGCACGAGCGGAACGAGGCGAACGACAGAAGCCGATCGAGACACTTCTCTGTAATGATGTATATTCGATTGATTTATTAGTGTAAATACAGTTTGTGTTTTGTTTTTACGCTTATTGCCTGATTTAAATACGACGCCCACACGACCTCTTCAATTCTGAGACACGGCCCATCTGCCAGTGAAGGAAACAAAGGTGCGGGGCACCAGCGACGAAGCAGCGTTCTTTCGAATTTTACTCATGGAGGAATACCTGCAACTGCTGTGCCTCCAAACGGACCAGTAACGAAACGACAGAAAATACCAACTCTGGCCTCAGCGAAGAAATGCAGCGGCACTTTTTAAGTCATGGGCCTTACATGGCGGGTTAGCTCATTGAACGTTGTTTGATTCATGTGAACCGCGCAGTCCTAGCTGCACGCTTATATTTTCCTAATTTTTCAGAATTGCCAAAAAGTGGTTCAAATAAGAAAGCACATTATATTTAACTTAAAAAAAGGAAGTGCGAAAAAAAAAAGAACAAACTTCTTAAGACAAAGTACGGTACCCAAATGTTCAACCAAAGCCACCAGTTCGTAGGGCGGAACATGGGTGCAATATGCTTGTGCTTTCCCGGGCATGCACAGGAATCTACCAGGAGAACGATCCTTATACCGTAAGCAGAGGTCGACATTTTTGGTTGGACTGACTGACTCACAGCTAGCTCAAACTGAAAAAGTGAGTCACATATCCTCGCGCTTACAGCCGCGCTCACCCTCAAGTCCCCAATCACGATTTCATGAACTCACCGGACTCACAAGCTCATCGCACTCACGAACGTACGCCCATCAGCGAACTCACTCTCTCACGAGCTCACTCAATCAGAAGTAGGTCTCGCCCTCGCCGTACTCGCGGAGCTGTCGCTCAATGTGCCCGAGCGGGTTTCTACAACTCCGTGACGGTCATTGCGTCTTCCGCCGCTCCGGCGCCAGCCGTAACGTCGCCAAGTGAAGAAATGCTCTGTCCATTTGTCAGCTTCGCTTCGGCTTCTTCCGAGCGTCGGCCGAGCGCTTGAGAAAGGCGCGCTTTGTTAGGATACAAGGGCCCATTATGCCACCAGCGCGAGTCTCGTGAAGAAGTAGTCTTTAAGGGTGTGCTTTCGTTTCAAACATTCAGGACAACTTCTTGCACGTATGAAGTGAGCGTCGGCATTGTTGTTCAATCGGATTAATAATTATTATTCATACATGCGCCACCGTAGGTGCGTGTTTTGTTTCTGCATAGAATATTGCGAACTTCTCCTTAATGGTAGGGCGGTTTGCTTGGCAAGTCAATGTCTAGTAGAGTGATTTCGGAACGGTCTGTTTTCGTATTTATTGTCTTTCACACAAAAATATTTCACCTCAAATAACTACCTGTTCATTTTTTTTGTTGTTTCGGAAAGAAGGAATGGTTCAAGAACCTCGTACGTACCATATTTTTGTATAATATTTTTATGGCGTTTCTAATTTTTCGTTGCATGGAACATGCCAATTAAAGCTAGAACTTTCTAATATGCCTACCCAGTGCCTCGTTAAATGATACACTTTATGGATCCTGACACAAAGCCGTTATCGGTGTCAGATGCCTTCGGTATTCTTGTTGCTTGGATAATGTGGGCTTGTGTTCATACTTGTCAATAGATTGAATACAAACGTCTACAGATGACATGCACAAAGTTTTGTCGTGTATTAAAATAATTTGTTAATTTTTGATGGGTGGGAATTTCTCAAAATGTGTTCATTAATTTGAATCAATAAACGGCCTACTGGTCTAAGCGCAAGTTCTTTTACCTTCTATATTGAAATTACTTCTCGTCTATGTATTGATAAACGAATTCGGATATCCACGCTAAATTTGAGGAGTTGCGAGGGCGCGGTCAGTCTATTTAATTAAATTATCCACAATTCTTCAAGATTTTCTCGTTAGATGCAAAAGAGTTTGGGGGCTTAAAGGGGCTGTGCAACGACATTGGGTAGGAATATCTCTTACTTTACACCAGCTTCCTGGCACTAGTGGGACCCCAGAATACTCGAACGCAACACCACTGACCAAGAAGCGCCTGCGTCGCGGCGGAATTCAAAGGATGATAGCGGAGCTTTTCTTTCGGTCTCTCCTTCCAAAGCCGCCTTTCGCTCCTTCGCGAAATTTGATGACGGAGCTGTGGGACAATGGCAACAGTACGATCCCCGGGAATGCGTCATCGAGCTTTGCGGTGACGATATTCAGATGCTGCTCACACAGTGGACGCGAAGGCTGCGTACGCATTCGATATGGGCTCGTGACAATCGATGCCTCGGCATGCCTTTCGGGTAGTGGCCCGTGTCCAATCGCTGCAATGACGACAATAGCCGAGCCATAACAATGTCTGGAACTCAGCACGTGTCCTGTGCTTTGCCAACCCCAGCGCGTGGCTATGATCAACATTGGCGGCATATAATCGGCTCCAGATCACGTGGCCGCTTGTTCTGGCTGAGAGTTGAGGGAGTGAACGGTGCTCATTTTTTTTAATTTTTTTTTTTACTTTTATTGCGTGGGATGAAAAACGAACGCGTGTTTCATAGGTCATTAACGTTATGGATCCGTTTTAAGCGGTATTTGCGCAAAGTACAAAAATTGTTGCATCGCCCCTTTAATATCTTCAAGCGAATAACTGGGTGAAGTTCAGCTAGTTGGTACATATCGCAAAAGGAATCGGTCAGCTAAAACGATAGGGACAAAACACTGGCAGGAAGAAACAGACGTTACGTGTAAGTCTTTAGGTGTGAATATTTCGGTTACTTTAGGCGTTAACTTTTAGTTTAAAGGAGTTGTGCAACGATTTTAACGTTGAAAGAATTGGCATCTTCTACTTTTGTCGTCGTTCATCTTGTCCCAAAGGACAAAAAACACACCTCCTTCCTTCAAAATGTGGCGATTCCGCCACGTAATCGCGATGCAAAAATTAGGATATCCCCCAACCTGTAGCCGCGACCGGCGGCCATGAGAACCACGCAGCATGACGTCAATGGGGGTCTTGTAGAAAGATAACAAGTTGTGCGAATACCGCCTATATGAAAGGTAAGTTATCTATAAATCTTATCGTACCAACATAAATATAAATGTGTGAAAAACCTGGTATCATCGACAACACTTTTATTATACGGAGTATTAGTGGCGCCCTCTATCCTGGGTCCACAAAACCGTCAGCTCTATCTGCTACCGCGAACAGCCTCCAGAAGTCAAAGGGGGAGGGAAACAGCGCCAGACGGGGACGGCCGGACCCATATGAGACTTTCCTTCTTTCACCATATTGTTCGCACTGCGGCAGCGCGTGGTCACGCGGGGATGAGTTCTCGCCGCTCACTGGTGGCTCTAGAGAGAGCTTCACCGGAACCCCGCGCGACCCCCATTGACGTAAGAGCACACGTCACTCGGAAGATGGTGAAGGAGTTGAAAGGTGCCGAAAACCTCAATCTTCGTCCATTTTTAAAATAGAAACTAGGACATTCAGGCAAAAGCGGTTTTTTGGTTCTTTACTTTAGAAAGGTCGAGACACCAACTCCCAAATTATTTAAGCAGAGCACTGAAATTGTTGCACAGCTCCTTTAAAGTGATGAAGAAGTATAAAATCTCAGTTGATAGTCAGCGGTGAGTATGTCTCTGTTTCTCTCTGTCGGTGTTTTGTCCCTATCGTTCTAGCTGACCTTTCCATTCAAGCGGGAAAGGTCGCTCTCGTGCATGCACGTGCATGCACGCATATCAAATATCTTTAATTACTTAGGTGTTATTTTGTCGTATAAATATAATGTTGCCAAGAAGACAATAAGCGCTACTCCTAAACGACCGGCACATGCACCGGCGTGAGCAGTACCAGCTGATAAATACTATATAGGCAATATCAAAAAACTATTGGAGCCAGTAAGAAAACTCTTTCTCCGTCACGGCAAGCGATTCTGGGTGCAGCCGGTAATCCGACTGTGCTCAGTGGCCTCCTTTTGAGCAACTAACGGGGTGTCTGATAGCAGGTAAGGAACATCGATTTCTTATCACAACTATTAAGTGAAAGTAAATATATAGTTTCATTGCTCTCGTAAATGTAGTTTAAAACTTATATCTTGCAAATTTTCTATGAAAATCCACAATAGATTTTACTTCTATATCCCATCAAATAGGTGTAGCAGCATTTAAACCCAATTGCGAACAATTGCGGCCTTTCGAGCGTACTCGGGCACGAAAACGTGTACCCGTACTTTCCTATAGAACTCCAGGCTACAGCCTGAACAAATAATTAAGAGAAGACGTAGTGGAGGCTCTTGCTTCTCGCCTTGTTGAGATCCTATACTCGGCCCAGTTTCTGGCGCCATTGCCGTGACTTGGGCAGTTGTAGACGGAACTAGCCCCTCCCCATCCTGCCTGGGGAAGTTCGAGACTTCTAGTGGAAAAAAGGTTGGGGTGACCTGCCAACCAAGGACCGATTTTTCTGCTGGGGCATGGTTCACGATGTTAAATGCGCCAACTGCAGCAAAGTCTAGACGACGCAGTGCGTTGTAGCGCAGATTTCTGGAGCTTTGTGGCACATGCCTCCTCCAAAGCTGGCGCCCTCCCTATGTCAGGTAAAGTCGCCGGCACGGAGGGAATTTTCCTTTGCTTGTACTCGCATTGACTGAATGGGTCCTTGACAAAACACCCTTCTGGTGTTTTGTCAAGCTGATTCACTCTGTGTGCTTCGTAGCATTGACTATATACGTAAATACGTGCCCTATAATACCAGTCTGCAGCGTCAACACGTATTATACATGTGTACTGGGCTGTTTTACCGCAGTGTTCAACGCCATGTATTCTAAAGAAAAACGTTCTAACTGAGACATATCTTTGTACACCCGATTGTAAAACGTTCCAAACTTTTTTTTCTGTCACAACACTACGCAACTTTTCGCATTATAATCAAGCACGAGGATAAAACGCATTTGCGTTTTCCGATAGTAATGAAGTTCAGGAAGTTGCATTTAGGCTGTTTTTTTGTCTGGTTCAAAATGGAACAGCACAAAATAGCGCCACCTGAACCTCCAGCGTTTTTTGTGATAACTCTATAAAGTCGAAATGCTGGCATTACTATTTTTTTTACAATGAAAATATTTAAGAGTAAAGATGTTTGAGGGAACTCCGTCTAGTTACGGTCAAAAATAGATAAATGGGGACCTTCACCAACCAAGCCCTAAACATTTAGGAGCCCGACTTTTCAAAACCAATTGTTTTTTTTTTGTTTTTGTTTTTTTTGTAATGAACGCGATTATTGGCGCGTGGAGAGCAGAAGCTACTTTTCCATTTATGGTGAGATCGTTCTCTTCACTCACTTTTTCGTCATCAAGTGCCCTCGTCCGTTGACGTACACATCGCGACACTGTTAGCGCGAACACGACATCCGCGCATTTTCGCATTTTGCTTCTAAATAGTATTAGCGAGCACAAACTTTTATCGCTTACATTATAGAACTAAATGAGCTCTTTCCGTAGGAATAATAACTTGGATGACATCCCTTGGTTTCAAAAAGAAAAACTGGAAAAACCGGCGATCGCTTGTTCGCGCTAACAGTGTCGCGCTCTGTACGCCAATGGTAAAGTGCCTGTCGACCTATTAATATTCCCTGGCGTAGTTTGGATATACCAGGATTCTATGAAAAGTCGTTGGCGGATATTGGTTTCAGCTCTTATTATTCTGGTGTTGTCCATATCGACAGAATAATTGTTGTCGTCACAGTGCTCTGCAACAGCACTCCGCTCCCGGTCAAATTTGCACACATCATTCTTGTGTTGCAGAAATATTTGATTAAGGTTTTTGTCTCGCCAGTGTAAGTGGAGGAGCATTTAGAACATGCCATTTGGTATGCAACCTCTATCAACTTCCGTCAAACTCAATCAAAGAATTCTGCAACACCCATGTGCGAAAATTTGACTGACAGCGGAGTGCTGTTGCAAAGCATTGTGACGACAGCGACCACCGTATCTATTTTAACAACACCAGAATAATTAGCGTTACAATAAACATCTGCCAACGACTTCTCATAGAACCCTGGCAAATCTAAACTGGGCCAGGGATTATCAAAAGATCGACAGGCACTTTACCACTGGCGCATGTCAACGGACATGGCCTCTTCATGAAGAAAAAATGAAGTAAGCATATGACACCACCGTAGGTGAAAAAGACGCTGCTGCTCTCCACGTGCATATAGTCGCCCCCGATGGAAAAACAAAACACATCGGCTATGAAACGTAGGGCTTCTAACTATTTTTGACTTGGATGGTGAAGGTCCGTATTTCTCTAATTAATCAAATTCCAATTCATCACGCTCAAGAGGTCAGAGTGAGCGTTTGGACAATTGTTGAAGGCCAGTCACGGCCACGCTTTGCATCGTGCACGTCGCCAATAGCTACACGCTGGCCAACACTTTAATGTCGGCCGACAGGATCAGAAAACAGCTGTGGCATTTCAAGGAACTCTGCTTTCATTGACAGAAATAAGACTAGTCTCAGCTTCATGTCAACTTTCACGGTGTTCCTTCAAAAACGCGATTTCTTCCAGGTAGCGTTGAACGATCTTGCTATAAATCAGTTGAGAGTAGCGCCTTTGTCCCTGTCGTTTGTGTTATTTTCTATTGTCCCTGTCTGTTTGCGCTTTTAAACCTTATACCTACCATGAACCAACTAGCCCAAACCAAAGTTTCAGTGATTTCTTCCAGGTTTTCACCATTAGTGTTCCCTCGCTCTCTCGTGCTGTTCTTGTTGGCAGCCTTGGGCGTGCAAGGGAGTTTTTGACCCTTCAATGGTAAACGTCAGGAAGATGAACGAATTTGCGGGTAATAAAAGAAACCTCGCAGCAATATTTCGGTCCCCTACGTACGTCAAAACTGAAATTATCGTTATGTTGGACGAGCCTATCAGACCCTGCGCGGACCACACAATGCCGGCAGTTTCGATAGGAATGTAAAAGAAAATGTACACCTGGAATTATGAAGTTTTTATTTGAGCAGCTACGCATGTTGCAGGCAAGAGAGCAGGACCGGGCAAAGTAAACAATCTCGTTTGCAGGGAAGCACAGTTCCATTTGCCGAATTAGGCTCTACGGGCCACCAGGATAAACTTAAACAGGTCCGAAGTTTGCAAAGCGAACTCGAATTTTGTAGACCTGTATAGTTTTAGCCGAAATCCGGCGTCTCCAATCGCTTGTTTTAGTACATTTTCGGTGAGGTTTGAGTAAGCAAAATCAGCTGCTCCTACGGTGTAGTGTTTCACACCTCCCGCGCCCATAATGACAAGGAGACCGCCAGGTTTCACGAGTGTTCCCACATTGCAGACCACCATTCGGAAGGATTCGTGGTCTGCTGCGACCGCGTCCAGGCATCCGGAGGAAAGAACGACGTCGAAGGTTTCCTTGTGTTCCTCGGGGAGCACTCCGGGCTTCAGGACGTCGCAGGGGACCACCTTGCGAATGGCGGAGCGTGTGCGCTCCATTATTTCCGACGCCCCCTTCTTGACGTCTCTGTAAAAGAGAACGACAAAGTGGTGGTCAATGTTGCTATGATGGCTGACACTGTATACAGATACGTGCAGAGAAATCCTAGTTATAACAGGGTGTGATGGTATAAATGGAAAAGGGAATCGAAATTATAGGGCGATCACAATAAGTGAAAAGTTGTAATAATGAAAAAATATTTAAGGATCGTATGAGGCACTCTCGCGCTATTGTGTACACCGCGAATCCTTCACTTATTCAGTAAGGTACGATTTACAATTTGTCACAGTTTTGGAGATCGCAAGCGTCTAGTTCTCGAAAAAAGGGCTTGGTGTATTGGTGTCGGGTCAGCGGCAAGCTTGGTTTGTGCCCCCACGGGGTGGACTACCGGTGCTGAGCCAGTTTCTTTCACCGAGCCGCCTTCTGCCTCAGACCTCGAGCATACGCGTGCACTCAGTCAAACTACATTGCCTCCTCCAATAATAAAAAATGTACATAATTACACAGGTTTTGGGAAGTTTAGGGCTGCTTTTTTGAGCTGTACTTGGAACTGCGATATACATATATCATATATTACCTGGGCTTGCTTAGCTGTCCCGCTTGGCTTATGCTCGAACTTTATCAGGATCTGGAATTCTCAAATATCCTAATGTTACGATTTGCCACCTGCCAGACCTCTTCGGCTGCTGACGTAAGGGGGGCGAGGCGAGGCAATGCTTCACTAAAGGCGATTTCTTCTGATTGTTTTGGAGCGCGCCGGGATCATTAAACCAGATCCGAGTTGGAGCACACGATCTCCACAGATTCGCTCCGCCTCTGGTTCCTTAGTCGAACATGACAACTTCTCCGGGGATCGGCGGGTGCCTCCCCGTCTTTCACCTTCCCGGGAATCTTCTTCCCGCGGTCCCAGATCTCGAAGCACATGATTTCGCGATCGGGACGCTAACAACAGGTGCTCAACGCACAAGCGAAGTTGATCATGATGTGAAAGATTTGTGTCAATAAGTAGTAGTAGTATAAAACCTTTATTTGAACCGGTTTAAGGGAGAGGGGGTGGAGAATGAGTCAATGGCATCGCGGCCTGGACCGCGGTAAGTGATGTGCATCAGTTTAGCAAACTTCTTTTTTCATCGAAATACTCGTGATTCGTGTTCAAGTACGTATCGATTTTCAGCCTTTTCTGCGGAAGTCTGAAAATTCAGTCGAATTCATGCTGGGCACACAGCGCCCAGCATCAGGTCATAGATCCGCGAAGCTGGAAGGCACTGAAGTGCAATGAGGTAACCTGCCTGCATTGCCGTCGTCATTTCAATCAGAGCATTCTAAAGGTATGCGCCGTTGTTGTTTTTTTTTTGTTTTTTTCAGTTCACCGATGCTATTAACATGGGTGCCACTCAAGTGCCGAGAGTAAGCGCAGATGACCGAATTCTCTATCGTGCTTGTTTGCCGAACAAATTGTCATGCTGGAAGTATAGCATGGAGAATGATGTATGTGATGATCGATATGGACGTTGTGTGTTTAAAGATGGTATAACAAATGTGGGAGCTGACACCCGATCTTCGATAGAGTGAATTAATATCGTTCGGGTTCGCAATATGTCTATAGTGGGTATTGGCGCCGAAAAACAACGAATCAGTGGAGAAAACAGGATTTCGAAGAAGTCCGTTCGAATCTGACTTAAAATAAATCCCATAAACCCGGAACCCTTGCTATAATACGCCCCGTGAAATCGTGACATCACGTGAGGTGCTAAGCTACGTCATTCTGAAGGTGTTTGCGTGGGCGGACGGTTGCCTGCGAACGCAGAAGGCGCGTGAGTAATACTCTGCAGGCTCGGTCACATAGAATGTAACTTCTAAACTGGATTGACGTATAAAATGAGAGTTACAAAGGCAGTTGGTTTTATGATTAATTTTTTTTGTCAAGACTATAGGTTACAAGGACCAGATTAAAAGACAAAAAGCCGATCTACAAGTTACTTTAATCAACACCGACGTCCTTCGGCGGAAACTACGCCAGTTGGAAACGTTTTTCAATACTGTTCAATAAGGGATAAGTTCCGAAGTCCACGAAGGTAGTGGCTTGAGAAATAAAAGAAGACGACGACGAGGAAGGGAACAGAGGAAAGAGGACGGCCACAAGGAGGAGGGAGGTGAAATAAACACGCGACTGATCCGCACCGCACCGGTGCGGTAAAAATAAGAAGACCCAAGCTTACTCATAGCCTTCGAGGGCAGCAATGTGCTCAGCAGGGATGGTCCAGTCGATCGCATCCTTATGATTGTTCAGCCATTTGTACAGTTCGTGCCTGTTGCTTTCGACTAAGTCACTCAGCACGATGTGCTTGAATCGACAGGATGCAATGAGCGAGCACAAAAGCATCGGACCGCTGCCCACATCCAACAAAGTCTGTCCCTGAATCAGGTCTGAAAAGAAGAGTTTTATATTGACCCAGCTTTATTGCCAAGAAATACATATACCGCTTTTTTTTTTGCCTTTGTTTAAAAAGAACCCAGTTGAGAAAAATGCCGCATTGCGCATTCAGCACCCATGTATCCACTTATGCCCAGGTGGAATAGTAAACACATAGGCCAATAAATAGGGGAGGTAAAAGGCGTTCTGAGATTACGACCTGCCGAGACATGACACTAACGTTTCTGGTGACTGAAGACACTGTATCATGGGAATGTAGCGCCGAGCTCACCATATGATAGCCATTCGGTTTCATGAAAAAAGCAATTTCTATTTTACCTTTCGTTCTTGGTGAGCCCATCTGATTTTGCTAATCACCGGTAACTTTTAGAGACGTTTCTTGCATACCGAGATGTTGCTATCCACACACCGCCATCACATAAGGTGTCGGTGCTTAGAGGCTTTGAAAAATAATTTTTCTGTCACCGAAACAAGTAAGAGGAGCAATATAATTATAAGAGATATGTGTAGATAAGCATATGACTGATATGTTCACTGCAGAGCGCAAACAGTGCACCAGAGACGCTTACTTTGGCGAGGAACACCTTCAGGACGATTTCGCTCCATCGCGATCTTGGCCCGACTTGTTTGGAACGATCTTTTAATAGCTTTGACGATCTTAAGGTTCAAACATAGCGAATTCCATGGCAAAAGAGACCGATCAGCTAATCACCTTGCGAGGTTGGTTGTCCGTATGTTAAAAATCTGTTTCTGTTCTGCAGCGAAGGCGATGGCGCTACTTTCCTATGATTTAGTGACTTGACTGGTGATAGAGACGGAGCATCCGTGATTGAGTGGGCTGGCGCACATAGAGTCATTGAACGTTCCCAGAGTACCGAAACGCCCAGGCTCGAAACGAAAATATGGCGGCTTAATTTTTGTTTTGTTTCTCACTGTAGTCAAATTGAGTTTTTAGAAAGCATGTTTTTCCGTAAAAACAAATAAAAAAGCTATTTTTGAAGGAAATCTTATTGGAGATTCGTACAAAACTACAGGAGCGTGATGTCTTCAAAACTATTTGTGTTAGAAGGCTTTGCGGCGCAATCAATATTGTTTTTACACAACCATGTCGCACCTGTGATTTCAAGTAGCGCGTCTCGACCTGGGCGCGCCTTAACATGGTCAATGGTCAATCGCGGTGCGTCCGCTCGGGAGACGGGGGTTAGCATGCACCTGGGACCTTGCAACATTGCAGAAACTCGCACCGGTGTGCAAATTTATGTTTGTTAGCCTGAGTCCTCTTCCAATGTATATGTTTCCGCGCCAAAATGGCCGATCAAAGCTATAATTTAACAGTCTAGCGGTGGACGCTTTCGAGTGCAATACTTTGGCAATATACGGCGACTTTAGCTCGGAACAGGTGGTGCAAAAGCGCGCGCTGAAGAGCCCAGAGATCCTGATTCAGTCCCCCACCTCTTCCCGTTTCGATCTGGATGTGCATCGTGCGAGCGTGTGGCCGTGCATCACAACTGCGTGGTGCACGTAGTGATGCACGGCCGCTGGTAAATTTCTCATCGGCAGCTGAGACACCCGGTACCCGTTCGTTCTGCCTAACTTCAGCCAGTATAAACATCCACACAACCATAGCCTCCCTTATAAAAGGTGGAGCGGCAGACACCGGACGAGAAGAGAGCCGCGCTCCGTTATGGGGAGACGCCGCAACACACTTCTGCCGAGCGCCCAAGTGTGTTTCGGGTCCTCGCCGCTGCAAACGCTATGCGCTGACGTCAAGGTTCCCCGAGAATTGGCTCTTTGATGCTCTATGCTGCCAGATCCCCGCGCTCCAAATCTGCGACCGGGCACTCTATGGCTACGTCGCCGAACTGCCTGGCTTTGTGAGGATAAAGGAGGCAACGACACAACGCTAATATTATTTTAGGCAAGTTAGCCTTGATTTGAAGAAGGAAACGACACGTTTCATGAGGAGCTTTTGCAATTCCATAGCGTTCATTTTCTGCAGAGACCGCTAATATTACCGTCCCCGCTAGTTAACGGAAATAAACAGCGCGCAAAATGTACACAAGGACGGAAGAAAGGTGCGAACGACACAAGCGCTGGACTCACAACTAAACATTTAATAATATTTTAATTTCAATGACATCACCATCATCGGGAGGGGCACAGATAAAACTACCAGGGAATTATTGGAAGCGTATGCAATAACAAACGAGGGGCAAGATGCATGCGTCAGCCAAACATCGGTTTTTCTTCACAACAAAGAAATTGCCTAGTTTGAAACGTGCTGAAGCGATAGTGCGGTTTACTTCGTTGGTGTTTTTTTTTTCAATAAATGTTTAGTTGTGAGTTCAGCGCTTGTGTCGTGCGCACCTTCCTTTCGTCCTTGTGTATTTTGTGCGCGCTGTTTATTTCCGTTACCATGAACCAACTCGCCTACATCACGACACTAACCCCGCTAGTTGTTGCGTGGCGAGGAGGTTGGCGGAAGTAGCGGGGGGAAGGTGCATGGAACGCGTCTCCGACAGGTGTGTTTACCGCGTCCAAGAAAGTGGTCCCTCGATTTCTGCCTGATGACGTCATAGAAGTGTCATGGTGTCGCCGGTCACGATCCTGGCGGTGTCCCAGCAGAGGTGGTAGATGTGGCAGACGCCTGTTCTGCTGCACATCGCTCTGCATTGTGACAGTCCACGGAAGCAACAGCAGCCGAATGTTGAGACGCCTGGGACGCCGTGACGACGGCGACACTCGTGTTTGCTTGTGCTAGTCGCAGCTGCTCGTTAGCATTTCTACAACTAGCCGCCAGGATCGCAATATGCTACAGCATGACACTTTTGCTTCTGTGACGTCATTTGTTGCCACTGTGGGACCACTTCTGATGTATGGGCAGCATATGTTATGCTAAACACGGCAGTCGAATACGCTTTCCAGGCACCATAGCGGGGGAGACGCTTGCGGTGCTCGGAGGCGAGTCATAAACCACGTGACCCAGAGCAAGAAGGTGGATTCACACCCAACTCTAGGCACACTGGTGCAAAGTTTCGTAACTCAGAGGTTTTAGCATTCGAAGAGAGATTTGTTTCTACGTACTCGCCTTCAAAATATTTATAAGTTTTAATTGCCGAATTGGGCGTTTACTAATAAGTTTCTATCAAAACACATCTACGCTACTGCATGTTGTGTTGTTGAGGAGGAGGAGGGAAAGGTACTGAGGGTAGGGTATACCTTTCCTCCCTCCTCTTCGTCCTCCTTGCTACTCCTCCTCTCCTCCTCCCTTTCCTCCGCTCCTCCTCCTCGCTCTCGTCCTCCCCTCCTCCTCCTCCCCGCGCAGTGCATTATGGGACATTTCCCATAATGCACGGTGCGGTTACACCGACGGCTACGCCACTCAAGCCGGTACGGGCACCTAAGAGCTGCGCTCTTAGGTGCCCGTACCGCGTGTAAAGCGCGGTGACGCGCTGAAGTCAGGTCAAAATTTCAATGGAAATATGGCGGCCGACGGAACTTTCAAACACATGGGGGTCTATGGCACCAGAAACCGAAAACAGGCAAAAATGGGCTCCGTTTTCCCATTGAACTTTTCAGAAAATAACTTATCACGTTTGATTAAGTTATCGGATCGGGCTGAAACTTTGGCATCTGGTTGTAACCTCTAGCTCTACTTTTGGGCGGAGAATGAGCTTTCGGCGATGCCTAGTTTATTTTTGCGGTAAAAAAGACCGTGTAAATTTTTTTTGTGACACCCTGTACATGTTCGTCGTTCAGTAATCTCGGTAGTATACAACTCTGGAACACAAACAACTTTATATTCGGAACGCTAACTTTAACTTACCTGATTGAAAAATGCCAACAATTTTTTTTATTCCAGAAACATATGCTTCCCCAGTAAAGTCACCATATGTGTCCACATAAGTGCGTGGCAGAAATTGTTCTTTGTACGCAGCTCTCAGGGTTTGTGTTTCCACGCTTCCCAAAGTGTTCGAACTGGAACCCCTGAAAGCGAACAGGCACTTAGGTAGTTTAGTCCCCTGCTGCTGTGCAAAAATATCTTTGTCCGAATTGGCAAGTTAAAAGCATATTTTTCGTGTAAGGCTCGTCAAAATATTAAGAGGGAGAGGCAATCAGACATCTGCGTTAAGTCCTTATTTCGAACTCTTCTCTTTCACGTTCCGCCCATTGAAAGTACGGTGAAGAACTCAAGTACGCACCTTATCTTGCCACACCCCTCTTTCCCTCCACGCAGTGAAGCCAAGGTGAGTGTGCAGAGCTTACTTCGACGTAACACTGCAAAGATTAAGAACACATCATATCGAGTGAAGGCGTCGCTCGTAAAGTACCCAGAAAAAAGCTTTCTACAAGTGGCGGCATTTATTGAAGCGCCAACTGCGTGACGGTGCATGTTTTAGGAAGCGAATGGCGGCGAACAGCACAGGTCTGAACTGAATGAGGCCATTTTGTTCCAGCGCAATGTGCTTTGTCATTAGTATTGGTTGCGGTAACCTGTAAAAGAAGTATCAAGCGACTTTAGTCGTCCGTACATGTAGCGAAAGTCTATTGTGATGGCCCTTCTATGTTAAGATAGAGTATACACTGTACATTTATTTGTGGCGGCATTGCTGGGCTACAGTCACAACGCAACTTCACTTTTTGTTACTTTTTGCACCAGCTGCAGAACTTTATCACCTGTCTGTATCGTAGCTATCAACTTCATTGGCTCAGAATCAAACGGATACATGGAGTGGTAACTAATGACGGCAGAATGCCACTTTCCGAAGTGAGATGTGAGTACCGGCAGTATGACCGGTCGCGTGCACACGAGATGTGCCTGCTTGTTTTGTTTCCCGGCAAAGCAAAAGACCCCCAGAGACGATGAGCTCGCCGAGTGTACTCAGGTGCTTCGAGCGAAGGCTCTCACAGACCCCCAGGCTGCTTCTATGTTTTAGGTGGTAAAGTGAACTAGAGGAGCTCAGCATGGGCTCACGCCTGTCGCACATCGCGTCGACGGCGCAAGAAGGCGCCACTAAACCACGGGTTGTAGTAGTGCATGCATCGCGTAGCATTTGTTATGCTGCTGGCGTTGTCGTCGTTGTTCTTGTCCTAGCAATCGAATCGCGATTGCACTTCAATCGACATAAGCGACCGAAAAAAACGATCTCCAGGGGAGCCACCCTAGTAAAAAAAAACACATTTGTATAAGAAATTTCTTGTGTCCAAAAACCATATATGAATCATACAAGATATATAAGAACATAGAAGAACATGTAAGAATCATATAAGTATTATATGAGAACTATATAAGAATTATATAAGATATATAAGAGCCCCATAAGAAACTTATAAAAAACTTCCCACTAGTTTCTAATATGGTGCTTGTATGTTCTCATATATCTTATATAGTTCTCATATAGTTCTGATATGGTTATTATACGGTTCTTGTATGTTCTTATATATTTGTATGATTCATGTGTGTTTACTGGACACGGAAATTTCTCATACAAATGAGAATTTTCAATAGGGCAGTTGGCGCTTCCAAACCGCTGAGCCAAACCTGCTCACTGAAGGCCTTCGAAACGCTGGGATCCTGTAGCCCATGCTTCCGTAGCCCCGCAGCGTACATTCGGGACCTTTCCACGCTCGCCGCTTCACAGCAATGCATGGCGCGCGTCGGTGCCGGATCTCACTAGCCCTACTCTAGGTCACTTTAGTGGGGGGGGGGGGGGGGGGGTCTGGTTTGCCTCCCCCCCCCCTACTAAAGAACAAGTTGGTACGCCGCTGCTCGTGTGGTTGCAAGGTTGCCAAGGTTGCTTTCGTGTGTATTCCGAGCGTGCCTGTACACTCTAAGAAAGAAAAAGAGGGCAAAAGTTAGGAACGGCCCGTTTTCCTTCCTTCTACTGACTCTCCCCCAAACGGACGCGGGAAGAAGAGAGGGACGAGATATTTTCTCCTTCTCCAGGCAGACGGGAGGAAAGTTCCTCCCTCCCGCCTGATCTTCTTTCGGTTTCGTTTTCCGGGCATGTCGCACACGGTTTTTAATGAACGCCATGGAGCTGACTGTCGGTAGCAACGAGGGCTGCCTGTATCAAGTTGTCAAGCTGACTAATGTATCAAGTTGACACATCCGTAAATGACTCAACCAATATAGTCTCCCTCTGAGCATTGTTATTCCATGCGTATGTTAGATACGCGATTCCCAGGGTGACCAGACGTCCCGTTTCGGCCGGGACAGTCCCATTTTTGAGGTCTTCATCTGCCGTCCCGTATTTTTGTTCCAATAAAGAATCATGACCCGTTTTCGCAAGAGCGCCTTTTTTTAAATTTGTACCAAACGAGTTAAAGCAACCCGAAACTCGTTTTGAAACCAAATGAGTGCATGCAACTGAACTGTAACTGTTACCGAGAACTTAGGGCTTAATGCATTATGATAACTTTTTGAAACAAGTGCTGGTATTTCACCAAATGGTTTCTTCCAAAATCAAACTTTGCTGCGCACCCCCCCCCCCCCCCCCCCCCCCTCCCCGCCTTTCCGGTGAATGTCCCATTTTCTACCTTGAGGAATATGGTCACCCCAGCGATTCCTTACAAAAATGTTACCAAACTAAAGTGACTAGAACGAGTCGCGCTACAAGAACGAGCGGAATGGTGAAGCCTATATAACACAAGAGCCGAAATTCACTTACAATGCATCATATTAGGTCGTCGCAGGTTTCCTCTTGGATCCCGTTTCGCTGCGGATTCAACAGTCGAGCCTCGCGCGTTGAGGCAAGCTGTTTCATGTACTCCACGCGCATCCGTTCATTCAGGTCACGGTACTAGCCAGCTCCACCGACATGTATGATTCACGCAGCTACACTCCAAAAAAATATGTATAAAAACACTAGGATGGCAGCCCACCTGCCACACATGTTCTGTTTTCGTCGGTTTCTTTGTTTCTGTAATTTATATTGAAAAATAATGTTTTCGGTGCCTTTCCCTTCTGTAAAATGAGTGACTTTCTGTTGCTTAGCCTAGTAGGAGAACAACTTTTGTTCCAAAAAATGTCATACAAAGAATAAAAAAAAAAGCGGGTTTCTGTTTTGGAAAACTTCGTAAAAAATAGTTTTTTTTTAGGTTTCAAGAAAACATTTACAATGATAAATACCAGCGAACTGCGCCACTGGTATTTACCTCGTCATTCAAATTCTAAATACACAAAAAAGCGGGAGTTTACGATACGGTGCGCTGTCATACTCAAACAGAAGACACAAATAAGAGCCACACAAGAGAAAAACCAATCCCGCACCCTCCTCTACGTATGCTATGTTCACCCGATCGCTAGATATGGCACTCTTATTTTTTAATTAGACTTCGCCGGTCACTGGGGCATATGTCGCATAGACACTTAGAGGCTGACAATGAACCTTTTGGCGAACATGTGCTGCCACCTAGACACGCGACTATACTTCGTTTCACCTTATGTTGTACCGCAGCGAAGGCTAGAAGCACGAGCTCATAGCGTTGGCAACCGCTCTTAAGTCACGAGAGCTTGTGCCGCCGAGATGTGCCCCAGAGTAAGGAGCTCGCGCTTGTAGCCTTTCCTGCGGTACATCATAAGGTGAAACAGAGTATAGGTTCTTGACAAAGTGGCTAGAAAACATCGCGCCCGCAAGGCCTATTTGACCCGTTCTACACTCGAAATGTCAGCCACATCCGGTTCACCCATTGAAGCGCTGTGACCTAGATACGACTCCCCCAGACTCGCCTTTGTCCCCATCGTGGGTAATTCATCCCGTAAATGCCTACGTCACAACATGGCGTCTGAGTCCAGACAAGCCGTTGCTAGGGGCCCTGCTATAGGCTAATGAATAGAGACTGCAGATGAGGATAGAGTTTTGCTTACAAGTAAATAATTTTTTTGAAAGCAACCTAAGTTCTTGATATCTAATTATGAAGATCTTCTTGTCGTATCAGTGTCGTATTGCAACGATGAAAGTAATATCTGAAGTATTACACTCCGCTTTGCTTTGGTAGCAGACGACACGATAGATTTGCTGGCCTCTGTTGCAGCGGGCGTCTTCATTGAATTACGTCGGTAAACGAGCGACGAAAACAAGTGCATCGCTATGGCCATAGAGGCCTCCGAAACGTGCGTTTTTTTTCTCGTGAAGAACCCAGCTTAGTTCAGAGGGGCGAAAATGTCGTAAAACCAAACCACGTCATGCAAATCAGTTACGACGACGACCTGAAGTGCATTAACGGCGTAGTGCAGACCAGCATGAGAAACAAATCGTACGCCGTCGAGGTAAGTGGTTTATTATTGTTATTATTATTGAGGCTTGCACTAAATACTCAATTAAAAAGCTAGTCCGAAGAGGAGAACAAAAAAAGAGCACAATGAAAAAAAGAGCACAATGAAAAAAAAGACAAAAAACATCACCAAAGGTAGATAGATATAAATACTAAACAAAATAACCGGATAGCGCAGGAACATAGCCATACTTCTCAACGGAAGACACAGCGCTGACTTAGTCAGCGCTGTTTCTGTGTGTTTCCTTTTACTGGTCCTTCGTCTTTTTTGTGCTGTTTTAACCCATTCAACATGACATATGCTGTATATACTCTTATTAAATTATTTTAAATCATTCAGTTTTCTGTTATGGCGCACTGTGCATTCACGAGGGCGCCCATCAAACCATTCTGCCAATCCTTGGCCGCCAGGCAGCTGCGTAGCTGCCTCGCTCGGACACGATCACATGGTCGTGTAGCCGCGGGGTCGATCGGGATCTTGAATTCGGCTCCCGACGCGCCGCTTTCTCTCCTAGCCACTGGAGGACGCTGCAGGCGCCCCCGTGGCGGGTGAGGAGAAACCTCCTCGCCCATCGATGGATATATACTCGGTGGGGCAGGAGGCGAGAGGCCTCTAAGAACTCCGGACGAGACCGAGACGCAGGCAGGCAGGTGGGTGGCGACCGGATCTAGGGTATCGCGGGACACTAGGCCTAGGGGCCTTCTTTGTGTTTAGCTTTAGGCTTAACGTGCGTTTGTAAATATTGGTGTAATGTAGCTTGTATTTGTAGTTTAGATTGAGTGTTTTTTAGCGTTGTGTGTTATTGTACCAATAAACTGGGAGCGGAATCTCGCTGCCGTGCAAGAACCAGGCTGGACTCGGGATGTTGACGGAGCACGTGGGAAACGGCGAATCGGCGGCGGTACGCGATTTCCTACACTGTTGACGACAAAGGGTTGGCACTTTCCAAGCATGAGGACACTTCATATAAAAAGTGTATTAAGCTAAAAACTCTAGGGCATTACGACCAAAACTATACTGTATATACAGTATATAAAGTGGCTATAATGGAAACAGTTTTCAGGAAACAATTGTTTGCATTTTTTTATTTTCCAAACCTGATATACAATTTTATTTTGAAAACATTTTCCTTTAAAAATAATTAAACATTTTAAAACAATTAACTTTGTTTTAAAAAAACAACTTTTGAAACATTGTGGAAATAGAAATCTGAAAATAAGTCTTTTATTCCTGCACTCGACTATCAAACCGTAATAATTATAACAATGATACTTTCTATAAGAAACAACCTTGCATGTTTCTTTTTGGCACGTTTGAATATGAAAGAACCCAATAAATTTACCTGAAAACAAGGAACATTTAACCTAAAATCTATGTTATGTATGCACTACAAACATATTAAAACACGCAACACTGCAGTTATTTCACCATTCTAAAAAAAAAAAAAAAAGAAAAAGGAATATCTGAAGATATGTGCAACGCAAAAAGGGATATCATTTACACCAAGCAAGGTACTGGGCCATAGAACCAGTTTGAGCAATCAAAAAAAAAAAAGTATGAGGGGGTGCCCAAAAGTAACTGGAAGTAATTTCAGGAAGGCGAGGCGGGGCGTTCGTAGTACCAGCATCCGCCTCTAGCAGCGCTAAGCGGCACTCTTCCTGAGTCAGTTTGCCCACCGGCGTCGTCTGCTAAGGATCTAGCGGCATGCTGTTAAAATTTTCCTTAAGCACTTCAAAATCATTCCTCGCTTTTTGCAATGTCTGACTTGAAGGGCCTTCCACGTTTGCAAAACTATTTCCTTTCGAGACTTTTCCTACGGGCGAAGAGAAAGTGACAAGGGGCGAGGTCCTAAGAATAGAGTAAATGGAGAATCGGCGTCACCCCATCTTTACTAAAAAATTGTTGCACTGAGAGAACAGAGCGTGCTGGGGCATCGTTGTGATGGAACTATCATTCCCCCTTTCCCTCACATCAGGGCGTTTTTCCCTTACTGAGTTTCGCAAGCGTCGCAAAATTCCCAGGTAAAACACCCGATTAACAGTTTCATTAAGAGGCATAAACTCGAAGTGAACAATGCCCATTTTTTATATATATATTTTCATCAGTTGAGGATCGCCCTGAAGAAGGTTGGTCGGTGATTAATAGTAATTCCCCGGCCTTAAAGTGAGAAAACCACTCGTAGACTTGCGATTTCGCATCAGCGTCATCTTCGTAAACTCTCTTAAGCATTACAAGAGTTTCCGACACCGTTTTCTCTAAAAGAAAACAAAACTTCACGGCTGCATGTTGTTCCTTCATATCAAACATTGCAAAAAAAATTGACAAATTATTTCTAACCGCTTGGAAAAAAAATTTATAGCAGACAATGCCGGTCGACAAACTCACTTGGAAAGGGTGCTGCTAAGCAGTGCTGACTGCGGAAGCTGGTACTACAATCGGTCCGCCCTTCAGAAATTCATTTTAGTTGCTTTTGCGGCCACCCTTTTATGATTAACTGGGTTAAAAAATTTCAACATAAGCCGTTTAAAAACAAAATGGCAACCGGTCAATTAGGCTCAATATACCTTATGCGAAATCGCTTGGTGGTCTCACAACACTAAGAGAATCGCTATTTGAATGTTGGCAAGCGTCGTCGTTACCGAAGAGCGGCGGAGGCATCGGAGAGAGCCGTATGGGGAGTGGGCGATGGCGCAGCTGCGGTATATTCTGCCTTCCGACCATGGAATCTGGACGAACAGTTTAAACAACCTACCGCAACTGTCTGACGAAACTCTCGGAGGCGTGTGCACGCTGGCGACCACCTCGTCGGAGTAGCGGAGCAAGTCCTACACCTTCGCTGCGGAAGCTTACACACTGTCGGTTGTCGCCACCGTGTAAACAGGCCTCTGAGAGTTTCGTCAGACAGTTGAGGATGGTTGTTTAAGCTGTTCCTCCACATTTTATGGTCAGAAGGCGGAAAACACAGCTGCCGCGCCATCGCACACTGCCCGTATACGGTTTTCCCCGATCCCTCCACCTCTTACCGACAACGCTTCGTAACATTAAAATAGTGACGCTCTTAGTGTTGTCAGACCACCAAGCAATTTCGCATAAGGTTTATCGAGATAAGGCAATTTCAACATTGGCGGTCGCCATCTCTTGGGCACGAAACCTGTAATGGCATCAGAGTGCTTACCGATCTCTGACGCAACATTTATTCTCTATACAAGCCAAGCCGAGTTCACGCAACACCTCCTAGAAGACAAGGCCGTAGCGCTCTTCTCGTGACGTCGCAAAGGAAGGCCATCGGGGCGCGCGTCAAAGCGAAGGCAACGCGCGTGGATCGACCGTCATAACGTGTTTTTAGTCACATACGCGTGTCATATTAGCTAAAATGAAAGCTGCACATAGCAACGGGTATAGAAAACATTTTATTACACGAGCAAAATATTACACCGCTAAATAATCGGTACGAAATGGCACGAGGTATGCGTATAAGTCGTCTATAGAAAAATGCGATTGTTTTAAGTCGAAAACATTGAGTCATGCAATTATTGTTGTAGGTATGCATATTTTGCACAGGAATACTTCGACAAAATGGCGAGACACGCAGTGATTTAGAAACAGCAAAACAGAAAAGTTAAAAATCAGGTAGACGTAGTCAAGGCGGACAAGGCAAGACAAGTGTTTCTCACGATCATGTAAGCGACGTTATCGCGTGCAGTCACTAAATTCTTGCATCAGACCCCGGCCACATGGCAAAATTAATGTAATTTCGATCGAATGACATTATGGGGTCGACAAATCCGCTTGCGGCGGTCGTATAATCACTCAAGACCGCGAGCTGATTAAATCATATATAACTGAATGAAAATATATTAACTTTTCCGTGTGGCAGGGGTACTAAACGTACTACTTAGTCTACTAATTTACCTCTCCCTATGGGCTCGAGCTGCCTTAGAACAAAACATAACTTATTTTGTATATAATAATACTATTACCTTAATAGTTAAGATTCTGGTACAAACGCGGTAAAGGAAATACAATAACCTTAGTATAAATAAACACAGAACCACAAACAACGCACTTTCAATAATCACACAAACTTGTTATTTACCTTCCAGTAAAAACTAGATTACCGCGCATATTTACAAACGTCGACGCAACTGCATACGAATAACGACAAAGAACAAAATTGCAGTCTATCATGTGATTAAGAAAAATACCGATTGCAGCATTTTACTTGCGCCCTACATGACCAAGAAATCCCGTAAATAAGTTGTTTCTCAACTGTCGATCGTATCCATACGTCCCATAATATCCGTGACGAACACATTTGAACACGAACTCCAAGAAGCCTCTCTCTGTCGAGAGAGGTCTATCGATTAATCTACCAGTCTTCGTTGGCTAGTTGTCACACTTGTCACTCGAACCGTAGCAGGACTTGTTTCACGAATCCACGTAAATTCCGTAGTATCAAGCGAACACAAAAAAAAGAACTACCCGAAACTACGGTGATGACAGAAATACGACGGGAAACAAGTCTCAGAAGTACCACACACGAGAGCAGCGACGACGAAAGGCTTAACGTTGTCGACCCATCTCTTGCTGGTGTGCGCTCCCTGTGACAATGACTGGATTTCTTTTCGGTTTCCTTCCCTCCTGAGATGTCTCAGCGTTCGTTTTCAGACAGTCAGCAGCTCACACACAACGTAAATTTACCAGAATCGGAGCAATGTGGCATCGGCAGCATCGCAGCCGGTCCTTTCGAAAAGTGTGGGGTGCTGAGGAACTGCACGTAGTCCCGCGGTTACGGGGATACTCATAAATATAAATTTGGTACTCTCAACCTTGGTAGTGCATTGAATATTACGTTTATATTATATATATAATAAATTGTACAAGACTGCGCCTTTAAAACGTATATTAATGTCGGATAAACGCGCATGAACGAACATCACCGCGCCGCTTGTCAAGAAACATTTTTTTTCACGTCGATAGCGTATTCTCACGTAGTTGCGCCATGGACTTCCTTCCTCCGCCATTGTGACGTAACCTCTCAGAGCGCTATGGCCTTGTCTTCTAGGAGGTGTTGGTTCACGCCGAATGCTTGCACAGCCCTCATGTCCAATGCATGCTCAGAGGGTGTGCCCAAACAATGGCGGGCTTTGATAATTGGTGCTGCCGCTACCATACTTTGTTCACCTCTAAGCTGAGACTGCCATACCGATCGCTTGACGAGCAGCTGAAATTCCATTTTATCTTGAAGTCGCAATTGCTGCGATTGACTTTTTTCACATACCGACGGCACCACGCGGCGGCTGCACGAACTGAAAATTGAGGAGGTGACCTGCACTACCAGTCGATAATGGGAGCTATGCTACCAGTTTCTTCGCTCTCTGAGCTGCGGCGCGTGCGCGACAGCACGCGAGCCACGCGAGCAGTACGATAGGTATGATCAGCTTGGTCAGCTTGGTAGGAAGTAGGGAGAACTAGGGGGAACCCACGAAAAACAAGGTAACCTAGCGAGCCACGATGACGACGGTGGCGGACGAATCAGGAGGCAAGCCGTCTTGTACCCCGTCCTAGCGATAGGGCTGGGCAGCGTTTCCGCCGGGAGAGGGGGTTTTCGGACCGGTTTCGGACCGAAATCGGGCCGCCGGAGCCGAAAGGAGCCGAAAGACAGCGTTCTGTGTCCCAGGCGCCGACGGGAGAGAGGAGCCCCGCCCCGTTGAAGGCGGCCAATCATAAAATAGGAAACTTTCCCTCAGTCTGGCGGATTTTCAAAAATTGGGTGACCATGGGCACGGCCACGGGAAGGGGGATTGACCGTACTCTATAGGAAGAGGCGTTGAAGACGTGAAGATAGTGTGTACTAGAAGGAACGACTGGGACGAGCTACAGGCTCCGCTTATGCTTTCAGTTGTACATCAAAATGTGGAAAGCGATCAGGTGGCACCAAGCCACTTCGATCGCAGCGCCACCTTCGCTGCGATCGAGCAACGACACAGATCAAGGTCATACCAAGGGTCATACGAGCAATATTGCCGCGCGCAGGGCCACGGACTTGTTCCGACAGTCGGGAAGAGGCCGAGGGCGGATTAGGGCCGAGTAAGGCGGCACTGCCGAGGGGGGTGATTGTGCCAACGGCGGTGGAAGGGCCCAGAGACGTGCCGAGGCCGACGGAGGGGGAAGGGCCGATCGCGGCGGCATTGCCGACGAGAGCAAAAGGGCCGATAGAGGGGGACGGGGAAAGGTCACGGCAGAGCCGCCGCGTCGACCGTCGTCGCTGCCACTTGTTGGGACAGAGGCCAATAGATGACGCTACACGTTTTTGTTTACTTTTTGCTTGCAGTGGCCCCCCCCCCCCCCCCCCTATGTTTGCTTACTTTACTTACTAGAGATCTATTCACATGGCTGCTTACTTTACGTACTAGAGATCTATTCACATGGCTGCTTACCTTACTTACTACAGATCTATTAACATGACCGTGGAATAAAAAGAACAACAAAAAAATTTAGTTGTGTGTATGTTTATACAGCCTAGAGCTTAGTCTGCCTCAACGGGCGACGAGTCTCCCAGCTGTAGAAGAGAAATTTAGCCAGTGCAGTGCAACCGCTAGCCTGGGGGTCTTTAACGTGCATCACGCAGTGGTGATACACGACCGCACGCCGGTACGATGCTCATCCAGATCGAAATGGGCAGCAGGTGATAACTGAACCCAGAATTTAAAAAAAAGCAAAAAAAAAAAAACGAGTCTGAGCTGGAAGCGTTGGGTATTGCCCCCGCCGCACGAGTTATGCTGCAGCATCATCCGACCATTTTGAGCTCGCGCTAATAGCCTTCGTTCAAGGATAGAGCTAGGGTGCCTTTCTGTGCGCTTCGCTTAGGGCAAATCAATCCTTTGTTCTTTAGATTGCTTGCCTACGACGCGGGGAAGCACACTGATGGGAAGAACGGGACTCAGGACGAAAACAATAGAAGGCCGTAACGACAACGGGTCAAGTCGTTCATTTCTAAAACCCGCATAAACGCATAAAAAGAAACGGAAAGAATATCTTCCTTCTCGCCATTTAGCTCACGTTGCCATTTTCTTTTTTTTTTTTTTGCTAGGGAAAGTCGATCTTCTTCCACTCCCCTCCCGCTAGAGCCAAATCCGCCTTTCCTTCCTTCTCCCTTTCTTCGCAAACCCCGGTGAAGGGGAGAGGAACACATACTGCCCTCCAGAAGCTGGAGTTTATATGAACATAATAGACAACAATTAACAATGTGTCAACACCAGAGGAGCCACTTATGGTCAAAACATTTAACGGGTCATAACATGCAACGAGTCAAAACATCCATTAGGTCACGTGACACAAGAGTCAAAACATCCAACACGTCAATACACCCATCCGAGTCGAAACATCCATAGCAAAAACGTTGCTCGAGTGGGAACATCCATCCGAGTCTGAACATCCATGGAGTCAAAACGTCCATCGATTGGGAACATCACTCCGGAAGTTTGAAAGCCGAGGACCTTGAGAAGTTGAGATATATGTATTATTTTTGTTGAGTTCAGTCACTCTTCACACATTGCTATCAAAACGTTTTAGAGCGCAGCTCTTAGGTGCCCGTTTCCGGCTTGAGCGTCGTCGGCGTAACCGTGAGGTTACGTGACCCTCGTGACGTCACGAAAGTCATGTGACCTCGTGAGGATCACGTGACCCTCGTTGATCCTCGGAGGGGAAGGAGGAGAAGGGAAGAGGGGCGCAGCAGAGGAGGGAAGAGGAGGAGTTGAGGAGGAGGAGGGGCATACTCTCCCCTCCTCCTCCTCCTCAAGAGCTGCGCTCTAATTCGGCGTTACAGGAAGTTGTAAATGTCTTTCATTTTTAACCTTCCTCTATAAGGCTGCATGCGTTGATGTATGCATGGTATTCTAAATTGTGCGAATGATTTTTTTTTTGTACTGAAGTGCGTCATACAAAAAATTCGGTCGTTTTGAGGCACAAAGAACTAAATAAACAAATAACGTATAAGATAACGCTCATACTTTGCGATGACAGTTCCGGGAAGGATGCCATTCACCTTCGCCAGGGGCTTGTTCGCTACTCGGCCACAGGTATTGCACTGGACACTGCTGGGCTGGGGCAATTTGCCAAGTATTTTGACAGCTTCTGGCTTTCGAACACAGTCGTCGAGGACATCTGGGGCCAGTTTGAGAACGATGGACCACGCACCACCAACAGGGTGAAAGGGTGGCATAATGGACTGTACAGCCGGCTGATGAGTCATCACCCAGGCTTGACTGAATTCATATAGTTACTGCGAGTTATCCAGCATTCCTCGCAAAACAGGATCCAGGCACTGCTCTTGGATCCCCTCGCGGTGGCGTCTGCACCGGCAGTTCAAGGTACCAGACGTAACCAGCGGCTGCAGGAGGAGATGGCTATATTTTCGTGCTACTTGGCGACCGCAGTTCCGACATTTCAACACGTGCTCAACTACGTTGACGAAATTTCAATAATTGGAGTCCTTCCATAGAACGAACCTACTATAGTAGGTGAGCCGGCTTGCCTGAAAATGAGTAATTTTTATTGATGAACGCTTCTGCACACAACAGACCGTTTTGAATGCCCCGGGCAATACTGGCGTTTTACTCAACGACCTTTCGTAAAATATCATAGTGTCGCATCTCGGAGTGAAAGCCGAGGCACAAACTATAATCCGTTCACCCCTCGGTCTACAGTGCGGTCCAAGCGCTGTGGAAACCATATTTTCCCAAGTGCAACCAATGGCATGCTTTTTCTAGCTTGATATCGTTCTTCCCGCCTGAGCATATACAGGAATAGGGGCGATCACGTGGTGTGGCGCCGACAGGTCTAACAAGCGTGCAGCTTATTCCGCACTGTCAGCTTCGGGGCGAAGGGAGTGCAGTGTGATGAACCACTACTGGGCATATGCGCCTAAACATGTAACAGCAGCCCTACATCGGTCCCCAAATACGGCCTGGAGCATAAAATGTTTTCGGCCTTCCGTGCGCTGTTTATCCAGCGTCTGCATCTAGTTGAGCGATTACTTTGACTTCCCGAGCGTATGCTACTGCTGCACGATTCCGGACCATTTGCTCGAATTTGACTGCGACATTATTAGAGGCAGGTGGATCCCGCTCCCGAGCTTGATGATTTTCACCGTTTCCCATGTTTGCTTCACTTATGACGTCTTATCTCGCGCTATCACTCACACTACTCAGAGCCCATCGCCCGCTTTGCTGGTTCTCCGCATGTGACATGTACTATGCTGGAACCGGTCAAGGAAAATATTCACATTTCAATTTTTGTATTCTTAAGTTCAGTTAAAATAAATTGCTGAAATTCCTTTCCCCATATATCTGAAACCATGTTTTTTTAAACGTTCTTGGGACATACCATTCGCATACCTGCATGCTAAATACTATTTGATACGCCATGAGTTTCATTATACCGTTTTCAAGCATGCAATCCGCTCACCGCATTATGGAGCCGTCCCGGCTGCGCATGCCTGTTCCTCCTTGGCGTAACACAGAGCGGAACGCTAGAAGCTGTGTCCACGAGCTCTGATAAGATACGACAGTGGTAGAGTTTACAGCGTCACTGACCAGTGTACTGTACGCTAAAAAATGAGAAAACAGAAAGTAGAAATATTCCACTCATTCTCTGCGCGTGGTTCCTATTCCCTGAGAATGTGAAAACATTGTTCGTCTCTTCGTCATTTATAGAGACGCTTTGCAGCAGCTGTGCATCGACGCCGCCATAACTGACCTTCATTTTTTGTTTCCTCTTATTCCGTTTATTTCACTTCATGATTACCATAGCAGGCCAGGTTATTGCCATTTTAAGTGTTACTGTGTCCTTTTCTAAAGAATCGGCCTTTGTAGAGGGTCGTCAACTACCGTTTCAGTTGCTCGGCATCTCGGTAAGACAAGAGAAGGTCAGCAATGGCGGCTGTAATTTGGCGCGTGTGTAAAGCGTCTATAGGTTTACCGAGGAACATATGGCCTTTGCTTACCATTCTTATGAAAGTCAGTTACACAAAAGAACGACCCTTTCAGGTAAAGTAGATCTAACAGCTCACAAGCAAGCTTTATATATCTGAGTCGGAACCTGGATCGCGTTAAACGTCCAACGAGTCAAAACATCTACGAATGGATAATTTGACTCGATGGATGTTTTAAAGCGTTGGATGTTCTGACTCGGAATGCAGAGGAAAGAGACGCTCGTTTTTTCGTTCAACCCGGAAATCGACTAAAAGCAATGTCTCAATAACTTGAGACGTTACAGTAACAAGCACTCTCGTTCCTTGCTGTTTGAAAGATATTAGTAAAGCACGAACTCCAACCTTTTTTTCAAGATAACTTTTAGTCGTTCTTGTCCTGCTTTTTGACGAATCTTTCCATGACCAAGTGCTTTTAAAAACTGCTAGCTTTTTAATTTTTTTTTATTTAAGCTTTTAGGGCTGTTTTATAGACCGACACGCTGTTTACAAACAAGCCCGCGCTTTCCCACACCAGGTGTGGGCACTGCGCATGCTCAGAAACCGAATTCGAGTGAACTGAAGAGTCTGCACATGCGCAGTGCCGTCGACAGCGCCACCGCAGCTGCGTGACGTCAGGGACGCGTGTTGGTCTATATATGAATAACAACATACAGCCTGTAGGTACCATGTTGCCGACATCCGTGTCGCGTTTCTATTTTCTTTTTTTATAAGATTTCTTAAAACTCTTTGGTGTTTTCTTCTTATTTTTTTTTTACTGCTTTGGACGTTTTTAGTGAATGCGCAATTTTTACGCATGGCTTCGAATATGCACCCTACCTCGACGAGATCCTGCTGAATACTTTTTTTCTCAAGTCATGTATATTTGTGCCACCATACCAAAAACTCACGGTGGTTCGGGGGTACGAAATTATTATTATAATTATTATTATTCCCATCGCACTGAGCGGCTAGCCGTCCTAGTAAATTAGACGTTGACGAAGTCGAAAACTGTGTCGTTTGTTTTGTCCCGTTATACGTCTCTTTCATTTTAAAGGGGCCCTGCAATCATATTTAAGCGTCTACCTTTTTTGCGCTTTCCACGTCTCTTGGGGTTCGGGCAAGCCAGCGGGCACGGAGAGAGTAACTAAATATCAGTGCATCATATTTTAACCGGACGACGCGGAAATTTCCTCCACCTACGAGGGCGACCCGCGTTGCCGAATGCGCGCGATATGTGAGGTCGTTGGTCTTGGGCTTACTACTTCATGGTCAGAGCCGCTAAAAGCTTCTTTTTGTAGAAGTAGAAAATATAAGTGGCGCGAACCGTTTCAATTATTTATGAAAGTAGTTTTTGGTCAGTACCTTAGATCAGAAAAGAAACAAATGCAGTTTATAAATTCCGGAAACCAGAAATGACCCGTCGACATACCCGCCACCAAGCGGTAGAAAAGGCGGCGCATACTACCACGTGTCCCAAATAGCGGAGAGGTTGTTTAAATAGACCGCAAAAATCGGTTTCTTCATTTATCGCGTTACGATTTTGTACAGCGTTGGCGACAGGTGGTGCATTTTTTCTATAAAATTCCCAAAGAGCGAACTTACCTGAGGAAAAAGTGAAAGAAGAAAAAAGCTTAACTTCTATGGAAGTTCAGCGAAGCCACCGATCTTCAAACGATACGGCGCCCTATTGTTTGAAGACCGGTGGCTTCGCTGCGTTTCCACAGGAGTTAAGCCTTTTTCTTTTTTACTTATTGCTCAGGTAAGTTCCCTTTTTGCGAATTTTATAGAAAAGAATGCACCACCTGTGGCCAACGCTGTACAAAATCGAAACGCGATAGGTTAAGAAACCGATTTTTGCGGTAAATTTAAAGAGCCTGGCCGCTATTTAGGAAACGGGGTATAAAGGGGTAGTGGGATCAGGCACCGACGAGCGACGAGTGTAGGAAGGTCCCGGATGTACGCGGCGGCGCTGCGGTCGTTTACGGACTCGAGGATCCGACCGTTTCCGAGTGTTCCGAAGACGTTCGGTGCAGGTTTGACTTGCTGTTTGGCCGTTTGGCGGTTTGGCAGCGCGAAGTGGCTCCCATTCTGAACTGATCTTTACCCCGTGTTTGCTGTCGTTTGTGGCCAATAAAGTGTCATGCAATTAGTGTTTAATCGCGCAGCAAATGCAATTCGAGCCGCCCTGGCTGCCCGCTTTATACAGCCTATCCAGAACATACTTTGGTGGCGCCCTCTTGAGCCGTCGACACAAAGCGCGGCAGCCGTGAGCGCTCGCTGAGCTCACTATACCCCTCCTCTAGTTCACGGCCACTCAAGCCAGGACCTACGACGTCATGAAGGAGGTTATGTTTTGCGTGTTTTTGTAATTTTAATTTGCCTATAACTTTTAAAATAAAGCGAAATTTGAGAAAGGAAAAGTTTCATTAAGTTACTACGTTCAGTGCGCTCAGGTTCGGTGCAAATTAAAAACAAGAAAAAAAGTCCTTTAACACTACCATAACCTTATTAGAAAAATAAAATAGCTGCGGTGGTCACTCTTTCGTTAAAAATAAATAAATACATTGGTTAGTGAATATTAAAAGTGAAACGAGCAAAAAACATTGTAGCTCCATTTTATCAATCGATAAAACTGTCATGCGCAGAACTGCATCACAACCAGCGAATTTTACGCTAAGATTTTGTGTCACATCACATGACTGATGTCAGGTGGCCGTAAAAGATACGTCACGGTTACGTCGTCAACCAACCCTTGATTACGTCATGAGTATACCGGGCGCTTTATTTTGATTTAAACAAAATATTAAAAAGACAAAGTTCACACACGAATTCCGTCGTCATCGTGCGTCTGTGCGGCTCGGCGAACATTAGATTGGTGTATGGCCGTCAAAATATATTCAGTAATTAACCGAACTCCGTTAGACCTTGTAAAGTAGCGTGGCTGTAAGGCATGTCGATATGAATGCTCGAACAATACGGCTGTATTACATAAGTTATGTTCGCGAAGGGAAGTATATTTATGTCATTTTAGATTGTCTGCCTGATTGATGTCAGATCTAGACATTCAATTGTCAAAACAGGCTAACAAAAGTTTAGGGTCACAATGGTAAAGCATCTGGCGGCGGATCAGGAAATTCCGGAATCGCCTCCTTCCTTTTCCCCAGATCAGAGCACCAAATTAGGCCAAAAATCCCCAGCGCATAAAATGCATATATATATATATATATATATATATATATATATATATATATATATATATATATATATATATATATATATATATATATATATATATATATATATATATATATATGTATATATATGTATATATATATATGTATACCGGGTGTTCATTTTTAATTCAAACATATTTATTTAAAAAAAGCGGTGAAAGTTACACTTATGCTGCTTGTATAGGTGAGTTATACGGCCAGGGGGGCATATTATAGGGGGCTAATCGTAACGATCAGTAGGCTAATTAACTAAAGTTCGATAATTAACTTTTTAATTAATGAAAATAGACGTATGGTTCCAATTAGAAACTTGCTCAGCGTCATCGAAAAGCACTAAATCAGTCATTTTCAGAAAACTTTGAGCGCGTGAGAAGCGTAGTAGTGCACTAAAGTTACCACTCGTGGAACAGGTACAAAGCTAGCGGTTGCGGTAAGGCGCTCGCGCGATCTTTCCGTCTCTTATCTAGCCCCAGCCTTGTATCTGCTCCACGAGTCGTAACTTTAGTGCACTACTACGCTTCTCACGCGCTCAAAGTCTTTCTGAAAATGACTGATCTAGTGGTTTTCGGTAACGCTGTGCAAGTTTCTAATTGGAACCATATGTCTATTTTCATTAATTAAAAAGTTAGTGATCGAATTTTAATTAATTAGCCAACTGATCGTTACGATTAGCACCCTATAATATGTCCCCCTGGCCGTATAACTCACCTGCACAAACCGTATCAATGCATCTTTTACAGATTTTTTAAAATAAATCTGTTCGAATTAAAAATGAACACCCGGTATATATATATATATATATATATTCTTTTTGTGAAGAAAGTGAGCAAATAAAAGCACTGCAACTAAAAGTGAACAAAAAAGTGTAGCGCCATCTATTGGCCTCTGTCCCAGCAAGTGGCAGCGACAACGTGACCTTTCCCCGTCCCCCTCTATCGGCCCTTTTGCTCTCCTCGGCAATGCCGCCGCGATCGGCCCTTCCCCCTCCGTCGGCCTCGGCACGTCTCTGGGCCCTTTCACCGCCGTCGGCACTATCACTTCCCTCGGCAGTGCCGCCTCGCTCGGCCCTAATCCACCCTCGGCCTTTTCCCGACTATCGGCAGAACTCTCGTTCGGGGGACGCTTTGCCCGATGCTTAGGCACGGTACCACTTCTTGGAATTCGGCAATGAGTTTGCCAGATGCCCCAGTTGAGCGTTTTTGGTATTGACTTTGGAGCTGGGGGAACGAGTGTCTTCGCCGCTGTAACAGTCTTTTTCTTTTTTTTTTGTGTGTGTGTGTAAAGGCCGGTTCACACATAGACGCTTTACAGCAGCTGTGCATGGGCGCCGCCATAACTGACCTTCAGTTTTTGGTCCCTCTTATTCCGTTCGCTTCACTTCATCATTACCACAGCAGGACAGGTTATTGCCATTTTAGATGCTACTGTGTTCTTGTGCCCAGCATAGGCCATTCTGAAGACCCGTCAACGCCCGCTTCAGCTGCTCGGCATCTCGGTAAGATAAGAGAAGGGCAGCTATGGCGGCTCAATCTGGCGCGTGTGTAAAGCGTCTATACAGCGGAGCGCTAAGTTAGCCCTACGTGAGCGCTCCAAGGACCGCTCATGTGGCGCTTCCTGGCGCGTGATGTAGCGCTCTGTTAGCGCTTCAGAAGCGCTTTGTTAGCGCTCTGTTAGCGCTACAGAAGCGCTCTGTTAGCACTCTCACGCCCCTTGTGCTATGCTTGCTGCTGCGGAATAGCGCGTGCACGGCGATTCCTTGGTTGTTCTATTTCCTTTGGCAGTGAAAGAAGAGAAAGTAAAAGCCGCTCTCTAAGCAGAGGGTCGGGCCGGCGGCCCAGAGTCATGGACTCTGAGTGACTAAAGGCCCGTTCACACTCTTGCGACTGCTTGCGACCTCTTAAACCTGGGTTCCTTAAAACTTCTTAAACCAGAGAACACACTGGCGCCATCTATTGGGAAGCAGTGTAAACTCAGCGGTCCGGCATATATTTTTTTTATTTCTCGCGCAATATCCTTTCTTTTTTGGCTCGAAAAACTTTTGCCAATGTTATAAACGAGCCTTTCTATGGGTATTACGCACATTTGACCTCGGAAATCCCGCAAAACCTTCGCTTTTGTGAAATGCAGTTCTAGGGTCACCGCATAGATGGCGCCACAATGTCAGTGTGTTCCCTCATTCTAGAAACATTTAAGAAGTTGTAAGAGATCTTGTCTCTCTCAGTCGTACTCGGTCGCAAAAGTGTGAACGGGCCTTTATTGCTTGGGTACGACCTCATAGCTTTCAATTCAATATGTGTGACGCTGGTTTCAAGGACACGCAGGTAAAAATAATCGCCTTCGAAAGAGCTCTGTGTCTCGTTCCTCATCCTAGGAACGAGGTTCGCCGAATACCCGTCGGTATCTCGGTGGCGAAAGATTTCGCGCACCCAAAAGGCTCTTCTGGCAGTTAAGCCGTCCACACAGATATGCACTAATCGCGTATGTAAGAGCATTTTTTGCATTTCTATTTCAACATCCCACATGTCCGCCATGGTGCTGCTGATGCACACCCAACCACAGGAACCGAAACCGCAGTGCACCTTCTAATCCGCAGCACCGCGGTACAATAAGCGCTAATAGACAGTTTTAGTATAGCGTTGCTGGATCTTACGTACTCAATATGCAGTAGTATAGCGTACGCTAAAAATGACCTGCTCGGACCGAATTTAGTTGTGCGTTACGTTTTCGTGTGAACACCGCGCATGATCTTGGTGAAATTTGCTAGAGCCGTGGAATTCCGCGTGCTTACAGCGCAACCATGCTCCTGGAAAGAAATATTGAAAAAGAAAAAGTGTCCAATCATTTTATTTCAGATTAAACCAAGCCACAGCTGCCTCGTCAAGCGCCCTTTTCTGCGGGGTACAGAGGCTACGAGTACGAGTGCGTAGCCAAATTCGATCACGGAGCCTCCGTCAGTCGTCCCGTGGAAACGGCACCTTTTATCAATGCTATCGCGGAATGAAATTCATGACCCTGATATCCAGTGCATAGCGAGAACTTCGGCGATTTCTTTTAGAGTCGTTCGTCCGTCGGCGATGAACTGTGGGAATAGGCTTAGTGTTGAGCAGATCGCAGCGTCGACGCACACTGCGAGCAGCGAACATTTCCACTGTGCACTCCTTCAGCTGCAGGGCGATCTGATTCGACCGCTGTAGGTCCCAGAAAGAATCGTCGAGCTGAACACCACGCAATTTCACGTAACACAGAACTTTGAAAACACCACGTCGCACTTGCTGCGCCAGTCGAGGCAACCGCCACCTTGAAACTGGCGCTCTCGTTGGGTCCGAGATCTCTCGAGAGCGTCCCGCAAGGCCCGCTAGCCCGCAACGCAAAATCCCCAGCGTTGCATGCGTACGCAATACGCTAGCCCTTTTATTGCGTTCTGCGCATGCGCACTCACGACCCGCAATCTCCTTGCGTACGCAAAGCTATAGCGTACGGTCCACTAAAACTGTCTAATGACGCGCTAACACGGCGCTACTCAAGCGCTAACAAGGCGCTACTGGAGCGCTAACAAGGCGCTACTGGAGCGCTAGCAATGCGCTATTGGAGCTAATTTACACTACTAATTTACAACTAAAAAATAAAAGAACGACATGGTCTTGTGTAGATTTTTTTCAAAAAGAGCTTCTGCTGCCATCTCGAAGAGTTTGTTCGTATGACGCGTGCTTTGCTCGCTTTCCGAAATGAAAACACGCGCGTGCTGGGCTGTAAATATGGCACGCTGGACCGTACCTGAGAATGGCAAATTGTCGAGAAGAAGTGAAGAACGCGCATGTTAGCTTCCGTCGTGCTTTGGTTAAGCGTGCGCGCTCGTGCTATTAATGGAAGCAAACTCATTAGCCCAGGACCGACTATAACAACCACTCTGAAACATTAAAATATTGGGTCTAGGACTAGAAGAACTGATCACAAGCTAACTCGTCATGGGTAGACTCGTAGGGCAAGTCGCCATAGTGCATCTGAGGGCGATGGCTTTGGCCTTTGCCATGTTTTTTCATTTGTTTCTACAGACCCACACAGCGTCGGCGTCTTTTCGGCTACGCCTATAAGAATACCCTTCGCACAGAAGCATGGGACCGTCACGCTGGGTTTTTATTCGGTCCATCACACGAAATGCGGTCGCGCCTTCTGAAGGTCCGCACATTTCGTCCCTATATATAAACGTATTCGAAGCCACTTCGAATGAAAAACCCTTTTGGAGTAGAGAGTGATAGAGAACAGGGAAGACGCCCCGAAAGACGAAACCTAACTGCTACGCTTCCTAGCACCCTGGTGCGGAGGTCTGCATACAACAGGGGGACCTCTGTTTTGTCATTGCGCAATAAGTTTCGACCTAGCAAAGCTTCCGAAAAAGGTGTAATAACAAAGGGACGTCGTAAGTAAAGATAACACCGAAAAGCCGACCACAACCGCCCCCTGCACACAAACAAAAGGAGAAGCAAGCTTTGAAACTGGGACAAGTTCGATGCGACCACTTTCCAAATGAAAGCCCCCCTCTAAAAAAAAGTCTGACGGACTTTCCAAGAACGAGAAGGTCACCGCGACCACTTTCCCTACTACTAGTTCACCTAGAACGAGATGCCCTCTTTGACCAGTTCACCTATCACCAGTTTCCCTATGACAAGTTGACTGTGACGAGTGGGCCTGTTCCCATCGCATAAACACTTAGAGGCTGACAGTGGACCTTTTGGCGAATATGTGCTGCCACCTAGACACGCAACTAGGTTCGAGACTAAGTGGCCAGAAAACAACGCGCACGCAAAGCCTCTTTGACGCGTTCCAGACCCGAAATGTCAGCCACATCCTGTTCACCCATTCAAGCGCTGTGAACTAGATACGGCGCCCCCAAACTCGCCTTTGTCCCATCGTGCGTAATTGACCCCGTAAATGACTACGTCACAACATGGCGTCTGGGTCCGAACAAGCCGTTGCTAGGGACCTTGCTATGGACTAATGCATGGAGACTCCACATGAAGCTAGAGTTTTTGCTTACCAGTAAGTAAATAAGTTTTTGTAAGCAACCAAACTTCTTGATATTTATTTATGAAGATCTTCTTGTCTTATCAGTGTCGTATTGCAACGATGAAAGCCATTTCTGAAGTATTCAACTCCTCTTTGCTTTGGTAGCAGACGACACGATAAATTTGCTGCCCTCTGTTGCACCGGGCGTCTTCATTGAATTGCGTCGGTAAACGAGCGACAAAAACAAGTGCATCGCCATGGCCGATGCACTTGTTTTTTTTTTTGTTTTTTTTGTGTGTGTATGAAGAATTCAGCTGTTTATTTCAGAGGGGGTGAAATTCCGTAAAATCAAACCACGTCATGCAAATCAGTTACGACGACGACCTGAAGTGTATTACCGGCGTAGTGCAGGCCTGCATGAGAAACAAATCGTACGCCATCGAGGTAATACGTTTATTATTATTATTATTATGGAGGCTTGTACTATATACTAAATTGAAAAGCTAGTCCGAACAGGAAAGCATATGAAGAGCACAATGAAAAACACCACCAAAGGCAAATATATAAGCATAAACAAAATAACCGGATAGCGCATGGACAGAGGCATACTTCTCAACGCTGTTTTACCAGAGCAGTGTAAAACTACTGCAAGTTTGAGCTGGATTTCACTCTCACCACTACTTAACAAAGTAATATTGACAAAGTAGTTGCATACAACTTTTTTGTCAATATTATAGTAATTATATATATATCAATAATGCGCCATATTCAAGACATTATGACCGAACAAAATATGTGTTTTATGTGCTCTCGGTTGTTTATGGCACTTTATTTTTTACATCAAGGCAAGTGCCCGCCAGTGCTACATGTACTCACCTTATGTTCTTTATCCAGTTCTTTCGCGCTTTGGGGTCTTGCGGAAATCTGGAGAAACTGTAAGAATCTTTCTCCATACGGTGGTTACAACCAGGTACAAAGCACCATTCCATAGCACGAGTCCGCAAACAATAATTGGGGCATCAACCGATCGCTTGAAGCTCTTTTCTCACGGGTGCAATGCGATCTTTTAACACCCTATCATCTCGATCGACGCCCGGACTTTAGATAAATCATATTTTGCATCGCACCTGAGAATGAATTCTTATAGGTTTCTGAAACTCATTATATTTTATACCAATGCAGTATAAGAATATTGTCTTTATTCAGAAGATTCAAACGACGGCGCCGGCTTGGCCGGCCGGCGTGTAGCAGACGTCATAGTTCTCGCAATCGTCGTCTGCTGCACGCATCTTGAGGACGGGACGTTGCAGTTGTAAATATTTCAGAAACAAGCGATTACCGCACACTTCTGTCAAAACATATAAACATTGAAGTTGTGTATATCTGTGATTTTTATAAGTGTAAATCCTACTACTGATTTTTGAACGGTCAGGTTTTTGTAGCGAAACCTAGCCACATGTATTTGTTCATAACAACGACCCTAGTAACGGTTTCTTTGGACCCATGACGGCACACTTACGGAGTCAATCTTCTACCCCGAAGTCGACACAATGAAACCATCTTCCCTCTGTATTCGGCCAGAAGGAAGAGAGAGGTACTAAAACCATTTACTCTCGGACCGATGTTTCTACAAGAGGTCCATTGGAACCCCCTTTTATAGGTCCACAAGCTGTTTAGGAGCAAGAAAAAAAATAAGAGTATTGATACGAAATAATATTCCTCTGAAATTTCCAGAGGGAATAGTTTATATCTTAATCAAGCGCCTTCAGTAAGTCCGCAGCAGATTACTTAACCAAAATTCATTAATCAGTTGTTGATATTGATTTGGTGAATCATTTTAAAAATTCTGTGTTCACGCAGATTCCTATAGAGGCTATGCGAACTATTAGATCTTAATTATTTATTCAATTACTGCGACGATCATTCTCCCACCTAACGTTCTACGGGCGGGTGGTGGCGGTCTCATGGCCCCAGCCTAAATACCGGTTGCACCTGTACTAACGCTGCCAGAGATATTATGGTCGCAGAGGATTCTTGTCTCTTTCAGGTGCAAATTCCGTGTCTGTGCGTGTACTACGAATCTCGTTCTTTTCGCAAATAAATTGCCTATTCATCGTCAGTGTCTTATTGCAGAATGTGACATGCATTTTTTTCAAAACTTAACGCAGAATAATAAAGAAAAAATAGCAAGTCCTTATATTTTTGAAGACATGCCTCTAAGCATTCCAATTTACTAGACTTGTAGCACATCCATGTCGTGTTCTTCTTTTTTTTTTTTGATGAATAGATGGACTAATGTGGTTCTGTACTTACGTTTTTTTTCTTAATTAGTATACTAATATTTTTAAATATTTATTCAAAAGGTGCCTTTTTTATACGAATTTAAAGACTCGTAAATCAATTTGCCATCGTGCAATATCTGAATTTTCTAAGCCCATCTGCATGGGTAATTGATCCCATAAGTGACTACGTCACCACATGGCATCTGGGTCCAAACAAACCGTTGATAAGGACGTTGCTATGGGCTAATGCCTGGAGACTCCACATGAGGCTAGGTTTATCCTTACAAGTAAATAATTTTTTGTAAGTAACCTTACTTCTTGATATCTAAATATGAAGATATCCTTGTTGTCTCAATTTTGTATTGCAACGATGAAGACTATTTCTGAAGTATTACACTCCGCTTTGCTTTGGTAGCAGAAGACACGATAGATTGGTTGGCCACTGTTGCAGCGGGTGTCTTCATTGAATTGCGTGGGTAAACGAGCGACAAAAACAAGTGCATCGCCGTGGCCGTAAAAGCCTCCACAATGAGCTTTTTTTTTGTGTGTATGAAGAATCCAGCTTAGTTCAGAGGGATGAAAATGCCGTAAAATCAAACCACGTCGTGCGAAGCAGTTACGATCAGGACCTGAAGTGTATTACCGGCGTAGTGCAGGCCAGAATGAGAAACAAATTGTACGCCGTCTAGGTAATACGTTTATTATTATTATTATTATTATTATTGAGTCTTGTACTAAATACTAAATTGAAAAGCTAGCCCGAACAGGAGAACATATGAAGAGCATAATAAAAAACATCACCAAAGGTTGATATATAAGCATAAACAAAATAACCAGATAGCGCATGAACACATGCGTACTTCTCAACGCTGTTTACCATAGCAGTGTAAGACAACTGCAAGTTTGAGCTGCATTTTACTCTCACAACTACTTGCATGCAACTACTTTACCAATATTATAGTAATAATATATAAATATAGCGGCCATATTTTAAGACATTATGACCGAACAGAATATGGGTTTCACGTGCTCTCGGTTGGTTTAGCCCTTTTTTTATATCAAGGCAACTGCCCGTTAGTGCTACATGTCCTCGCCTTACGTTTCTTATCCGCTTCTTTCGCTCTTTGGGGTCTTGCGGAAATCTTTCTTCAAGCGACGGTCACAAACAGGCGCGAAGCACCCTCCCATAGCGCGAGTCCGCAGACAAAATTTGGGATCTCAACCGATCGTGTAAAGTGCTTTTCTCATAGGAGCAATGCAATATTTTAGCAGACGATTATCTTGATCGACGCCTGGACTTTTGATAAACCATATTTTGCATCGCACCCCACAATGAATTCTTATAAGTGTCTGTAGGTCGTTGTTTTTCAAACAAATGCAATATCAGATAATCGTCTTTATTCACACGATTCAAATGACGACGCCGGCTTGGCCGGCCGGCGTGTGGCAGACGACATACTTCTTTCATTCTTCGTCTGCTGCAGGTGTCTTGAGTACCTAAAGTTGCAGTCATAAACATCTCAGAAACAAGCGATTGCCGGCACGCTTCTGTCGAAACACATATGACATTCGAGCTTTCTATACTGTGATTTTTAGAGGTTTAAATCCTACTCGAGATTTTTGAACGGTCGGGTTTTCGTTGCGAAACCAAAGTCACATGTAGTTGTTCATAACAACTACCCGAGCAACAGTTTGTTTGGACCAATGACCTCACACTTACGGAGTCAATTGAATTTATACTGCTCCAATCACATCCTAGCGTAAACGCTGCTTTCGTTGGCAACAATGGAGCTCTGACGTCTCACGGCGGGCCAAATTTAAAATTCACCACAAGCACACTTCCCTACTCATCCTCCAACCTGACAGGTAGCGTGGAACATGATAACTGAACTGGATCAAACATTCTTTTCCGCAGTATGAAATGTTCGCATATATTTTTTTATAAAGCCGCGTTGTCTGATACACGCGTGAGATTTATTGAAGTAATGTGCGTGTCTCTTTAGTTTTACTGTGAAATAGAAATCACACTAAGAAGAAATGTTGAGTGTCTACCTTTTCGGAAAGCAATTTCGCTGTAACACTGAGCATGTTAACGCGTTATGTTCAATGCCAACGCGAAGACTGCCCTTTTTTAGGTCTAAACATATTTTAGAATTGTGATTCGCCGAGCCCCCTCAGTAGATTGCAGGGATTGGCCCTCACATGCGGTTTGAGCGAAGGGAGACACTCCAGACATCTTAAAGCTGACCGCCATAATTGACACAGCTACTTTGCATAAGCCGTTTCAAGCTAAGTCCGACCACAGAACACGCACGGATTTCAAGGAATCAATAAAGCAGCGAAGTAAGTCCATAGTCACGGATCTCATCGTCTCTGCGCGTCTTCCATCGCCATTTAAGCGAGGGGTGGGAAGCCCGCGGCACGCGAGGCATTTTCATGCGGCCCCCGGCATGACACCAGAAAAGCGCCCCTCCTCCCGTACCTCACGGCTTCTTCACGCAGACTCAAGAAGCACCCGGCAGTTTTGACCTCAAATGGGGTTAGCCAGGAATAAGGAGCACTTCCAATTGGCATTCTTCGGCATCCCAATACTTGGGCAAAGAACGTAGTTAAGTTGTTGGTCCTCCCGGTGGTGTGGGAGGCAGGTTCTGCTCCTATGGTCTGGAGCGTGGTGGCACGAACGTCGTTGAGTGACGGGTCGACCCACTGTTTGTCGAGAACTATGTGCATTTATTTACATTAGTTACAAGTCCCAACTTGGGAGACCACCCTGAATCCTCTAGAGTCTCGACCCCCGTCCCCAATTTCTCTCCATCAAATCCCAAAATCCAAATCTCCCCCCAACTCCTCTCGGCACTCCTTTCGTAGGCCCGTAGGGGCCTCCTTTCCACTCAGGCACCGACGAATTTCTTCAAGTTCCAGGACTCTCACGTTGTACACTATTCTCCAATAGTCGGCGAGCTGTCAGCCTGGCGTTCCAAGGGCCAAAACTAAGTTACTTCTAGAATCGTTCCCTGCATGTTTCCCAGTCTGGCTGGCGCCAACAGCTAAATTATTACATCGGGCAAAAAGCGACAATTTTACACTAAGCGGCGAAACCCTCTATATACAGGCACACTCAATTAAGAGCCACAAGCAGCTCCAAGAACGGGCCGTCCCAGGGATCTGTCGAAGCAGACTCCCGAAACCTGAGATGTTTCTTAACGACCACGGGACAACCGCTCCTATCTCTCGGCCGCTCTGCCCCCGCAAATGCGCCCTCAAAAACGCCGACACAAACATAGAAAGCTAAAAAAAAAGACAATGCCGACTCAACTCTGGAAAGATAAACTTTTCCACCAAAAGAAATTACCTTAATTAAAAAGCATGATTTCTATACTTAACTAACGTATTCATGAAATTAAAGCAAAAACGCAGGCGAACTGCTGCACATCCATAATGAGACATTGTTGTCCTTGCCCCATCTGTTCCTGGTCTCCATGTTTCACATTATGAGCACCTATATTTTTGTTTAGTCTTCTTCGTTCCCTCCCCCCCCCCCTCACCCCTCTTCGCGTACGGCCGCCTCCGTGTGGGCTTCGTGACTACCTCGCTCGCTGTTACGAAAGGAAAAAGCTCTCCAATCCCTGAACGGAACTACGCATTCACGCGCAGTGAATGCCCCACAATCCTGCGCTTTTTTGAACGCGACGGTGTTAAGGAGCTCGTGTCGCAGAAATGCCGGCGTCTGTATCTTGACGGTAATCTTGATTGGTCGATAAGGTAATGACGTCACAGCCACATGACCTCGCGTGGGAATTTCAAACAACCCACAATGCTCACGTGAAACGTGACGTCACGCCTGGAATGAAAGTGATTAAAAACATGACATGTAATGCGAATTAAATTTCGCCTCATGTCTTAAGTTATTCGACTTTATCAAGTAATCCATTTTCGTTAAAGAACAATTTGAAGAATTTTGGGCGGGGTTTGAACCCGCCAAAGTTCGGTTGAGAGCTAGACAGCTACTGACAATATTTCGTTCACCCTTACGCTGGGACTAGAAGCTCCGCCTTCAGAGCGAGCTGGCTGCATTCCGTAGTGCTGTAGTTGCGCGTTCACACTTGTGTTAGCAAGGGTAGAGTGTACTAGAAAGAACGGGTGGGACCACCGGAGTGCTACTTTGGTACCCCCGCATGTGGAAAAAATTACACCATCTTCCCGAGGGGAACCATGGGGTGATGCGGAGCATCGTTCCATCACACTTCATCGGAAGAACGGAGTGAAGTGGAGTCAACAGCGGTGAACTGAACGCGCGCAGAAATTGGTTGGCTCTTTATGTTTATACAGCCTTGATGGAGATGCGCCTCAACGGGTAATCGGTCTCTTAGCTGTAGATGAGAAATTTAGCCAGAGCAGTACGACCGCTAACCTGGGATTTTTAACGTGCATCACGCTGTTGTGATCACACGAACGCGTGCCAGTACGAAACTCATCCAGATCGAAACGGGCGGGGGCGGCGGGGTCTCGAACCCAGGAGGTTCGCAGCGCAAGCTTTCGCTCCACGCTCCGAGCTGAGACGCGTTAGCGCACTCGGCCACTTCCTCCCCTTGAACACGCGCAGCGCGCTACCGCTGCTTATATTCACACTTGAAGGAGAGGAGACTAGAGGAGGAGAGTTGCGCATGCGCGCGCGGTGTGAGTAGAAGCGAACGCACGCGAAGTGCACGCAGCTGGTAGAGAGAGAGAGCGGAGAGAGTAACGCGCAGTTGTTGGAGAGAGGGAAGGAGGAGAGTTGCGCATGCGTAGTGTGAGTGCGGACTACGACGCCGCGGGACATAGACCTGAGCAAGAGATGCTCCGTATCTAAAAAAAACGGCTAATCCAAACCACTTCGCTTGTGGCGCCCGAGAGGGTGCTACGAGCGAAGTGGTTCGGATTAGCCGCTTTTTATGAAAAACGTGTTTCGTTTCAACACCAAGCTCGACCGGTACACTGGTGAAGGTCATAGAAACGATAGAACGTCGGACTATATTTTTTATAAAACCTAGACGTCAGGCGTCACGTACATAAAGTCACCGCGATGTCACAACGCCATGCGACATCAGGACGACCCCTTGACGTCAACGTCGTCATCGACGTTGACAACGTGCGTTACACGACATCAAGACTGCGTTCTGACGTCATATTGCGTTGACAACGACATAATGTCGTCGTTGACGTTGATGACGACGACGATAACGTCACGGGACGTCCAGATGACGGCATCCTTGTCAATGCAACGTCATAAGGACACTTGGTGTCAGTTCGTTGACGTCGTTGTCGACTTGACGAAACTCGACGTCCCGAAGACGTCCCGACAGCTTCACGACGTCGACGTCATCGTGGACGACGTTACGCAACCTCAAGACTTCGTCGTGATTGCGCGTCGACGTTGATGATGGTGAAAGCGACGACGTTACAGGCCGTCAAGGCTTCGTCGTCGTGACGTTGACGTTCACGATGACGTCAGGACGACGTTAACGTGACGTCATGGCGATGTTTGGCGTTGCGTGGGGCGTCGAGGTTAACGTAGGCGTCAACGTCAACGTCGGCATCTACGGCCACGTCCACGTCGTCCCCGATGTAACGCGCGACGTCATGACCGCGTTAAAACGGCGACTTGATGTCGCGTAACGGAGTCGTCCTCAACACGGCGCGATGTCACGACCGCGTCACAACGGCGACTTGATGTGCCAAACGGCGTCGTCCTCGACGCGAAGCGATGTCACGACGGCCTTACGACAGCATCTTGGCGTCGCGTAACGTCGTCGACGATGACTTCGTGGCGTCGTCGTGTCGGGGTGCTTTGACGTTACTTCTGACGTCAGAATCATAAAAAATGCAATATAGCCCCCAGGGGACTATATTGCTCATAGGACCTTGACCTGTGTCGTTGCTCGAACGCAGCGAAGGTGGCGCTGCGATCGAAGTGGCTTGGTTCCACCTGATCGCTTTCCACATTTTGAGGTGCAACTCAAAGCATGAGCGGAGTATAGCTCGTCCCACTCGTACCTTCTAGTACACTCTAGCAAGGGTAGAAAGCTCGCGCCGAAGGCGCAGCTTCTAGTCTTAACTTAAGGGGTAACGGAGAATAGGCCACGCAAGGCCCGCTTGCACGGCGAATGAAAAGGCGATGCGAACGGGCCCGATACGCTATCGCGCTCCATTCTTATGTCGCCTTCACACTGGAAGCGGGACCGAAACTGCAAAGCGGATCCGCGCATTCTCAACCGCAAAGCGGCTGGGATCGGGCGTATGGGGTGCGTTTTTGCCAACCGCTTCAGGACCGAATTCTCCAAACCGCTTTGGCGAACCGGCAACGCGACGCTGACGTGACGTCGGTGGCTTTTGAAACAAGATGGCGTCTGTCGCTGGTGAGGCGTTTAAGGTGCTGTAGTGCTTGCGCTGAAGCAGACAAATCAACGAAGAAACTTGATGTTCACGTCCGTCACTTGAATCCGCCGCGAAAGAAATTGATACGTAGTATTAACGGACTTCACTCCGGTGAATTGCTTCTGGTAATTGTTTGTTTGATATTCGAGGTGCCAAAGCGCATCGCTCTCTACCTTGTTAGCCTTTGCCCGTAGAAGATCGATCGATCTAAATGGTAGTTTTTGTAACCACAGAGGCAGTCGTGTGAAGCAGTGAACTACTGAAAGATTTCGATACCGTGCATAACCACCACGAAGGCTGATAGAGACGTCGTAAGCCCAATTGCGTAGCCAACATACTACCGCGGAGCTGGCAGGGTACCTGCGCTAGCTCGACCGGTAACGTTTACTACTACCGTAAGGAATAAAGGCAAGTTACTCAAGAAATAATGTGTACGTCCCAGACGATGGATATGTAATCCATACCCCGCTTATTTGAGCAGGATCTCAAACAAACAGTACACTTGATGGACGTGCGAGTGACGAGAGGAGAGTCTGCCACCTTCGAAGCCACGACCGGCTAGCACAGATAATGTTCCAGCGCCGCTCACAACTCCGAAAATGAAAAGAGCGAACAGCGAGGTGCAAAAACTGGCCATTTATCCAGAAAAAAAAAGCGGGAAGGGTCAACTTCGAAGAAAGATCGGAGGCATCGTCTTCTGGGTCAGAAAGGCACGCCTAGCTGGGCTTTGCTCGTGGGCAAAGTCGAGGAAATTGAGGGCGGGTTTTTCGGGTCCATGTCTCTTTTTTCGCTGCCCGAAACTCGCAATGCGCCTGAAGAAAAATCTTCGGTGCCAAAATAGCTAAATTTTGGCTTTGGATCGGGGATTAAACTGGATTTCTGATTGTAAAACAGTGTTGCCGAACGCAAGTCTCAAAAGATCACGTGTGGTCGCCGAGAAACCGCCAACCGCGTCTTGATGTGTCTGAATAGGGTCGCTCGTGAACCGCATTTGCAACCCCTTCGCAAACGCATCTCAACCGCCAGCGCGAATGCGCCATTAAACGCGAAGGTAAAGTCTCCTTCAAGTTTTTCTCTACGTGTTCAATTTTTCCAGCGATAAGAAGCCAGTAGAAACAACGGGCACCATGACAGTGCACTTTTGACGCCGCTTGATTTGCTCCGTCGGACTGCATACTCAACGTAAAGTCAGACTTAACGTGAAAAGAGCATAAGTGTCCGTTAAATGAGCGTCAAAAATAAAGGTATTTTATTGAGTTTGGAAAGAGTACTTCGTAGCCTCCGAATGTCGCAGCAGCTTAAAAAGTGTTATAAATAATATCGCTTTCTGTTTTGAGAGCTCCAGTTGATCTGCGCAGTTTATTCGAGGCGACCTTGTGTGCGAGATATGTGCCGAAGCAGGTGCTGTGTTTAGTTGCTATGCGGTGGTGTAATTAAAAGCAGAGGTAGAGTAGGCTCGCTACAGCGCAGCGTGCTGCTGCTCTTTCTGAACGAGAAAATGTAACTGACACTTTACCAACCTATATTTACTGACAGCTTAAGAAACGGGGGATCCTGCAATCCCATTGGGTATGGGGCGATACGATGTTCTGGTCTCGGAGATCCCCGCGTTTCTTAGGCTGTCAGTGAAAACATATTTTATATATCTTTACCGACAATGTAAGGAACAGTTAGCGTGGCTTAATATGTATCCACTTATTGCGTAGTGAGTCGTTCTTCGATGTTCTTGTTGTCTAATGCCGCAATTCGGCGGAGCGATAATAAGATGCCCCGGACGTGTTGCTTTTTGCTTCAATTAAGCTTTGAATGGCGATAGATGTGTACCATGCTGGTCACAAAAGCCTGAGCATTCAAACTTCGAATTACGTATATTCGGTAATTAAGGAATTTCTCTCATTGAGAATTTCTAGACATAATAATAGTTAACGGAAGAGGAACATTGCCAAGGCTCGCACATACACAGCAGTCTAATTTATCTTTCCCCTTTTTTGAAGGAAAAAAAAAAGCGTGTTTAATAAGTATTTTTAAACTGACACGTTCGAAAAAATGACGTGTAGATGTCTGTAGGAATAAATGTTTAGGTAGATCCAGATTAGAATATTAGTGTAGCTTAGTTTTTTTATTACCTAGTATGGCAGCCTTTATATACGTGGGAGCAAGTTCGTTTTAATCAATAATTTTGCGAAGTGGTGCTTGAGGTTATCATTTATATTTCGAAGCAAAACACCTAGAAGCGTTCGAATATTGCTTTGAATCAAAAAGCTAATCCTGTCGTTTAACGCCAGAAGCTTTTCCCACCTCTCCATGAAATCCTGTTTCTAGCTTCACGTGCAATGCCCATTAAAAACTACTTAAATACATTTACCTGTTTTTAGACCTTAATCCGCGTGCAAAAGGATCCTCTACAGGATATCGCGTGCGAGTCAAACAGGACTTGTACTAATGAGTAGGATCCAAAAGAGGATGTAGTACATATAATTCGTAAAGTGCCCGATGACTGTTAGATACAACTTTGTTCTTTTTTGTGATTTTTATGTTGTTTTTTTCAATTTATATTCTGCCGCACAAGGCGCGCCACAGTAAAACGTGTATTTTGTTTTATTTTTTATTTTCGTTTTCGTGAACATTATAATGGTCTGAGGTAGGCCTTTATAAAAACGCGCGTTGTTTGGAGACGGCTCCTCGGGGTTTATGTATAATTTATTTGTCAAAGCGTACAAAAAATGAAAGACGTTTCCAAATCTCTGTAATGCGAAACTAGAGCACAGCTCTTGAAGAGGAGGAGGGGAGGGTATGGGGGGCCCCTCCTCCTCCTCTGTGCACTCCCTTCCTCCTATATGCCTCCTCCTACCGTCCCCCTGTCCTCCCTTTGCGCTACTCCTCCACCAGTCCTCCTCCTCGTCTTCCCTCCTCCCCCCTTTCCTCCTCCTCTCCTCCTGCTCCTGAACTTGTTCATGGGTGACGTGACACAAAGTCGTGACGTCATTTTTCCCATTCTGTATTTAGCGAAGAAACTGAATATGTGTTGAGGTGACGTGGCGTTAAAGGCAATTGTAGTAGACCGTTTTTCTCCTCCGCTACGGTATCCGTGAAGAAAACGCCGCAGCTGCGCATGCGCGCCACCAGCCTTGTCTGGCATAGTTCAAGGTCTTGTGGCGGATTACGGAGCGCTATCCGGGCGCTTAGCGGGCTGCGAAAACGGTCTACTACAATTCCCCAATTTCGCCGCGAAATTCTGCGGCGAAACTTAACCTGCCCCTTAAAGCTAGCGGTGATATTTTCCCGCTAAATTTAGTGGGGAAATGCTGGCGGAGAAAGTTTTCAGCTAAATTTAGAGGAAACTTTTCCCTGCTAATTTTAGCGGAAAAATTTCCCGGCTAACTTTAGCGGGAAAACGTCCCATAATGCAACTTGCGCGGTTACGCTGACCCCGCTCAACCCGGAAACGGACGCCTAAGAGCTGCGCTCAAAAAAAAAATGTATGGAAGATATACAGGATGTTTTTTAAGCATAACATATTTGTATAAAAAAGATAGTGAAAGCTACACTCATCCGATTCGTAAAGGTGAGTTATACGGTCAGGCATAGTAGAGGGGGCTAATCGTAACGATCATTCGGCTAATTAAGTAAAATGTATCAATTAACTTTTTGGTAAGTGAAAAAAGACATACCGCTCCAGTTATAAACTTGCTTAGCGTTATCAAAAACCACCAAATCATTAATTTTTAGAAACACTTTGTGCGCGTGGGAAGCGTTCTGTTGCTTAAAAGGTACCACTCGAGTAATAAGTAAGTACAAGGCTGGGTACTATGATAAAAGACAGAAAAATCGTCTTTTATTATGGCTTCAGTATTTGTGACGTCACAAAAAAACACATGTCTATGTCAAATGTAAATAAGATGTTTCAAATTTGGTCGTCTCGGGAATAAACATAGTACACGTTTTTATCTTTCACTTAAGACATACTGTGGCTTCCAAATGTGGGTCGTTGCAAGTGTGCACAAAGACCAAGGTAGCACATTTCTTTGGGTATAACTTCATTAATTTTTTGGGAATTTAGGGCCTTCAGAGCCAGAAGAAACCAAAACAGAGTCATTGACCTTCCTTGGCCATAGTATATGCATCATGGCCTTAATTCACTAAAGTGGAAAAGTAGACTTCAATGTTGATAGTTTTCGCTGTTATTTGGCACCTGCGAGCACCAATCACCAAATAGGTGTCACAGTTATGCTTCACTTCTGGTTGTTGGGTTTTCATATGGAAAGTTTGGGCCTAAATCGCGAAAATAAATCCTGATTTATGCTTTATTTCTGGATCTTCGGTTCATACACCTATGGCTCAAGTATGATACTTTGCCGATTATATAATGAACCAGAAAAAAAGTCATAAAAATGCCAGAGAAAACTACTCTCGCACCAGCTAGTTACTCCTAGCGAAACCGTATTAGAAAGAACTAACGAAAGGTCAGGAGGTTTACTAAGCTTGTGCGAACTTATGTTTTTCCCTGACATGATACCTCATGATCGAAGTCATGTCGTCAGTAAAGTTGACATGTGAGAAGGGTCTCAATTTCATCTGATGACATGCTTCTTTCATTACTCGCCAAAAAAAAAAAAGCAAAAGCTCATTCAGGAAAAATTGAGGCTGAAGAGTATTATGTTTTATTGCCCTGATATCCCTTGGCAAAAAAAGCCTATATTAAGTTGTATTTTAAATGCATTTAATACACGTATTTTTTCGTATTGTATTGCCAGCGTTTGAGATGCATGTTCTAAAATACATTTTAATACATTTTAGCATGCTTTATTAATACGTTGTATATATTTCTTAAATAATCCTATTGAATATCCCTCCCCAAATCAAAACTGCAAGACATCTAGTACAGCGAATGCACGAAATATTGCTCACTCGTTGAAAGTAAACCAGAGACCCCTCCCAGGATGCTAGTCACACAAAAGATAACTCTAAAAATCATTGAGCGCTTCACACAAATTGCAATTAGAAACGTGTTTATTTTGTACTACCGGTACAATGGTAAACTGTATCGCCGCAGTCTTCTCGCGTTTGTTTTTAAAACTAAGCCTTGTATTCAGACAACGTTATTTTCATATTACTACAGAATGCACTTTTACGCTCAACAAAAGACAAGCACTTGCCACAGAAACCCTCACACATGCGACGAAGAAAGAAAACGAAAAAGAAACAACAGAGGACACAGAACTTGTGACTGGTGTCCATAAGTTAGAGAGAATAAATAGTTTCCTCTTACACAACTTCTGGGACCCGAACGTCGCCCGGACGCACATGTAAGCAAACATTAAAAACGAACTCGATTACTAAAAAAAACGATTTTCGAAAAAAAAAAAAATAAATAACGCCTGCCGGCTGCTGTCGAGGGTGAGCTGTCGTCCGTTCATTTCGGTCGGCGGCCGATGCCTGGAAATATCAGCCGACGGAGGCGAATTAGCGTTCGGCACTGGCAATGGCCGCCAACAAAGGTGGTCAGTCTCCGCACTAAGTTTTTCGCCTTGTAATCGACTGGTCGTCATCCTGTCATCCCACGAAGGCCTGTCGATTCGCGATGGCGTCCGGCACACCTGCTGACCTTCAGAGCTAGGGCACCGGAAAGTTCCACGAGAGGTGCCGCCAAGGTTAGCCAGGCGGGTGGGAAGATGGCCGCCGTGTTGATCTAACAGCCGCATCACGATGAAAATCACCTCCTCGGCACTCGAAAAGGCAAGTAAACGGCCGGGAAACGTACCGTGCGCCGTACTCGTACATCCATGAAGACTTCCATACTTCGTTTCAGCTTAGGTCCGAGCGCGGCCGGTGTTATGAGCTGAAGGGCCAATCAAACAGCAGAAGAGGCACAACGTCCATGGCGTGCTTTCTGCAGTTGATAGGACCAGCTGGTAATCGCCGTTTCTCTGTGCGTGCTCCTCTGGCGGCTAGTTCTATAAAGCCAACGAGGTAGAGGTGCTTAGAGTGTTAAAGCGGAAGTTCGGTAGCGGCACCCCCCCCCCCCGGTTGCCGCCATGTTGTACGCAAATGTGACCACTCGTCACGGGACCTCCCAAGAGCCGTGACGTCACAGGTAAGATGGCAGCGCCCAGAGCTGGCGGATGCAAGTTTGTTCGGTGCGCGGTAGCCATGATGTGCAGCTGCTTTCCGACGACTTCGGGCTTCTTCGTGCTCGCTGACGCAGGTATAATGTGAAAATATGAAGGAATGAGACTTTATACCCTTTTTGCGCAATATCGCTCTGTATCATCTGGATATAACACCTGTGAGACAGCATCAGCCGTATCGCCGTACCGGTGCTCAGATTCCGGAATCTATTCGGAGGATTGATAAACCTTTGACCGCTTTTAGCATGTAATTTTCGCGTTCTCTTAGCTTTGTTTGTACGTTGAAATGTCTGGGAATCGACGCGAAATGTGTGCGTCGGATGTAGGGCCTAAGGGAATTCGTTTCAGCCCTAAGTAACTGCATAATCACAGAAACGTTTAGCGAGCAAGCTCCTGCAATCTTTACGTTTCGTACTTATCAACAATTTTACGATATAACTTCAGGCATAAAATATATGTATTTTTCTAGCTTCGTTTGAACGTTGGAATGTCTGAAAATCGAAGCGAAAGGTATACGTCGCGTTAGGGCCGAGGGAAAGTTGTCTTAGCACTGCGTCACCGAATAACCACAGCAACTTTTAGTGAGGAAGCTCCTGCGATCTTTAACCTTTTGTACTAATCGACAATTCTAAATTTGATCGCTTTTCTTCCTTTTTTTGTGAGTGCAAAGCGCACACTTATTTTCAGCTACGAGGATGACGTTTTATTGAGTGCGGGGATGAATAAATCGTTGCAGGCACCTGCTTCAAAGCTATTCGACTTGCTATAGGAACAACTGTTTTGGTGTATGCATAGATTAACTGCACATTTTTCTCTTTCGTAGGATCTATAGCAGCAATACTTTTTTGCCATCAAGATTACATTTTATTAATTGGTCAATTATTTAATTGTTCTAATTACCTGGATAGGATGATTCATATTTGTGTTGATCCCTTGCCTGGAGAGCAGTTTTGTTGAAAAATTTATACTACCATTCCTTTCGGTCTCTTCAATAGACTTTTTTGAAAAGTTTGGCCTGCCTATGCTTCGTATCACCGTAACTTAGAAAAGGGCTACCGCCACAGCCCCCTCGAGCCAATCAGAGAGACGGAGCGAAGGTGTGTGACAAATCTGTGTAGACGGGCACTCTGATGATATGTTGTCATGTGCCCCTCTCCAATGTGCATATTGACTCACGGCCTTTGCCGTCTGCCAAATTCTGATGAAGCGAATCACAGTAGCTACTACTCTAATTACCCCCGGTTTTCATACTTTGGGCATTTGTTCGGCAAGAATGTTATGTGCGCCATCCCTGTGAATTCGGCTGAGCGCCTATTGGACCAGAATGCTGCATTAGGGTTCACGTGAACTGGGGCCCATTCTTGTGCTTTACGCGGAAAAAATGTTGACAGTTGTGTTGCTTGATGGGGTTCTGCAAAGGGTCTATTCTATTGTGTCATAACAATGCATCAACACATAGTACAAAACTATATGCTCAGAGGTGTGTTTGTTTTTGCAATTAACAAGTTACAGCAGTGTGCTTTAATGTTATTATCATATGTGTAGTTTTAAGTATCCTCTCTGCAACGCCTACAATGGCCCCTGGAGGGAATAAAGTAATAAATAACATTTTCACATACTGGAGTTGGTTTTCGGATTCACCACGTGTTCCGAAGAGGTGGAACGAGTGCAGTCCCATGCAACGAGTCTGCCAGTCTCGTATGTCCCATTATTTGATATTGAAGTGTCAGAGACGCGAGTGTCCTCAAAAGGACCTGCGCGTGCAGTGAACAAAATTCTTGCTGTATAGACTCTCAAGGCGTAAAGGCAAGCGGAAATATGTTTATCTGGTTAGTGTATCAAATATGTTTATTTCCACTTGATTACATAATTATTGATTTTTAGTAAATGGTTCCATAACGAGTTCTTTCTGCGACAGTCTCGTGTCGACGTTCAGTCGTAGTACCTGTGGACCTTGTTGTCGGATGGCACTCCTGGCACATCGGTGTTCTGTTTGGTCGAGTGGCAACTTTGACCGACTGATGCCGTCTTGTAATCATACGTCATGTGCGGCCACTGACATCTGATGCACTGAAGCTGCAGGGCTGGCTTCTAATCCGCAAACTTTCCCGGTAGTTTTCTGCATCAATGCAGCAAGCTCGAGCATGTATTGCTTACGTGGCTGTGCCCTTTGCTGTACGGTTGACTTGATAGCTGGCAACAATGTTTGTTTGCTATCCAAGCCATTTCACTTCCATTTCGTAATGGCGACTTATTCTGCATCCCACGACCACTGCAACTTGTGTAAGTCTCGTGTGACAAAGTGAAGTCTGGTGATGGTTGCAGTCCACTTTTGAGAGCAACCAACCATTCTATTCCTTCAAGTCACTCAGAATCATTCTCCCTTAAAGCTGGAAGTTATGTGCTTCGCGGCGTGGACACAGATAATTAGTGTCAGAAAATTATTAGGTGTGCTCCTTGGACGACAACGGACACCAAATCGACTGTCCTTTCATTGCAGCTCACCTGCTTTGTCGTGATTACCTCCCGTCCATATGAAGGGGATCACGAGCCTCGGAGTAATCTCGGCACCAAGGACAAAGACCGCAGAAGATAATCCTCAATGTTTCGCGGACGCTCGTCGAGACGCGGTCGAAGGTCGTTCGGCACGAACCCTTGCAGGCCAATTCATTAGTATGGGCATCTACAGTAGAGCACTGCACGGGCCCGGCCTACTCGGAAGCCCGGGCCCGGCCCGGCCCGCGGGCCGGGCCCGGGCCGGGCAGCGTACGCTTCAGCCAGGCTCGGGCCGGGCCCGGGCCACACCCGGGACGCATCCGGGCCGTCCGGCCCGGGCCAGGCCCGGGCCACACCTGGGACGCATTCGGGCCGTCCGGCCCACATCCGGCCCGGATCTCGGCCGCCCGCATAGGAAGCATAGAAGTTCAACCATTCGCTAAAACACAAGGGCAATATACATACAGAACACCAACTGAACCGACCGATCCCCTAAAAGAGGGTCATTCGGTTTTTTCGCAATTCGACGAACCTCCAGACCGAGGACCCGCCCGCGGTCTGGAGGTTCGGGGGAAACGCGCCCCTTGAACATTTTTATCTTTTATTCTCTTTGTCCGCGCATTCTTTTTTCTACGGGTAGGTTGGTGAACGCGAGGCCTTCGCTAGGGTCATACCGTTTGGTCGCCCTCGATGTGGGGTTTTCGAGCGTTGCGGTGTCCAAAAACAGGTCGCGTACGGGTCCGTCGACGGTTGACAGTGATTTGTAGGTGCACGTGGTTCTGGAAGAGTACTGTTCCCGAGCTGTAAGCACAATGGCCGTGAGCGTTGATGGGGACCTCGTGGTGTGGGTGGGGCTGTGGGCTCCTCTCGGACGATCTTTTGACTTCGGAGAAGTCTGCGACCCGGCCATCGATTTTGTTTTTCTTAAAGTTGTCAGGGGTTCTGGAGGACTGTCTTTGTGCTGTTGTGTATTTCTTTCCCGACGCAAAAAAGAAAAAGAAAAAGCAAGATAACCATCTTTGCTGTATTTCTGGCTGTGATGTTGTTGCTTCAAAAATAACTAGACCCGTGGAAAACTCTCGCCGGGTACACGCTATCGGGGCCCGGGACGGGGGGGCGCATTGTTCGGCGTTCTCAAACGAGAACGAACTGACTTCCCCACCCTGTGTCGAGTGACAGCCCTCTCTGCGTGGACGCGTGAACGAAGCCGCCTGATTGGTTAAAGTTTACATGACTGACCCTGCTGTCATCTCTTGCTTTTTAACACGAATTGCTTCGAGGTGACTGCAACATGAGTGATGTCTAACATAAACTTCAGCTACGTCGAGCTGACTTTGCCACAAGTGGACAATTGTATATGCGGTTTTCAGTTTCCCTTTCGTTAATTTTAATATGAACGTCGCCAAGTTGAAGGAAGGACTTTCACCGGGGCAGCTGAAGCTTGTTACAAAGGACTACAAACAAAGTGATGTGTGGAAGAAATTTATAAAAGTTGTTGACGCAACCACGTCAGCACCGCTGGGACATGTCCAATGCAGCCCCTGCAAAGCATTTTTGACCTACGACGGCACCAAGGCTGTCCCAGTCTTGGTGCCGTCTCCCATTTGAGCCGGCACAAATGTAAGTCATCCACTTCTGAGTGTGCGAGTGTTACTTCTTTTTTCGCTACAAAGGAGTCTAGCATTCCTGCGATTGTCAAAGTGAAGTTGACAGCGGCTTGCGTTGGCTTATGCGCCAAAGATATGCGACCATTTGATGTAGTTCACGGAGACGGCTTTGTTCAGCTCGCAGACGAACTAATTAGCATTGGCGCCCGTTACGGAAATACCTCTGCGAATGACGTGCTTCCACATCCCACAACTGTGTCCCGAAAAGTAGCCGATGTAGCGAATGCTATGAGAGATGCCACGAGGCCTGTTATTGAAGCAGCAATGAAGGAAAGTCGCTGCGCTGTTACAACTGACATGTGGACAGACGACTACAAAAAGATCGCGTATACTACCGCAACCGTTCACTACATTGATGAAAACTGGGTTCTGCAGAGCAAAGTTCTCTTCACTTGCGATTTTCCGAAGGAAAGGAAGACGGTCGAAAACATACGCAAAGAAATTGTTCGAAGGTTTTCGAAGCTTGGTTTCAGTGAAGACCTCCTGGCGAACGTGGTGTTCGTGACCGACCAAGGTGCAAATATTATACGTGCACTCCGTCCGTACACAAGGATGAGTTGTACTGCTCACATCTTGATCACCGTACTCCGGCATACATTTGACGAGTCGTGCGTGACAGAAGAGCTGCCCGCCAAGCACGAAAACATCACAGGTGTCAAGTCTGTTGTGACTTTTCTGAAGCAAAGTGGACTTGCTAGCGAGTTGCCACATGCTGTTTACCAAGATGTGAGCACAAGGTGGAACTCCAAACTGGCAATGATCCGGTCGGTATTTGTCCAGTACGAAGATATCGAACGCATTTTGGCCACCAGAAACTGCTTGCTTCATGAGTTGAACAAGTCTAACCTCAAAGAAATGATTGATTTCTTGGAACATTTAAGGAGGCGAGCGACAAGTTTGAGCAAGATAAACAACCCACTTTGCCGTTTGTGCTCTTGTGCTTTGCCAAACTAAGCAAGCATCTTCAAGTGGAGCCTTGCGACTCATCGCTTACTGTAAAACTCAAAGAGAGGGCAAAACATTTCCTGGAAGGCAAACTACAGCTCGAAGAAATGCACAAGATATCGACATTCTTGTGTCCACAGTACCGACAACTCAGCATGCTCCCTGGAAACGAAAGAAAATTGGTCTACGGCAACGTGAAAGAGAGGCTGTCACGCGAGGCACTGCGGCTGGCATCAATGAGAGACGACGTGGATATTCGAGACAACACTTCAGCTCCCACGAAGCGTAGATGTGTGGATGAGTTCCAAGAATGGTGCGATGTGGAAGTAGTGCCAGAACAAAGTGATGAAGTTGACAAGTACTTGTGTGCCGAGTATGGTGGCGAAGGTGGAATGAAGGACTTGATGCTATGGTGGCAGACTCACCATATCATGTACCCGCAACTTGCAGCCCTTGCAAAGAAAGTACTCTGCGTCCCAGCCACAAGTGCCAGCAGTGAGATAAACTTCAGCGCAGCTGGGTACGTGATGAATGAGCGGCGAACCTGCCTAAAGCAAGAATCTCTAGATAATCTCTTATTTTTGCACAAAAATATGTAATCATTGAACATTGTTGTTCTCTTCCAGCTTTATTTTAATCTGTTGTAACCTCAGTTTCTTTTTTCTTTCCCATTGTATAAGCACCTTGTAAATAACCGCTATGATTTGATTCTCGTGTTGTTTAACTTTTTTAACCGAGCTGTATAATACCTCTGTATGCTGAGTGTTGTCCCAATGTCTAACTTGTTGGCTTCACATTGTGTAATATGTCTTATATAAAATAATATTGTACTCTTCTAACTGACCACAGTCACGTACACAAGCTCATAGCCTTCCGAGCTGCTTCGATTCCGAGCACGAGCGCTCGCGCAGCTTGCAAATGCCGTGAAGTCGTCGAGTAATAGATATTTAATGAGCAGGCCGAGGGCACCAACGCGGGCTTTTTCGAGCCCATTCTGCCAGTGTTTGGACAAGGAGGCGTGTCCGAGCCTGGACCAGGGCTGAGTACAGGCGTCAGCAGCCGGACCGGGCCCGGGCCGGGCCTGAGGTCAGGCGCCAGCAGCCGGGCCGGGCCCGGGCCGGGTCCAATAAGAGAGGAGTCCCATCGGGCCGGGACCGGGTCGGGTAAGACTGCGTGCCAGCAGGCCCGGGCCGGGCCGGGCCTCAGAAAGTAGGCCCGTGCAGTGCTCTAATCTACTGTAGACATGGTCGGCCGCATGCAGTGGTAGCAGAGTGGTTTTCGGTCGGCCGTTCGCATCACCTACGTTTTCCTCGGTGTACTTTGTTCAGCGCGGACCTACATTTGTTCTTCCCGATGTCGGGAATGCTTCGGCGTTGGGGTGTCTCGTTGAATTAGGCAATGAATAGTAACAGGTAGCCAGTGGTGGTCGTTGTGACTTTGTGGCATATGTCGCCCTCGGTTCGTCAGATGCCACTTCGCTCGAAGAAGTCTGCAGTTGAAATGCCTGTCGAACTTGTTTCGAAACAATCTCGGCAATCAAAATAAAAGCTGGGAAGGTGATGGCAGGAACTAGCTTCCTTATCTCCTCCCGGACACCGTTGTGGATGATGTCGCGGATGCCTGTGGGGTTGGCGTCGAAGCTGCAGCTGGACGACTTGAGTGTTAAGACGCCGGTAAGTTGTTGACAGTGACAGGCTCGAGCTTGCAGTATTCATTCCATGTTGGAAGCCTCGGTGATATGAATCCTTCGACTGTCGACTGGCACAAAACATCCTCCATGATGGCAGTGGCGCGCTCGTTGGGGCCATGTCCTGGACAGAATCAGAAATTCGGCTCTCTCTCGTCAATGTTGGCTGATGAACGTGCACTTCAGCTAGATCTTGCAAACTTCCCACTACGTTAAAGAGGATTCGTGGTTCTCAAACCAGTGCCTGGTAGTTTCTTTCGCAAGAAGGCGATGGTTGTCCGTCCACCCATTGTGGCAGGCGACACGGTCATGTTGTTCAATACAGCCCTCGAAGTCTTCACACACCTTGCGTGAAATGGCGTCGGAGTGCGAGATGCGACGGGCATGCAAACGATGGTGGGAGCGGACGCAGTTTGCTACTACAGGTTTCTCATTGTTGGCTTAGTCAGCTTCGGTTTTTTTGGGAAAAGACGGAATTCCGGTGGTTCTCGCTGGTAGCAGCGACTGGCTCGGATTTCAGGTTCTTCGTGGTGTATTTCCGAGGTTCGGCCTTGTAATACTCGCTCGTTTTGCAGTTTTTCTGCCGGGCTCGGGATAAAACTTGGTTCACGGCTCGCTGGGGGCTTAAGACGCGGGATAATCTGCCACCCGTGTCTTGTTATTGGGCAACACGACTGAGGAGCAGCCAGGGTCCACACAGAGTGAAGGGCTATGGGTAAAGTGCGCAGCACCTCCACCAGAACATACAATGAGAGCTGAGAATGGCCTGGAACTTTCCAGAATAGTAAATATTGATAGAAGATAGCACTGGAGCAAGCATTCATGACAATATAACAGAACAGACAGAAGAGGGCCTATCCTGACCAGTAAAAAAGCTGCATTGCTTTAGTGACATTCTGTCCGAATAAATCCTCTCCTTCGGGGTTTGGCGACTGCAGATGTCGAGCTGAACTGAAATGGATGTGGGACCACTTTTCTTGTAATGAGCCGCTGCAGACTGTCGTCGCAAAGCGGCGTGAACGGGTGAACTCGGTACGTAACACGCGCGATGAAATGTCCATACAGCTTGCAATTCGCGTAACGAGTGTTGATGAAACTTTTGTGTCGACGAAACGTGCCACAGACCAGCGGAATCAATACCAACTGCTACACCTGTCCTTCGTAAAAGTGCACGTCTACGCCAGAACAATTTAGGAAGCAGCACAGCGTCACCTAAAGCACGGCACAGAACTACCAGCTTGAAGGCAGCTCTCCGGTGCGCCGCACAACCAAAGTGAGCCTTCGGTCATTTGAACGAAGCCGCACTATTGCACACTGCAAATCACGACTCACGGAATTTCCGTCGCTGAACTGTGATCCAAATATATTGCACACGCTTCACTGCAGACCTCGAAGATTCCGATAGTCAACGAGAGCACAGGAACGCCGCCTTAAAAGTTATCCTAGCGGTATCCGAATCAATCCGAGGTCCGAGCCACGTAGGGCCGATTGTCTCTTTCGTGGAAATATCCCCGTCGGTTCCTCCGTATTTTGACGTCATACCTACAACAGACACCACGCTGAACTCTGAAGTCGCTTTCGATAAACCTCATACGACGGCTTCCACGTCTGAAATCAACTCGCCGTGGCAACCGACAACGAACAAAGCATCCGACGACCTCTGGCCCAGCTGGGGCCAGCCGCCGCCTGGGCGCTACCATCTTTCCTGTGACGTCACGTATTTGGTTCGGTCACGTGACGAGTTGTCAAATTTGCGTAAAATGGCAGCGGCCTTATGGGGGCCTTTTTCGAGTGCAGACCGGAACCCCGGTTTATCGCTCTGAGCCCTTCTACCTCGTTGTATAAAGCGCAGAGAGCATGCCATGACGCTGCGCTTTTTGCGCTGTGTGGTTGGCCCTTCGGCTTCGGCTCATAACATAGGCCGCGCTGGAACCTAAGCTGAAACGAAGTATAGGAACGTTTCGGCGATGAGTAGCCTCTTGTCCTGCAGGAAGGCTCGGCTACAGCTGGCCGCGAGTGGCGGGCACATGGCAGCCATGCTCAATCGGCCGTCACTGCTCGATAGAAATGTGCCCCTCGGACCTTGAAAAGTTACACGAACGATCGAAAAACGTATCAGATGCTTTTCTTGAACAGTTATGGAGACCTCCAGGAACTTTTCAGCGAGGATTCAGACGTTTTTCGGCTAAAGACGTAGAAACTCACGGAGTCGAAAGTAGACAGCAAACACAATGTTGACCTCCCTGTAGTGTTGCCAGCTGTAAAAAAATATGGGATTTTTTTTTTTTTTTTTCATTTGAAGGTTAAAATTAAAATGGGTACATAAAAAAAAGAAAAAAAGCTTCTTGCTCAAAATTTGTTCCGATTTTAGAAGTCCGGTTTTGTCGAAGCCTACCTTGTGTATTATTTGTCTGTTTGGGCACCTGAGAAACAATACATTTTAATACTGAGTGAATCTTATTCATATTAACAAAAATGTATTTGAAATTCATTTAGATTAAATTATGAAATTAGTTCTTAAATGTATTTGAGGTGTACGTAATGCAATCATTTTGATACAGATATTTCTGCGTATCTTTAAAAATACATTTCAATTTTCAATAATAAGTGATAAACTGAAGAATATATTTTTAGTGTACTTTAATGTATTAAAAATTATAAAAATGCTTTTAAGGTACATTAAAATACATTTAGACATATTTCAAAAGCATTAAATTTCGCTACTGAATGACGTTAGAAAGAGTCGGCTGTCAAAATTTTAAATATATTTAAGGTTCCGCTTTTTCGGTTTTTATTTTTTTTCAAAAATCGTCGTATATTTTTCGGTGTCTATTTTAAAATTAGATTTTCAGTTTCTTTCAGCGTATATTTATGCCCAAAAGGTTTATTTGCTTTTTTTGGTGAATATAAAACAAACACAAATGGACACTGGATCAGACAATCCTTCTAGCTCTGATATTTGTGATCACTCAAAAATATAACGGCACAGATACATTGAAAAAAAATCGACACTTCATTAGGCAAAGTGCAACTGTAAAACAAACAAGAAAAACACAGAAGTACAAACAAGTCAGACATGAAGCTTATGCCCAAGAAACATGGAACTTCACCTTCTTTACATCAGGATTACGTGATCTTATTATAGTACACACGCATGTACTTTCCCAGGTTGTCCTCGTTGATCCACACTCTTTCTTTCCTGTTAATATGACCCTGAGCTTCTAGAATGCCTTCTCAACGCTAACAATGGGCAATGGCAGGCTGAGGAGACGAAGCGCTTCCTGAGCCAAAATCGGCCAATCAACCAATTGTGACCGCCAAGAGACATGGTGCGACGTTTTGAAGTATAACACAAGATGCAGAGCTTGAAAAGTCAGTCTTCCTTACAACGAGCTTGAAAACGCGCTCGTACGTGGCGAGTTCATGGGGCATTTCGGACTTCACGTTCCGATTGATGATGCGCACATTAAGCGAAACCGTTGTGATGGCATCCGTGCATCCTATACATTCGGGACACGTTTCGATACACACTGCTCCACTTTTTCGCCACGGACGACTGGGTGGTCCAAGTGACATTTACCGGTTAAAACTGAATTTTAGAAAATGAATTCGACATGCTTTTATTGGTTTAAGTCGAAAATGCCGAGCCTAAAAACTGACCTTTTCGGTCAAAACTGAATTTCCGAAAATGAATTCGGCATAATTTTATCGGTTTTTATTGGTTTAAACCGAAAACTCCGAACCCTAGATATATTTTACTGCTCACACGGAAAAAAATAATTACAAAATGTAGATGCCTTAGTTTATCTTGGATATTGTCTTCATTGGAAGAATATTAGCTTCTGAAAGAGAACTAGGTAAAGAGAAGGTGAGCATATAGTTGTTGCAAATAAATCGAGCACTACGTTTTTTTTTTTTCGCGCTATCCAGTGTGTTAATTTCTACGTCTGTATGCGGATACCAGAGAGTAGGGCATTTCAGAATAGGCGTTATGAATCTCGTATACGCCATTATTTTATCTCACTTTGTATAAAACGTGTAAAACGGCCGAAGTGTAAATTCCCTTCCCCCTCCCCTTTTTTGGAGCTCTTTATAATGCCATATATATCCTGGATCTAGTCAGTGCTTTACACGTTCCTTTAAAAGAAAGACGAAAGCTTAATTCGTAATTAAAATCAATCACTCGGGCAAATATTCACATTGAACCACGTGTCGTTTTGTTTTCGACTACCTACCAGTGACTTCCGAATCCCTTAAAGTCGGAGGTTGAAATGGCTGCTAATGAAGTTTCTAAGTGCCTAGTATATTGGGTAACAATGCAAAAACAGACAATGAATAAAAAACGCTGTTTCTTTTTTCGTTGTTTCGAAAACTAAACGAGTTACTGTTTCAGTTCCACCCTTGCAAGACGAAACTGTGGCGTTCGTCCTTTCCCCTTAAAAGAAAGGTATTGCAGGAACGTCGTTTCCTGGAACGCCGTTCCGTACAACACTGGTTTTAAAAACACTTTTGAAGGAAAGTTTAAAAAAATGTAATGAATGTACCTTTTTTTTTTTTCCAAAGCACTCAGAATTGCGAACAACATAAAACTTTCAGCAAATTACCAAGCTTAAGATTCGACTATCCCAGGAAATATTTATTTTCGCAGAGAGGAGAAGGAAGTGAAATGTTTAACCCACGTTTTGCTGGACACGAGCGCGCCAACACTACTTGCGCCATCTGTTGGCAGCGGTGGCGGGACGGCCCGTAACTCAATGGGACGAACTAGACTTTTTTACTTCACGAAATTCTAACCGGAGCGTTGTTTTGCTCTCAGCGACCTTTTTTAATAGATACACATTTCGTTCATCCTGCTAAATTTAAAGGCTGTATGCCTAAAATAAATAGGGCCAACTGGCAATCGAAAAAAATGCATTATCCTTATGGGAGTACGGCGAAATGCAGAGGAATTTTTGAGTTCAAACTCGATTTACAGACAAACCACTTCGTATCTCGAGTAGCTCTCTACGGTTCTACAAGCTCCCATTCTCTAACTCCATCTTGGTATTATTTTCTTCGCGATACGTCAATTCTGCAATGTGTCCTCGTCATTAAAAGAACAAAATGCAGGGTTCTCAAAATGAATTTAGAGCTGTTTAGAGCAGTAAAAAGCTGTTTCTCAAGCATATTGGCACTAAATGAGTTAATATTATTATAAAAAGTACATAATAGATGAGCATTATTATTTCTTAGCACATATTTACGGCCGAAAATTCTCCAAAAAGGGGCGTGTCATGGAACATTTGGGCAAGCGCGCCACTCTCAGGAGCCTAGGGTTCAAGTGTCAGCGAACTCTCAGCAGTAACAGAATATTATAGAGCAGGTCTACTACTATAATCCTGGAGAGCAGTTTGATAATCGGATTATTTTACGGGATATTACAGCGTGAACATGGTCACATGGGCCAAAAACCGTCCGGAAAGGGGCGTGTCACCGAAAATTCGGGCAAGTGCGCCGCTCTCAGAAACCGACGGTTCAAGTCTCAGCGAACTCTCATCAGTAACAGAATATTATAGAGCAGGCCTATTACTATAATCCTGAAGAGCACTTTGATAATCGGAATATTTTACGAGATATTGCAGCGTGAACATGGTCACATGGGCCAAAAACCACCCAGAAAGGGACGTGTCATCGAACATTCGGGCAAGCGCGCCTCTCACGAACCTAGAGTTCAAGGCTCAGCGAACTCTCAGCAGTAACAGAAGATTATAGAGCAGGCCTACTACTATAATCCTGGAGAGCACTTTGATAGTCGGATTATTTTACGAGATATTGCAGCGTGAACATAGTCACATGGGCCAAAAAGCGCCCAGAAAGGGGCGTGTCATCGAACATTCGGGCAAGCTCACTTCTCACGAACCTAAGGTTCAAGTCTCAGCGAACATCCAGCAGTAACAGAAGATTATAGAGCAGGCCTACTACTATAATCCTGAAGAGCACTTTGATAATCGGATTATTTTACGAAATATTGCAGCGTGAACATGGTCACATAGGCCAAAAACCACCCAGAAAGGGACGTGTCATCGAACATTCGGGCAAGCGCGCCTCTCTCGAACCTAGGGTTCAAGGCTCAGGGAACTCTCAGCTGTAACAGAAGATTATAGAGCAGGCCTACTACTATAATCCTGAAGAGCACTTTGATAATCGAATTATTTTACGAGATATCCCTACCAAAAAAAAAAACGGTTTAAAAATAAACCGGAATGAATCCGGAATTTTAATCCGTCATATGGGCCCCTAAGCAAACCGTAAATGAACCGGAAATACCCAGTCCGGAAACCCAACCGTAATTGGTCGAAGCGGAAGCTGAACCGTATCTGGCCAATCCGTAGAGCTTCATCGGAGTGGGTCTAACCGTATATTAAACCGTATCAGGCAACACCTGAATATAATAGAAGTAGTTTAATAGAATGACGCACCTACTGTTTCACCTTCCGATGTACTGCAGCTGATGCTACAAGCCATCCCTTACAAAAATGTCATATCAAAACTTATAATGAAAATACAGATATGGATATATAAGGAGTTGTGCAGATACGACACATGCATAATCAGTCCGTATATGGATAGATATAGCCATATCTGCCCCATTCCTTATATAACATATATAGACTGCTTTATATGATCCCGTGTTTGGGCCTGGCAAATAGGGTACCCACCTCATATAAAGCAATTTTCATGTGATGCTCCTAGCATCATATTAAAATTATTGCCATGGGGCAGGTACCATACTTTCAGGTCCAGACATAGGATCATATAATGCATTTCTATGAATATCTACAAACAATACATTTTACTGCTATCACACTGCCAAACGTGTGTTTGCGTAGATACATTGGCAGAATAGGCCACTGACCAATCTTAAGTGGCCTGGTTCGAAATCTGTAATTCCGACAAATATGTATGCTACAAAAATCAAATGCAGGCGATCGCTAGTTAGCAAACATTGTAACATATCATTCGACGTCTGAAAGTCACAGCCCTTTGGCGGGATTGGTTGTCGAGGGAGCAGACAGATAATATGGTTTGCCAAAAAAGTTTTATACATAAGAGCGCCAAAATTCCAAACAAGCACTTCCGCCGTTTAAGAAAAAATAATAGTAATATGGCACGAACCATTAAAATAAACTAAAAAAGTAATAGCACACAGACTCCTATTAAAATAAAACAAAAGGAAGGCGACAATTAAGCTGTAAACTATACAAAATTTCCAAAGTCGTTGATCCTTACTCACAGGGTAAAGTTCTGATTCAACTCTCCGGTCGAGCACAGCAGTTTTGACATGGGCTTGCTTGCTAGCCTCGTCGTTGAAGTCCTTCCTTGCACCGTGCGATGTTCAAAGTCCCCCAGTCGCTCCTCGCTGGCCTTGTTTTTCCGTTCAGTCCCGAAATCATCCCCTGTGACCAACGCGTCGCGCACACACACACGCACAGACACCATTGTTCGCCGGAAGCAATACAAGATGAAAAGTTCATTACTGCTCCTTGAACACGACGAGGTCACCACAGTTTCCCGGACTGGAAAATGACAAGGGAATCATATTTCTAACTAAAACTTAATAAAAGAAAATATAAATAAATAATGAACACATAAGTAACAGAAACCCGGACTAAATCATAAGAAAAAAATGAAATAACGAACACACAAATAAAAAAGAGTAAAAACACAAAGGACTTACACAGAAAGCCACATTTGTTCAATTAACAATGACGTTGAAGAATGATAAAAAAAAATATTCCTGCTGCGCTAACCATAACCAATATGGTGTGTAAACTATGCGACTTTGAGCAAAGCGGGAATATTTGTGATCATAATCAAATGTCGTTGCGAACTCAAAACGTGTGGCTGCCTGCCTAGGTCCTTCATATTACTATTTTCTGAATTCTGTGTTCATTATTGTGGCCGCTCAGGACCAGGCGGAACTTGATGGTGCTTCTTCCATTCCGACTTTATTTCGGACAGCTTCGTACCCATAGAGAGAAGCACTAGCTTCTCTACATAATCCCACCCCTTCTCCTTGGAGATGCCCTCCGTGTATGCTGTAATGGAAGAAAACAAACAATATTCAGCAGATATACACATTATTAGCTACATTGTCTTGTAATAATTTTTTTTTTAAATAGGCTCCTGGCCTAGGAGAACACAAGATCTTTTTTTGGGCGATGTAAAGTTTTGACACAAACAATTTGGCCCGCATTTTGCAGAACATACCCTGTAAAACCTTAAAGTGCACCATTACGATTTCGGCATACTTTACATCACCATTGTGCTTCCTATGTGCATGACATTTAAAAGCCAAATCCGCAAGCACTTCACAATAATTGATGCGCATTAAGCAGTGTGCTTTATGTGGGGCCTTTAAGTGCAAAGCATCCAAAGTGCGCGTCCGTCTGCATTTGCACAGTATACAGAAGAGAGGAGAATGCGGGCGGACTGCAGTTTTCACTCCTTGCAGCATATAGCTCAAGGATTGTCTAATTTTGCTTATACAGGGCATTTCACCGCACAGAACGTACAAACACAAGCTTGGAGATCGCACACGCAGTCTCAAAAAACGATTACATCGCGTTTTTTTTTTTGCACCATAAAACGTTGTGTAATCATAATCATAACATCAATGGGAGTACAAAAGATTGCATTAGAGTTCCCAATTGGGTCTGTTCTATACCGCGCAGCCACTGTCTATACAAAACCCAACTAGCTCTACAGATACCGCTCAGCACACCACTGCTAGGCTGAATCAGATAAGTGTCACACTTGCCGCGCTTGAAGTACAGTCGTGATCTATACAAAGGTGAACAAGCAATCGTCGACTGCTCAGTACTGGGAGCATCATCCAGCAGCTGACTTGCTGTCCTTTTCAAATGCCTTGCGAACCAAGTGTGGTACGTCGTCTGATAAGGAGAGAACGTCACCACACACGGAACTGAGCCGTCGATACTCGCCTGTTTACCTTCATATGGATCAAGTCTCTGTCTGGCCGAAGTAGCCAGTGTGTGTGCAGCAGGGTGTCGAACCGGAACCGAACCGAACCGAAAACCGGAACAGAACCGTTATTTTTAGCCGAACCGGAACTGAACCGAAATCTTTGCCGCCATCTTGGAACTGAACCGGAACTGAACCGGAAAAAAATAGAACGGTAACCGGTTCAAAACGGTTCACGGTATTTTTTTTTGTTGTTAGTATTACAAATTTATTATTTGGGAATAAAAAATTGGCACTTGTATTCCACTAAGTATTGATCAAACCGTCATATACAAAATTGCAATGTATAATAAATCCTGGTTTTTTGCGGCGCTTTCTTATTGGCACTATGATTAGCCATGTGTCACATCGTCGCGTGACGTCATGATGTCAAGACATGCTGTTAAGTAATGTCACATCACGTGACCCCGTGACCTCACGTGACTCACCGCGTTAAGTCGATTCAAATTGAGGACGTCGCTAGATCTATTAACGTTGTTGATACCGTGACGTCACATGACATCACAACTTCGCACTGAGAGTCACGTGACACCATGATGTACCCGATTGTCATGATCCCGAGTTGAATGCTCTGGTTCATGACAACCAGCATCGCCAAACATTCGGGTAACGGCTCGTGTTCAACTCAAAGATTATGATGGGCCCGAGTCCCACTAGAGCTAGAAACAGAAACAAACGAAAGCGACAAGCCTCAGACACATGCAGCATGTTCGCGATGGTACCTTTATACGGCTTTGAGTTGTTCGGTGCTCGCGAAGTTAGCACGAGCGTTTACAAGCCTGCAGATGGTACCATCGTGTGCATGATAGTCGTGTTTGAGCATACCCTTCTTTATTCTACAAAGCCTGTCAAATCGCGAAATACTCTGGTTTAAGGCTAGTTGCTGTCGTTTGTTTCTGTTTGTCGCTTTAGTGGGGCTCGGGCATTATAGCCCAACTAAAACTATATCTGAAGATCAGCCCATGCTCTCTGCTTTGCCAACCCTGCGTATGACAATGATAAACACTGACGTTGTATATATTAGGATCAGATCACGTGGCTGATAGTTCTAATTGCAAGTTGAGGAGGGGAAAGCTGTTTCATTTCTTTCTTTCGACTGTCTGCCATTTTGCGGAGGGGCAAACTAATGGATGCTTTTGTAAGTTATCAACGTCAGGGATTACATCTTAGCAGTATTTATTGAACTTAAGGTTAAAAAAAATGCTGCACGACCCATTTTACATGTATGCACACCATTGAGGCTCCCAAACATGTTTTCGTTATTGCTGAACTGCCTCAGAAAGTTGTCCAGAGAATAGAAGAGTTAAAGGGTCTAAATGTGACGTATTAGTCCGATGTTACATGGAACTATTAGTGTGTACGGGAGGGATTCCTGAGAAGAAAGATCCTAGTGGCCTCACGGGGATAGCCGAACGTTGGCAGCCGCTCCAAGTCTCACAGGAGTGTCGTTCTCAAGTTCTCCAAGTTTCGACCGCCCTATATTTTGTTTAAACTTCACAGTGTGGTGCAAAGTAAAAACAAGGAAGAATTACTGTTAACAAGTGACACAAATATAATTGTCGAGTGAACACCACTCAATACGGAGCAGGCAATCCCTGAGGAATAAAAAGTATCTTGAGGAGCAACTAAAAAAAAAGGGAGTCGGGAGGGGGGCAGTGTTAAAGCACACTGTGTCGTAAAGATTCCTCTGCCCTAAATTTCGGCGCAGACTAGAAAGCGTGGCCTGGAAACGATAGTGACAGATGGGTAGTTGGTACAACTTTTATTTGTAAAAACACTCTTGACAGAAAGCACGTTTTCGTCGTGCCAGATACACGTGCCGTGCCTAACGACGATGCACCAACAAGAAAAATGTATGCCTCTCAAATACATAGCTTGCACTGAGCGCGAAGCTTTTGCAGCGTGCATTTTGTCACACCGGATTTGATATTCTCAGCAAGAACAACTCGCAATGACAACCAGTATCTAGTGCGATTACGTCACGTGCAAACCATGTTAAATACTTCAGCTTTCTGGTCAAGTGCGACGTTCGCTACACCAGCAGTAGACGTCCAAGGTGTAAAGTTGTGTAGTATTTATAGCAGTCTCGCGATGATATACGGCAGCCTAATGAAATGTTGGAGCACATGACTGATAAAGAACAGAGTCGTGAAGTAAGGTCCCAAAACAAGTGCAGGTAAAAAAGCATATAACATTAGCCTCCCGAGGCAGTATCTCGCGACGTTTCGAGCTGAGGCAAGCTGATGCCCAAAAGTGATTTATATTAGGATTCTAAAAATCTTCGTTTGCCCTGCGCGGAATGTATGTTTAATTAGGAATATCATTTTATGCATTTCTATGCATCTCTTTTTGCAGTAAAGCGTTGTGTAAGGGATTATTTAGAAAAAAATTGCGTGTCATCTCCTTATTTCTGCCCATTTCGTGTATTTGCCTTCCGATATATCATGTGACCACAGCGTTTTTATGGCATACCCTGCAACCCAGTATTTTACACTGCAAAACAGCTAACAAAAGCACGTTGCCGAAGACTCAACAGCTGGCGTATTTTCGAGCATCGTCCTTCCGTGTCGGTCTCAGGCGGTTATGTGAACTTCATAAAGTCAAATTTATCGATGATAATAAAAATATACTTAATTCCTATCTGAAGATTTGGCAGCATAACTAGAAGATCCTCACCTCAAAGATATATAAGTAAATGCACCTTTAAATTATCTGAAAGATGTTCTGCAAATGTTTTTCGGCGCTTTTATCCTCTATAGACACGTTATAGGTGACTTGGAAAAGCTTTAAATAATTTTTTTTTTATCTTGAAGCTAATTTAAATAACTATGTGTTCCTCACGCATATATAACTTCTCAAATATATAGAAGTTTATTATCGCGTTGTTTATGTGTTTTTATCATCGCGTTTTTTTACTGGAACGAATGGTGGAACTATGACGATTGCACACTTAAACTCTCAGAAAGTGTCCGATTAAGTAGCTTCCGAATTGAGTAGAGCATGAAATACCACTTTGTTCTATTTAACAAAAATCACCAATTAGCGAGGGTGATGCTTATTTGCAAATTAAATTGACCGGCATTTTGTCAAGAGCAAACCTCAACATCCAGGCTATGTCAGTTTATCCAATATAAGAAAATGTTAACATGGGTAAGCACTGTTTTCGGTCAGATTCGATCTCAGTACGAAGGTGCTCATAGATTAGAGTGAACAATTTCAGCCACTCCTTTTGGCATGATTCGTCGCCCGCATCATGGTGCTGAGAGCAAACAATGCTAGTAAAAAAAACAAGCACTGCGATTGTCGCTTAGTGTTTCTATAAAATATAGACTGGAAGGACTTGTCCCGTGACTTTCGTGACATTTTGAAAATTATATTGCCTTAAGCTCAGTCGTCTCGTCATCATATATATATATATATATATATATATATATATATATATATATTGTGAAACGTATTCCTTAAAACACATTTTATGGTATATATTGCGACGAGGTGCCCATTTCATGATTTTATTCACTGTAATTAATTCCTTAGTTCAAGGGCAAAACCACGATTCAACATCTAATACTGCGATACAAAGTTGTACCAATCACGGGTATTTTAGGCAACCTACTTCACTTCGCGAAAACATTTCGATTCAGGTACAATGTTTTTACAAGATGACATATTCACTTGACTTTATCCTAGTGTGCCCGTGGCAACCACTTTTATTTTTAGCTAACTAGGATTTTATGACGCGTCAGACTGATTTCTATTGTGCTCCTCGGCAACCGCACTGTCCTATGTAATACCCTTTTTATTGTTAACACCACTGTGCGAAACATGACAAAGTGTACTGTCCTGTAGGCCTCACGGCTGTTGACCGGCACTAAATAAACTATCTATCTATCTATCTATCTATCTATCTATCTATCTATCTATCTATCTATCTATCTATCTATCTATCTATCTATCTATCTATCTATCTATCTATCTATCTATCTATCTATCTATCTATCTATCTATCTATCTATCTATCTATCTATCTATCTATCTATCTATCTATCTATCTATCTATCTATCTATCTATCTATCTATCTATCTATCTATCTATCTATCTATCTATCTATCTATCTATCTATCTATCTATCTATCTACCTGTCTGTCTGTCTGTCTGTCTGTCTGTCTGTCTGTCTGTCTGTCTGTCTGTCTGTCTGTCTGTCTGTCTGTCTGTCTGTCTGTCTGTCTGTCTGTCTGTCTGTCTGTCTGTCTGTCTGTCTGTCTGTCTGTCTGTCTGTCTGTCTGTCTGTCTGTCTGTCTGTCTGTCTGTCTGTCTGTCTGTCTGTCTGTCTGTCTGTCTGTCTGTCTGTCTGTCTGTCTGTCTGTCTGTCTGTCTGTCTGTCTGTCTGTCTGTCTGTCTGTCTGTCTGTCTGTCTGTCTGTCTGTCTGTCTGTCTGTCTGTCTGTCTGTCTGTCTGTCTGTCTGTCTGTCTGTCTGTCTGTCTGTCTGTCTGTCTGTCTGTCTGTCTGTCTGTCTGTCTGTCTGTCTGTCTGTCTGTCTGTCTGTCTGTCTGTCTGTCTGTCTGTCTGTCTGTCTGTCTGTCTGTCTGTCTGTCTGTCTGTCTGTCTGTCTGTCTGTCTGTCTGTCTGTCTGTCTATCTATCTATCTATCTATCTATCTATCTATCTATCTATCTATCTATCTATCTATCTATCTATCTATCTATCTATCTATGTGACTGGTAAACGAAGGGGTGTTGAGTCGTATAAACACGACGTTTTGTATGTTAATGTAGATTTTCTTTTCTTGTTGTGTAGGAATAAATAACAGAATTTTATAATTTTGGTACCTGAAAATAAAACTGGATTGAACAAACGATAAAAAAAAAGAAAACTATATACTGTAAACGATTTTTTTTTTTTTTTTGTGGGCTCAATATTTCGCGATTTATGTCAAAGCTGAAGTTTTGGAATAATTCGCGGGTTGTAATTTGCTCGACGCGGTGGAATCTCAATATAAATTTCAGTGTGTTTACATTTTATCGACATTGTTCGCGGGACCCATTTTTCGCGAATTGTAGGCGATTCGCAAAATTCTCAAAAATAGGTCCTCGCAAAAATCAGATCGTTTACAGCAGTTAGTTTCACGGCCTAAATAGTGCCTATTGACAGAACAGCGCGGAAAATATATTCTCAATTTAGCGGTTCAAACCGGTTCTAACCGGTTCGAACCGGTTTGAACCGTTATTTTTTGCGCCCCGGAACTGAACCGGAACTGAACCGGAACTGAACCGAAAGCCGTGAACCCGAACCCGAACCGAACCGATAAAAATATCGGTTCGACACTCTGGTGTGCAGCACAAACGGCTGTATTGAAATCTCAAAAGGATGAAAGTTCAGAACAGGCTTGGAAAGGTTTCACATTGCAAGTATGCCCATGCAAATTTCACTTTCTAAAACATAAAAATGCATTTCAAATTGTCACCCAAGACAAGCTGCTCTTACACAGCTGTATATAAGGCAGCTTACCCATCAACAACTTTTGCACACTGCCATGGACTGAACCTCGGCCTGGTCGATGCTAGCTTCTGTTCGGCGAGGGCTGCACTGAGTAGAAAGGTGAAAAATGTGCCGTAGATTATGTGAAACAAACAAACAAAAGCAATCCTAGCATGCACAATTCGTTAGAGGCACTGACAAATAAAAATCAGAGGTTGGGTCAATTATGTTAACGCAATATACTTCAAACGCGTACCATGAGTGCTGGCAAAAATATTTGCTGCCTTCAATCTAGATAAGCTTGTAAATGTACATGGCAAATAACAAATAACTTAAAAGCTGAAATATATTTCGATGGAACTACAAAAACCGAAGACTAGCTCTGCAAATATGGTGCTGTCTAGTACACCATAGATGTGTAGAATCGGACTACAGCGTCCCCCTTACAAAGACTGAAGCAAAACAAGTATAGAGTCTGCAGTGTCACTACAACAGAAACGATGGTATTGTGATCTCGTTGAGATAAAAGTTTGGAACAAGTGTGACAGGCTTTCGCATGACAAATATGCCAATGGCATTATTCATTTTTTTATATTCTACGGTGACAGTGCAGGGATACAATCACACAACAGATACTCAGAAAGACAAGCACACGCGCAAAACTTATAGCTCTTGTGTATTCGACTACTTCATTCTTCTCTTCAACGTCGGGATAGACTTTCCAGAAGGTGATAAGCAGAAGAAATAGCACAAAATACAAGAAAAAGCGAAAGACGAGACAAAAGAAGAAAGAAAACCCTTACACATCATCATTCTCTCTACCGCTATTGTTTAGATAGAAATTGAAGCTCTTTGGTCGACAACGCTATAGAAGGACTACTTACACACTTGTCCTTCAGATGTTCTATTCTTTGCGCTTTCATTATTTCTCTTGTCAATTGGTCTCAAATCATATCTATTATGGAACAATTTTCAAAATGTGCCATGCAACCACAATCTTGACAGCAGACTCCCAAATGCTCAGCGATGACTCGGTGGTTATTATAAAAATGTTCCCTTAAACGATCATTCAAACACCTGCCAGTCTGGCCTACATACGTCTTACCACACTACTTATGTAGACCAGACTGGCAGGTGTTTAAATGATCGTTTAAAGGAGCATTTTTATAACACCCACCCAGTTGCCGCTGGACATTTGGGAACCCACTGTCCGGAGTGTGGTTGTGTAGCACATTTTGAAAATTGTTCCGTAATAGTTAAAAGTCGAGACCCATTGCCAAGAGAAATAATAGAAGCGCAAAGAATAGAGCATCTGAAGAACAAGTGTGTAAGTAGTCCTTCTATTGTGTTGTCGACCAAAAAGCTCCAATTTCTATCTTAAGGATAGTAGTGAGGGAGAGGGATGACTTGTAAGAGCTTCCTATTTTTGTTTTTCCTCCGTTTTTTTTTCTTCTGTTCTTTGCTTCTTTCCTTGTATTTTGTGCTATTCTGCTTATCACACTCTGAATAGTCAATCTAGACGTTGAAGAGAAGAACGAAGTAGTCGAATACACGAGAGTTGTAAGTTCAGCGCGTGTGCTTGTCTTCCTGAGGATCTGGTGTGCGAATGTTTTTCTGCGCTGTCACCATAGAATATGGTTCATCAACTCGCCCAAGCATCCATTCTACCATTTCTGCAACATTAAAATGACTCTGAAAGCGCGAGCACCTGCAGGGTGTATTCACGCAAGTCTTGCAAGTGTTGAATTGTAGGTACAGTGCCCTGGTTGTGTCCATGTGCGATATATGACCAAATACCACAAGGACTAACACTGCAAACTGCTCCGAAAACCAGTGGGCGCGGCGGCGAGCGGTAAAAGTGGTGGTGTTCACCACTCTCGCCGTTTGTTTGTGTTTCTGTGTTGCTACTAACTAGCGCACCAATGGGAAGGCTTCAGCCATTATTGGGAACACTAAATAAACAAATACAAAATACAAATACAACACACAGCAATACTGGATGCAATTAGTGACCCACTTCTGTTGGGACTCTGTGGATATTTTTACAGCGTGTAGTTGGTGAGCCATTTCAAAGTTGCGATGAGTTGCTCGCTGTAGGTGAGCAATTTAGCCAGTGCAGTATGACTGCTAGCTTGGAATCTACAACCTGCACCACGCAGTAGTGATACGCATGCCAGTACGATGCTTTCTAGATCGAAATGGGCAGGGGTTCGGACTGAACCCAGGATCCCAGGGTTCTGCAGCGCAAGCTTTCGTTCCACGTGCTCCAAATGGTGTGCGCTTGCCCAGTCGGCCACCGACCCCCAACGCAAGGCAACGCAATGCACTTCTGTTGTAAACTCAGCATTCCGCTTACGAATGAAATGCGCAGTTTCCCTAAAGACTTTCATGCCACGTGAGTGGCAACAGAATTGCTAAAGGCCAGCCCATAAATGCAGTCTGTGTCAAAAACAATCCTAGCAGCAATAAGTTGCTATTATATTGCTAACCTTACCATGAACAGCCTTGGCAGTCTTTCATGAAGCCAGGACTTCAGCAGGGGAGACTGTCATTTTGTGTCGTCTCAGGTCACTCACATCAGGATGGCGAAAGTGAATGCCAACATCTAATTGGGAAAGGCTGCAGTAAGTACAAAGATGAAAACACAGATTAGAATATATGAAAAAAATATCATGGACCAACTTGAAAAAGTGCACAAAAAGACAAGGACAAAAATACAGGAACACGTAGGACGCAAACTGGTGTACATTCGCAACTCGATTGATTGTACACAAAAGAAAATAAGAGGATGAGAGAAATCAGAAAGGCTGTACTCAGAGAATGTGAGCTTCAGGAACTGGGATGTGAGGCAAAGATGTCAGGTAGATTGTTTTACAGACACTCTAGAACTAGCAACAGCCTTTCCATGTAGTAAAGTGGTGAGTTCATTCTGATTGAACATCTTGAAAAATAGTACCCAAAAAAACAAGGAATAAAGGCTAGGAATATATACACTACATACGAGTGCAGACTCCCGACACACATGCTTTAGAAAAAAAAAAAGAATGCCTTAGGAGCTTTAACAAAAGTTCGAACAGGTCCAAGTGGGCCGTGCTAATTCACCCATATGCATAATACAGTAAAAACAATTTCCTCGCCAGCTCAGGTAACCGACGGATGTGCGGACACCATTGGTTGCCCCATAGTATGAATAAGACAGGCCTAAAATAATTATCTTCTATGTTTTTATAGTATCTGCTAATTATTGACGTTTTTCCTAAGGATGACATACACGAGTAGTGTGAACAGTGCATAGGTATGTGACAATCCATCGTAGATTTTAGAGAGAGATTGAGCTCTCTTTATGTACTGGCCATCTATCTGTTACCTTCACTAACATAAAAATTGCGTTCTTTTTTGTTTTTTAATTGCAGTGATGTGATTGGCCTAAGCCATTTTGTAGCACCTTTTGGAGCAGCCAAAACAGTGTTTTGGAGCAGGAAATATGGCGTTTGGAGCAACCAAAAGAGTGTTCTGGAGCAGTAAAAGTGGCTTTTGGGGCAGCCAAGACAGTGTTTCAAAACAGCAAAAGTGGTTTTCGGAACAGATATTCTTAGAAAAAAAATGTTTTAAGTGCTGCACAAACGAAGGCCACTTTGTGTTGTGTTCTGATGTGACATGTTGTGACGGAACTCGCTGGTTGTGTTTTTAGTGCTGAGACATCCCACAAGCGTACAGTGCTGTAGAAGTTACCGAGTAATTCCGAAAAATCGCTTGCCACCGTTTTACTGGTTCCCGAGTGCCAGATTTACGTAAAAAAGTAAGCAAACGTAAAGCAGTCGATTGGAAGCGTCCCGGCTGGTGCCTTTGTCGTGCAATCATGCTCGCATGCACGTTAAGGCAACTTCTGCAGGCTTGCAGTTGCGCGTGCTTCGCCGCAAAAGCGGAAACAACGGCTGTTCGATCGAAACCATGCCACTCCGCTCCGTCGCCGACTGATATCCAAATTGTATGCAAAATGTTATTGTCGAACATACGACAGAAAACAGTCCAGTGGCGCGCGCTTGTCAGGCTGGTAAGGAACAAGCTAAACACACACACACACAGAGACACACACAGAGAGAAAAAAAAACAAAGAACCATGAGTGCATCGATGAAAGACATCGCGAGCCAGGGCGGTCGCTTGCGCCACATAACACTTGCGTGCTCAATTACGGTACTCATTTTAGTTTCGGTTTTGAAAGGCGATCGAAATTGGTCTTTTGGCGCAGGCTTGGCGCAGATTACTCATATTTTGGCAAAATGTAGCAGGATGTAGCAGGGTTAGCCACTTGGATCAGTTTGGCGCAATTGACACAGCAATCACATCACTGTACTCGGCTCTTGCTAACAGGTAAATCAGCGCGTTCCACTTAGGCCTGTGCTCGAGCTCTTCCGCATTTATATTTCTCCCTTCTCTGATTTATGCGAGTTCAGTTTGCGCTTGCATGAGGTCCATGTGTTACTTTCCTTGCCTCCTTGATTTTTTTGCGAACCGTTTTTTAAGATGTTCCATTAGTACCAGCTCACCACCTTACTACAATCATGCAACAACTAAAAACAAATACAACTTGCACCATTCGCTAAAGGCAATACCAAACGAAAATACAGGGATTTGGTGAGGCTTGTCTAACACTATATACTTACACTGAAAAAAATATAGATACCAAAAACTGGCGAGCCACTACCTTAATTCAGGACATGCTTGTAAATTTCCCTAGAAGCTTGTAATTAATACTTGATAGCCTCTAAAAAAACAGCAGTAGGAAAAGAATAAATGCTTCACCATTTAAAGCAGCCTGAGTGTTTCTGGAACTGTGAAATTCGTTGCACGTGCGTTGGATCATACAAAACACGTGTACAGCAAATGATATTTAGAGCTCGACATTTCGCGAGGAATAAGTGCCGGCGTCAAAAATTATTTCGCGGGCACAAATATTTGCGATCGTAAGTGGTATGCTATGCATTAATAAGGATGGCTAGTTGCATATCCTTATGCAACTACTGGTATGCATATTAATGCATACCAGTATGCATTAATAACCATGGGGTGAATTCATTGCGGCACCAATTTTTGGCAATTCTTTTCTGATTACGAATCGCGAAAATGAAATCGGTTGGAGACGACTGGGCGGTGGAAGCTACGGGCTTGCTCGATCAATCAATCGCTGCTTTTTGTCGGGTCCAGCTCTCCGCATGCAATGGCGTCGACGATGGAGGGGCACCGCACCGCGCGCTTCCAGACATTCTAGTTTACCAGTAAACAATACGGCAGAGGGAGGCCTTTGGGGAGGCAATCCTCCCCCATCCGCTTTGACCCCCACCCCCGCACCCCCCGTCTCCCAAAGAGTTCCGCCGCTACTGATGAACCTTGAGCGAGTACAGTCTCTGCATCGGGGAAAAAAGAAGAAAACAGCCTCGCATAACACCATTCGCGCACAAATAATAATACTGGTAAAAGCAAGCGATCTACAGACAATAACAAGCCTTCTGAACGCAGGAAATAAGCTAGCCCTAACGGACAAAGAAACAAACTTACTTCGGATCCCGTGCCATGATCTTGGCTGTTGAGCCGATTTGACGAAGTTCCACTTCTCACAGTCGCTTCCGTCTTTTTTCGGACACGTTTGAAACTAAGGCAAACTCCACACATCACGACTAATCGGGAAATTTAACCGTTAGCCGGTCGTGAACGTAGGCATTCAAACGCACACGGCCGATACGGCCGGCAAACCGTGCGAAACATAGGCTGTTGATTCGATGAGATTGTTTTGGTATCTTCAAAACGTTTCAAATAAAAGGATAAGCAAATCGCATTATAAAACTCATAAAATACACAGCAATAATAAATTATTGCAGACGTCATTATTGCCATAATATTATGAATAAGTCCTGAACACGTAGCGAAATATTAAATGCGAAACTAAGTGTACAACGGTTCGAAACGAATTTAGCAGACATGTATCCTTCAGAAAACACATCCGGACAGCCGGGCGACTTTAGCCTAGTTGTCGCCCACTGTGCGTCAAGAGCGAGCTCCTTACAGTTCACGCACTTTCAGGGAGCGAGTCACGCGCGCCTGGACAGAGCGTACGTCTCTCTGGAAATCATCGGCGCCTACAAGTTTTATTCAGTAGATCATGTTTCTTTCAGTGACCACTGCCTTGTTTCTTTTATGCTCTGTTCACCTAGAGAATCTCCTAAAAAGTTCGATTGGGATTTATGGAAATTTAATACAAAGCTTTTAGAAGATGATCCTTTTGTAAAGGGGGTGCGTGAAAGTCTCGACGATTTCGCCAGCAGAAAAGTGAGAGGCTTCGGAGAAAAATGGGAATTATTTAAGCAAGACTTAAAAATGAGAGCACTTGAACGGTCCAGCATATTGAAACACGAAAAAGAAAAAGAAACAAAAGAGTTAAGCCAACTGCTACAAAGGTTGCTGCAGGAAGAATGTCGTATGCCCGGCTTTTTCTCTGATGACATAGTCAGTTTGAAAAAGAAACTTGAGGCTCTGGATACGGAACGGTACAAAGGGGCCATGGTGCGCGCGCGATTCAAACGGTTATCACTTGGCGAGATACCAACAAAACGAGCCCTCGGGGTAGAAAAGACGTACGCCAGTAAAAATGAGATCAGCGAAATTTTGTACCACGGAACTGTAACCAGCGATAAAGAACTAATCGAATGCGCGTTCGTAGACTGCTATAAGGGGCTTTTTAGTCTTCGTGCCCCCAATAAAGACGGGTTCCAGACACAATTTTTGCCGTTAATGCCAAAACTAGAGGACGACGTGAGGGAGAGATTAGAACAGCCAGTAATGTTGGGGAAAATCGAAAAGGCGATCGAAAATTTAAAAATCGGAAAATCGCCCGGTCCGGATGGTTTAGGAGCGGAGGTCTACAAGGCTTTCAAAGACCAAATTGCACCTTTTTTGTATGGAGTGTTCAGGGAAGCGTACGATTTGAATTGTTTGCCTCCATCTTTTTTGTACACGCACACCATTTTTATTCCGAAAAGTGATGATCGCGAAAAGCTACGTCTCGTTGGTTCTTATCGTCCAATTACTTTGACGAATGTTGATTATAAGATTTTCATGAAAATTCTCGCTGACAGGCTACAAAGTGTTATAGATATGATTGTCGGCCCACACCAGACGTGTGGTATCAAGGGAAGAAGTATTGTTACAAACATTCATGTTGCACGTAGTATTTTAGAATGCTGTGATAGTTTGGACCGTAAGGTGGCACTACTGCAAGTTGATCTAGAAAAAGCTTTCGATCGCGTGTCTCACCAAATTCTTTTTTCTATCTTAAAGCACGTGAATCTGGGTTCCGTTTTATGCGATGGTGTGCAGATGGCGTATAAAAACTGCGCCACCAGCCTTGTTGTCAACAAGCGTGTCAGTGAGCGTATTAGGCTTTTTTCGTCAGTGAGACAGGGTTGTCCACTTTCGCCGTTACTTTTTTGTATTTTCATTGAACCGTTTTGCTTAAGCATTATCAATGATAGTCATCTGCGTGGGTTTAGGCTGCAAGCTACCGAAGTGCGCATTCTGTCTTACGCAGATGACGTAGCTATTTTTTGTGTCGACGAAGAAAGTGTTCGAAGAGCAGTTGAGGTAACCAAAAGCTTTTGTGAGCACACGTGTAGCGCGGTAAACTGGCACAAGTGTACCGGTTTTTGGCACGGTAATTGGCCCTCCGTGCCGACTGTGTTTGAGGGCATTGTATGGTCCCCCACGCCGGTACGTTATCTCGGAGTGCCTTTGGAACATTATCGCACCAGCGACCAGTACTGGCACGATGAAACTGAATCTCTTCGTGCAAAGACTCTGAAATGGGGAGGGAAGTGCTTGTCTATTTTTTCGCGTGCAACTGTGTGCAACATTTTTTTCGCTGCCAAGCTGTGGTATGTTTTGCAAGTTTTGCATTGTTCACGGATCAATATTCAGCGCATGCATCGGGTGTTTGCTGTTTTTATTTGGTGTTCGGCGTGGGAAAGATCAAGTCGATCAAATCTCTTTCGTCGAGTCAAGTCCGGCGGTCTCGGCCTTTCGCATTTGTTTATTAGACAGCTGGTCAACAGGTTCCTTTTTCTTCGAGACCAAAGAGACCCTTTTTTACGCACTGTAATTCAGGTAAGGCTGCGCAATCTGCTGCCCGAGTTTATCGTAGCGACGAACGATGAAGTCTGCTTTGGTGTTCAGGGTTATTTGAAGGAAGTTATCGGGGCCTATCGGTTTTTGGCAACACGTTTTTCCTTAGAATATTTGTCTGGCGTGTCACGCAAGCGGTTGTCGAAGGACTTGATCGAGTTGCTTTTTCCCACACCTTTGTATCGATCGCTGTACAGCGCAGGCACAGGGAAGGATGTTCTAAAAAGAGTCAAGAAAATGGTAATTCCCGCGTGCACGAAAACATTTTTTTTTAAGTTACATAGCGGATCGCTTCCTGTAAAAGCTTGGTTAGTTGAAAAGGGCATACCAGTAGCATGGTCAGAAAACTGCTTATTGTGCAAGAAGCCAGAGACCATTGAACATGTGTTCCTGGACTGCTGGGACGCAGTGTTTTTTTGGGACGTCCTTCAAAGGACTATAAAAAAAGACCTCCCTTTAACGTCCCACGGCATTCGGTTCCTGTCTGTAGAAGCTGCTTCTGTGCCTTATGATATGTTCATGCTCATGGGACTGCACAGTATATGGCGATGTCGTATGGCAGTACGTCATGCGGATATCGATGTGCGGCCAGTGTATAAGTATTTTGTAGAACACATGTGTTTCCTTAAAGAGTTGTACAGGGCGCAGCAGCCTCAACCTGAGTGGCTGCCACTTCTGGAGGATTTGTCCTCCATCAAAGACTTCTAGCTGTGACATTAGCCAGAAAGGCTGATGGTTTTACCTATTTAGTCTATCTTGATAACTATGTATGCCACCAATGTTAAACAGGAAATAAATAAAAAAAAAAAAAAAAGCGACTTTAGCCTAGTTTGCTAACGCGCTATCTTGCAGAGCACACGGACGTTGGTTCGAATCCCGGAAACACTTTATTCTGATGTCTTTTTTGTATATTAGTTTTTATTATTTTAAATATTTGTTTTTACCTTCTGTGTTCGTTTTTATTACTTTAAATATTTTTTCTCGCCTACTTGTGTTAGTTTTTATTATTTCTAATATTTCTTCTCGCCTTTTTGTATTAATTTTTATTATTTAAAATATTTTTTCTCACCTTCTTGTATTAGCTTTTATGTTTTTAAATGTTTTTTTCTCCCCTTTCTGTATTAGATTTTACTATTTTAAATATTTTCTTTTTTTTTCACAGTCGTCGGCACCGTTCTTTAGAGTAATAATCACGGAGAAGGTGAAAACAAAAAGTGCGAGCCTAAGTTTGAATCGTTGCAAAGCACAAACCGTGGCCCTCTTGTTTTGCCGGGATAATTCATAACCGTAGGCAAACAGTACAAGTCCTTTCAAAGAAGAAAGAAATGTCATAATAATGAGCATATTGCGAGCAAAATGGGAAAATGTGTAAGTGGTAAAACTGCCACAGTAATGCAGCCGAAGTTTGTCTGAAAGCGGCCATCTTCACCCACTGTCGAATCAAAAATACCGTCATTTTAAGGCAGTAATTTAGCTGAGCTCAAAGCGTGCTACGTATTAAGCACATCTCTTAATATTCTGACTTCCGGAAAGTAGTATTTAATTTGTTCTCGTAGATCAGTGCTATCCCCCGCGTGCCGCCAGGTTTTATTTATACAGGTTGCGCTCCGCAGTTTTACTTTTTTATTAGGCCTAGACATGTTTTTATTCCTGAGATTCAAGTGCAGCACGGATAATTAAACTAGCTTTCAGAAATGGCACCGTTCAACGTTGTAACAATTATTTTTCGTAGCCGTCAAGGGGTCACATTCCCAAACCCGGCAGTGTGAACATCCACAATGCAGTGGTGTTTCTCGCTTTTTTTGCGTTAAAAAAAGAAGTTTTTATATTCGCGTTCCTCTGGAACGGTATGTCGTATAACATAAGTTATCAAAGCGACAGATATCGTTTGGCTATGGGAACATTCGAAATATTTCTGTTAGATAATTGTAACTACCACAGAAAGCAGTTGATTCCCGTCTGAAACAGCATATTTTCGCACTCAATTTCGTAGCGTCATAAGCAAAAAACACATCTCTTACTTTTCTAGTCTCTGGAGAGTAATGTTTATTATTGTTTTCGTAACTCAAAGCGCGTGCTCAATCATGCCACGTTTTTTTGGGTTTTTTTTTCATTTTTAGGTTTTGTTATACCGTTTTTATTTTTTATCAGGGTCAAACACCTGCGTATGCGGAGGGCAAGTTCGTCTGCTTCTTGCGCAGGGGGTAGCGGTGACGTCAGAATGCCGAGCCCTGATTGGCTGATCGCGACCCCCCTATCTGAGCGTCGTCTGCTCCTTTGCAAAGTCGTCTGCTCGCAACGTCGTCTGCGTCTGTCTTACCTTTCCTGCGACTTTCGGAAGTGCAGAGGCCAGATTCACGAAACGATCTTACGCCAAAAAATGTGCGTAAGACATAACTTAAAAACAAATTCGTATTCACGAATTCGTAAGTTTTGCGCAGGTTACGACAAAATCCTACGACAGCTCCGAAGCTGTCTTACGCACTTCTTACGATCAAACCAACATGGCCGACAGCGTCGCGGTCGCGACGGCCCACGGACGTTTATTTTTCTACGTGCGCTTCTCACGCGTCCCGACTTCAAGCAGCAAGAAAAAGTAAAAAGCACTTGAAACAGATCACGACGAACAAGAACGCTGGATCCACAAACACCCGGGAAAAGCCCCAACGGCCACGATTCCGCCGAACGTGACCAAGCGAGCACGGCAGTTAGGCCTAGCAGGCACTCCGCGGCTCGGCGACCGTCTGCCTACGACCGGCTGGTGTGCTGAATGAGATATGCCCGCGCGACCCTTGTGAACCGTTCCCGTATTATACTTTGATCGCTGACCTCAGTTTTAGATTAAGAGGTCACTTTCTTCCTCTTGTTATCTCCTTGTTTCCCGAGGCAACGGTGACTCTCGCCGGTGAAAGAGCGGTGAATCTCCGACAGACGCAGGAAAGGTAAAGCAGCCATCGCTTTGACTAGCAGACGTAAAGCAGACGACGTTAACTGCGCCAACCCGCCGACGCCGTTAAAGAATGAGGAGTCTCGCCGCATACGAAAGGAGGGCAAAAGTATTTGGGAAGGGAACTTGCGGACACCCAACACGCTCACCTCTCGGTCCTCAGCAAACAAACCTCGGCGCCTTGGGACACCTCGCCAGTGAGTGCTTTGACTTCCCTCCTTGAAGCGCGTTTGCTAGTTTTTAGACAAACAACGTACCGCTCGAGTTATTTCGTCTGCCCTCTCTGAAAGGCGAAGTCAAGCTCGCTCGTAAAGACCTGCACTTTCGAAGGTTGCAGGAAAGGTAAGACAGACGCAGACGATGTTGCGAGCAGACGGCGTTGCAAAGGAGCAGACGACGCTGAGATAGGGGGTCGCGATCAGCCAATCAGGGCTCGGCGTTCTGACGTCACCGCTACTTCCTTCCTCATGCGCAGAAGACGAAAATGAGCCCACTTGCGAGGCGTATACCGCCGGACCTTAAGTATAGCACATCAAATTAAACTAGCTTCCTGAAAAAAAGTAATGTTCGGCGTTGTAAAATTTATTTTTCGTGGCGTAGGCGGTCATATTCTCAAATCGTCGCAGCTAATTTTCTTCACCGTACTGTTTTTTCTTGCGTTTACGCGATAAAACACGTCAGCCTTGCCATGCTGGGATAAAATACCCTAGCGTCGGCAGTCATTTAGGAAAGATTGATCAACGCAAACATTTCCACTCGCTATCCATGAAATGCCACAGTTTGTCAGAATCTCAATGACTTGACTTCATAGGGAAAAAGGCGAAAACAATAAAACAATGCCGGTCAATAAACGGATCTTCCATGACGGGGCTCGCCTGCTTGAACACCAAAGCGCCGATGCCGGCCAGTCACTGAACTTCCATGTAAATACTGGCCATCGAAGGATATATTAGCTTTCACTTCACAAAATAATTTTAATTTTGTTTTCTGTTCAAATAGATTCTGGATCACGGTTAATATGACACATACACTTAACGCCAATGTCAAACCTGTCACATAGTTTTTTCTTTCTGTGTTGTATCAAAATCGTCACTAGCGACGTTTCAGACTAAATGTATACCAGGTTTTCTTTTCCGCCAGCTCTGCATGACAGTCGATTTACCTTGTTTCTTCATACTGGCTACTGCATGTCAGGAACATTGGTGGTTTTGATAGAATCGAATTGGATGGACATCTGAGAATTCTAACTTTAGTTATTACACTGAAGGCGACACGTACTGACACAGGTAGTGATGTAGGAGTGTTATAGATTTAGAAATAGACTTTTTTTTATTATAAGCATGACTACTGATTCTAACCAAGTATCCTTAATCCTAAAGTTAGATTGAACGGAAATTGTATTACCAGATGCACCACTCGCTGAAAGTAACTCTGTCAAATTGCCACAATATTTCAAGATCCGTCCTCCAAGTCATACCTGAGAAAAATTTTTTTTTTTTATTTTTCGGCTAATATTGGTTAAAACCAGTTACTGGTAAAGACTTTACGGTTACGCTTACGGTTACGTTTTTTTTTTTTTAATTTCAATTAACAATTTTGTTTCTGTTACGGTTACTGAAAATTTTCGTTCCTAAATGGTTTTCGGTTTCGGTTATGGTTTAAATCCCTGCTTTGCGTACCTATATTGATAAAAGCCCCTGAAATTGCCTGCATGTGCACCATAATAGAATGTTCAGCATGCAGGCATAAACAAGGAGACCGCAGGAAAGCTGCCAAAGATACTGAAATGACACTTTCCGATTGTGTGTACATCTAGCTGTGGCATCAAATTAGTTCTTGCTTTTGTTTGTTTTTATCTGGAGAAAATTATATAAAAAAGGGTATTTGACAGTTATCAAGCAATTATTTAAAAAAATAATTAAGAAATAACGAAACGTAGTCTAAGCATAATAATGAACAAGTATCGCAGAGTGCATAAAAATGCTAGATGGAATCAGATGGCGATGACTTGCACAAAAATCGCCGTGATGTCGCCTTTTTGACACCGCATATCAGCTGGCTGTCTTCTGCGGTCTGAGCTTTGATCGACACAGCAGCCCGTACGTACGGTATCGGGATGGATTGTTTGCAACTTGATATTTCAACCATACGCTTGAAAGTCTTCGGCATCAGGCGGCTGATCCGATTTTCTTTCGAACAAGATATGTCAAAGTATGGTTTGTGCAAAGCGGATATTTTCAGTCTAGACTTTGTCCAATTTGTTTTTTAACCGAATGTGACAAGGAATTATTTGTTCGAACCGCATATTGTGTGTCTGGAATTCCTTCAATTGTGCTTTGAACCGGACTCCACAAATCACGGTTTGTTCGAACCAATTTGGAAAATCACGGTTTGTGTGAACCGGAATTTGACTGTCTGGAATTCCTCCAATTTGACTTTGAAGAGGATTGGGAAAATCACGGTTTGTGCGAACTGGAGACTGTCTGTCCGGAATTCCTCCAATTCGACTTTGAACCGGATTAGGAAATTCACGGTTAGAGCGAACCGGAATTTGCCTGTCCGGAATTCCTTCACTTTGACTTTGAACCGGATTAGGAAAATTACGGTACGAGCGAACCGGAATTCGCCTCTCCGGAATTCCTCCAATTTGACTTTGAACCGGATTTGAAAATTCACGGTTTGTGCGAACCGGAAGCCGCCTCTCCGGTGTGACTCCGGTTTGATCTTAGTCCGGATTTCACTTTCCGGACTGATTTCAAACCGTTATTTTTGCTAGGGATTGCAGCGTAAACATGGTCACATGGGCCAAGAACCACCCAGAAAGGGGCGTGTCATCGAACATTCGGGCAAGCGCGCCTCTCTCGAACCTAGGGTTCAAGGCTCAGGGAACTCTCAGCAGTAACAGAAGATTATAGAGCAGGCCTACTACTATAATCCTGAAGAGCACTTTGAAAATCGGATTATTTTACGAGATATTGCAGCGTGAACATGGTCACATGGGCCAAGCCAAAAACCACCCAGAAAGGGGCGTGTTATCAAACATTCGGGCAAGCGCGCCGCTCTCGAACCTAGGGTTCAAGGCTCAGGGAACTCTCAGCAGTAACAGAGAATTATAGAGCAGGCCTACTACTATAATCGTGGAGAGCACTTTGATAATCGGATTATTTTACGAGATATTGCAGCGTGAACATGGTCACATGGGCCAAGAACCACCCAGAAAGGGGCGTGTCATCGAACATTCGGGCAAGCGCGCCTCTCTCGAACCTAGGGTTCAAGGCTCAGGGAACTCTCAGCAGTAACTGAAGATTATAGAGCAGGCCTACTACTATAATCCTGAAGAGCACTTTGAAAATCGGATTATTTTACGAGATATTGCAGCGTGAACATGGTCACATGGGCCAAGCCAAAAACCACCCAGAAAGGGGCGTGTTATCAAACATTCGGGCAAGCGCGCCGCTCTCGAACCTAGGGTTCAAGGCTCAGGGAACTCTCAGCAGTAACAGCAGATTATAGAGCAGGCCTACTACTATAATCGTGGAGAGCACTTTGATAATCGGATTATTTTACGAGATATTGCAGCGTGAACATGGTCACATGGGCCAAGAACCACCCAGAAAGGGGCGTGTCATCGAACATTCGGGCAAGCGCGCCTCTCTCGAACCTAGGGTTAAGGGCTCAGAAAACTCTCAGCAGTAACAGACGATTGTAGAGCAGGCCTACTACTATAATCCTGAAGAGCACTTTGATAAGCGGATTATTTTACGAGATATTGCAGCGTGAACATGGTCACATGGACCAAGAACAACCCAGAAAGGGGCATGTCATTGAACATTCGGGCAAGCGCGCCTCTCTCGAACCTAGGGTTCAAGGCTCAGGGAACTCTCAGCAGTAACAGAAGATTAAAGAGCAGGCCTACTACTATAATCCTGGAAAGCACTTTGATAATCGGATTATTTTACGAGATATTACAGCGTGAACATGGTCACATGGGCCAAAAACCACCCAGAAAGGGGCGTGTCATCGTACATTCGGGCAAGCGCGCCTCTCACGAACCTAGGGTTCAAGCCTCAGCGAACTCTCAGCAGTAACAGAAGATTATAGAGCAGGTCTACTACTATAATCCTGGAGAGCACTTTGATGCTCGGATTATCTTACGAGATATTGCAGCGTGAACATGGTCACATGGGACAAAAACCGTCCAGAAAAGGGCGTGTCACCGAAAAGTCGGACAAGTGCGCCGCTCTCAGAAACCGAGGGTTCAAGTCTCAGCGAACTCTCGGCAGTAACAGAATATTATAGAGCAGGTCTACTACTATAATCCTGGAGAGCAGTTTGATAATCGCTTTATTTTACGAGACATTACAGCGTGAATATGGTCACATAGGCCAAAAACCACCCAGAAAGGGACGTGTCATCGAACATTCGGGCAAGCGCGCCTCTCACGGACCTAGGGTTCAAATCTCAGGGAACTCTCAGCAGTAACAGAAGATTATAGAGCAGGCCTACTACTATAATCCTGGAGAGCATTTTGATAATCGGTATATTTAACGAGATATTGCAGCGTGAACATGGTCACATGGGCCAAGAACCACCCAGAAAGGGGCGTGTCATCGAACATTCGGGCAAGCGCGCCTCTCTCGAACCTAGGGTTCAAGGCTCAGGGAACTCTCAGCAGCAACAGAAGATTATAGAGCAGGCCTACTACTATAATCCTGAAGAGCACTTTGATAATCAGATTATTTTACGAGATATTACAGCGTGAACATGGTCACATGGGCCAAGAACCACCCAGAAAGGGGCGTGTCATCGAACATTTGGGCAAGCGCGCCTCTCTCGAACCTAGGGTTCAAGGCTCAGGGAACTCTCAGCAGTAACTGAAGATTATAGAGCAGGCCTACTACTATAATCCTGAAGAGCACTTTGATAATCGGATTATTTTACGAGATATTGCAGCGTGAACATGGTCACATAGGCCAAGCCAAAAACCACCCAGAAAGGGGCGTGTTATCGAACATTCGGGCAAGCGCGCCGCTCTCGAACCTAGGGTTCAAGGCTCAGGGAACTCTCAGCAGTAACAGAAGATTATAGAGCAGGCCTACTACTATAATCGTGGAGAGCACTTTGATAATCGGATTATTTTACGAGATATTGCAGCGTGAACATGGCCACATGGGCCAAGAACCACCCAGAAAGGGGCGTGTCATCGAACATTCGGGCAAGCGCGCCTCTCTCAAACCTAGGGTTAAGGGCTCAGAAAACTCTCAGCAGTAACAGAAGATTATAGAGCAGGCCTACTACTATAATCCTGAAGAGCACTTTGATAATCGGATTATTTTACGAGATATTGCAGCGTGAACATGGTCACATGGGCCAAGAACCACCCAGAAAGGGGCGTGTCATTGAACATTCGGGCAAGCGCGCCTCTCTCGAACCTAGGGTTCAAGGCTCAGGGAACTCTCAGCAGTAACAGAAGATTAAAGAGCAGGCCTACTACTATAATCCTGGAGAGCACTTTGATAATCGGATTATTTTACGAGATATTACAGCGTGAACATGGTCACATGGGCCAAAAACCACCCAGAAAGGGGCGTGTCATCGTACATTCGGGCAAGCTTGCCTCTCACGAACCTAGGGTTCAAGCCTCAGCGACCTCTCAGCAGTAACAGAAGATTATAGAGCAGGTCTACTACTATAATCATGGAGAGCACTTTGATGCTCGGATTATCTTATGAGATATTGCAGCGTGAACATGGTCACATGGGCCAAAAACCGTCCAGAAAGGGGCGTGCCACCGAAAAGTCGGACAAGTGCGCCGCTCTCAGAAACCGAGGGTTCAAGTCTCAGCGAACTCTCGGCAGTAACAGAATATTATAGAGCAGGTCTACTACTATAATCCTGGAGAGCAGTTTGATAATCGCTTTATTTTACGAGACATTACAGCGTGAACATGGCCACATGGGCCAAAAACCACCCAGAAAGGGGCGTGTCATCGAACATTCGGGCAAGCGCGCCTCTCACGGACCTAGGGTTCAAATCTCAGGGAACTCTCAGCAGTAACAGAAGATTATAGAGCAGGCCTACTACTATAATCCTGGAGAGCATTTTGATAATCGGTATATTTTACGAGCTACTACTGCGTGAACATGGTCACACTGGCCAAAAACCACCCAGAAAGGGGCGTGTCATCGAACATTCGGGCAAGCTCACTTCTCACGAACCTAGGGTTCAAGTCTCAGCGAACATCCAGCAGTAACAGAAGATTATAGAGCAGGCCTACTACTATAATCCTGAAGAGCACTTTGATAATCGGATTATTTTGCGAGATATTGCAGCGTGAACATGGTCACATGGGCCAAAAACCACCCAGAAAGGGACGTGTCATCGAACATTCCGGCATGCGCGCCTCTCACGGACCTAGGGTTCAAATCTCAGGGAACTCTCAGCAGTAAAAGAAGATTATAGAGCAGGCCTACTACTATAATCCTGGAGAGCATTTTGATAATCGGTATATTTTACGAGATACCGCAGCGTGAACATGGTCACACTGGCCAAAAACCACCCAGAAAGGGGCGTGTCATCGAACATTCGGGCAAGCGCGCCTCTCACAAACCTAGGGATCAAGGCTCAGGGAACTCTCAACAGTAACAGAAGATTATAGAGCAGGCCTACTACTATAATCCTGAAGAGCACTTTGATAATCGGATTATTTTACGAGATATTGCAGCGTGAACATGGTCACATGGGCCAAAAACCACCCAGAAAGGGGCGTGTCATCGAACATTCGGGCAAGCGCGCCACTCACGAACCTAGGGTTCAAGTCTCAGCGAACTCTCAGCAGTAACAGAAGATTATAGAGCAGGCCTACTGCTATAATCCTGGAGAGCAGTTTGATAATCGGATTATTTTACGAGATATTGCAGCGTGAACATGGTCACATAGGCCAAAAACCACCCAGAAAGGGACGTGTCATCGAACATTCGGGCAAGCGCGCCTCTCACGGACCTAGGGTTCAAATCTCAGGGAACTCTCAGCAGTAACAGAAGATTATAGAGCAGGCCTACTACTATAATCCTGGAGAGCATTTTGATAATCGGTATATTTAACGAGATATTGCAGCGTGAACATGGTCACATGGGCCAAGAACCACCCAGAAAGGTGCGTGTCATCGAACATTCGGGCAAGCGCGCCTCTCTCGAACCTAGGGTTCAAGGCTCAGGGAACTCTCAGCAGTAACAGAAGATTATAGAGCAGGCCTACTGCTATAATCCTGAAGAGCACTTTGATAATCGGATTATTTTACGAGATATTACAGCGTGAACATGGTCACATGGGCCAAGAACCACCCAGAAAGGGGCGTGTCATCGGACATTCGGGCCAGCGCGCCTCTCTCGAACCTAGGGTTCAAGGCTCAGGGAACTCTCAGCAGTAACAGAAGATTATAGAGCAGGCCTACTACTATAATCGTGGAGAGCACTTTGATAATCGGATTATTTTACGAGATATTACAGCGTGAACATGGTCACATGGGCCAAGAACCACCCAGAAAGGGGCGTGTCATCGGACATTCGGGCCAGCGCGCCTCTCTCGAACCTAGGGTTCAAGGCTCAGGGAACTCTCAGCAGTAACAGAAGATTATAGAGCAGGCCTACTACTATAATCCTGAAGAGCACTTTGATAATCGGATCATTTTACGAGATATTGCAGCGTGAACATGGGCACATGGGCCAAGAACCACCCAGAAAGGGGCGTGTCATCGAACATTTGGGCAAGCGCGCCTCTCTCGAACCTAGGGTTCAAGGCTCAGGGAACTCTCAGCAGTAACAGAAGATTATAGAGCAGGCCTACTACTATAATACTGGAGAGCACTTTGATAATCGGATTATTTTACGAGATATTACAGCGTGAACATGGTCACATGGGCCAAAAACCACCCAGAAAGGGGCGTGTCATCGAACATTCGGGCAAGCGCGCCTCTCTCGAACCTAGGGTTCAAGGCTCAGGGAACTCTCAGCAGTAACAGAAGATTATGGAGCAGGCCTACTACTATAATACTGGAGAGCACTTTGATAATCGGATTATTTTACGAGATATGACAGCGTGAACATGGTCACAAGGGCCAAAAACCACCCAGAAAGGGGCGTGTCATCGAACATTCGGGCAAGCGCGCCTCTCTCGAACCTAGGGTTCAAGGCTCAGGGAACTCTCAGCAGTAACAGAAGATTATAGAGCAGGCCTACTACTATAATCCTGAAGAGCACTTTGATAATCGGATTATTTGACGAGATATTGCAGCGTGAACATGGTCACATGGGCCAAGAACCACCCAGAAAGGGGCGTGTCATCCAAAATTCGGGCAAGCGCGCCTCTCTCGAACCTAGGGTTCAAGGCTCAGGGAACTCTCAGCAGTAACTGAAAATTATAGAGCAGGCCTACTACTATAATCCTGAAGAGCACTTTGAAAATCGGATTATTTTACGAGATATTGCAGCGTGAACATGGTCACATGGGCCAAGAACCACCCAGAAAGGGGCGTGTCATCGAACATTCGGGCAAGCGCGCCTCTCTCGAACCTAGGGTTCAAGGCTAAGGGAACTCTCAGCAGTAACAGAAGATTATAGAGCAGGCCTACTACTATTATCCTGGAGAGCACTTTGATAATCGGATTATTTTACGAGATATTACAGCGTGAACATGGTCACATGGGCCATGTTCACGCTGTTGGTCAGCCATTAAAGTTGCGACGAGTCACACGCTGTAGATGAGCAATTTAGCCAGTGCAGTGCAACCGCTAGCCTGGGGTCTTTAACGTGCACCACGCAGTAGTGATACACGACCGCATGCCGGTACGATGCTCATCCAGATCGAAACGGGCAGGGGTGGGGCTCGAACCCAGGATCCCTGGGTTCTGCAGCGCGAGCTTTCGCTCCACGCGCGTCGAGCTGGGTGTGCGCTTCAGCCCACTCGGCCACCGATCTTTTTCTTTTTTTTTTTCTATATTGCCGGATTTTTTACATTGTCAAATAGGCAGGCATATCGCTCAAACCATAGGAAGCAGGGCAAGGCTAAACTAAACCAGTCGGAAGTGACTGGCGTCGGAGGCTAAAATTGTTTCATGGACAAAAGTGCCTCAATGCGCGGAAGCCACTCAGGCTCGCGTTTCTGTGCTCTGTTGACTTCAACTAACAAAGAAACACTTTCACGAAAATATTCCCGCGCCTCCCGTACGTTATTGTCAGCGTTGTGTACAGTCATTCGGGACTTCCAAATACTGTGCAGACCCAACAGCATAACCAGGTCAGAGGGAAAACCTTCCTCGTTTTTAACCGATAGATAACGGATTCCATGCGCATCCAGGGGGAGGTCCTTCTTCAGGGTACGTTGGAGGACGTCCCAGAAAAAGACCCCATCCCAGCACTCAAGAAACACGTGTTCGACCGTCTCTGGCTTCTTGCATAAAAAGCAGTGATCCCCCCACGGTACAAAAAGTCCCCTCTCGTTTAGCCATGTCTTGACCGGCAGTGTACCTGAATGTAATGTAAAGAAGAACGTCTTGGTGCCTGCGGGCACCACCATACGCTTAGCGCGCTTCAAGACATCTTGCCCTGGGCCTGCACAGTATAAGGCTCTGTATAGAGGGACAGGAAACACAGTATCGCACACAGCCTTATACAATCTTTTCCGAGGAACCTCACTCAAATACTCAACTGAAAAACGAGATAACAGAAATTTACATGAGGCAACGAGTCCGACTTCCTTTAAATATCCATGAATACCACCCGACATCGATGACGTGGAAACAATCAACTCAGGCAACCTGTTTGCAACTCTCACTTGACAAACGGTGCGCAAAAAGGGGTCACTTATGTCCCGAAAATACATGAACCGATTAACAACCTGACGTAAAAACAAATGCGTCAAACTAAGCCCCCCATTGCGTACGCGCCGGAAAAGATTCGTCCTACTCGATCGCTCCCACGTGGAACCCCAAATAAACACTGCAAATACCCGGTGCAATTTCCGCACATTTACCCGCGAACAATGCAAAACTTCTAGAACGTACCACAGTTTGCTGACAAAAAACAAATTGCAAACTGTGGCCCGTGCAAAAATAGACAGATCATACCTCCGACTTTTTCCTACTCTTTCGCGAAGCTCCACCACCTGCCGTCGCCAATAGGGTTCGCTATTGCGATAATTTTCTAGAGGCACTCCCAAATATATTACGGGGGTGGTCACCCACTGCATGTTGGCAAACGAACAAGGAGTAGAACTCCACTCTCCATGCCAAAATCCCAGGCACTTGGCCCAGTTAACAGAGCTGCCACTGACTTCGCAATAACGTTTAAGCGTGTGAACGACTTGAACAATACTCTCGCGGTTGGAACAAAACACTGCAACATCATCAGCATACGCTAACACTCTAACTTCGGTCGCATGAAGCTGAAAACCACTGATAGTACTGTTTTTAAAGATACTAATGCAAAGGGATTCTATGTAAATGCAAAAAAGAAGTGGTGACAAAGGACACCCTTGGCGGACGGATCGATTCACTTTTATACGTTTTCCAACCGACTTGTTCACCATAAGTCTCGTCGAGCAACCGTTGTACGCCATGCTGACACCTTCACGGATAACAGCGCCGACGTTTACATGATCGAGAATGGTTAAAAGCAGGTCGTGAGGCACGCGATCAAAAGCCTTTTCCAAATCTACCTGGAGCATCGCAACGCGAGTACGCATTGCGTCGCAACACTCCAGAACACTGCGTGCTTTATGGATGTTGGTGCAAATAGTCCTTCTTTTAATGCCGCAAGTTTGATGGGGCCCCACTATTTCTGATATTACAGATTGCAATCTCCTTGCTAAGATCTTCATTAAAATTTTGTAGTCAACATTAGTCACTGATCGGCCGATACGCTGTGACGTGCTGCAACTTAACTGCGTCATCTGTTTTGGGAATTAACACTGTGTGCGACGACATAAAAGATGGAGGCAACATATTCAAATCATATGCTTCATTGAATACCTTGGCTAGGACTGCGGCAATCTCGTGCTTCTGAGTCTTATAAAAAAACTGCACTTAGGCCGTCTGGGCCAGGGGACTTTCCCGGGTTTAGGGCTTCTATTGCAAAGACCACTTCCTCTACGCTGATGGTCGATTCTAGTAATTCTTTCGTTTCGTCATCTATGCGCGGCATGAAACCCAGAAATTCATCTTTAAAAAGCTGGACATCTACTGGACAGGACGCAAATAATCTACTGTAATACCCGAAAAATGCGAGTTCGATTTCTTCCTTATCGGTCGTAAGTGATCCGTTCCTCTCTACCCCCGTTATCTCGTTACGCCGAGCATATCTTTTCTCGAGGCTCAGCGCACGCTTAGTTGGCGCTTCGCCTGTTGACCATCTTTCGGCTCTGGCTCTAACAATCGCCCCACAGTATCGTTCCCGATCTAGAATCTCGAGTTTATCTTTCACACAAGAAATATCGTCTTTGTATGCCCCAGGCATTTTAGTCTCTTCCTTTAGCAGTATCCGCAAATTATTACGCAATAACATTTCGTTGCTCCTTTCAGTGTTTTTAAGTACGCCTGCGCGCTCTAACGCTTTCATTTTTATTTCCTGCTTAAAAAGCTCCTATCTCACACCATACCCTAATTTTTTCTGGTTCTCCAGTGTTTCAACCGCGGCCTGCACTTCGGCAGTGAAAACGTCATCATCCAACAGTTTCGCGTTCAATTTCCATAATTCCCAGCTGAAGACTTTCCTGGCTTGGGATTTACTACGCATACAAAAGGAAACTAGACAGTGATCACTAAAAGAAACAGGGTGCACGCGATATTCAAAACATAATGGTATCAAATCTAAAGAAACGTACGCTCGATCTAGACGGGCGTGACTCGACCCTTGGAAATGGGTGTACTGGATTTCGCGGCCATTCCTCAAACATTCCCCGACGTCATCAAAGCCGGACTCGTTGATTAACTTCAGAAGGCTCTCTGTGCTTAAATCGCGATAGGGCGTTGAGCTGGACTTGTCCCCAGCAGAGCAGACGCAATTGAAATCGCCAAGAAAAATAATAAGGCGATCACTTTTGCAATACTGATGCATGAAATCAAAAAACTCCCGCCGCTCATCAACCCTATTGGAGGGGTACACACAAATGACCCTCCAATCATACGATGAAAGAGAAAAATCACATACAACAAAGCGCCCTGAATCACACGTCGTCACCGCCTCGACTGTAGCACCCAAACTCTGGCGCACTAACAACAAACAGCCCGCCGACGACCCAACCGCGTGACTAACACACACTTCGTAACGCGCCGAAAAAGGTCTAACCATGAAGTTGGTCTGGTCCTCACTCTCGACCTTGGTCTCCTGCACAGCGATGATGTCGAGGTCCTGTTCGACTGCTAGACGGCAGAGTTGCCTCTGCCTCCTGCGATCTGAGAGGCCTCGGACATTAAGGGTCGCTACTCGGACAGGACTTTGTAAGGAGACCATGGGTTAGTGAGGACCAACCCGCCTACACTGCCGTTCACTGCGACAGTTTGTCGCGTGGTCCTCCTCGGTTTGCGCCGGACCGCTGGTGGCCATCCACTCCGCTCCCGCCCGACACCATTCTCCACCTGCGCTCGAGCTGACGCAGCCGCAGTTCCTGACCAGTCGTGTCCGTGACGTCTTCGAGCCTACGCTTCGCAGAGCCCAGCTCGACGTCCATCGCTGGCGTGATGGAGACCTCGTCTGGCAATGGCGAAGCACCAGCTGCCCCGCCGGCGCTCCCTGTTGGAGCTACCGTCGAGCGCTCGACTGCAGGTGGATCTGCATGAGCCGTAGTCGACGGCTTGTCCGGCAGCACGGGGTTGTTCACTTCGGGGGAGGTGCTGGAAGCGTCGTCGCTCTTGGCTTGTTCGGCCTGGGTTTTCACGGGCGCGGTCGCTCTCTCCGCCTCTTCCTCGTCCATCATGTCGTCGACGTGGTCTTCGTTGACTCCTCGTCCCACGGCTCGGGCGTAGGAGCGGACACAGTCGTCACGCTCGTGGCCATAGGCGCGGCACTCGGAGCACCTGGGAGCCCGGCAGTCTCGACGTATATGCCCCGTCCTACGGCACCGGAGGCATACTGGGGCCCTCCCAGGCACGACGACCAATACCAAGCCGCCTCCTAAGCGCAGCTGATGGGGGAGGCGGTCAAGGTTGACACCCTCCCGGAGTACCAGCCGCACTATCCGGGTGGTAGACTCGGCTCCCTCGAAGCCCGGCACCTTCCAGCGATCGGACGCGACGTCCTTCACCTCGCCGTACTCCGAGAAAGCCTTGCGAATGGTGTCGTTCGACGCGTCGAACGCCAACCAGTGCAGCTTGATGCGCACCTCTTGCCTGGAGGGGTCCACGACGATGTAGGTGCGTCCTTTGACAGCGAGCCGCCCTGCGTTCACCAGCTTGAGCTTGGCCGCGTCGGTCCTCAGGTCAAGCAGCCAGACATGGGACATCTGGTACGCCCCAATTCCGGCTACCTCCCTTAGGACCCCCAGTTCGTCGAGCGGTTGCCGGAAATCCTCAATCCTGTATGGCCTCCCGGCCATGTCGCAGTGAAGGACGACCGCTTTCTTCATTGAATCACCTGATGGAAGCTGGGGCAACAAAAACCTGTACTCACTTGAGCCGGGAAAAACAGTATCACCGCGGCCGGCGAGGGCCGTTATCGCCGCTCCTTCGGAGCTCATGATTTCACCTCCGTGCGCTCGTGCGTTCGAAAATGGAATGACTCGGCCACCGATCCCCCACCTCTGCCAGATCGTACTTCAACACTGCCCGTTTGAATGAAGCAGCTTATTTAAGGGTAGGTGGGCATTTCGATTATCGCTGAATTCGCAAGTCATGTTAATTGCACTATAATGCAGTTTTACTCTTTAGAACAGTGGCCTTGCCGAGAGGCATTGCTACCTGGAGTTGATGCTGTGAATTCGAAGCCTATTTTCCCACGCCCACAAGGAGACGTCCCGTCTTTTTATATCGCCTAGCTTGGTAAAAATGAAGAAAAAAAACTCTTACTACTGCACTATTCAATTTTTATCTCATACGATAGCTTCCTGTACCCAGTGTTTCTGCATGTGAATTAAAAGGCCTCTAAAATTTCCGTGGTTAAAAACCTATTTTCGGGAACAAATATTAGCTATGGCGGACGTCAGAAATCGCAAAAACATACTGAATAGCAAATGTATTTCCTAATATTGAGTAATTATTACTTTAATAAGTAAAATAGGCGTATGGTTCTCATTAGGAACTTCCTGAGCCTCATCGAAGACCCCTAAATCAGTCAATTTTAGGACGACTTGGAGCTTGCAGGAAGCGCAAGGGTGCGTAAAAGTTACCACTCGTGCACCAGGCAAAAGACCGGCAACTTGCGAAAACACGGATGATTTCCTTTTCCTTTCGCGAACTAATGCACGCACACTCACACGCATAGACACATGCACTCTTATCTGAAGGCAATCGCAGATACACAAAGAACCAAAACATGACAGATTTAAGCTTGACACCATAACCCGCATTCTCTGGTGCCCCCCCCCCCCCCCCTTCCCCATTTTCCAAAACCCGCAAAGGTTACGCACATTCTAAACATGACCGTTTATGTGTGATGGCTATTCACCCAACCCATATCTCGATTTTTTTTTCTGTATTAACAGAATGTCATTACATTTTGTTTTCAGCTTTTCGGCTTGCAATTGGCCGACGGCGCCAATCGTCACCGCGCTGACACCGCTGCTTGGGAATGCCCCAGCTTTCTGAGCGGAAAAATTCACTCAGAAAGGGGTGTGTCCTGACCTTTCATCATGTTTTCAACTGCAAAATTAACGTCGCGTGATTGCAATTTTTTTAGGATGTTTATGGCCCGCTTAAATAGTTATGACCAAGAACAGACGATCGCAGAATCCTCTATCGTGCTCCTTTAATTTTTTTTTTATCTTAGTGCACCTTTCATATCGTAGATTTTGTAAAAATTTCTATCTTTCATCTTGGCTCTATTATTAATGCCTCTCACCATCTAGCCGCGCATTCACACGCAGGCCGGACCGGTCTCGAAACGCAAGGTTACGGCTTCAAACTTTTGGTATGGTTCCCTATTTTCGTTTTTTTGTTCCTAACCAGTGATGGCAAAATTACTTTCAGAAAGTAATTGAATTACATTACATATTGCTTTTCAGAAAACTCCAAAAATGTAATTACATTACATTACAAATTACCACTGACTAAAAGTAATGACATTGCATTACAATTACTTTACAAAGGTAAGGAAATTATTTGACATTACTTTTCAATACTTTAGGGCGGCAATTTGTGCTCATTTTATTTACATTGTTGTACCAAAACTCAGCTCTTCCTGCTTACACCGCAGCAGCCTTATGCGCCTCAAAGTTAACCATATACTAATCAGTCATTTTGCTGGCGCACACGACATAAGTGTTAAACATGATGAATAGCTTTTTCCTTAGATGTGACTCAAAGACAGTCGACTCACCAGTTTCGATGTTTATTCAACGATGAAGGTCCTTAGTTAAAGAATAAGAAAATACATGTTTCTGTTTTCTGCTTTTCTAAAACGTTATATGAAGGAAGGGAAACGTGAAATATTTACCTTCCGCCTCGGACGCAATCTAATCCTATTCTCCCAAGAGCACTAGTTGACGGATTCGCGGTCATCCCTCTCAAGGAGTATTGTTCGCAAACAACCGAAGAGCCCACGTTATTACGCGGTGTCTCTCAAGGAGGCTGGGCATTTGCAAGGCAGATGCGTCGCCAGGCCAGCTGAGGAATGGACGCCTCGAGTTTCCTTACAGGTGTAGTACTTTCCCAACAAACAGGTGGCGATATCTGCTCGTAGACCGCCGAATTCACAAACCTCACTCGAATTGAGGGGCCCCTCCACTTCCTCGAGGACGGCGCGAAGGCCGGCGCCGGCCAATTGCGACGGCGGATCCGTCATCGCGATTGGCCAGCGCCGGCCCTCGCACCTTCCTTGAGGAAGTGGAGGGGCACCTTAATTGGAGTAAGGTTTGTGAATTCGGGGGTTATTCTCGAATAAACTTCCCAAGGAAAGGCAGCGAGGCATACACGCGAGCGGCATTTGCTTTGCTCGATTGCCGTCTTTTCCGACTACAAAGAGCACATTTAGTGCCAAGGATGCGCACGAAACGTTCCGGGTGCTCTACAAGGCATTTGGGATTAACTATTCATTCCGATCGTTTCTTGTTCACAATAGAGAGTTTTAGTAGATCGTTCCGATACCTCCGATAGCCCCGATAACGATACTATGCATGCACAAGGGAGGCGGTGGCGGAGTATCGGGTATCGTCATCAGAGTAATGGGAACGATCTACTAAAACTCTCTAATGGCCGAAGCTTACGGTTTAACCTTGCTTGACGAAAAAGCAAGGCTGGGGACAGCTTTTTCTCCTGTCCTGAAAAAAAGAAGACGAGGGCCAACTGGCGCTGATCTACCATTCACGGGCTCCCGCTTTCAGAGATCTCAATTACCGGCAAAAGGTATAATCCAACAACAATTCTGGTCTCAATCAACGCAGTTCGTCGCAAGGAACAAGTGCACACCATCATCCAGCGCGTGAGTGAATTTCCCTCGGAAATATCGCTTCTCGAAGTTCCCAAGCGACGGCCGCCACGCTAAGCCTAACCAGGTACGCAGCATTTTACCCGGTGCTCGTGCGCTAGGCACGTGCCTTCGCCCCACGCCGCCTCCGGCTCACAACCCAAGCATGGCAACAGCCATGGAGGCAAGCGATGCTAAGGGCATCCCCCTCCAAGAAGACCAACCCGAACGAGACGACTGGGTAGAAATACGCAGGCGAAGATCCAAAAAGGTCAAGCCACAAAATACCGAGGCCACAATCTCAGTCTCTCAACCGACGCCGCAGAGGGCCCTAACTAGACAACCAAGACTACCTCCGCTCCCTCGAGACGATTTCCAAATTATTATTCGCCCGCGAGGAGCCTTAAATCTTGCCAACCTCGAGACTATCCACCTCTCTCGCGCCATCGCGGAGAAAACTCGGCAACATACCCGCGACCGACCAAACTCGGCAACATTCCAAGTCCGCATGGACAGAATACAAAATATCGCCATCTCAAGCACCCCAAGTGAAGACCTGGCCCGACACAGAGACATTCCAACCCTGCGTTTTGGTGACAACGAATGTGAAGTTACCGCTTATATTGCCGCCCCCGACGACTCGGCTCGCGGCGTGGTGCGTGGCATCCCGCCCGAGACCACTGGCCAAGAACTAATCGACAATCTCTACTCGCCGGGCTATGAAATTCTTTCAGCCCGAATGATCGGAAAAACATCGACAGCTCTTATTACTTTCACCGGCAAGCAATTACCGAAATATGTCAGCTTCGAGCACGCAGCACTTCCATGCAGTTGGTATCTACCTACCCGTCACGCCTGCTACATATGCTACGAGATCGGTCATCGCGCTGATGTGTGCCCGAACCCGGACACTGTTAAGTGCGTGACGTGTGGCGTTTCCAACCCTACGAAAGGCCACGAGTGTACGCCCCGATGTGCTCTATGCACAGGCGCCCACCCTACGGGCTTTAAGCAATGCCCTAAAAAGCTGGCTCACCGCCAACCAACACCTGTCTCGAACCATCACCGAAGACGAAAGGACACTCGCGTCAACTCCCGGTCACGCTCCCGCTCCAGAGGGCCACAAAGGACAGGACCGAGGCAACGGTCTTCCTCAAGACCAAGGTCCGATTCCAGGTCACGATCAAGCAACCCACAATGCGACAAGGCACCAGCAGCACTCTGTCAACCAACAGACAACAAAAGGGTGACCTGGGCAGCGCGGCTATTCCCACAAAACAACCAAAAGAAGCAGACCACATCCTCTTCGTCCTGCGCGCCGGATGTTAGTCAGAAGCTAACCGAAATTTTAAACCAGTTAAAGGAACTAAGGGCTGAGAATCAACAACTTAAAGAGGAGAGTCGGCAACTTAGAGAGGAGAATAGGCAACTCCGAACACTCCTTACACCCTCAAGATCCTCGCCACCCCCAGACCCCTTCCAGGTCATACCCGCAATCAAACCACAACCGGGGAAAAAAAAAACCTCACCAGTGTCAGCTTCCGATGAAGTGGCTGTAATCCCCGAACCCACTGCCCCCATGCCCTCGCAAATAGAAACAGGACTAGGAGAAACACTCGTACAGTCACAACAACAAATGCAACACCAAATCATTCAGATCCAGCAGCAAATGCAGCTGTCCCAAGAGCAGTCCCAACAACAGCTGCGAGAGATGAAAAAGGCGCTCCAGCACCTTCATACTCTCATTAACACTGAACCAGCCTACAACACCAACTTTTTAAACCGTACCTGCAGGCGTGGAGGGGGAGTTGCCCTTTTAACTAAAAAGAATTTGTGCTGTGAAATACTTAGCGACTTCAGTGCTGTCACCAAAGATTATGAGATACTTTGCGTAATAACCAGAATGTGTTTGCTGTTTGTTATCGACCACCCGACGGCAACGTCACGAAATTTTTGGAGTTTTTTCATACTTTTCTTAGTTTTGTAAACGAGTCCAATTACAATATTATCTGCGGCGGTGATTTTAATATAAACATGCTTGTTGACAGTGCTACGAAACGCGATATGATCACTATTATGAATGAAAACTGCTGCGTGAACACTGTATCTGCTCCAACTCGGGTACGATCAGAATCTGAGACCCTTATCGATCTGTTTATAACTAATTTTGATAAACAACACAAATCTGGTGTAATAGGCTGTGATTTGAGTGACCATCTTCCTATATTTTTGTGTGTAGAAACAACTTTACGAAAAAATGCTAAAAACAATTGCGAAGTATATTTTCAACCTATAACCTTAGACAAGCTAGATGCTTCCCGTCAGTGCATTTCGAATGCCGATTGGAGTGCGGTGTACCTTAAAAATGATGCTTATGACGCGTTCATGAATGAATTCAAACATATATATGATTCTCACTTCCCGTCTAAACTTTTGAAGGCATCAAAAAATGCGCGAAAACCTTGGGTAACAAAAGATCTTTTATGTCAAATTAACCACAAGGATTTATTATATAAGCGGTTTTTAAGAACAAGAGAGCCCGAAAAGCTTCGGATATTTAAAGCGTACCGCAACAATCTGACAAAAGAATTACGTCGTGCGAGGACGCGCTATTACAATGCATTGTTTAAGTCATCCGAGGGGCGTTCGGATATCATGTGGAAAAACCTAAACATGTTGCTACATCGTAATTGCTCATCAGGTTCTGTTGACGAGTTGACTTTAAATGGAGAAAAATTAACGGGAGGCCTCTTGGCAGATGTGTTTAATGAATTCTTTATTAAATTTGGCAACACTCCAACTAACCTTAATGCATACAGACACATTGATCAAAGCAATGTTAACTCTATCTTTTTGGACCCAGTTCCGATGGAAGTAATCTCTATAACAATGCTATTAAAAAATAGTGGTTCCACTGACGCCGACAATATTCAGATTCGCCCGGTGAAGTATGTTATAGATCTTATTGCTCCCTTGCTAACGCATATTTTTAATGTTGCTATTGCTACAAGTGTTTTTTCCTAAAGGGATGCAATTGGCCAAAGTGTTAGTGCTGCATAAGAAGGGTGCGAAAGATGACGTAGGAAACTACCGCCCTATTTCGATACTCCCAGTCTTTTCAAAGGTTCTTGAGAAAGTGCTACATCACCGGTTTAGCCAATTTTCTGACAGGTGTGGTTTATTAAACTCTGCTCAATTTGGCTTTAGAAAAAATCTTTCAACTGAAGCGGCCCTCCTAGCACAAAAAGAACATATTCTAGAGCAATTCGAAAATAGAAAACTAGTACTTGGTGTTTTCGTAGATTTCACTAAAGCTTTTGATAGCCTAAATCATAAAATACTCTTAAAGAAACTCGAACATTATGGTTTTCGAGACGGCCCGTTAATGCTTCTGAACTCTTACCTTAAACACCGACAACAGTTCGTATACCTAAACGGCCATTCATCTGCAACGAGAACTATCACGTCAGGTGTCCCTCAAGGAAGCATTCTAGGTCCCTTTCTATTTAATATATATGTAAACGATATAGTGAACATAGATCAAACGGTTAAACTAGTCATTTATGCAGACGATACTAGCATATTTTTTTCCGCTGACGAGCCAAATTTACTGATAGCCCATGCAAATATAACGTTATCAAAACTGGAGTCTTGGGCACAGGCAAATTCATTGCAAATAAACACAAATAAAACGAAAGCCATTCTTTTTCGTCCGAAAAGTAAGGTTTTGTCATGCACTAATAGCCTCATCCTAAACACAATGCCCATTGAAATCGTTAATAGCTTTAAGACACTTGGAGTCATCTTTTCTGAGAGCATGTCATGGGATAACCATGTACAATATGTAATATCTAAATTATCTAGCATTGTTGGATTAGCAAACCGCAACCGCTCTATCTTACCAACTTCTGCCAAACTGATTATTTACAACTCTCTTTTTTTCTCTTATCTCAGCTATTGCCACCTTATCTGGGGCACGACCACAGCTGGAAACCTAGAAAAGATATTCCTGCTTCAAAAGAAAATGGTTAGAATTATCTGCAATGCCCCACATGACTTTCATACTGCTGGTTTGTTAAAAAAATACGCTGTCATAACCATACATAACTTGTACAGTTACAGGTTGACCGCTGGTTTTAAAAGAGATCAAAAACGAAACTCACAATTCCTGACGACTCTCGCGAGGTTAACTAGAAATGCTGTAACCTATCCTACACGGCACGCTGAATATTGGAGGATGGTACCTCATAGAACTAACTATGGCCTGCAAATGTTAAAATATACTTTACCACATTTACTTAACAGCTTTATTAGTCGTGACTTTCAACTGGACTCGCTTTCTATGAATGAGCTTCGAAATTACTATGTTCAATAACCGCACAGTGTAACGGTTTTTGTGACAATCTGTCATGCCGGGGCTCTTTTTGTAACAGCCATTTTTTTTGTCTTTGCTTTTGTTTGTTTGTTTGAGCTGTTATGTTTCTGCCACTGTAGGAGGTCGGGGACCGGTCAAGCTGTTTTCACAGCTTTTTTCCCCGGCCTACCCTTCATCATGTGATGAAAAAATAAAGACATTATTATTATTATTATTAGATACTGACCACGCAAACCGCAAAAAAAGCAAAACTAGTACCCAACCTAGAATCCCCCTCCCTTCCTACTCATACACCCGGTCATGATGAATAATCAGGCCCAACAAACTTCCCACAACCTAACCATTTGGCAATGGAATTGTCGTATGTACAAACAAAAACATGCCTCTCTTCGTCAATACATATGCAATGCCGAACCCCCCCCCCCCCCCCCCCTGATGTCATAGCAATTCAAGAAACCGGATCGGTCCCATCGCAATCCGGCTACAACTGTCATACAAGCTCCGCCGATAGTGGAGTCGCCACACTCACTGCCAAATCACTCACCACTGTTCTGCACCAAATTGATGGCAGTAACATCGACCATAACCTTATCGAGATCCTGCCTGCAAAAAGGGGTCAGATGAGTATTTTCGTGCTCAATGCCTACAGTCTACCAAGTCGACGAAAGGAGAATTTTGCCTACCTGCCAAGCCGAACGGGGTCGTCATCCTGGGCGACTTTAACGCGGCGCACCCAGTTTGGGGATACGGCAAGGTGACCGTGAAAGGCAATAAATTGTGGGAGCTCATCCATCAACAGGGCCTCACAGTACACACAGACCCTGCCTGCCCTACCAGGATTGGCAACAGTGTGTCGCGTGACACATGCCCCGACTTGACAATGACCAAGAGGCTCGCAGACGCTGAATGTTGCAACACCGAGGAAACTCTCGGAAGTGACCACTGCATTCTCATCACTACGGTCCCCCTCATTCGCAAGAACTCCTACATCAAAAAGACACGACTTGTTAATTGGGACGAGTTTCGTAAGCAGAGAGAAACCACTCCAACTTCAGAGATCACTTCCTTCGACGAATGGGTGAGCGCTCTACAACACGACGTCTCCGCTTATTCCAAAGATATCATGTTAACCGACGAACGACAAGCCGTTGACCCCCACTTACTCCATCTGTGGGAAGCTCGACGAAGCTTGATCAAGCGATGGAGTCGGCAGAAGCACAACAGGACCCTCAAGATTCGGATAGCAAGGCTCACAGAGGAGGCCGCTGATTATGCTGCGGACCTCATGCAACAGAACTGGCAATATTTCTGCAACAGCCTACAGGGCACCCTGGGCACCGCCAAAACCTGGTCCCTGATGGGCCACCTGCTTGACCCCACCAAGAGCAAGACAGCCACCCGGCATATCATCACAAAACTCCTACATCAATATCCAGGGACAAGCAAGGACATTCTCGACGCTCTGCGAGACAAGTACATAGGGCAACAACATCCGCCCTCTCAGCCCATGGAATACCGTGGTGCCCCCAACGCGGACCTTGAAAATCCCATCACTTTGGCCGAAGTGAATCAAGCCATCCAGGCTCTTACCCGCAATACCACCCCCGGTGCGGACAAGATTACAAACCGTATCATTTGAAACCTAGACGACCCTTCCATCCAAGCCCTCACCAATTTCTTTAATCAGCATTGGGAGGAAGGCACATTACCGGCAGCGTGGAAACATGCCGATATCATCCTGATCCCCAAGACCGGCAAACCACCCAAATTGGAGAACCTGAGGCCGATCTCTCTCACTTCATGTATTGGGAAGCTATTCGAGCACGTGATACTCAACCGGCTCCAGCCATACGTCGAGAACAACAACCTCCTACCACCGACAATCTTCGGCTTTCGTCCGCACCTCAGTACGCAAGACATCCTCCTCCAACTACACGAGGATATCGATCAACAAGTCTCCGCTCACAGCACTAGAGCCATCCTGACGCTGGATCTGAAGGGGGCATTTGACAATGTGAGTCACGACATCATACTTACCAATCTCAGTGATCTAAACTGTGGTCAACGAACCTTTGCTTACATTCAAGCATTTTTACAAAACCGCACCGCCACGATCGGCATTGGCGACCTTCGGACCCAACCTCTCCCCACTCCCAACAGGGGAACGCCACAAGGAGCGGTTCTGTCGCCTATGTTGTTTAACGTGGCGATGATGAAGCTCCCTGCCCAACTCGCAGAAATAGAGGGTGTCTATCACGCCCTCTACGCCGATGATATTACGACTTGAGTGGGTGTAATGTGATGTAAGCGGCTGTTTTCCATTACACGCTTTCTTCCCACTTCTTCCCTCTATTTGTTCAAGCATGAAAGGCGCTTCCGGAAAAGGAATGCAGTTATTCTCCGCTACGCCTTTTTATTTTGTATTTATCTCTTTATATGAGTATTCATTATATCATAGGAGAATATTCATAGGTTGAAAATTCGGCAGGTCTAAGGTTCTGTCAACTGCAATAAATGAACAAGTAGGGGAGATACGCCTTTTTTTTCTGTTTCATGCGACATAGAGACGGGTCACTGGTTCAAAGTCGGCTCCGTCTTAATGCCGATTACGTCTCGAAAAAAGAAGAAACGCCCTTGAAGGGCGATAGTTCGTACCGATTATCACAGTTTTAAAAGGAAATACTGTCAGTGTTCCCGTTTTTATGAGCCACATTAAAACAGAAGTCATTCATAATTTACTATTAAAAATTCAAATAGCAGAAAAAATTAGTTTTTTTTATTACTAGTTGATTTACTCCACTAGGAAATAAATTGTATACATCGTAATGATTATTAGAACACTGTTACCCTTCCGGTCCAAAAATAAATTATTTCACGGATACTGTTCAAGTAGGCGGTGTTCGTTGCGACCACTTCAATGAAACGTCGCTCGTCGAAATGGCGTTTGATAAAATTGCGCTCGATGAAATGGCATTCGATAAAACGGTGGTCGATGAAACCGCGTCGAATGGAATATCCGGACCCAGTTTGGCGCAACTGAGTTTTTGTTCTGGGATTGCAATATTGTTGTACATAATATTAAGGGGGGCTGGTTGGTTTAACATACTCTTGCGCTGTATATATTCAGGTTTGGAATTTATGTCCACTAAAAAACAAAGCCTGTCCCAAACGTCATGAATCGACGGAGTCGCGCCTACCTTGCGTTAGTATCGTCGCTAGCGCACCTCGCAGCGTCTTATGACGAGCACGACCCTAGGGCTCAGCGACGTCAAGGCGGACGCGTCTGTGGCTTTGGGCCAACTCTCGTGGAACCTGTGTGTACCGTTTGTGGTGGGTCGGGATACCCTAACGATGACGTCATGCGGAGGCCTTGTCTTCTAACTGGGTTATGTCCATGCGCTCGACTGCGCGAATGGGCGCTTGGACGGTTCTACGATGATGCGAACCCAAGAGAACCTTTTAGCCTACGCTTGCACGGAGCACCGACAAACTGAGCTCGCATGATGTATCGAATGTGGAGTTAAGCTTCACTAGCCACGTTAATAATTTAAAAGCATGAGGAAGGAATTTGTTTTGTGGGAATTGTTGAGGGCCATGTAACCCTAAAAGTTGCCAAAAAGCATGCGCTTTGTTTTCCCTCCTTTTCTCTGCAGCTAACTTCTTTTCATCTTGAAAGCAAAAGAATTAGGCAAGCTTGCGTCTTAGTTTAGCATAACTGTTGGGGGATAAGAAAGCTTTATAATTTGTAGCGCGTGATGAGCGTGGTGATGCCTTTGTTTTTGAATGAAAAACATAAATCCGGCAAGCTCGTATAATATTCAGAACAAAGGTACAGAACACCGCTTTGAAATTATAGCGGTGAGAAATTTCCTTATTCATGCGAGCTTGGTTAAAACGGTCGCAAGCAATTATTGCGTCGTCCAATGTATCAGCGTTCGTTAGAATATTTAGTAGCCCTCGAACATAAGCATTACCCATTGACACATTCATATAGTATATTAGCACCGACGTTACATGTGTTCTTTATAAAATCTCTGCCTAGTTAATTGCACAGCTCCCCGAGTCGAATATTTCAAATGAGGCGCATGAGAGGGTTGCGTGCTTTGTAGTTCCAACTCCGGGCTGCACGCGTAAGCAGACACGTATATTTCGAAACAACGTTCCCGCTTCCCGATATCCAGAGCTACCAACACATTCCAAAAACATTGTTGTATATATGATCCATTTTGAGCTTTGAGTTGTGTTCTAATAATTATATTAATAATAATAAATAATATTAATATCATTATTCAACCCCGGAGGGATGTGGCACCACACACACACACACACGCGCACGCACGCACGCAATTACGCACGCACGCACGCGCTAACAAAATAGCAATGAGGCACGCCAAGTTTTCAAGGAAGATCACTGTTGAAGGAAGCCTGATGCCTCCTTTGACCAGGGTTTGAGGTCCTCCTTATATAAGACAAATATGTTTTCAGAGCCGACGGATAAATAAAAAATTTGTCATATTCTTTCCCTACCAAACTGGGCAAAAAAAAAAAAGTTCCACCGCGAACTGTTGCTCGCACAAAACGTCCCTTTGTTGCCACGCTGCTGTCCTGCGCAAGACGGCTGGTCCACTCGACCAGTCACCCAGTTCACGATCGTGCCTCTTTCACTTCGAGGGGGAAGATAGAAGGAAAGAGACGACGAAGGTCGCAGAGCGAATCCCTGAATCCACTCTGCGTTGTTGTTACGCTGGTAGTCCGCTCATTGCGCCACCCGGGGGCTCCTCGGTGAACTAAAGCAAATGTCTCCCAATCCTGGCCATAAAGCAAAGCGATCATTTGTGTCTCGTCGTTTGCCTGCGAGTAAACGCCTAGTGTGCTTCGCTCTTGTTGTTGCGCTCGACTTGTTTCGTGGATGGGTGAGATTTTTGTTGCGCGGTTGGGTGCTACAGCTTGATTGTTAATCAACTACTGTCAATGTGTTTCCCCGAGCGTGGACGTGTGTCTTTCACTCGCGCACTCATCAATAAGTATGGCGGCAACCTCTAGTTCGGCTGTTATGGATATGCAATGCCAGACTACATGTTAAATCACCGAATCGAGGCGGGGCATATCACAAATATATTGTGGAATGCGCCACGAGCCGAGCCTGCCGCCAAACTAATAAACACGGCAGGCGCCATGTCTACGAAACATGAATCACGGTTGTTCCTAAAGTATGTCGACACCCATTATGTTGCATATCACGAGTTTGTTTTAGAGTAAACTTCAATTGCAGCAGCTAAGCCGCTTCTGAAGTTCATAAAGATCACGGCAAAATATGATTTTGAGAGAAGTAATCACAAATTAAGCACGCCTTTCTAACTTTTTTATTCTTTCATTACCAGCATACAAATCTTGCCGAGTATGTTATAATGTAATTTAATTACGTTTTCAAAGTATTTGTACTCCACTCAAGATACTTCGCACTACAATTAACTTGAATACTACTCTAATTACATGTTTAAATGGGTATTTATTATCTTATCTCAAATTTATTTTCTTGAGTATTTGGCATTACACGGGTTAGACCCACTGTGCTTCCCAAGCTCTATGCCAAAAGGATGAACTTCACCGTGACTGCCGCCCTTTTTGTTTCTGACCGTCCTGGGGTATTCGAGGAAATGTTCATTTACTTTGTGTGAACCATAGAAACGTACGCATTAAAACTAAAAAGCGTCACCAGTACACGGTTTATACAATTACCGCTGTTTTCATTTTAGTGTCATTGTCATACTTTATTAGTTTTTTTGTATCCACCCTGCCCATATCGCGGGTCTCAGTACATAGGAATTAATCGCATTACCTTTTGCCCTGTCTTGCCAGCAAACACAGTACCATAACCATAAGCGTCAATTGAAAAAGCGACAACAAGCTTTGTGCGTATATTTTATCCTCTGCGTGATGTAGTTCTAACACGAGCTGGATAGAAAGAAAAATAAGCATTTTTATAAAATAACAAACAACTCAATCTAAATGCATGCATAACCATCTCAATTCATCAGTCAAAGCCAAAGCAGGTTTTGAAACATGAAGTCAAAGCAGATTTTATTGCGGCATTACTTATGCGCTTTCCTACATTTCCCAGCACTGTTACAAAAGATATTTTCTCCTGTCATTGTAAACTCGAAGCTTACAATTGCAGAGGGTGCACGGGCAAAAAGCGTTTCGATTGGATTGCGCCCCGCTCTCGTTTGACGACTAAAAGAGTAATTTTATTTATCAACGACTTCTCATAGAACCCTGGCATATCTAAACTACGCCAGGGAATATCAAAAGGTCAACATGCAGTTTACCATTGGCACATGTCAACGTACTGGGCCTCTTGATGAAGAAAAAGTGAAGTAAGCATATGGACACCACCGTAGATGAAAAGAGAGCTGCTGCTCTCCACGTGCAAATTGTCGCCCCTGATAAAAAAAACACACATCGGCTTTGAAACGTAGAGCTTCTAGCTGTTGTTGACTAGGGTGGCGAAGGTCTAGATTTCTCTAATTAATTAAAGTACACTTCATCACACTCAAGACGTCAGAGTGAGCGTTTGGACAATTGTTGTAAGCCGATCACTGCCACGCTTTTCATCGCGCACGTCACCAATAGCTACACGTTGGCCAACACTTTGATGCCGCGTGACAGGATTAGAACGACAGCTGTGGCATTTCAAGGAATTATGCTTTCATTAACGGAAATAAGACTAGCCTCAGCTTAATGTCAACTTTCACGGTGTTTGTTCAAAGAACGGGATTTCTTCCAAGATTTCACCATTAGTGTTCGCTCCCTCGCTGGTGCTGTTCTTGTTGGGAGCCTTGGGAGTGGAAGGGGGTTTTTGACCCTTCAGTAGAAAATGTCACAAAGATGAACGGATTTGCTGGATAATAAAAAAAGACTCGCAGCATTATTTCGGTTCCTTCCCTACGTCATAACATAAATGATCTTTATGTTTGACGAGCTTATCCGACCATGCGCGGACCACGAAAAGTCGGCAGTTTTGATAAGAATGTAAAATAAAATGTATACCTGGAATTATGAAGACTTTATTTGAGCAGCCAAGCATGTTGAAGGTAAGAGAGCAGGACCGGGCAAAGTAAACTATCTCGTTTGAAGCGAAGCACAGTTCCATTAGCCGAATTAGGCTCTACGGGCCACCAGGATAAACTTAAACAAGTCCGAAGTTTGCAAAGCCACCTCGAATGTTGTAGACCTGTATAGTTTTATCTGAAAGCCGGCATCTCTAATCGCTTGTTTTAGCACATCTTCGGTGAGGTTTGAGTAAGCAAAATCAACTGCTCCCACGGTGTAGTGTTTTAGACCGCCCGCGCCCGTAATGACAAGGAGACCGCCAGGTTTCACGAGTGTGCCCACATTGCAGACCACCGTTCGGAACGATTCGTGGTCTGCTGCGACCGCGTCCAGGCATCCGGAGGAAAGAACGACGTCGAAGGTTTCCTTGTGTTCCTCGGGGAGCACTCCGGGCTCCAGGACGTCGCAGGGGACCACCTTGCGAATGGCTGAGCGTGTGCGCTCCATTATTTCCGACGCCCCCTTCTTGACGTCGCTGTAAAGCAGAACAACGATGTGGTGATCAATGTTGCTATGATGGCTGACACTCTATACAGATGCGTGCAGAGAAATCCTAATTATACCAGGGTGTGATGGTATAAAAGGGAATCGAGATTCCGGCACGGTGACTGTGAGTGAAAAAATTGTAATAATGAATAAATATTTAAGGAACGTATGAGTAACTCCACGCGCTATTGTGTATACGGCCAATCCTCCACTTAGTCAGTAAGGTACGGTTTACAAGTTATCGCACTTTTGGAAATCGCAAGCGTCTAGTGCTTGAAGAGAGGGCTTGGTGTATTGGTGTCCGGTCAGTGGCAAGCTTGGTTTCTTCCCCCACGGGGTGGACTACCGGTGTTGAGCTAGTTCCTTTCACCGAGCCGCCTTCTGCCTCAGACCTCTAGCATACGTGTGCACACAGTCAAACTACATCGCCTCCTCCAATAATATAGAATTTACATAATGACACAGCGTTTGGAAAGTTTAGGGCTTCTTTTTTAAGCTGTCCTTTGAACTGCGATATACATATGTCATATATTACCGGCGCTTGCTTAGCTGTCCCGCATGGCTTATGCTCGAATTTTATCAGGATCTGGAATTCTCAAATATCTTAATGTTACGATTTTCCACCTGCCAGACCTCTTCGGCTGCTGACGTAAGGGGGGCGAGGCGAGGCAATGCGTCACTAAAGGCAACTTCTTCTGATCTTTTTGGAGTGCGCTGGGATCATTAAACCAGATCTGAGTTGGAGCACACGATCATAACGGATTCGCTCCGCCTCCGGTTCCTTAGTCGAACATGGCAACTTCTCCGGGGATCGGCCGGTGCCTTCACGTCCTTCAGCTTCCCGGGAATCCTTTTCCCGCGGTCCCAGATCTCGAAGCACATGATTTCGCGATCGTGGCGCTTACAATAGGTGCTCAACGCGCAAGCGAAGTTGATCATGATATGAAAGATGCATGTCGATAAGTTGTAGTAGTATAAAACATTTATTTGAACCGGTTTAAGGGAGAGAGGGTGGGGAATGGGAATCAATGGCATCGCGGCGGCCTAGACTCGCGGTAAGTGATCTGCATCAGCGTAGCCCATTTCCTTTTTCATCGGAATACTCGAGAGCGGTGTTCAAGTACGTCTCGATTTTCGGCCTTTTCTGCGGAAGTCACAAAAGGCAGTCGAATTCATGCTGGGCACACAGTGCGCAGCATCAGGTCACAGTGCCGCGAGGCTGGAAGCCACGGAAGTGCAATGAGGCAACCTGCCAGCATTGCCGTCGTCATTTCAATCAGAACTTTATAAATGTATCCGCCGTTGTTGCTTCTTTCAGTTCGTCGATGGTATTAACGTGAGTGCCACTCAAGTGCCGAGAGTAAGTGCAGATTACCTTCTTTATCGTGCTTGCTTGCGAAATAAATTGTCATGCTGAAAGTATAGCATGGAGAATGATGTATGTGACGATCGATATGGACGTTGTGTGTCTAAAGATGGTATAACAAATGTGGGAGCTGACACCCGATCTTTAGTGGAGTCAATAAATCTCGTTTCCGCTCGCAGCGCATCTATAGGGGGTATCGGCACGGAAAAATACCGAATCAGTGGAGAAAAAAGGATTTCCGAAGAAGTACCTCCGAATTTGACTTAAAATAAACCCCATAAACCCGGAAGCCTTGCTATAATTCGCCCCGTGACATCGTGAGGTCACGTGAGGTGCTACGCTACGTCCTTCAGAAGTTGTTTGCGCGGGCCGACGGTTACCTGCCAACGCAGGCGACCGCGTGAGTAATGCTCTGCAAGCTCGGTCACCTATAATGTAACTTTTAAACCGAAGTAGCGTATAAAATAATGGTTACAAAGGCAGTTGTTTTGAGGTTTAAAGTTTTTTCGTCAAGACTATAGGTTACAAGGGCCAGATTAAAAGACAAAAAGCCGATGTACAAGTTACTTTAATCAACACCGACGTGTAACCTCTACAGAATAACCCATAAAAAGCGCGGTAGCCTACATGTACCTTTTCCTTTTGCTTGCGCTCCCTTTTGTGTCCTCCGTGGGGCACCGAGCGAAGGCATGGGGCCACAGATCGCACTGTGTTCGATGCCCGCTGAGCCACGTGATAGAACTCGCTTGTTAAAATTAATTGCGCCTAATTAGGATTACGTATTGTTAATTAAGACAAAGTACGACTTCTGTTTAGACACTTATGCATTGCCTGCTGTAACTTGAGCGGTCCTTGCCTCGGCATGCGTGTAACGCTTCTCCGTCACGCTTGAGCGCAGCGCTTTTCGCATCAAGTCCAATCCATAAATATATTCTAAGAAAAAAGAAAAGATTTTAATAATTTTTTTAGGAATTAAAATCGGAAAAAACCCGAAACGTAGTTCATTTAGAATTTAGAGCAGTAACAGTAACCGATCCTGTAATCATATCGCTATGAGTTCTTGGATGGAAACTACGTCAATTAAAGGCGTTCTTCAATACTGTCCGGACTTCGGAATACTTCCCAAGTCCGGCGAGGAGTAGTGGCTTGAGAAATAAAAGAGGACGGCGACGACGAAGGGAACGGAGGAACGCGGACGGCCACAAGAAGGATAGAGATGGAATAAAAGACCGACGGAACCGTACTATGCCAGTGCGGTAAAAATGAGAAAAGCCCAGCTTACTTATAGCCTTCGAAGGCAGCAATCGTCTCGGCAGGGGTAGTCCAGTCGATAGCATCTTCATGATTGTTCAGCCATTTATTGAGTTCAAGCCTGTTGCGTTCGAGCAAGTCACTCAGCACAATGTGCTTGAATCGACTGGACGCAACGAGTGAGCACAAGAGCATCGGACCGCTGCCAACATCCAGCAGAGTCTGGCCCTGAATCAGATCTGAAAAAGAGCAGAGCAGAGTTTTATATCGACCCAGCTTTACTGCCAACAAATACAGATACAACATTTCTCTGCTATTATTTTAAAACTACCCAGTTGAGAAACATGCCGCATTGCGTACTCAGCATCCATAGATCCACCTTTTCCCAGGTGGAATACTAGACATATCGACGAATAAAAAAGTGAGGTAAAAGGCGTTCTCGGATTACGGCTGCCTAGATATGACACTAACGCTTTTGCTGGCTAAACACGCTGGATCATGGGAATGTAGTGCCAAGCTCACCGTATGACCGCCATTTGGTTTCACGAAATGAGCAATTTCTACTTGATTTTTCCACCGATTTGATCCCCTGTTGACAGTTAACATCATAAAGATTTTTTTTTTTTTTTTTTTTTTTTGCATACGGAGATGTTGATACCCACACACCGGTGAGAGAAGCGTACGTCTTCGTACCACCACCGCATATGGCGTCGGTGCTTAGAGACACTGAAAAATATTTTTTTTTCTGTCTCGAAAAACGTAAAAGAAGCAATATAATTGTATGAGATCTGTGGAGATAAGCATGATTGATATGTTGATTAGAAACAGAGCACCAAAGACACACTGCCGAGGAATGCTTTCCGTACCATGTGACCGCATAGCGATCTTGGCACGACTGGTTCAGAACGACCCTTTTATAGCTTCGAAGATCTTAAAGGACCGAACTGGCGATTGCCATTGCAACAGAGACCGATAAACCAGTCGCCTTGCGAGGTTGGTCGTCTGTATATTAGTTATCTGTTTCTGTTGTGCAGGGCAGTCGATGGCGCTACTTTACTGTGATTTCGTAACTTGACTGGTGATAGACGCTGAATCCGTGACTGAATGGGCTAGCGCACACTAGAGTCATTGAAAGTTCTCCAAAGTACCGAAACTCCCAGATTTGAAGCGTAAAAATGGCGGCTTAGTAATTTTTTTTTATTTTCTCACCATGAGTTTTTAGGCAGCATGTTTTTGCGTAAAAACAACCAGAAAAAGCTTTTTTTTTCATGAAATTTTAGTGGCAATTTGTACAGAACGACAGGAGCGTGATGTTTTCATAAAATTTTAGTTTACCAGGCTTTTCTCCGCAGTTAATATTGTTTTTATACAAGCATGTCACAACGGTAATATCAGGTAACGCGTCCCGACCTGGGCGTGTTCTAACATGGTCAGTGGTCAGTCGCGGTGCGTCCGCTCGGGAGACGGGGGTTGGAGTGCACCTGTGACCCTGCAACATTGCTGAAACTCGCATAAGTGTGCAAATTTATTTTTATTTGCTGAAACCCCTTCCATTGTGTATGTCTTGGCACCTAAATGGCCGATCAAAGCTAAAATTGAACCATATCAGCGGACGCAATCGAGTGCGATACTTTGGCAATACACAGTGACTCTATAGAGCACACTAGCGCGGAGCAGGTGGAGCGAAAGCTCTCGCTACAGAACCCAGAGATCCTGGTTCAGTCCTCCACCTTTCCCTGTTTCGATCAGGATGAGTATTGTACTAGATGAGCATCGCTACTGCGTGGTTCACGTTAAAGACCCCAGCCTAATGGTTGTACTGCGCTGCTAAATTTCTCATCGTCAGCTGAGACACCCGGCGCCCATTGATCCTGTCTAACTTTAGCCACTATAAACGTCCACACGGTCAGAGCCTCCTATAGATCGCCATGAAAAGCGGCCGCCGAAATGGAAAAGATGGAGCGGCAGACAACGGATGAGAGGAGAGCCACGTGACAGGCGCCCCGCTGCGGCTAGACGCTGAGACACACTCCTCCCGATCGAACAAGTATGTTTCGGTTCTTCGCGGCTGCAGAAGCTGTGCGCTTGTGTCCAGGTTTGCCGAGAAATGGCTCTTTGATACTCTATGCTACCAGATCCTCCCGCTCTAAATCTGCGACCGGGCACTCTGCGGTTACCTCGTCGAATTGCCAGGCTTAGGGACAAAGGAAAATTTGTTCAAATCTAGGGATCTTTTTAATGGATTTTAGAGGGCTTTAGGAACAATTTAATTCTCCTTTCCTTCTTTGTGCCGGCCGAGCGCAGTGGGAAGAAGGCTTTTTTGTATATTTTTGGGGCCAGAGATAATATCCAGTTGTAACAACAGGGAATTTGGGGGAGCTTATAATGGGCCAACAAGCGGTAGCTACGTGCTCGCGGCCAGAGGCAGGCTCTCGGCCATCTCTCGTTAATCGTGATTGGCAGGTGAGATCGAGAAACGTGTAAAGCAGGGTTGTTAAACTCGTCAAACACAAAGTTAAGTCCAAAGTTCGCGGAGCGTGCTGATTGGACTCCTGCGACGATGGCGTCACGCGAGACGAGATGTCAATCATAGAAACTCCCTCGGTGCTCAAATCCCAGCGAGATTCCGAAACAGGAAGTCGTAGCGAGCTTCACAGGGGCGCGGGGGCATTAGTGGCTGATACCCCTGTTACAGGGGCACACTAAACCACGGTTAACTCAGCTTAACTGCTGTTACGCGGCACCACTGATACCGCACTATACTCTCGGACAGCTATTCCATAAGAAGTGAACAGCGCACGTGCACTGCTTCGATGGATGATCAAGATGCTCAAGCGCACGTTCGCCCATAGCTTTGACTGCATAGCCGCAGAATGTTGTCGGCAAATATTGTGCGCTAACTGTGGCTTAGCGTAACTGCAGTTAAGTGTGCGCGTGTACAAGGGTATGAGTGAGCTAACGCGCACCAGCTCGGAGCAAAGGGAGCGAAAGCTCGCGCTGCAGAACCCAGGATCTTGGGTTCAATGCTTACCCCTGCCCATTTCGATCTGGATAAGCATGATATCGGCGTGCGGTCGTGTATTACTACTGCGTGATGCACGTTAAAGACCCCAGGCTAGCAGATGTACTGCACTAGCTAAATTTCTCATCTACAGTTGGGAGACTCGTTGCCCGTTGAGGCAGACCAAGTACTAGGCTGTATAAACATACACACGACCATAGCTTCCCCTATACTCACAAAGCCTGGCAGTTCGTTGACGCAGCCATTGAGTGCCCGGCTGCAGATATGGAGCACGAGAATGTGGTAGCACAGAGCATTTCTCGGGGTGCCTGTCGTCAGCGCACAGCTTTCGCAGCGGCGAAACATGGTTTTCAAACCCGACGAGAAAAGAAGCGGTAGCCCGAGGAACGCGAGAAGCACGAGCGGACATTCTATCACGAGGGACAAGTGTGTTTCAGCGTCTCGCCGCAGCGGTGCGCCCGTTACATGCCTCTTGAGCCTCTTCTCTTCCGCTCTCCTTTTTCACTTTCGGTGCCCGCGTCTCGTGGTGATCTGCCAGGCTTCATCAGTATAGAGGAGGCTATGAAACAACACAATTTTTCGTAGGATCGCGCGCGAGCAACACCATGGGGCCAGTCGATTGAACGGCTGCACTGATGACGTCGCGCCCGCTTGTCCTTTCATCCCTTCGCCGCATTAGAGTCAATGCTGACTAGATTGTCCCTAGGCGGGCTGTGAATACTCTGAACTTTCTCGTCGCAAGATCGACGTTTGTGGATGTTTTTGGCAACGACAAGATGACATTTCACAACTTTGAAAAGGAATTATTTGGGGCCCAAATCTTCACTTCGGTATCGAGTCGAAGATTGAACTTTGACATACTGTGGAGCCGTGCGAGGTGGTGCTCTGCTTTAGAGCCCATCTTCTGCCACTGACACCGTTACCGCGGTTACCCGGAATTGGAGTGTTTACTGACGTTAGTGGTATTTAAGATATGAGTAGTTCGAGAAAAAACCGGGTTAGAGGAGATAAAAACGTGTACGACCAACACACACACACACAAAAAAATAAACAAAAACATAGGAGTCTTAAGTGCCGTAGAAAATGATCGGGAGAGAGAGAGAGAGGGGTGTGGGATAGAAGGGGAGAAGGGGGATATCCCTTCCCCTGAACATTCTATTATTCCTTTCTGAAATGTTTTGGCACTATAAAGGAGACTATGGATTGGGGCTAGGGCGATCGCCTCCCTTGCACCTTTTATGCCCCTCGTCCCCTCTTTCGACGCCACTGGGGAAGAAGGGGGGAGGGATTTCTGAAGCTTCTATACTCCGTTTCACCTTATGTTGTACCGCAGCGAAGGCTGGAAGCGCGAGCTCATAGCGTTGGCCGCTGCCCTTGGTGCACGAGAGCTTGTGCCGCCGAGATGTGCCCTAGAGCAAGGAGCTCGTGCTTGTAGCCTTTCCTGCGGTACAAAACAAGGTGAAACAGAGTATACTTACATGCGCTCCAACTGAGCGAAGACGAGAATCAGCACAGCGTGCAGTTTTGGAAATAGTGGTTCTAGAAATTCTGGAATACACTTATTCCAAAACTCGAAACAACTCATCGCGACGTAATGACACGTCATGCATTGTGGGATTATGTGGGAAGCAAATTCTGTACCACGAGCATAGCCTCGCGGTGCGGGAATAAAAGACGACGACGAGTCAGTCGTTCCTATCTCATCCTGGCGTACAGTCCATCATCCGTAGGCGCTCGTAATAGAACGATACATGGTGTCAGAAGTGATCTTCAGTCTCCACGCACCATGACTGATCTTCCGCCACCAGAACCGCTGCGGCTGGGAGAGCACGCTGCAGAGAATTGGAAAAAATTCAAGCAGCGGATGGAACTCTTCCTTCTGGCTACAGAGCCCAAGGAAGGTCGCAACCAGCAACAAAAAGCCGCTATCTTTCTGCACGTCGCTGGGCAAGAAGCCATTGAGGTATTTAACACGTTTGGTTTGTCAGCTGAAGAAGCCCAAGATTACGATGTCCTGGTACGGAGGTTCGAAGCCTACTGCCTTCCGAGATGCAATGAGACGTTCGAACGCTATGTGTTCCGAACGAGGCGACAAGAGGAAGGAGAAGCTTTCGAACATTTCTACCGCGATATTCAGCTGAAAGCAGCGACCTGTGGATTTGGCGACCTAAAGGACTCCATGCTACGAGACCAGATCGTGTATGGAACGTCAAGCAAGAAGATTCGAGAGAAACTCCTGCGGAAAAAGGATTTGACTTTAGAAATAGCAGTTGAATGCTGCAAGGCCGAAGAAACAGCCAATGTCCACAACAAAACATGGAATGACGCGGCAGTTAAAGGGTCAAGTGAAGCAGCGGCCAAGGTGGAAATCGTTAAGACAGTCAAGCAGCAGCAGAAAGACAAGTCGAGATGTCGCTTCTGCAACCAAGCTCACGCGCCAAGGCAATGTCCAGCCTACAGAAAGACATGCTCAAAATGCAGGAAGAAAAATCATTTTGCAGTATGTTGCAAGACTAAGCAGTCTGGCGTACATGACGTTGAAGAAACCAGTGAGGCAAGCAGCGATTTTGATGTGCTTGAGATTTTGTCAACCAGCAGCGTGCATTCGGTCGGCAACCGTGACTGGACCGTGAATACTACGATAGAAGGGAAGCAGGTAGAGCTTAAAGTGGACACCGGTGCACAGGCCAATCTGCTCCCTCGAACATTGTTTATGAAGATCAAACAAAAGCAGCGGCCTCAACACACGACTGCAACTCTGCATAGCTACGGAGGTGGCATCATACAACATCTGGGAAAAGTCCGCCTGTCGGTATCTGTCGGCAGAAAACAAGGTTTCATCGATTTCTTTATAGTAAAGAAGGGCAGGCAAGCCATCATGGGCCTGAAAGCATGCGAGCACTTTGGCCTCGTCAACCGGGTCAACACTGTGGAGCACGAGAACCAGCAGCGCCAACAAGTAGAGCGCGAGTTCCCCGGTCTCTTTCGTGGTCTCGGTTGCACAAAGAGAGCCTACAAGATGGTTCTATACGCGCTCCTTCCACAGGTTCCCGGAATGCAACGCGATTGGTGACGGATTTAATGGAAGTAGTGTAATAAAACGGTTCGCGTTCCATAAACTCACGAGTGGCCATGACAAACTTTCAATTTAGAGGATCTTGCTAGGGCTCGTGTGCAGACGCGTTCGGTGGCGTCCTTTTATAATTCACACCCTTGGCGTCAGGGCACGGATTATTAGCTGTGAACGACAAAGTCGATGGTGCGTGTTCGAATCGACGGTGACAAATTTGATAGTGTACGATGGAAGTTTGGAGTCATTACGTTCTGAAAACGTGACCGTCAATATAGACAAATTTACATTACTCCTACTTCCGCTGAAGAAAGCAGAATTATTTCCAGTTTGGCCAGCGTTGGCAAGCCGACCACACCGACACTTTTCGTGGCCTACATGACCAAGAGTCACTTCTCAGAAAAAAAAACAGTAAAATGATTTAACCTGGTGACGGGGGGACCACTGCCCGGAGGCGAAATCCATCCGAAAACGGACAACGCTACTTGGCTGGTTCTGACATAGCCACATCGGGGGACCACATTTTGATCCCGAAAGAAATGAAAGCGACGCCAGGGCGTTTTTTAGTGAATTCCGCTTTATCGGCGGCAATGAGAACGATATCAAACGGTCAACTTTGACACTGTTTATTTTAGTATGCAATTACACCAAGCCCCCACCGTGCTTTTTTTCAGACCATCAAACGTGTTGGTCGCAGCTGATAATCTGTCGTGACTTCACACGTATGAAGTTGAACCACGGTGGACTCCGCGCGTGCTCTCGTGCTGCTTTTGTTTCTGCGCCTAGGGAGCGGTAGGGATTTTTCGCCCCTTCAGTAAAGAACGTCAAAAAGGTGAACGTATCTGTGGGTTTGAGAGAAAAAGAAAACTTCGCGGGCAATCTTTCGGCTCCTTCCCCTGTGTCGTCTGTGTCATAACAGAAACAATCTTTGTGTTTGACGAGTTTAGCGATCCATATGCTCGAAATCCTCGATTTTAAGTTTTTTTTAGCTGCCGAGTTTAATGATGTAAAAATGTCCCAACAATGCAACTTTAACCTTTAAATGGACAATCAACTACAGGCGTCTCTCTAAGTTACTCCATAACAGGGTTGGGCAGTATTGCGATACATATGTAATCCGAGAGTGATTAAGAAATATATTATGCATTTATATTTCTCTATCACGATACATTTTTCAACTGTACTTTGCATTTCTGCATATTTTCGGGTGTGTTCTTGCTATCGCTGTACTATTAGGATGTACGTGTCTTGTGAAAATTTCAAAGCTAATTGTTGTCCTCCGCATAGAGGGTCCAGAGTCCAGACCAAGTTTGGTCGTGGACGTTTTGTCTCTCTGACTGCACATAACTCTCTTCTTTATTGTGCAAAAGACGAAAAATGTTTCCCCACACTTTAAGTGGTCGACCATTTCATCGGATTCCAAAATTTGACGGCTCTGTTGGCGCGTCCAACTGACAAATAAAAGGATACGGGTTCTTTGAACTTCATTCCACGGTTACGTTAAAGGGTCACGGCTGAAAGAGGCGTCCGGATTGAACATAATCTTAGTGACTTCTCAAGATTATCTAGGAGGACACAAATCTGATTTAGAGATCCCTAGCATATTGTCTCAGAAAATTAAGAGAAACCAAAATAAAACAACGGTCGAGCCACGGTGAAACAATCGCTTGCTTCCCGTACTACTTCTCAAAATATAATATGTTAATTGTGCGGCAAATTCGATTCGAGCTTTATTTAGCATGCAACATGCAGTGAAAACTCGCTTGCTGGTTTAAAAACAAAATCGTCAATTCTAAAGCATTTTTTCTTTTTTCTAACGCCTTAGGGCTGCACCAAAACATCCAAAATGTTTTTTTTTCTTTTATATATATATATAACAACGGATGTCAGTGTCTGTATTTTAGCCCCACTAAAATGTATTCTTGTATTTGAGTTTTTAAATACCATTCTATTTTTGAAATGTATTTCTAATAGGTATCGTGCTGCATTTTTATAAATGTATTTCAATACCAGTATTTTAACCGGTTTTACCATAAGGTATTTGTATTTCGAAATACCTTTGAGAGCGTTATTGACTAGCCTTTCTTCATAACGACAATTTCAATATCGATGCAAATAAACACATTTTCCAAAAATGTAGAAAAATCTATTGATTTTTTTTTTCATAACAAGAAATGATTGTGCAGGTTGGCAGCGCTGGTAAGTAAACGGTGCGTCACGAGAGTCGTCGTCGTGAAGGCTACGGACGCCATAAAGTATTCCCGCACGCGCAAAACGAGCTGCTGATTTCGCGCATTCATAGCAAGCCGGCCTTCTGGCATCGGTCAAGACCGTTCAGACGCGAATATACTCCGTTACAGTTTACAATGGACAGCAGCGGACGCTACGAGTCATTCCAATGCCGTGTCAGTGTCACGTAACCTCTTAGCCCTACTGAAAAAGCCATTTGTATGAGATATGTCTTGTCTTCCAATAAACACATATGAATCGTACAATATATATAAGGGAAGACCTAATATGATCTTATATAAGGGCTTGCCAGGATGGCGGTTGCATTCCTCAAGTGGCATGGCCACAGCAAAAAGGCCGCGCGTCATACAAATGATTGACGGCGCGACGCCATCATGCTGTGGGGAGAACGCGCGGCAGACGCCGGTTTTTGCGGTTCAAGAGAGGTTGTTTGCACGTCTTATAGAGATATCCGAGTGGGCCTAACGCCGTGAAACATGAATACAACAAGAATAGTTGGCTCCCTCCTGCTTTGCAGACCAACGCACAGAGAGAACAACACTCAGGCTAGACTTCTTCCCATTTCTAAGTATAAGCAGCCTCCCCTCCAGCGAACATTCATTGCGCATAGCCCCGCGCTGTCCGAGGAGCCTAGGCAGAACGTTCTTCAAAAAGCGCGCTGGCCGTCGTCAAATTCGCGAAGCCGTGCCCCCCGCCGCCTGTAAAGGATTACTTCAACAAAATTTAAAATATACCCGTCGTATTCAGAAATAGGCTGAATATGATCCACAATATCCGTAAAAGATAATCGCAGGTTTGTATTTTGAACCTGATGGCTGTATTTGTCGTTATAAACGGCCCACTTTGGCAACCGCTTGGAGACCAGCCAGTGGAGACCACGTGACATCCGCCGCAATCGTGACGTAGATTGTCTTGGGACGAGCAAAGCTGCGGCGATGGTGATGTCGAGAGGATGTCCTAGCTGTTCCAGCCACAGAAGCGGCCGAAGCACGCCAGCGATCGGAAACCGCATCTAGTCCCAAAGCTGCTTTTGTACGAATTTTGAGTGACGGGTTAACCTTCTATAATCTTGGACAGAGACAATAGCGACGTCTGAGACACACAAACGAGAGTCTCGGGAAAAGGGAAGCTCCTCCGTCCCCTCTTCTGTCGTGGTGGCCGGAGGCGAGACAGTTCTCGTCGCTGCGTGTCAAGGTTCCTAGACGGGAATTACAAACCAGGCGTAAGTGACATCCACCCGGTGCTCTTTGCTAATCGTTTAATTCGTTTTAAAAGTCCTTTTCGTGTCTTTTTCAACAAGAGATCGGTGTGATACTGCTACTTTGAACACAAATAGACCAAGAAATAGGCACCCAGCTTTCATCGTAGTAGCCTTTTAAAGAAATATTTCAACGAAATTTGGGCGGTTACTTATTTCTTGATCTATTTGTGTTCAGTGTAGCACTATCAGATCATGCACACCAATCTCTTGTGAAAAAAATACAAGAAAAGGAATTTTAAACCAAATTAAACGACCAGCAATAAGCACCTGGTGGATGTCGCTAATGCATCGTTTGTAATGCCCGACTAGGAACCTTGAAAGGTAGTGACAATAACTGTCTCGCCTCAGGCCACCACAACAACGAGGAGAAGGAGGACCTCCCCTCTCCCCGAGACTCTCTTTGTCGCTATTGTTCCTCTACAAGATTATAGAAGATGAACCCGTCACTTAAAATTCGTATTAAAGCCGCTTTGGGGTTAGTTGTGGACTGTGGTGGGCCCGGTCGCTGGCGTGCTTCGGCCGCTGTGGTGGCTGGAACGGCTAGGACATTCTTTGTTCATCAGCCTCGCCGCAGCTTTGCTCGTCCCAAGACAGTCTACGCCACAATTGCGCCGGGTGTGACATGCGATCCGCTCGCTGCTCTCCAAACGCTTGCTAGAGTGGGCCATTTATAACGAAAAACACAGCCACTCGGCTCAAAATATAAATCTGCATTGTGATTTATGGATATTGTGGATCATATCCAGCCTATTTGTGAACGCGACCGGTATATTTCAAATTGTGTTGATGTATCATCTTAAGAGTCCTATCCCGAATGGCGGCGCGAATGCACAACATCGCCGCTAGCACGTCTCGCAGCATCTCACGACGACCGTGACGCTAGCACGTGGAGACGCCAAGACGGACGCGTCTGCAGCTTTGCGGGGTTTCTCGACAAGCTTTAGCACGTTGGCGGCTTGGGGTGTGTCTGGGTTCACTAACGACGACGTCTTCTGCAGGTCTCCTCTTCTGTAGTCCATTGCAACTCAAGAAGGTAGGATGAGGGAAAGGAATGCTGCAGAGGAGGAATCAGACGGAACGCTGGAGAGGGGAAGGAGGTTTCCCCTCTCCTCTCCAGTTTACCGTCTGCTTCTTCCTCTCCAGCCGTTCTCTCCCTCTCCCTACCATCTTGAGCTCCAACTCACTATAGGCGGTATTGGCAATAAACGCGCTCTAAATCGTGAAATCTAGGGTGCCTCAATGTTTTTCTGTTTTGGGTGATGCAATCGTTTGTAGTACCCGATGCCGACAGCACGCGCTCACAGGCGAAATACAAAGAAATCGCAGGAAACAAAATGTCGCCGTAGCACAGTCAGCGCCACGAACACGTGAAGTGACACGCTCTTTCACGCGCTTCAGAACAAAAACTAAAAGTAAGCATTCGAAACAAAATGGCCAGATGTCATCACCCCAAGCAAAGCGCACATGAAGGCACCCTAGTGAAGACAACACGCTCGTACATTCACACACCAATAATAGCCACCAAATTTACGTGTTCATCGGTCAGTAATCTCGGTATGTATACAACTCTGGAACACAAACAACTCTATATTCGGAACGCTAAACGTAACTTACCTGATTGAAAAATGCCAACAATGTTTTTTATTCCGGAAATATATGCTTCCTGAGTAAAGTTACCATATATGTCCACATAAGTGCGTGGCAGAAATTGTTCTTTGTACGCAGCTCTCAGGGTTTGTGTTTCCACGCTTCCCAAAGTGTTCGAACTGGAACTTCTGAAAGCGAACAGGCATATGGGTAGTTTAATCCCCTGCTGCTGTGCAAAAGTATCTTTGTCGAAATTGGCCAGTTAAAAGCATATTTTTCGTGTATGGCTCGTCAAAATATTAAACACGGGAGGCAATCAGCCATCTGCGTTTAGCCTTCATTTCGCACTCTTCTTGTTCACGTTCCGCCCATTGAAAAGCACGCCGGAAGAATTCAAATACGCACCTTATCTTACTAAAGCCCTCTTTCCTTCCGCGCCATGACGCCAAGATGAGTGTGAAAAGTTTACCTCGAGGTAACACTGCAAGGATAAGAAACACATCATATCGAGTGAAGACATCGCCCGTAAAGTTCCTAGATAAGAGCTTTCTACAAGTAACGGCATTTTTTTAAGCGCCGACTGCGTGACGGTGCATTTTTTAGGAAGCGAATAACGTGAACAGCGCAGGTCGGAACTGAATGACGCCATTTTGTTCCAGCGGAATGTGCTTTATCATCTGTATTGGTTGTGGTTACTTCTAAAAGAAGTATTAAGGGACTTCAGTCGCCCGTACTTGTAGCGAAAGTCACTTTACATGTCTTTGTACCTGCATTGCTAGGCTGCCAGTCAGAACTCAACTTCACTTTTTTTTACTTTTGTTACCTTTTTACATCGGCGGCAGAACTTTATCACCTGTCTGTATTCGTAGTTGTCCACTTGAGCGGCTCCGAATCAAACCGAAACATAGGATGACAACTAATGACGGCAGAATGCTACTTTCCGAAATGAGATGTGAGTGCCGTCAGTATGACCTGTCGCGTGCACATGAGATGTGCCCGCTTGATTGCTCTCCCGGCAAAACAAAAGGCCCCCAGAGAAGATGAGCTCGTCGAGTGTAATCAGGTGCTTCGACCGAAGGCTCTCACAGACCCACAGGCTGCTTCTAGTTTTCTCCATGGTAAAGTGAACTAGAGGAAGGGTAACGAGCTCAGCAAGCGCTCACGCATGTCGCACATCGTGTCGACGACACAAAAGGGCGCCACTAAAGCATAGGCTGTAGTAGTGCTTGCATCAGGTATAGCATTTGCAACGCTACTGGCGTTGTCGTCGCCGTCGTCGTCGTCGTCGTTCTTGTCGTTGCAATCGGTTCGCCATTGCACTTCAATCGACATAAGCGACAAAAAACACGGAAGGAAGATCTGAAGAGGAGCCGAGTTCGCGCTGCCAAACCGCTGAGCCAAACCTGCTCGCGAAGGCCTTCGGAACGCTCGGATCCTCCAACCCATGCTACTGCAGAGCCGCTGCGTGCATTCGCGACCTTTCTACGCTCGCCACTTCACAGCAATGCATGACGTGCGTCGGTGCCTGATCTCACAACCCCTCCTCTAGTTCACGGTATTTGTGGTTGGCAACGTTACTAAAACCACACAGTTGGGAAACTGCCATAGAGTCTGCTCTGAAAAAGTGGCACCGATTCGTACTCGAGAAGCGAGCTAATGGCGATCGCAACGGCCACTAGAGGAACTGCACGGGTCTTCTATTTTTGCTTTTGGCGCCGAAACAGATATGGTGGATGAGGTTTCAGAGGGTTCACCCCCTTCTCCCAAGAGGATGCGCCGCGAATTACTACCGAAGTTAGGATGCGCCTAGGTCGGGACGCGCAACCTGAAATCACCGTTGAGGCATGGTTGTATAAAGACAATATTAATTTTGCCGCAAAAACTTGCAAACTAAAGATTTTAGAAAAAAAATCACGAACGCATTATTTTGTACTAAACTCAAATATAAGTTACTACGAAAAGAGTTTTTTCGATTGATTTTTACGCAAAAACATGCTTTTCTAAAAGCTCAAGGTGACCACAGTAAAGACCAAGGATAAGGAGTGACGCTGTTGTCGTATAAAGCTCGGTCTCGGTCACGGTGGAAGAAATACATTTAGCTGATGATTCTCTGCCCGACGCGGCGACCACATTATGTTAGGCGCACCGAGCGCGCATCACTCGCCCGAGGATAGATGGCGCCCAAGTTTACAGGGCGTCCCACCAAAAAATGTACGTTTTTTTTGTTTTGTTTTTTTTACCGCAAAAATGATCTGGGCATCGCCATACGCTCATTGTCCGCCCAAAGGTAGCGCTAGATGCCAAAGTTTCAGCCCGATCCGATACCTTATTCAGAAGTTGTAAATTTTTGAAATTTTAAATGGGAAAATGGCGGCCGACGAAGGTTTTCGAATACATGGGGCTCTATGGCACCAGAAACCCAAAAGGGGCCAAAAATGGGCTCCATTTTTCCCATCGAAAATATCAAAAAATTACTTATAACTTTTGAATAAGGTGTCCAATCGGGTTGAAGTTTCGGCATCTGGTTGTGACCTCAGCGCTACCTTTGTGCGGAGAATGAGCGTTCGGCGATGCCTAGTTTATTTTTGCGGTAAAAAAAAAACAAAACAAAAAAACCCTGTATTTCTTTTTTTTGTGGCACTCTGGAAAGGGGCTTATGAAGGCTTTTATAAAGCAGTGTTGTACACGTTCCTAAAAAAAATGAACGAAGTTTCGTTCCTCGTTCCTTCTGATTGTTGGAACACGTTCTCGTTACAAGCTCCATGTGTGAAAAAGAACTCGCTCCAGTAACAGTTATAAAATAGAACGTATCGTTACATATACATTACATTTGTATTTTCCTGATTGCCATATTTAGTTAGATTAAGCAAAGTTTTCTTTTTTTATCTATCCCATGAAATGGGAACATACAAATTTGAATGTCGTGATGGAAGGGCACTGTTGTGTTCACCTAGTTTCGATTTCCACTTCATCTTCTTCACAGTGTTGTAAATAGTTCGATGCTATCATCATACTTCTCTTCTTCATCTTTCTTTTCTTCTATTGGCTCAATCTAATAAAAGAACAGTCTATCAGAACGCTCGAACCAGACTGGCTGCTCACTTCACAGTGGCCCCGTAGCCCGGGACACAACATACATTTCTGGCGACGAGGAGTTCCTGGACCCGATTGTCTTCACCGGCAAGACATCGGCTGCGCCCTTGGTTTCGTCGGCTGGTTCTCGGCGAATTATTCTGTTCGTCCAGCCGCGTCCTTCGGTCGTCCCCAGCCACATTCAAGATGGCTGTGCTATAGAACGGCCTCCCTCGCAAGCAGAAGGTCATCATCCCATGATGGCGACGTCCGGCGGCAGACTTCCACCAGAGTTCTTGGCGAAACCGGGTAGTCCGCCCATTCCATGGAAACGTTGGATACGCATTTTTGAGCGATATCTTCTGGCTACTGGCGCTCGAGATTACGACGCCGAACGTCGGCAGGCCATGCTGCTAAACTGTCTCGGTGAAGCAGGCCAACAGATATTCGACTCATTACCAACGCCCGAGAGTGCTGTTGCAACGGCGCCAGCAACGTCGGCAGCAGCAAGCGGCGAACAAACTCGCCGTCCACCGGCGAGAGACATCTACAAAGAGACGGTGGAACTCCTGGAAGCAGAGTTCACTCAACCCGTCAACGTGGCTCTGCAACAGCTGCAATTTCACCTTCGTAGGCAACAAGAGGGTGAGTCCCTCAAGGACTTTCTGTCGGCGCTGCGAGCCTTAGCGATTCCGGCAAGTTTTGGAGACCAAACGCAAGCAGAGGTCAGGAAACAGTTCATGATCGGCGTCGCGTCCTCTGAAATGCAAGAGCGAATGGTTCTAGATGCCGCTCTTCCATTCGACGTGGTCCTTCAGACGCTTCTCAACATTGAACGTGCACGACGTGAAGTTCGGGAATGGACAACGGCATCGACGCCTTCACCGAACTCTCTATCGACTTGCAACGTTTCCACCGGAAGTGCAGGCTTCGAAGCAGGATCGTCGACAGAAAGGAGCTTGAGACGGAATCATACACCACCACCGTCTTCAAGAAACTCATCACCTCGAGAGTCTTCCCGTCGGTACAGTTCTCGCTCTCCCGCAAGGAGTGAACGTGCTGAGAGCCGAAGATCGACTTCTCGAATCACGCGCGACGCACGCGCGCCAGCTATTTCGCCCTGTGCCACCTGTGGCGGTACCGGCCGAAAACAATCGTCTGGAGGTGGACCACGACGGTCTGGACAGCCAGGTCGTAGGTCGGTCCAATTCACATCTTCGCCTAGCTCGTGGCAAGACCAACCCCCAAGACGTAACGATCAGAGAATTTATGGACGAACGTGTCCGAACTGCGGACACGGGCTGGAACGCTGCCAGAGTTACGACACGTGCCCAGCCTAGGGTGCCTTCATGTGCGCTTTGCTTAGGGTGGTGGCATCTCGCCATTTTGTCACACACGTTTATTTTTATTTTTGGTTCAGAAGCGCGTGAAAGAGCGTGTCCCTGCACGCGCTTGTGGCGCTGACTGTGCTATGGCGACATTTTGTTTTCAACGATTTCTTCATATTTTTCCCGTGAGCGCGTGCTGTCGGCATGTGGTACTACAAAGGGTGGCATCACCCTAAACAGAAGGACACTGAGGCACCCTAGCCCAGCCCGGAACCTTTACTGTTACAAGTGTGGTCGTCGTGGTCACTTCGGCGATGTCTGCAGAAGCACGCCCCAGGGCTATTCACAACGGCCGCGGCACAAAAAAATCGAACAGATTCTGTCGGATGACGACGACGACGATGACGAAGACTCAACGCTCGTGAATTATATCACGGGATTGTGCAAATCACGAATCTTCATTACGGTAAAAGTCTTTAAGACGTCACTACCGTTCTTGCTTGATACAGGATCGTCTGTTTCGATAATGGACAAGTCCACATTTATACAGCAGTTCGCAAGCGACGCCAAAGTTGTGCCACCCCCTGTCACGTTGCTGAATTTTTTCCGCGAGCCCATCAACGTGTTGGGAGCTTTCACGGCCACTGTTACGTTCAAAACGAGACAGGCACAAGTGCTGTTTTATATAGCGGACAGCGGTAGGTCGCTACTTGGAATGGACGCTGTGGTAGCACTGGACGTTCAAATGAGTGGAGCAGCCAGAACATGCTTCTATACCGACGCTGACGAGCCTGATGAAGCGTCGCGACTGCCAGACCCTCCTTTGGTATCTGAGAATACTACTGACAACACGGAAGGTCGACAACCAACACCTTCCACATCTACAACTCATGCAACCTGCCAGTCCGACGACATGTCTGCAGCGCTGCAAGAAGAGTGGGCGGCGCGTGCCATGCCACAAAAACAAGCGGCAGTAATTCTGCCTACCGCATCCGCACCGTCAATGCAGTCCAAAACTTCCAGCGTGTCTCGCACGTTTTAATGACCTCTTCACCCCTGGCTTGGGTCGAGTGAAAGGAATCCAATGCAAGGTAAAGATTCGAGCGTCGGTTCCACCGGTTCAACATCGCATGAGGCGAATCCCTCAAGCGGCTCGGCAAGCCGTCTCGAAAGAAATCAAACGCCTAGAACAAGAAGGCGTGATTGAGCGCATTAATGCCTCAGAATGGGTCTCGCCCATTGTGGTAGTGCAGAAGAAAGACGGCACCATTCGGGTGTGCGTTGATCTTCGTAGCGCAAACAAAGCGGTTGTAATTGATAGTTACCCGCTTCCTCACATCGAAGAGCTGTTGAACGCTCTACACGGTGCCCGTCACTTCTCAAAATTAGACCTCGCGGCTGCTTACCATCAAGTGCCATTGCATCCAGACAGCCGTGACATAACAGCATTCATCACACACGAAGGGCTGTTCCGCTACAAAAGGGTGTGTTTTGGACTAGCGTCTGCTCCGGCAACGTTCCAGCAGATGATGTCCAAAATCCTGGAGGGCTGTCAAGGCGTACTGTTTTACCTTGACGACGTTGTCGTCTTTGGCAAGACTCAACAAGAACATCTGGAACGTCTGCAGGAGGTCCTTCAACGCATTTCTGACTCAGGGCTCAAGCTTAACAACAAGTGTGTCCTCGGCGCCCCAGAACCCTCTTTTCTGGGACCTAAAGTCAGCGGCGCCGGAATTGCTCCTTTGCAACAAAAAGTGGATGCTCTTCAAGCTGCTCCGATCCCAACAGACCTGACGCAGCTAAGGTCCTTCCTGGGCATGGTCGAGTATTATGCACGATTCGTTCCCCACCTTGCGTCTGGGGTAGAACCTTTGCGCAAGTACCTCCGGAAGGGCACGCCCTTTATTTGGGACCAAGCCGCGGACAAGAGCTTCACTCGAGTGAAGAAGTTGCTTTCGTCTTCAAAAACACTCAGGATGTTCAATCCAGACCTACCCATCATTGTGACTACCGATGCTTCGGCGTACGGGCTTGGAGCCGTGCTTCAGCAACTCCACGGCACGGAAGTCCAGACGGTCGCCTTCGCATCACGTACGCTGACCCCGGCAGAGCGCAAGTACTCGGCGGGGGAAAGAGAAGCCCTTGCATGCTTGTGGACGTGTGAAAGATGGCACACGTACCTGTGGGGTCGTCGTTTCAAGTTGCGGACAGACCATCAGGCACTCGTTGCACTGTTAAACACACGAGGAAATGGCCTTCGCCCACTCAAAATTACGCGGTGGTCGACCCGTCTCCTGAAGTACAACTTCCAAGTCGAGTACCAGCGGGGCAGTGAAAATCAGGTTGCAGACGCGCTTTCAAGGCTTCCGGTGCCAGATGACGAAGGCGGAACACAATTCGACGAAGGGATTGTGTTATTTGTCTCCCTAAACAGTGAATGCATAACAAAAGCGCAGTTACAAGAGGAAACTGCAGCGGACCCGCTCGTTCCTGCAGTAATGACCTACATCATCTCTGAGTGGCCACCCTGGAGGGCGTTGTCCGCAGATGAGGTCATTCTCCATGATCAGAAAGACACACTCTCGGTGGATGACGGCCCTCTGTTAAGGGGTGAGCGGTCTGTCATCCCAACAAGCATGCGAGCGACGCTGATCGCTAGGGCACACGAAGGTCATGCTGGCATTGTCAGGACGACAACTCGCCTTCGCGAACTTTACTCGTGGCCCCGCATGAACGCGGAGGTGAAGCAGGCAGTTCACGCCTGTGACATCTGCAAGACAGCCGACAAGTCTGCGAAGACGGCAACCACGCCTCTGCAACCGGCGCCTCTGCCGGATCGCCCGTGGTCAAAGGTGGGCATCGATATAGTAGGACCTTTTGAGAGAGCGCCGCCGGCATACCGCTAAGTAATCACGTTGGTGGATTGCTTCTCTAAATGGCCGGAAGTTAAGTTCTGCTCAAACGTCACCACAAAAACGGTGACTAATTTTCTACATCTGGTGTTTACGCGCGAGGGCTATCCCGACAGTCTCGTCTGCGACAATGGGCCCCAGTTCGTTTCTGAGGAATTCAAAACATTCCTGGCTCAACGGGGGATCAAACACAAGCTTGTCTCTAACTACCATCCACAAGCCAACTGGCAGGTGGAAAGATTCAACAGAACCCTCAAGTCCTACATACAGTGCGCAGCACTCGAGAACCGCGCACTGCACGCTGCAGTCCTGGACTACGTTTTCGTCTACCGCTGTACGCCGCACGCCACCACCGGGTTGTCTCCTGCTCTTCTGCTCCACGGTCGCAAGCCAAGACACAGGCTGCACATTTTGGGTCTCTCCTACACAGAGTTCCTCAAGAACCCGTTTGAGGAGATGCGGCGACTGCGTGAGCGTGTAGAGCAGAGACAAGACCGCTGCAGGAGATATACCGATGGAAGACGGGCGGCTAGAACACCGCGCTTCAGAGTGGGAGACCTCGTCAGAGTGAAAAAGCCTGGAAAAGTGCCTAAGGGAAGCCCAGCTTTCAGTTCTCCCACGCGCATAACACAGCAGGTCGGAAGGTGGACCTATCGACAGGAGGACGGCAAGGTATGGAATGCCTCCAAGCTAGCAACCGTTCCAGAGCCGGAGGTGACTGTGCCTAAAAGCCTCCTCCAAAACAAAACCAACGACAAAGAAAGTGCGATGTGCAATCATCATGACTCGCAACCAACAGCTGTCGCTCCGACCCCTCGGTTGAGACCAGGATCAGCGGAACCAAATTCAACAGCACCAGCGCCCCAAGTACCAAGACTGCGACGGTCCCAGCGCAGCCGGCGACCACCAGAACGATTCAGTAGAACTTATATATAACGGAACTGTTTATCTCATGAAACCTGTATGTGTGAGTGGTTAAAAATGAGTACATGTAGTAGTATGTGTTAACGTCTATAGTCCTGGTCAGGAATAACTAAACGTGTAGAATTGGAATGAATGTGCTGTAAATAAGTCTGAAAATGGGTCGTGTTACCTTGAGCGATGCCTTCGAAATTGTTGTTGGTTTCAACGTAACGAATTTGGCATTGTACATCGAAAAAAATTGCCAGTTGTATATATGTGTAATTGTTGTTGTTCACATGCCTTTGGTACTGTATAGTGATCCGGTTTAATTTGTAATTTCCTTGAAATGTTGTTCTCTTCTTGGCTCTCTCTATTAACTATATTCAATGTTTCATTCTTAATTTCCAAATTCAAGGGGAGGGGGGAGAATGTTGTGTTCACCTAGTTTCGATTTCCACTTCATCTTCTTCACAGTGTTGTAAATAGTTCGATGCTATCATCATACTTCTCTTCTTCATCTTTCTTTTCTTCTATTGGCTCAATCTAATAAAAGAACAGTATATCAGAACGCACGAACCAGACTGGCTGCTCACTTCACAGTGTCCCCGTAGCCCGGGACACAACAGGCACCAAGAGGAGAAAATAAGTGGAAGCTGGGTTACGTTTGTTGATATATTCACCTTTTAAAAGTCTCAGCTTTTAACCATTTTCATGTTTGTGGTGGGTGATTCAGACGAGCCAAATATACTGTTACCCCAAATTGCACGAGCGTTTTACAGCAACCTTTCACGTTGCAATCTAACAAAGTGCTTTGTACGAACTTCACGACAATTGGTTCTCGATGTTGCTGTCCGCAAGACGAGCAAGTGAAGAATAGGGTAGGGATTTTGGAAGGTCAGTCTTGAAAACTATTAGTCGTTCTTCGTGAAGGTTAGATTCGTTGTTCAGTTTGAAGGTGGGGGACAAGTGGAAAAGGAATAAAGGTTAATTTCTGGTTATTTTTAAGTGACCAATGTTCGGGATTCAAGGGTGCGTTCGATGTCTCGTCTCCTGTTCTCTTGTTTAACTGTAGGTCTCTTTGTGTAAGCTCAGTGGTGGCTGTAGTCGGCCTTAGATCTCTGGGTGTATGAGGATTCGTGAAAGCAAAGAAAGTAGCTGAGTTTTAATCGTCCCCTTTTCTCTGTCCTCCGGCACTAAAAAAAGAATCAGTGTCCACTAGCTTTCCTGCACCCGGTTCTTACCAAGTAAGGACCACACAAAATAAACCCTGAGATAAGTAACCGAAAGGTTAGCGAGATACTGCTCTTCGTAAAGATATTGTTTTATACTTCTAAATTTTCCTCTCAGAAATAAATACAAATTACTCCACTGTACGAAAAAAAGGAACGCGGTTTCTTTTTTCGTTCCAGTAAAAATGTAATGCGTTCCCGTTCCAGTTCCACAGATGTCAAATGGAACGGCGGCGTTCCTTCGTTCCTCCTAAAAGGAACGCGTTCCAGGAACGCCGTTCCCTGGAACGCCGTTCCGTAAAACACTGGCGTAGAGGGCATGTGAAAGAAATTACGCATTCTTTACTCGGTCCCTGTGTACTGTCTGGCGAAATGGTGGATTTATGTTGGCGCATTGGCACTGGTTACCTTTTCCCCCGTGTGGTTGCTACTTTTTGAACGAGAACATTCCGATGATGACTCAACGTGACAAAAGTATTCGTATAAATATAAAACTTCCCGATACAATCTACTGGGTTTTCAATAATTTAGAGTAATTTTAAATAATTCCTTTAAACAGCTGGGTCGTGCTCGGATGTTTTGTCCGACAGCATGTTTGGCAAGAGTTCCGTAAAGTATATACTCACATTGCGTAGCTTTATAGAAGGTCAAGGGATTTTTCCCACCCTGCTCCTGCCTTCTTATTGAAAAACATAAATACTAATAGTGGCACACAGTGGCTAAATAATTCTTTAGATGCGCAGAAAGTTATTAGCATCGCAAATGGTTTATACATACGACGTCAACTGGTACTGTGGTACATACAAACCATGTGAGCAGAAAATATTTTTATTTATGACGAGATAGTGACTGAAATGATGACACAGCATGATGACATACTGACTGAAACGATGACACAGTGACTGAATGTTAAACAGTACTTGCGCTTATAGGCCATAAATCACTTTTCATCTATACACTCACATATGGTGTCACCCCTGTAGGTAAAGAAAAGAAGCTGACAAATAGTTTTGCTTTAAAATGTACACAAAAGCTGAATACACTGCATAATACTAAAGAACGCCATTTTCTACATCCTGTGTTTTTCGCCCACGCTCTTAAACTAACACAAGCATTACTTTGCTGATTTCTCCTTTTCTTGAGCTTGTTTTTTCATACTTCTGGTGATATGCTTCAAGTATTGTCGCATTCGTATTCTGATGTAGTAGTGGAGCAACTGAGCAATTGTTTCTCCTTTGTATTGGGGAGCGAACCCTATTGGCGACGGCAGGTGGTGGAGCTTCGCGAAAGAGTAGAAAAAAGTCGGAGGTATGATCTGTCTATTTTTGTACGGGCCACAGTTTGTAATTTGTTTTTTGTCAGCAAACTGTGGTACGTTCTACAAGTTTTGCACTGTTCGCGGTTAAATGTGCAGAAATTGCACCGGGTATTTGCAGTGTTTATTTGGGGTTCCACGTGGGAGCGATCGAGTAGGACGAATTTTTTCCGGCGCGTACGCAATGGGGGCTTAGTTTGACGCATTTGTTTTTACGTCAGTTTGTTAATCGGTTCATGTATTTTCGGGACATAAGTGACCCCTTTTTGCGCACCGTTTGTCAAGTGAGAGTTGCAAGCAGGTTGCCTGAGTTTATTGTTTCCACGTCTTCGATGTCGGGTGGTATTCATGGATATTTAAAGGAAGTCGTTGCCTCATGTAAATTTCTGTTATCTCGTTTTTCAGTTGAGTATTTGAGTGAAGCTCCTCGGAAAAGATTGTATAAGGCTGTGTGCGATACTGTGTTTCCTGTACCTCTATACAGAGCCTTATACTGTGCAGGCCCAGGGCAAGATGTCTTGAAGCGCGTTAAGCGTATGGTGGTTAAGGCTCATTTTCGTGCGCGATGGTGGCACCTGTGATCGACATAGCATCAATGAAAAATACGAGGCCAGCCACTGGCCGCACACCACCACCACAATACCACACCGCGAAAAAGGCGAGCACGCTACGCCGCCGACACCGTAGCCGCCGAGGAGGGACCTCATACCCACGGTGCTCATAGCTCAGTGCCCTCCGCGGCAGCGCGGAACTAACCACTCCTGATTTGAGGCTAGCTCCGAACACGATCTGGTCTCGCTCGCTCAACGCGGGAAGAGCGGCCAGAATCATCGCCTAAATGTATTTCTTCCACCGTGGTCTCGGTGGACGCCAGCGACACAGGTTTCCACGGCAAGTTTCCTAACTGAGTGTTCTAGTAACGTTTGTGGTTGGGCAAGCTCGTGTGATTGCAAGGTCGCCAAGGTTGCTCTCGTGTGTATTCCGCGCGTGCTGTACACTCTAAGAAAAAAGGAGGAAAAGTTAGCAACGACCCATTTTCCTCCCTTCTACTGACCCTCCCCCAAACGGACGCGGGAAGAAGAGAGGGACGAAATATTTTCTCCTTCTCCAGGCAAAGGGGAAAAAAGTTCCTCCCTCCCGAATCATCTTCTTTCGGTTTCGTTTTCTGGGCACGTCGCACACGATTTTTAATGAACGCCATAGAGCTAATTGTCGCTAGCAACGAGGGCTGCCTGTATCAGGTTGTCAAGCTTACTAATGTATCAAGTTGACTAATCCGTAAATGACTCAACCAATATAGCCTCCGTATAAGCATTGTTATTCCCTGTGTATGTTAGATACGCGATTCCTTACACAAATATTATCAAAATAAAGTGAATAGAACGAGTCGCGTGACAAGAACGACAGGAATAGTTAAGCTTATATAACAGAAGAGCCGGAATTCACTTACAATGCATCATATGAGGTCGTCGCTGGTCTCCTCTTGGATTTGCGTTTTGCTGCGGATTCAACAGTCGAGACTTGCACGTTCAGGCAAGCTTTACATGTACTCCGGATGCATCTGTTCTTTCAGGTCACTGCAATAGCCAGCTCAAGCGATACATATGATTCATGCAGCTACACACAAAAAAAAAGTATAAAAACACAACAAGCATGGCAGCTCTCTCGCCACAAGTGATCTGTTTTCATCGGTTTCTCTGTTTCTGTAACTTATGTGGAAAAATAATATTTCCGAAGCTTTTCCTTTCTGTAAAATGACTGCCTTTCTGTTGATCAGCCTAGTAGAAAAACTGTTTCTGTTCTTGAAAATGTAAAACAAAGATTTTGTAAAAAAAATGAACAGAAAAGTCGGGTTTTTGGTTCGAAAAAGCTTTGTAAAAAAACTTTTTTTTTTTAGAGTCAAGAAAAGATTTGCAGCGATAAATACCAGCGAATTGCGTCGCTGGTATTCACCTTGCCATTCAAACTCTAAATACAAAAACAAGCGGGGAAATACAATGCAATGAGCTGACATATTCAAATAATAGCAACACAACAGACAAACCAATCCCGCACCCTCGGGTGCGTTTAATTCGACTTGGCCGATTACTGTGGAATTTGTCGCATAGACACGTAGAGGCTGACATTTGGCGCAACTTCCATAGGCCCACAGCTGTTTAAGAGCAACAAAAAATATTAAAAATCTATTAAAATATTTAAACATATTTATACTATATATTATATTTGTTTTTTTTAAATTTGGAGAGATAATAGTTTATCTCTTAATCAAGCGCCTTCAGAAAGGCCACAGCAGATTATTGAACTGAAATTCATTAATCAACTTCTGATGTTGATTTGGTGAATCATTTTAAAAATGCAGTGTTCACGCAGATTCCTATAGAGGCCATGCGAATTATTAGGTTCTAATACTTTACTCAAAACCCGCGACGATTATTTTCCCATCTTAACGTCCTACGAGCGGGTGGCGGCAGTCTAACGGCCCGAACAATAATACCGGTGGCAGCTGTAGTAACGCTGCCAGAGGTATTATGGTTGGCAGAGTATTTTTGTCTCTTTGAGGTGCAAATTCCGTGTCTTTGCGTGTGCCAAGTATCTCGTTATTTTTGCAAATAAATTGCTAATGCCTCGTCAGTGCCTTAGTACAGAATGAGACAATCATTTTTCAATACCTGACAAACAATAAAAAGAGTACAAGTTGTTACATTTTCGAAGACATGCCTCTGCACATTCCAATTTTCTAGACTTATAATGCATCCAAGTCGTGTTCTTATTTTTTTAATGAATATGTGAAGGATTCATGTGGTTCTGTACTTACTTTTCTTTCTTAATTAGCACACTCATATTTTTATGTATTTCTTTAAAGGATGCCATTTTTATACGTATTTGAAGTGTCGGAACTCAGTTTCTCATGAAGCAGAAAGGACATTTAAGTGCATGCTCCTGGTACACATAGAAACTCAGTATAAAAATTATTAGAAATGCAACACCGTCATTTTTTTTTTGTAAACACCACTTGAATATGAAAAATCCTAAAGAATCCTCTTCAGGTGTTCTTGGTTGTTCTCAAATAGCATTCTAGCATCTGCTCTATTTTTTTTTTTAACTGTATGCTAAAGAAACCCGGCTGCATTTATGTAAGGCTGTTTTGGTTATATTCATTCATATTCAGATTTGTTTAAAATTATTCTAATTCATGAGATTATTTTGAAGCTCGACTTTGTACGCAAGACACCGGTTGAAACTAAAAGGACAGCTATTTAAACAAGGATTTCTTAATAATAGTTTTTTTTTTGTTCTAATTAAAGTTACATTCTATGATTGTATTTTTTTCAAGCGTACTAATTGTCATGAATATCAAAAAAGACTTATGTTTTAGCACGCGACGCACACTTGTGCCATCTTTTGAAAGGTGTCTAAAATTCGAGGTTAAGAAGTTCAGGAAAAGTGGCGCTTATTCTTTCCCTGACGCAGAGGGTTCTAGCCTCAAATATTTTCTCGCGCTCCTTCCTCGTTCTTGCAATAAATCACACTGAATCCTGCGCAAAAAAAAACACAGAGGCTCGTCCGTTACATGGTCACAGCTAGTCACAGCAAGTTTCCGAAAGCACAGAGTGCCTAGAAATAAGCTGTTCCACTCTGCCCGCCATGTTCCGACACCACGAAAGGTGTAAATATTTTAGCACATATGCTTCCCGACGACGTAGTAAATTTTTTTTTCTCTTAACTGCTAGATAAACAAGAATATACTTTTAAGGTTCCAGCTTCCCAAGAGTGCCGGTTCTCTTCTGTCCGCCATCGTGCAGGGATTCGAGATTTTCAGTTTCAAAGTTACTCTAATTGCAGGCAACTCACGGAGAGTGTTATGTCCAAAACGCAATGACTGGGCCTTACGATAAGGCAAAAAAAAAAAAAAAAAACAGTCGTGTGGCTTAAATGAGACGCTCAGGACCAGGTTCTAATGGACCACTCACCAGTGAAGTACGCTATCAAAAGCACTACACATTGGCGAAAGCCTCCTCGGGGCGTCTTTCTTTTGATTAATTTTGATATTTAATTTATTCAAACAAGATTAATGTCAGATGACCAACTTTCGCGGTGTTTTTTTTTTTTTTTTTTTTTAATAATGCAACCGCTCCAAGCTTTCACCTTGCGCTTTACACGCACCATGACTCTTGTTCTTTGCAACTAATCATACGCAGCCAAGGGCGACGTGCTAGAAACAGTGTTTCAGCTAAGACTGGAGGAAAGAAAGCACCGCTAAAACCATTGCACGAGCTCAGCGGGACTCAAGCCGCGACTCAAAACGCTCGCGCGCCCCAGCCTTTGCCTTTGCGGTGCTTTTAGAGCGCAGCTCTTATGCCTGATTCACATGGTGCGAATTTGCATGCGATTTCGCAATTGCGACGCCGTTCTTGCGGCCCAACGCAGTTGCGGTGCGAATTCGACTAATTCGCAACTCCGTATTTTGCCAAACTTTCCTTGCGAACGGCCGCTCTTGCGAAGGGGACGGACAGCCAATCAAACGCGGCTCGTGAAAGACGTCGCGGTGGTCATAGCAACGTGGGAATCAAAAATACGAAAAATGCGACTCCTACGTCGTCGTCTTCAAAATTCCCTGCGGGGGTGGGGCGGCGGATGTGCTTCTTCCATGTGAATATTTTTCGCCGGGGGATGTAAGCTTCAGCTCGGCATTAAAACGAACTGGCGTTTGCGTACCACGCGAGGGTTGTGGTTGCTTCCTTTGTAAAATTCCAGGCGATAACAATTGACTCTTCTGTTCGATCACTTTGCGTAAGGGACTCGTGGCATAGTTGAAAGATCCTTTCTTCAAATCTGTTTGCAGATGACGCGAAGGTCTGTCTAGAAACCGAGAAACGCTGAACAGCACCTTGTTATTAAAGCCGCTTGATAAAAATCGAGCTTCACATTTTTACGTATAGTGCCAACAACTATTGATATGTAAACGCGTGCTACGCGAGCGACACGCGTGTAAAATGGCTTTAATCACAAGGTGCCGATCAGCGCTTCTCGGTTTCTGGACAGACCTTCGTGTCAGATCCCCAAACAGATTTCAAGAAAGGGTCTTTCTACTATTCAATGAGTTCCCTACGCAAATGTCACACGTGCCACGCGTGACATTTGTCATAGAAATCCTGCGACAATTTGGTTTCGTGCATAGTTTGCAATTATTTCACCAACAATATTGTTTTGGCTTTTTTTGCATCTGAAAACCTGATTTTTTTTTATTTATGCCGTTTCCTTTATTTTCAGTGTTTTTGTCATGTTCGTAATCGCTAATATTGTTTTGAATTAAAAAGAAGCTAAACATTTACGTTAGCTTGTTCATGCTGACCTACACTGAGGAAGTACAGAATGTGTTTTGCACGTCCAGCGTGTCGTTCATTTCATGAAAGTCGGCCGATAAAACGCATTCTGTGTTAAGTAAAGACCCGATTGGGCAGCGTAGGTCCAACGAAAGCAGTAAAATAGCACCTCACCCTGTGGGGAATCAGCCAGTACTCTGTCGACCTACTTTGGGCTATACCTGCCTCAAAAAGTTTCCGCCAGTTTGTCCGTAAAAGAGGCAAAGACCACAACCCATTTTCTACAAAAAAATTGACTGATTTGCAGGCAACAGGTCCGGGGTGGAAATGAACTACAGAGATGACATGAGGCAGGGGTGATCCAGGAATAAATTTTTTATTGCTGGCTTTAAATGTTGAAAGATAACAACTAACAAAAGACAAAAAAGATGCAATTACAAAAGAAAAAAAAATCAAGTACAGGCTCACCTTTTTGGCAGACATCAAATATGAATAAAGAGGAACATAACACGTTGCTGGAGTCATGGGGTGCACCGGCGCCAAAAGGCAAATATTTGAATTGTGCGCCGGTGTTGCAAGGCCGCCCGCTCATCTACGCACGCCGCCGACGATCCGAGTACCCCTTGTCAATGGCCAGACGAAATTGACCCCTACGTGACCCGGAAGCTACAACGCAAGGCACGACGAGAAGAAAACTCGCCGTGCCTTCTGTTATAGTTTCTTCGTAACCACATAACCCCCTACAGCCCACCCCACACTGCAAAGTGGGCAGATGCTACGCTTCTTCGGCGTGTACAAACACACTCCCTCTCAACACTACACTACCTCCAGCACGTTGCAGATCTACCTGAACCACCTAAATGCACATACTTCGGAGACCACTCAAATAACTCTCAAACACCAAGTTAAAGGGAAGCTGAAGCGGTTTTGTATTTGAGGAAACACACATAAATCGTCTTCATTTCACCTCCAGGATCTTGAATATAGAAATTATTTATTTTATAATTTGGTGCATGGAGGTCGCAGAAAATTATTTTCAAAGTACCGCCGAAGGCCCTCCTTCCAGGAGCGTGCCGCCACAAAAGGAGTTTTCGGAATCGTCCTTCCAGCAGCGTCCACCAAAGCTATGCACGCGTACCCTTGCTATTTTTCTTAAGAAGGGCAGAAAAAGATGTTAACACTTGTGCCAGTACGGGGGAATACACCTGGAAAGCTAGGGATTGCATGCGCGGCCCTCGAGCGACACGAGCTTTGCGGCCGAAAGGCTCTTTTATGAAACCACGACGGGTCGGGTGTTTCTCGTGTTTTCTCGAGTTTAGTTACATCTTCGGGGAAAACGAACGCGATATTCATATCCACGGGATAAGACTACGCTAGAATCAAGCTCTATCTCATTTTTTTTAAAGAAGTGTTCCGGCTTCCCTTTAAGGACTGCGCCTCAGTTCAGGATCTTGCAGAACGTGCTCTGAAAACACTCGTCCCACTTATCCAACCAAGGATCTGAGAGGACTGTGTCACTCCTTCACGGGTGGTAGAGTATAAATTACGCCCACTCCTAGTTAGGCACATTAAGAGTGCACATGAACAGGGAGAGTCCCTAATTTCATCCCCCTCCAGTGGCACCGGTCTTGGTACAATACAGATGTTTCACTTTCTCTGTTCAAAGTCCTAGTGGGCCTCACACGGAAGCCGTCTCTCACCAGAGCGCCCGTTCAAAAGTAGCTAACTAGCAGCGGCAGAATATTGTTTTAATGGTGGCCTCAGCTCCCTGTTCCACCGGAAATAGGTCAGACGATCCTCACACACAAAAACTTGAAAACTTCGTGATTTGTCACCATACCGCTGACACTACTTAGGATTTCAGTCCAGCGCGGTCCCTTTGCCATGACACTGCAGCTTCCTTTACAAAGTACCTGCAGTACAGGTCTCTCACTGCGGTGGCCAATGTTTTGCATTTTCGGGCAGATTGGTCGACGTGCCGCGATCTCAGCCTCGGTAGGTGGAGGAACGCGTTTGTCTGTTGAGAGACCTCCTTGCGCCACTGGCCATCAACGATGTTGCTGAAGTGGTCGACTTCAATCAGCATTGGCATTTAGCATGGGCAACTTGTCTTGTAGGTAGTTGTGCAGCACACAAGCTGCGCGGACGACTCCAGTGGCGTGGTCTGGGAGGAGGTCGATTGGCCTGCGGAAGATGCAAAATCTAGTATCCAAAATCATTCTAAAAAAATTTTAGAATGATTCTAAGTCTAAGCTATATCTAGAATAGTACGCAGTCGATAGTTGAATATTTTTAGATAATCGCTGAGGTATCATCATCATCATCATCATTTATTATTCCTTGAAGGCCCAGGGGGCATTACACAAGGGAGTGAACACTTAAAAAACAAACAAGTAACAAAACAATTTATCTACAAAAACACGCTGTAATCTAGTTATGGGTTAGAAAAAATAAGCTAATGGCTGCAGAAAATTTCTTAGTATCAGATAAGGTAACAATTACGTCAGGCAGTGAGTTCCAGTCGTCAATGGCCAATGGTAGAGTAGACATTTGGTGAGTGACGGTTGACGATGAAATCGGACGGCGTTTACAAGAATGGTCGAGACGAGGGAAAATGCGGTAAGGAGGTGATAACAAACTTTGTCTGAGATGACTGTTGTAATAAAAGATCCGCTGAAGAAGAGAAAGACGAGACACCCTGCGGCGGTGAGAAAGAGTGTCAAGGTTAGCTGATTGGCGAAGTCCTGATATGCTTGCGTATGGGGAATAGTCGGAATAAATAAAACGGAGGGCCCTGCTTTGAACGGATTCCAGGTTGTTAGTTAGGTATGCCTGCCACGGTGACCATATGGAAGAAGCGAATTCTAGTTTAGTTCTGACCAAGGTAGTATAAGCTAGTTTTTTTACGGGGGATGTAGCTTGTCTGAGGTTACGGCGAAGAAATCCGAGAGTGCGGTTAGCATCGGCGATGACAGTTGTTATATGAGTGGTCCATGACAGGTCAGATGTCAGATGAATTCCTAGATATTTATACGATGAACAAGCAGTTACTGGGATGCCAGAAAAGTGGTAAGAGGAGGATAGAACATGTGAACTGCGGGAAAAAGATAGCGATTTACATTTATTATAGTTTAAAGCCATTTGCCATTTATGACATTACTGAATTATAAGTTGGAGATCGTTTTGCAAGGTTAGCTGATCGTGGCGTGAATGAATGGGTCTATATATGACACAGTCATCGGCGAACAAACGTACTTCAGAAGTGATGCAATGATGGAGATCATTAATGTAGATTAAAAAAAGAAGGGGGCCAAGAACGCTTCCCTGAGGGACGCCAGACGTTACTGCGCTTGTGGTAGATTTTATATTGTTAATAGAAGTGTACTGTGTGCGATTAGTAAGGAATTCAGAAATCCAATTGACTACTGAGGGGTGAAGATTAATATTTCTTAGTTTCATTAAAAGACGTTGATTAGGGACCCTGTCAAATGCTTTGGAGAAGTCAATAAAGATGGCGTCAGTTTGAACATTGGAATCGAAATTTGAGTAAACGTCAGTTAGAAATGCTGTTAGCTGAGTTTCGCATGAGTAGGACTTGCGAAATCCGTGCTGGTGCTTAAAAAGGAGGTTATGAGAGTCTAGGAAATTTATTATGTTAGAATAGAGAATGTGCTCCAAGAGTTTGCATGAAACGCTGGTGAGCGAGATGGGACGATAGTTGCTGATTAGTTGGCGATCGCCTGTTTTATGAACGGGTATGACGTTAGCAACTTTCCAGTCTGATGGTACTTCAGAGAGTTTAAGAGATTGAGAGAATATGTTGCAGAGGAAAGTGGAAGAAATGTGTTTAGTGTTTATTAATACCTTAGAGTTAATTTGGTCATCTCCGGAGCTGGAGGACACCTTTAGTTGATCTATAGCCTTAAGTACTCCAGTACGGTCAATTACGATAGGATCCATGAGAGGGTGAATGGATTGGCACGAGTCGGGAATATTTAGTAAGTCCTCGTTAGTAAAGATGGAGCAGAAGAAATTGTTAATAGCAAGAGCGCCGTGTTTATCAGAAAGCGGAAGTCCGTCGTCATCTACAAATTGCAAAGGAAGTGAAAGTGCCGGATTGATTATTTTCCAAAACTTCTTTGGTTTCGTGGTTAGTATGTTGGGGAGGTCGATACTATAGAATTTGGTTTTGGCGTGATTTATTGCTGATTTATAAGCCCTAGCGCATTCGTAGTAGGCGTTCCAAGAAGCCGTAGTGTTGACAGCCTTAGTCCGCTTATAGAGTCTTTTTTTCCTATTGGATTGACTATGATTTGTTTTATTGTACCAAGGGTTAGTGTTGTCAGATATAATACGGGTCAGTGGAATAAAGCGTTCGATTAGGTAGATCATTTTATCTTTGAATAGAGTCCAGTTTTCATTAACCGTTCTTTCCCAGAAGTTAACTGAGAAAGTATGATAAAAATCTTCGAGGTTCGAGTTGATTGATGCGTAATCAGCTTTCGCGTAATTGCGAATGAATTTGCAGTAATGTGATCTACGAGGAGCAGAGAGAGAGAGAGTTAAATCGATGACGAGATGGTCACTAATGCCGGGTAAGTATGTGATGTTACTGAAGAGTGAGGGGTCTTGGCTTAAGCACAAGTCGAGTATATTGCTACAGTGATTAGTAATCCTAGTAGGCTGAGTGATAACATTTGTAAAGTCGAAATCTAAACAAAAGTCTATAAATTCTTGAGACAATGCGCAACTAGAAGAGAGGGCAGACCAGTCAACGTTCGGGTAATTGAAATCACCAAAGAGAGTAACAAAGGCGTTAGGGTATTTAGTGGTGATTTCAGAAATACACTTATATAGCTTGTTAACAAATTCTTTATCACTATCTGGCGGTCTATAGCACACAGCCACTATTACGGGGGGCGTCGTAGCGACGTACACAAATACAACTTCTAAGTCAGTAAGAATTGGTATAACCCGGGACGGAATGTGATTATTTATAGCTAAAAGCACACCACCCCCCCTCCTAGCGGATCTATCACACCTATACACACGAAAGTTTGGACACAAAGGAAAAAGTTCAGTATCGGATATATCGGGGCTTAGCCACGTCTCGGTAAGCACAAGGAAATCTGCGTTGCATGCCTCAACCAAGGAAATCACATCATCTCTTTTTGGTATCAAGCTTCTAATATTAGTAAATAAAATAGAATGATAAGAAGGTTTGTTACAGATATCACGGCGTTTTGCAGGTTGATTGGGTGACGAAAAACGAAATGAACGCTGCCATTGCTATGCACTTTTTTCCTTCACGGCACCAAGAGCGGCGTCATATACATAGCACTTATTATCTAAAAACAGCTTATCGTGACGCAGCTTGTAAGTCGTGCCTTTAGGCTTGGCAAAATCAAGAAGGTGACGGCGCGCAAGTCGGACAGAAATGGGAAAATCTTCACTGATGGCTACTCAGCCATCAGTGAAGATTCCAGGACTCAACCAGGACAGGGCCTCAGAAAGTCCGACCTCAGTTGAAATGCCTCGTCTCCAACGAAGACGGACGCGGCGATAACATGGGAAGATGGCAGCAGATTTGGTGGTGGACAATTCAAGGCAGCTTGACTGAGGCACTGTCCTATCCTTGATGCCTTGAAGACGCCACCATCACTTTGGTGGCCATGCGCTCCAGCGTCTGTGGCCATAAACCTCGACTTGCTGTCCACGACGGCCATCAGCACTATAGAGTAGGTTACCCTGAAAAGCCGAATGTTACCTCACTTCATGCGCTCTTGCAAAACATGATATGTGTTAATGTAAATTTGTAGACCCATATACAGCACCTCGTAGTTATAGTACAGGCTTCCAGAATCGGCAAGGGCTTCGATATGTCCGTGTTTCCGTCAACGCTCCCCACACAATGAGGAAAATTCCGCCCTGTCTCAAAGCCCTTGGCAATTTCCCTTAGTCTGTGATTCTTGATGGGAGCTAGAAGTACAGCACAAAGTTCACACATGGTTTTACGTTGTTACTTAAAAGCCGTTCATGTAATCTTACTTTACCTATAGTAATACTGGTACTAAATGCATCCTCAAATATGAGAAATACTTGTTGACGCTTAACAATTGCGAATACTTTTGTAACTGAATCTGAAAAGCTGTGTGTCTGTTTTTTTTCTCCCTCGCTCCGTTTTTTCTACGTTCAGCTTAAACTTTCAGAAGCATGTTTAGCCAACTAGCCCAGCTCCAGGCACTCACCACTTACTTTTGTAAGCTATCATATTATGCCCAAGTCAGGCCGGTGTCAGACTGCTTATACAAAAGACAAAAAAAAAACAGTCTGCAGACATCGATCGAACGCGACTCACTGACGCATCCGTGTTTCATAAGCCGCGTGCCAGGCTGCTCCTTTCATTGGTTGCCGTGCGACATACAAAGCAGGGAGGCTGCGGTGCCTCGAATTACTATTTGTCTGCAAACTGTATTCGTAGGATGCGTAATGTGTGACCCCGTCTTTCGAAGGTGGCGCAGTAATAGCATTGGGGCCCTCAACATCCTCAGGTCTGCAGCGCTCTCTTCTCCAAGTTCGTCCCTATAATCATAGATCAATGGCTCTCTGTTGTGTAAACTTTTTGAGAAACCATTTTTGACAGTACAGCTTTCAACATGATTCATTTAGATAGTTCGGCTGCGAATAGTTAGGAGCAGCTGCAAAGGACGAGTTTGCTGCAGTGATTTGTACACCCGACTCCCATAATTATCTCCAGGTGGGGTGTGACACCCTCCCCCCCCCCCCCCCAGAATGTCTTAAGCAATGTATATAAACGTAAAGCCAGCCCCTTCCAACACCCCCCTATTTATCTCCAGGTTGGGGGCGACACCCCCCAGAATTTCTTGACCAATGCATTTAAACCTAAGCCCACCCCCTCCCAACAGCACCCCCCCCCCCCCCCCCCCTCGAATAACTGCAACACCCCCTGATTTCGAATTCTGGATGATTCCGTGGTTTGGTAGTGTGTAGAAAGAGTACACCGGGGCATGGGGGGGGGGGGGGGGGGGAAACTTGAATTCATCAATTTCCCAACAACACCACAGTGACTCTTGTTGTTCGTAATGATCTACATCTTTAAAGGCGGTATTTAGTGGACGCCGTATTGGCGCGCATTGTTCGCAGCTAGAGCTAAAAAAAAACTGCTACGTACTGCTGGCAAAGATAAACAATCTTGACGGTGTGAAATATACGTTGCAGAAGCGTTGTGCAAATTCACTAACAGCACGTGCTCTCAACAGCAACCGGCGCAAGCTATGGCCCCCAGTGAATACCACACGACTGGAATACCACCTCCATTTTCAAGTGTTTTTTTTCATTACGAGACGCCAGCGACTCTTTCACAGCATGCATGCGACACTAAGAATATGGTTGGTTTTGGATGAGGCGCGTTTTTATTGGCTGTCTTTTCGTACCGTCGCAGCGGCGCTGGTGACGTCTCGAAAGATGTTTGGCAATTGACGCAGCTCCGATTATTTCATAATCGCATTGAACCAGTGTTGCCAGATGGAGAAAAAAAAAGTCAGCAGATTGATCCCCAAAAAGTCAGTAGATTTGCACAAAAATCAGTAGATTCCACGAAATATGTGTTTTGCCATGTTTTGCTATCTCCATTAATACACACTTCAAAGAAATAGTATAGAGTAACAAATAACATGGTAATAAACACAAATAAAAATGAAAGAAAAAAACAAGACCAGTTCTCAAGTAACTTCATATGAAGGACAAATTAAAATGACACCATAAATGTTTTTGTTTTAGTCATTATTGACTGTTTCGAGGATTATTCTTTAGAATCGAGACTGAGGCACTTTTGGGATCACAGATGAAGGCGACAGTGCGACGTTCACCTGTCGCTATTATTGAAACAAAACCGAAACAAGACGCTCCGGCAAGTGTGCGCGAACATGTCCAATGGAAGTCCTCTGCATGCTGCCATCTTTCCTCACTGGGCTGTGGAAGGTTTTTGAAGCAACGCTGTTGGTCCGGAGCACTGTTGAGGCTACGCGTTGTCTGCTACGGGCTTATTTCTTTTTCGCCTGACCCAAAGTTTGCGTTCAAACGTGGCGAAACTTCATTCGTTAGCTTTTTAAGCCACCGAGGAATAGGATTATATCATTTTCTTGTCACAGCCTGCCAAATAAAAAAAAATAACTGAAATTTTGATGTCGATCCCATGCATTCCGCCGAACGAATGAATGAAAATTGCGGCTCTCTCCGCTCAACTTGAAGCTATTCTAGTAGATTGTATAGGAGCAGCCGAGAGTTCAGGCGGATGCGCAAACACCTCTCGCTCTGCGCCGCGGGCTGATCGGCTCACTCGGGAGAGGGACGTTACGGCGAGATCATAGACTAGCCAAACTCTCTCCATATATGGCTCTGGCCCGGATGTCACCATCGAACCTGCCGAACCTGCTCTGGGTGAATAGATAGATGAATATACGACTACGTCACTCGAATAGGACGGGCTTCTGGGCCATCTTGCCAGTGCTTCGTTCTTAATTCTGGGACATTATGAGTTTCCTTTGATGGGCTGCACTGGGAACTGAAGGGGCCATATAATAAATTTTTAATATGTTTACTAAAAAAAAAGTCAGTACATTTTCTTGTTTTTCAGTGAATCAGTAGACCCGGAACGAAATCAGTAGATCTACTGATAAATCAGTAGACCTTGCAACACTGCATTGAACCTGCCTGTTTGCCGCAACAGCGCCGTCGCAACTGCGAAATCGCAACTAAAGTCGCTCCATGTGAAACCGTCCTCTTTTCCACAAGTTACCAAAAACTAAATCAGATTTCTTTGCTTACCTTCACGTGTTTTGGGCGAAGCACCTTTCATATATGCGGACATCTCTCATGCACGATGGATGCCCCTGTTGACACTCCAACCTTGAATTGCAGTGCAAGATCCTGCATTGACGTTGCCGATGACAGGTACCTGAATAAAAACAAAACATTGCTGTGTACATCAATGTCTGGAAGCCGAGAAACTAGTAATGAGTTCGCCATATAAACCACTTTAATTGCACCTCGTATTCACTCCAAACAGTGAAGTTTAAAGAGAATACCATTTTACCTCAAAGTGATAGTAAGCCGCACCCGCGACGAAATGGGCTCTCTGACGACATATTGCTTCGTAAGCTTTGTTTCCAGGCCAGTGTGGAGTCTTTCAAAGGCGTTCCGCATTATCCGGTAATATCTTCGAAACTGCTCCGGGTCGCTGTGCAGCATAAAAAGGGTCTGCAGAGAAAAAGTATTCCAGAAACCTGCTCGCAGAAAAGCACAAGTCGACTTACCAATGAGTAAAACTCCGATTCTTTGGCTTTGTTTTGCCAGCACGGCCTGACCCGCCATCACCGCGGGCTGCCGTCTAGGAGCAGGAGTTTTTTTTCCGCAGAAGTAGGTATTCCTTTTTACAGAGCAGTCTGAACTCGTCGTCATCAGCGGCCATCATGCTCTATGAAAGTCAAGACGCGCTGCTACTTGCAATCTTTCAATATGGAACATCGTCCACGTGACGAAGCCACCGGGACAACTGTTCGCCTTGCGCGACATGCCAAGCAACGCAACAACTACAACTATAGCTTGCTCAAGCAGTTACGAGCTGTGACTCTCCCGGTGTCCTTGTCGCGTTCGTCGTACTCGTTGTTTTCGTCCTTTTCGTTGATGCGAATGCAGTCGATGCAAACGTCTGAGTCGGCCCTAAATATAAGTATACAGCGTACTTTTTACCAGAAGCTAATAAATAAATCTGAAAATTTTATAATTTTGTTAAATATCGAAATTAGTATCGTCAAACGAATTCAAGGGTTCCAACCATGTGCTTCGCAAGTGCTAAAAATCGCATATGTTCTCAATCAATGTGAAAGGAAACGCGAAATTTCGCATGTGCGGTTCATCGCTTCACCGATTTCGCAGGAGAAAATCGCACCATGTGAATCAGGCTTTAGGCGCCCGCTCCTGGCCTGAGCGGCGTCGGCGTCGCCGTCGCCGTCGCCGTCGGCGTAACCGTGTGGTGAATTATGGGTAAATTTTCCCGAAGGAACTCTAGGTCCTCCCGAAGGACCTCGGGTTCCTTCAGGAGGACCTCGGAGGACCTCGGGTTCCTTCGGAAGGACTTCGGGGGACCTCGGGTTCCTTCGGGAGGACCTCGGGAGGACCTCGGGTTCCTTCGGGAGGACCTCGGGAGGACCTCAGGTTCCTTCGGAAGGACCTCGGGTACCTTCGGTGACCTCGGGGAGGGGGAGTCACGTGACCTCCCCCCCCAAGGTCACGTGACCCCTCCCCCAGGTCACGTGACTCTCCCCCCCCCCCCACCGAGAACACGTGACCCTCAGTACCCTTCCCTCCTCCTCCTCAAGAGCTGCGCTCTAATTTGGCGTTACAGGGAGTTGTAAACGGCCTTTTTTTTTTCAGTGTCTCAGCTGAGACGCTGTTCTAGCAAGCCGGACCAGGATATCAGCTCGTCAAGTTTCTTGGCGCTTCTCCCCCGCAGGGGGCACCTGTGAAAACAGGTGTTTGGAGAGTGGCGTCTCCACGGACCCCGAGCCATGCGGGTTTGCCCGCCCACGTCTGGCTCTGCGTGGCTTTCCCGTGTCCGGGGAAAAGGGCATCCTGGTGGTTGAGTCGAACCCGGGGTAGGTTTGGACCCTTCGGGGCCCCCCGGGTGAGGCAATACACCACTTCGGCCCCCGCTTCCCGTAGACGGGTGTCCTGGCTTGGCCCGACCAGGATGATTCAGTCAGTCACCACTTCTACTATCCCCTCCCTTCTTTTACCCTTGTCTTCTCCTTCTTTTCACTCTTCTCATTTTCTCTTCTTTCCTTTTTTCATTTCCTTTGGCGGCAAGGGCTAACCTTGGGTGCGACAGACTCCTCGTCCAAAACCACACTTGGTTATAGTACCTGGGCAGTGCTAATAGTCTAACGGTTCCAGCAAAGCCCTTTTTGTTATGGTCCGTTAACTATTCCCTTGTTGGGCTCCGTGGTGGGCGGCACACCGCAGGTTCTGAACACTTTCCGCCTCTTATGGCTCCCTCTCTTCTAAACCCGGTTTCAGGCAGGCATCCAAACGGCCCTGTCCGGAACAAGTCATCGCCAAAGCACCAGAAACAGAACACTTTGTTAAATTTTTTGTAGTTCACTCTGAAGACAATCAACGCCCTGCCGCCAAGCTGTCTCCGTTCATTGTTGCCAAGGTTCTTGAGCATTTGATCGGACACTCCTACCAAGCAAAAAAGTTGCATTCTGGGGACCTCCTTGTTGAGGTCACCACACAAGAGCAAAGTGTGGCCATTCAGAAGATGAAGAGTATTGTGGAGACCTCAGTCACGGTAACACCGCACAGGACTTTGAACACTGTGCGTGGTGTCATCTCCGAAGAGGACCTGCTAGATGTAAGTGAGGATGAGATCCTTGAAGGCCTACGAAACTCGGGTGTCATTGCAGTAAAGCGGATTATACTTCGCCGCGAGGGTCAGGAGATTCCCTCAAAACATCTTATTCTTTCTTTTGAACGGCACTGTCTCCCAGCAACAGTAAAGGCAGGCTATCTGAACTGCCGTGTCCGTCCTTATGTGCCGAACCCCCAAAGGTGTTTCAGGTGCCAAAGGTTCGGGCATGGGTCCAGGAGCTGCCGTGGAAGAGAGATCTGCGCTCAGTGTGGCAGCAACGAACATGTCGCAGACGTCTGTGAAAGCACTGTGTGCTGCCCCAACTGCAAAGGCACCCATGCAGCGTACTCCCGTGCCTGTCCCCTGTGGAAGCAGGAAAAGGAGATACTGAGTTTAAAGGCTAAAGAGAACATTACATACCTTGAGGCCAAGAAACGCTGGTCATTCCTTGCACAAGGCCCGTATGCCGACGTGGCGCGCCGGGGTCCTACGCCGCGTATGGAGTCGAGGGAAACCCAGGTCTTGCTCGAAGACCTGGCTGCCGCCCTCAGGACCCCAAAGCCTACCCAGGGACAGCAGGCTCCCTCTCTTCGCGGAGAGGGTTCGCGGGCTGCTCCCACATCCCAAGACAGGCCAGCGCCTGCTGCGCCTGTACAGTCTGCATGGTCTCCTACAAGGGAGAAAAAGCGAGGCCCTTGGCCTCACTCCCTGGAGAGACCGCCTGCAACCAAGGAGCTGCATGGCCCTCATGCAGCTTCTGTAACACAGAAGGAGGTGGAGAAGATTCACGGGGTTGAATCCCTCCCTAGTACATCTGCCACCCTCCCGTCAGGTTCTGGTCGTGGCCGCAGGTTAGGGTCTCGCAGCTCCGACCCTCCCAAGTCGGCAGGCAAGCCTGCTTGCGGAGCTCAGGAGGGGGGTGCTCCTGCCCTATCCACCTCCCCATCTACCCCTGAGTCTGACCAGGAGGAGATGGAGTGGCAGAATCCGAAAACCAAGCAAAAAACTAAAAAACCTCTGATACCTCCGAAGGGATGATTTTTTTTAGAGCGCAGCTCTTAGGGGCCCGTTCGCGGCTTGAGCGGCGTCGCCGTCGGCGTAACCAAGGTCATCCCAAGGTCACTTGACCCCTAAGGTCACCCCAAGGTCACGTGACACCCAAGGTCGCGTGGCTCCCCAAGGTCACGTAACCCCTCCCCCAGGGTCACGTGACCCCCAAGGTCACGTGACACCCAAAGTCACGTGGCTCCCCAAGTCACGTGACCCCCGGGGTCACGTGAGCCCCGATGACGTCATCAGTGACGTCACTGATGACGTCACCGGCATCCGTATCGTCATCGTCATCATCACTGATGACGTCACCGGCATCCGCATCGTCATCGTCATCATCACTGATGATGTCACCGGCATCCGCATCGTCATCGTCATCATCACTGATGACGTCACCGGCATCCGCATTGTCATTGTCATCATCACTGATGATGTCATCAGTGACGTCACTGATGACGTCATCGGTATCCGCATCGTCATCGTTACTGAAGACGTCATCGGCATCGTCATCATCACGTGACCCCCCTAGGTCACGTGACCCCCACCCAAGGTCACTTGACCCCCCCCCCCCAGTACCCTTCCCTCCTCCTCCTCAAGAGCTGCACTCTAATTCGGCGTTACAGGGAGTTGTAAACGGCTTTCACTTTTTAGAGCGCAGCTCTTAGGGGCCCGTTCCCGGCTTGAGCGGCGTCGGCGTCGGCGTAACCAAGGTCACCCCAAGGTCACGCGGCCTTCCAAGGTCATCCCAAGGTCACGTGACCCCCAGAGGTCACGTGACCCCTCCCCAGGGTCACGTGACCCCCAAGGTCACGTGACACCCAAAGTCACGTGACCCCCCAGAAGTCACGTGCAACCCCCCGAGGTCACGTGACCCCCCGCCGAGGTCACGTGACCTCCCCGATGACGTCATCGTCACTGATGACGTCACCGGCATCCACATCGTCATCGTCATCATCACTGATGACGTCATCAGTGACGTCACTGATGACCTCACCGGTATCCGGATCGTCATCGTCATCATCACTGATGACGTCATCAGTGACGTCACTGACGACGTCACCGGCATCCGCATTGTCACCGTCATCATCACGGATGACGTCATCTGTGACTTCACTTATGACGTAACCGACATTCGCATCGTCATCGTTATCATCGCTGATGACGTCATCGGAGTCCGCATCGTCATCGTCACCGATGACGTCCTCAGTGACGTCACTGATGACATCATCGGCATCGTCACGTGACCCCCAAGGTCTCGTGACCCCCCAGTACCCTTCCCTCCTCCTCCTCAAGAGCTGCGCTCTAATTCGGTGTTACAGTAAACGGCTTTCACTTTTTTTTTTACTGTTGATCCGTGTGCTCATATTTTCATATCTTAATAATGGTTTCAGTGCTAATGCAGTGGAACTGTCGAGGGCTACTACATAACCTGGATGATGGGGCGTTTTTGCTGGAGGAACACAAGACACGTGTGCTTTGCTTACAGGAGACTCATTTAAATCCCAGCAATACCAACTTCCTCAGACGGTACCAGGTATTCCGAAAGGATCGTCCGTGCTCTGTCAGTTCTTCTGGAGGAGTTGCGGTGGTTCTCCCGAGAGAAGTGCCCTGCGTTCAGGACCCACTGTCTACCTCACTGGAAGCAGTCGCTGTACGGTTCATGCTTCACAAAGCTCTGACAGTGTGCTCTTTGTATCTACCACCATCCTTTACTTTGAAATCCTCAGATTTTAATTCGTTTTTAGACCAGCTTCCTGAGCCATTCCTTTTGATGGGTGATTTTAATTGTCACAACCCTCCATGGGGGAGTACACGTCGTGACATCCGAGGAAAAATGATTGAGTCTGTGTTATTCTCTCGAACACTTTGTCTTTTTAACACTGGTGAGCCTACCTTTTTTAGCTGTCAACACCTTTCTTCATCATGCATTGATCTCTCCATTGGGACTGCCACACTTTTCCCTAACTTCTCATGGCATGTGCATCCTAACCCATATGGTAGCGACCATTTCCCCATTATTTTAAAGTGCACTGCTCCTTCATGCTCTCTCATGACACGTTCACCACGCTGGAAAGTAGACCAGGCAGACTGAGCCATGTTTGAAAGTGCATCTGAGATTAACCCTGACACTTTAGTTGGCTTGGATGTAAATGATGTCTGCAAATGCCTTACTGCCTCTATAATTGAGGCAGCTCATAAAGCTATTCCGCAGTCTTCTACACGCCTTCCTGCTAAGCCAAAACCTTGGTGGACTAAGGAGTGCAGTGAGACTCGAAAAAAACAAAATTGTTCATGGGATGTGCTACGCCGGTACCCCACCCCTCCAAATGTTTTAGCCTTCAAACAGGCTCGGGCGAAGGCTCGATATGTCCGTCGTCAATCAAAAAAGACGACATGGAAGAAAAAATGAAAGCCGTTTACAACTCCCTGTAACGCCGAATTAGAGCGCAGCTCTTGAGGAGGAGGAGGGAAGGATACTGAAGGGGTGGGTCAAGTGACCTCGGGGGTCACGTGACCTTGTGGGAGTCACGTGACCTTGGGACTTCACGTGACGTCGGGGGGGTCACGTGACCTGGGGCCACGCGACGATGCCGATGACGTCATCAGTGACGTCACTGATGACGCCATCAGTGATGATGATGATGACGATGCGGATGCCGGTGACGTCATCAGTGACGTCACTGATGACGTCATCAGTGATGATGACGATGACGATGCGGATGCCGGTGACGTAATCAGTGACGTCACTGATGACGTCATCAGTGGCTATGACGTCAACGGGGGGTCACGTGACCTGGGTAACTATCGTGACCCTCGTGAGGGTAACCCTAGTAACCCTTGTGAGAGCAACTCGCGTGACCCTCGTGAGGGTAACTCTCGTGACCCTCGTGAGGGTACTCTCATAACCCTCGTGACCCTCGTGAGGGTAACCCTCGTGAAGGTTACCCTCATGAGGGTTACTAACCCTCGTAACCCTCGTGAAGGTTACGAGGGTAAGTAACCCTCGTGAGGGTAACTCTCGTGAAGGTAACCCTTTTGAGGGTAACTAACCCTCGTAACCCTCGTGAGGGTTACGAGGGTAAGTAACCCTCGTGGCCCTCGTGATCCTCGTGAGGGTAACCCTCATTAGATTAACCCTCGTAAACCTCGTAACCCTCACGAGGGTTACGAGGGTTGCGGTTACGCCGACGCCCACGCCGACGGCGACGCCGACGCCGACGCCGACGCCGACGCCGCTCAAGCCGGGAACGGGCCCCTAAGAGCTGCGCTCTAAAACACCTCCTCCGTTAATAGTCACACCAGTGTAAAAGTTGTCTGGGAAAAAGTGCACAAGATTAATGGGGATTATCGAGCCTTCTCCATACCGCTTTTTGTTCTGCCAGGTGGTGTACTGCCTAGTCTTGAGCAGCAGGCCAATATTCTAGGGGAGCACTTCGCATCAGTATCAGGTTCATCGCATTACTCGGCTGAATTTTTAAAGCATAAAAGTGTTATAGAGAAGAAGAGAATAAATTGCTCTGGAGGACTACGAGAACCCTATAATAGACCTTTTACTTTTCGAGAGTTACAGGCAGCATTAAATAAAAGTAAAAATACGTCCCCGGGACCAGATCGAATTCACTACTGTATGCTCAAGTTTTTGCATTCCAATACCCTGCAGGCGCTTTTAGGCTTTTTTAACCAGATCTGGAGAGAAGGGGTCTTCCCAGATTCTTGGAAAAGAGCTGAGGTTATCCCGCTACTCAAGGAAGGAAAAGATCCTTCATTACCCTCAAGTTACCGGCCCATAGCCCTCACAAGTTCCTTAGGGAAAACCTTCGAACGAATTGTAAACTCAAGATTGGTCCATTTTTTAGAGGAAAATAACCTCCTCGACAAGTTTCAGTGCGGTTTCCGTGCCCACAGATCAACGGTGGACCACCTCGTACGACTTGAGAAAACTATTCGTGAGGCTTTTGTTAATAGACAGCATTGTGTTTCTGTCTTCTTTGATATAGAGAAGGTTTATGACACAACATGGAGGTATGGAATTTTGAACGATCTTGTCTCGTACGGAATTCGTGGCCGAATGCTCTCACTCATCAAAAGCTTTTTGGAAGACAGATACTTTCATGTCAAGCTTGGTACAACCTTCTCTCGTAGTTTCGTCCACGAGAATGGAGTTCCACAAGGTGGTGTTCTTAGCGTAACACTATTTTTAATAAAAATGAACTCTATTGGAAAGTCTGTCCCACAATCACTTTCCTATTCTCTTTACGTGGATGACTTGCAGATCTCTTGCTGTTCGTGTAACATTTCGGTTACGTAGGGGCATGATCCTAGAGCCTAGTCTGACCTTAAGGGGGCAGGCAATTCCTGTTCGTAATGAACACAAGTTTCTAGGAGTGATATTTGATAAAAAGTTGAATTTCCGTAGTCATGCACTTTACCTGAAACAGAAATGCTCAAGGTCAATGAACCTCCTAAAGGTGCTTTCACACAAGTCTTGGGGTAGCGATCGGGAATGTCTCCTTCGTCTCTATCGCTGCTTGGTTCTTTCAAAATTGGATTATGGATGCGTAGTGCATGGATCCGCACGTCAATCTACCCTTCAGGTGTTGGACCCGATCCACCATCAAGGTCTGAGGCTTTCCACTGGTACTTTTCGGACGCCTTCAATTCCTAGCCTATATGCTGAGAGTAATGAATATTCACTTGAAAAAAGACGGTTTTATTTAGGATTCCATAATGCATTAAGAATTCGCTCTGTCCCTTCTTATCCGATCCAGGAAGCAATTCAGGATTCTCGCTATGAAACTACATTCCAGAACAAGCCATCTGTCGTACTCCCTTTTACGCAGAGAATTAAAACATATTCACAGGCTTACAACCTTGACAGTTTCAACCTAGTTGCCCAACTTCCACTGGCGGTGGCTCCTTGGGAGTGCGTAGCACCCATAATCAATTTTACTCTGATCAAATATAATAAGCGGCAAACTCATGTTGCTGCCCTGCAGCAGGAGTTTTCCCAGGTTGCTTATACGTGCAGTGACTGTAGGAGTTTCTTCACAGATGGTACTAAGAGTGACTCTGCTGTTGGTTGTGCTGTTATAAGCGAGACATGGAAGGTTGTTAGGCGTCTTAATGCCAGAGCCTCAATATTTACTGCAGAATTATATGCTTTAATTTTAGCTGTTGAATTCATTATAGAAAACGCTATCCTGCATTCTGTTATCTACTCTGATTCTCTCAGCGCTTTAAAGGCACTTGCTTCTTTGGAAGTACCAAAGAATACCTTCGTTACTTGGCTCCGGACCATTGTGCACACTGCAGCAAAATCAGATTTACACATCAATTTCTGTTGGGTGCCTAGTCACGTCGGTATTCAGGGAAATGAGGATGCTGATAGAGCTGCCAGTACGTGCATTGAGAGGCAAGTGGATATCAAGGACATTCCGTACACTGATTATAAACACAGTCTTAAAAAAGCAATCCAGAAAAAGTGGCAGTTAGAATGGGACACGGAAATACACAACAAGCTTCATTGTGTGAAACCTACCTTGCGGGAATGGGCAAGTTGCCGACACAGGGAGCGCTTCTTTGAGGTTGTGCTCTGTCGTCTGAGACTGGGACACACCCATCTCACGCATGGGTACCTCCTACGGGCAGAGGCAGCTTCGAAATGTGAACACTGTAACGAGTCTTTGAGCGTCTTGCATATTCTTATCGTATGTCCTAAGTAACATCACGAACGCACCACTTTTTTCTCTACCTTTCTCCGGAATCGCGTCCCGTTCCACCCGGCGTTATTATTGGGTGATGAACCTCTTGTGTCGCACCGTCAAGTTTTTAAGTTTTTAGATCGCATTGGCATCCTACATCGGCTATGAAATTTAGTTTGTTTTCTTTTCTATTACGTTTACCTGAAAATTAGTGGTGGCAGAGAGCCGGCGATCTTGTATCGTCGGCACATTTTCCATACTTCCTTGCGTGAATGAAATTCCTTTAGAGTGCCTCTGGTTAGTGGAGCATTGGTTAAAATTTCTGGATGCCTTAATAGGCCTGTATCTTGTAAGGTTTTAATCATTCATTTTCCATAGTTTTAAGATAGATACCTACTATAGGTCTTTTCAGTATTGCCTTTAACTTACCTTGTGTTTGGCACACTATGGCCTTAGTTGCCGCTGTTCCATTAAACACCTAAGTGTCTTCTTCTTCTTGGCGCTTCTCTTTCGTTCTTGCAAGCGCTCCCAATCAGTTCTGCAAAATAAAATCAAGCGAGATGCTCAGTGCTGCCCTGCCATGTTCTTCTATGGCCAGGCTAGAGAACGACTAGAGAGCGGTTTTTCTTGTGCAATGGGACTTTTTTTAGCCACGTGGAGGTGCCTCCATATTCTACCACGCCCAACACTGCCCAAGCCATCCTGAACTGCCTCCGACCACTGCGATTGAAAATGTGTGTCTTTGTGTTTATATGAAAAAAAAAAAACTGCAGTGAGCCAAATTTAATAAGTTTCGGCTTACAACACTCTAAAAGAAATGGTATATTCTTACACCCCTGTCACATATACGACACCCCAAAACTTCAGTTGGACGTACACAGCGCACTGTCGTTGAACCGACGCTACCAAATTTCATGAGCGGCTTGATAGCCGAGTTTTACAACTTATTAAAATAGCTAATCTAAGTGTGGCTGACTGCAAAAAAAGTTATCGGGGATTTCTTGGCTCAACTGCAAAACCTTTGTGCTCTTTTTCTTCTTTAGACGTTTATACGTATGTTAGCTGTTTAATATGTTATATCGCACCGTCATCAGCTCTCTCGCAAACGTTGGGGCAGTCAGTTTGACGTACAGCGTGCTGACGTCGAACTGACTGCCACAACTTTTCTTCTTCCAACTGCTGAAAAAGGCAAGCGCTTGTTCATGAGCACATTTGGCTTCAAACCTAAACACGTTAGGAGAATAACGCGGAGGGAAAACTTGCGCCGCAGGACCCACGAATCATCGGCTCAAACTACGCCGCCGCCTGTTTCGATCTGGACGGGCATCGGACCGGCCTGCTAAAGTTCTCGCCCATGTCGGAGACACCAGGCGCTTTCTTGGGTAGATTAACATTCCACTACCTAAACATCTAAAAACAAGTTACTTATGGAGCAATGTACACACGGAACAACGTGTGCACGTTGCACACGTTGTTGAGTTGATTGAGCTTCAGCGGCAGCGAAGGCCGCCTGTAATTTCGTCTCGCATTCCAAACGTGCAGAGCATTTTGGTTGCATTGACGTTTTCTGCCACTAATTTTATCAAACGAGCAAACAAAGCCGCTAGAAACAGCGGAGTTCCGGAGCAGCGCCAGCAGCGCTACGTACAATGGGCTAAGATGGCCATCTCCGGATTGCAAAACCCACGCGGAACCATGCGGACCACGCGGAACGATGTGTCCCCAGTGGATGTGTCGGCTTTGACGACGGTATGGAAATCGCGGAAACTGCGTCCAAGACAGGCAGGTTTTGCTGCCGGGTGCCTGGGTGCCTTCCGTGCTGAGTTCAGTTCTGTTCTCCGATGCCGAGTGCCAACCGCCAGTCAACGTGGTTTTGTATTTCTGCGTGCCAGCAACATAGCAGCAACGTCGGGATGCCAGTGTTGTGCGTTGTGAACACAATACTGAAATTATCGCCGATGTGACCGTGTGTTTGCGTATGAGTGGTGTAACAAGATGAGCTGTCGGGCATTGATGCCACTGTTCGGCCCGTGATCAGAGGGGGCGGGGTGTCGCAGGTTGACATTCCGCTTTACATTAAAGAGCTTAAAGGGATACTGAACCGAAATTTCGAGCTCACTAAACAATGCCGGGCGGATAGGCGGGAAGCTGCAAAGCCAAAAAATATCACTCATATGGCGATATATTTAACTGATCCCCGTATTTTTTCAGGAAAGAAGTGTGCGATTGAACCCGGCCGACGAGGCCGACGAGACAAGGCACGTCACGATTCCCATTCTCTCTCCTCGTCGCTACGTCCCGTCAAGCTGGTGAACGGAAGCGAGGAGGAGAGAAGCGAGGCTGCTTCTCCTCATTCTCAAATTCTCCCGGAGGACAGTTACGTCAAAGAACTCGCTTGATCGCGTCGTTCTTTTTCAAAAGTACGGCCATTTGTTTGAGATATCGATGTACGAGTAATGTTTTGGGGTTCGTAGCGTCCGGTTCAACACTTCTACAGCCTTACTTTGCGAAATCCGAATTTCGGTTCAGTATCCTTTTAAGACAACTTGAAAGATTAGGTGCAATCGGTCGACGTGCGGATAGTCATGTTGGAACGCTGGTTTGAACCGTAAGCTCCTATCGTACAGTGACCAAAATGACTGTCGGTTTTCAACTCTCCGAGAGCGATTGCGCTCAGAGGAAACGACTGACAGTATGAAGATATAACGGAAAGTACGTATATTTACAGTTTGGAATTTTAGAATTAAAAAAGGAAGGTAGGTAAAAGACGAAAAAAAAAACTGCTCTATTTTGCTGTCTAAATATACTACGGTTCCTGGAAAAACTTCCCTCCAAGTGGCGCGCTGGGATGAGAGCTAGAAGTTTTCGAGCCCGCCACGGCGTAGCTCCGTACACCTGCCGCAAGCCGCGGCTATGACTGCATTCAAGTTGATCGAAAAGCAATTGGTCTGCGGGTGAATCATCGCTTCCAGCTGCGTGAGTATCCGCTCTAAAGATATTAATTGATAACGAAAATTCCAGCCGCACACGAACAACACAAATAGAAAAACAAACAATAGAAATATCGGCTACGACGTGTTGTGCGGGAAAACAAACGCATGGCTAGGAACCGCATTGGAGCGGCTTGATTTATTGGGTTTCAAATAATTACGGCATGATCGAGCTTTTACTTTTTACTAAGAGACTCATCCCTTGAGCCGTTCAAAATACTCTCAGAGGTAGGACATTGCTGGAAAAATATTAGCATGCTGGGAATATTTTTTATTGCTTAGGCGGTCACCGAGAAATTCAGTTCGTTCAAAACGACCAGTATAAAAGGCGGAAACGCAAAGCTGGGAAGTTGTGATCGGGTTCGTGAGCCTTGATGTTTCTAAAGTGTCGTGTATGTGTTTGCCTTCAATGCATGTTTAGCTGGTGCCTATGTATGCGTAATGTGTCTACATATGCGTATAACAAAGGGTCTCGAAGCGCAATGGTGGCGTGAGGAAATGAAAATATTTCTTGTAGAACATAAATTGAACATGAATTACCTAGCGCCACCTAGCCTAGCTACTTGCAACTACTCTGCTTGACTCTGCCATCTTGTGGTAAGCGATTTAACCTTATTTCACGCCAAGCGATAATTTCTGGTTACCTTGCGACAGCGACTTCGAGTTTATTCTTTTGAGAGCGGCTTCTGGTTTCGCGAATTGGTTTACCATTCCTTCGTGATGTGCGATTGACGACGGAATTGTGACTCGAGGAAATAGTAAATGAAAGTCGTAAAGTGCGCAAAGTAACTGGATGTCGGCCGTCTCTGTTTAACATCGAACTGCTGACGTCGAGAGAACGTATAGTAGCTGCTTTTGAAACAGAATTCTCTTTGCCTGCGGGAGGACGGTGGCTTCGGAAATAAACACAGTTCTCGGAAAGCTCGTGTTACGCTTTTATTTGCTGCTCCTCCTGTCCCGTACAGGAGACGTTGCGTACTCGTTAAGCCTTATTGAGCTTGATTTGCTCGATTCGGGGCCGCCATAATGAGATGCAGGCGATGGGGGAACTATTCTCCCTGCTTTAGGAACGAAGTTTCTCCCTTTATATAGGAAATTAGGTTACAACACCGGTCCTCCCTTTAGGGAGGACAATGGATACCTCTTTTCTAAGAGTCCGAACGTTGAGGCCCCTATTCTAGAACTCCCTAATATTTTGGCGTTGAACGAAACTGCCGCCGTAGGGAGCAACTTACTCCGAGTGCAAAGGCAGGAGATCGCGCTTGTTCACATTAGCACGGCCTTGGTTCGTCCAACTGCTGAACAAGGCAAGCCTTGTTCATTAGCACATTTGGCTTCAAACCTAAACACGTCAGGAGAATAACGCGGAGGGAAAGCTTTCGCCGCAGGACCCACGAATCATCGACTCCAACCACACCTCCGCCCGGTTCGGTCTGGGTGGGCATCGTACCAGCGTGCTAAATTTCTCGCCCCCGTCGGAGACAACAGGCGCCTTCTTGGGGTAGTTTAACTTTCCACTACCTAGGCATCTAACAACAAATTGTTTACGGTGTATTCGCACCAAAGAAGGTTTTCTACACAGAAAGGAGCAGACGTCATCGCGTTTCGATGTCACGTGCGCCACGTCACGAATGATTGTTAATCATCTTAGTACGCCACTCAGCCGAGAGCTGGGGATTGTCCCACCGTTCCGGCGAGAAAATATTATGGCGTCGAACGAAACTTCGATATCTTGTGTAAAAAACACGGTGGGAGTTAGAAGTTTTCAGCGTCGCCTTCTTCCACCAACAGCGACACAACGTCAACTTTGACGGTGTTTGGTGACAATGCAGTGACTTCAAGCATCAACCATGCTTTTCACGAACATCAACGAACTAATCGAACTCATCGTTCAACGCCGTCTTTCTTTCTGACCTAACGATGGGACAATCTGTAGAAAAGAAACAGTGTGTCCTCGGCTCCCTTTAGCGAGTCCGAGCTCGTAGCTTTGGTTGACGCGTTCGCTGCACGTTCTACCAAACAAGATCAGCCACCCTCAAAGGTGTAATTTGGCGCCCGTTGCTTTCGCTGCACTCCCAGCTAAGAAAGAATAACCTAGGAGCGCACGTGACGCTCGACTTGCATTCAGTCAACGTATCGCCCATCTGCCAGTGAAGGAAACAAAGGGGCAGGGCCACAGCGACGAAGCTGCTTTCTTTTTAGTTTTACTCATGGAGGAATTCCTGCAACTGTGGTGCCTCCAGTCCGACAAGTACCGAAACGGCGAAAAATTCCAACTCTGGCCTCAGCGAAGAAATGCAGCGGCGCTTTTGAAGTCATGGGCCCACGGTGCATGGGCCTTACATGGCGGGTGAGCTCATTGAACGTTGTTTGATTCATGTGAACCGCGCAGTCCTAGCTATTTGCCCGCTTATATTTTTCTAATGTTTCAGAACTTTGAAAACGTGTTTCGAATAACAAAGCACCATATATTCAAGTAAAAAAAAGCAAAAAAAAAAAGTTTTTTAGGAGAAAGTATGGCACCCAAATGTTCAACAAAGGCCACCTGTTCGTAGAACGCAACATGGGCGCAACCAGCCTGTGCTTCCCCGGGCATGCACAGGAATCTGCTAGGATGAGGATCCTTGGACCATGAGCAGAGGTTGACATTTTTGGTTGATCTCACTCACTCACTAGCTAGCTCCAAATAAAACTGAAAAAAATCACATATCCCCACCCTCATGGTCGTACTCACCCTTAAGTCCTTACTCACGAATTCGTGAACTCACCGAACTCACGAACTCACACCCCTTACCGACTCACAAACTCATCGAACTCGCGAACTTACGCCCATCACCAAACTCGCTCTCTCACCACGACCTCGCTCAATCAGAAGTAGTTCCCGCCCTCACCGTAGTCGCGGCGCTGGCGCTCGAGTTGCGCGAGGGTTTTTACAGCTCCGTCACGGTCGCTGACGTCTTCCACCGCTCCGGCGCCAGCCGTCATGTCGCCAAGTGAAGAAATGTTTCGTCTGTTTCTCTGTTCCGCTTCGACTCCTTTCGAGCGTCGGCCGAGCGCTTGAGCAAGCCGTGATTTGTTGGGATACAAGGGCGCATTATGCCACCAACGCGAGTCTCGTGAAGAAGTAGTCGTTATTGTGTGCACTCGCTTCAAGCATTCGTCACAACTTCGGCCAAGTATGAAGTGAGCGTCGGCATTGTTTTTTATTCGTTTGTGAATAATTAATATTGGAACATGCGCCACCCTAGGTGTGTAGTTTATTTCTCCATAGAATATTGCTAACCTTTCCTTAATGGTAAAACGGTTTGCCTGGTAATCCGTTGTCGAGTAGAACTATTTCAGAACGGTCTGCCCTGTTATTTATTGTCATTCACACAAATTATTTCACCTAAAATAAGTGCATTTTTTTTTCTGCAGGAAAGAATAATTGAAGATCTTTGTGCGTACCATTATTTTGTATTATATTTTTATCGTGTTTCCAATTTTTTTGTTGTACTGCAAATGCCAGTTAAAATTAGAACGTTCTAATCTACCGACACTGCCTCGTAAAATGGTATACTTTATGGATCGTGACGTAAGCTCGTTATCGGTGTGAGATGCCTTAGGTATTCTTGTTGCTTGTGTGCTTGTGTTCAAACTTGCCAGTAGATCGAACACAAATGTATACAAATCGAATATACAAAGTTACGTCTTCTATTAGAAAAATTTATAAGTTTTTGAGGGATGGTCGTTTTTAATATATGTTAATATATGTTTCTAAATATTATGGCGGTGTAGCCCCTTTGAGCGTGCTTCTTCGCAGTGCACCGGTGTTTGGCAAGAAGCGCGCTCAGCGGGGCTACCCCGCCGCGATCGAGAAAACAAAAAATTGCAGTCACGAGTTTAGGAGGAAACCAAACTTTAAAAGTGAAATGGCGCGGTGTACTTCAAAAAGCAACAGACACTTTGTGAATGTTGATAACTACACAACAGTAACATTTTCAAAATTAAACTGTGGACCCTAGAAGACCATCAGGGATCCCAAAAGTGTTCGAACCTCCATGTGAGAACCATGCTAATCTATTAGGGAGGGGATTCAACCACCGAGCCCCAAGCGGCTAACTCCGGAACTCCATCCATAGGGACAACAACAAGGACGTAGCGCTCGGCTGAGGGAGTCGAACGTTGTGTCAACATTCGGCCCTGTTCCCCTGTCTCCCGTGGAACGGGTGTTTTGTAGCCACTCCGGTTTGCGTGAACAATGCAGCATAAAGAGGGCATTTGTCTAGCTCATGCTCAACACAAACGCTGAACTGGGTCAAGCTCATACTCTCTGATTACTGCTTTCAATAGAGATCCAGTTTGTTGCGTCCCGCTAACGTCACTACATTTATTGTCAACACGTTTTACGTTACATAAATATTAAGCTCCACGGGCCTTGTATTGTGTAAACACCTAGCTCTAGGGAAAACAAGGTAACCAGAGCATCCCCTATAGTTCGATCTCCTCGCCAAGAGAACTGCAGCATTCTACATCACATTTCGGTTAGGTAGGACGATCTCAGGATGGTGGATTGATTATACTCAGCTCAGATTTCTTAAAAAAGAAATGTTAATTAAATTTCTTAACTTTCACTTTTTGAAAAAGCTTGTTGCAAAAAAAAAAAAGAAAGAAAGAAAGATGAAGAGATTACGCAATAAAAAAAATCTTGCTGAAGTTAATTACTATCAGGTCATAAAGGGACACTGAAAGGGTACTTATGCTCGCCAAGGTTTTTATTTTTACATGACATGTGGTGTCACCTCTGGAGCGCCTTGTGCAAAAGGAAGACTTGGCGCGCTGCTTGTAGGAATGTTTCCGCATTCCTACATTTAAGCAGTCTTAAGTGTCTTGGCGTGTTTTTATTCCATACACACGATTTAAAATGTAGATATTCTATTTTGTTAAAAGTGTGTTTTATAAAAGGGAACTTAAACATGAAAATTAAGCTTATTATTGGATTTCTATACGCTGATATGCTTACAGGTTTCTGCGCAGCTGAATTCCAAAGCAGCACGTTTAATTTTTTTTTAGAACATTTTCATGAGCTTGACATCTTTTCCCCTTGAAAGGGCATGAGACTGCCTTTTCTTTGTGAGCCCAACTGACTGAAGCACTTCTGCAGAATGTAAAGAGTAGCATCAGATATATGGGTATGTAGCAGACTTGTACACGTTACTGAAAAAAAGTAACTGATTACAATTACAATTACTACAGTCAATAAAGTAACCGATTACCGTTACTGATTACTGCCTCCCAAAACTAATTGAACAATTACTGCAAAGTAATTGATTACTTTTCAAGTTACTTTCACATTACTTCTTATTGCGATGACAGAAATACACAAATACACAGTAAAATATTGCGTACACAATTTTGTTTGGTTATTGTTCCCTTTTTTGTTTTCAGACCCGGACCTTGTCGTGTAGCTGACGCGTCGACCTAAGGAACAAAGCCCACTAAAAAGTCAATAGCGAGTTCCCGCTTCCCGTCGACTTTATCAGCAATCTGCAACGAGATCCGGAACTCCCCAGCCAAGGCTCGTGGCGCGCTTGTAGAAGAGTTGTGGCGCAAAAGAAAAAAGGATTTGCCGACTAATCCTAGTTTTTTTTTTTTTTTTTAGATGTTAAAAAAATGTCAATCATTTTTGCTCCATGGCTGAGTGACTATGTTGATTTTTGTGAGAAGAAAAAAATTGTGGAATGAAAAATGTAATTGGTAATTGTGTAATTGATTTTGTAATTGATTACAGAAAAAAGTAATTGAATTACTCCGAGCGTTACAGCTTGAGAAATGTAATTGAAGCGTTACAAAATTACACTTAACTGTAATTGATTACAAGTAATCAATTACTTGTAACGCGTTACGTACAAGTCTGGTATGTAGTAAGCGATTCAATATGGAAGCATACGATTGCAGACCAAGGGTGTCCAACCAGTTACCTTTTCCGAGTCGAAGTGTGGGCTCACAACTCCCTGGTAGGTGTGCGCCCCCCCCCCCCCCCCCACCCACCACCCCTTCCCCCCCCCCCCCCCCCACAACCAAACCAGAAGGAAAAAAAAGATGAAAGGAGAGCTTGAGCACTGCTGTAAGGCGCAGTTCTCGACAAGGAAGGTGATAAAATAAAAATAGCATGAGACCAGGACGGACAAACAAGGGCTGCGCAGGATTACGACAGCGTCATATGAGGTGCACATTAAGGGGCTTGTTCAGGAATGCCGACGCACAAAAAAAGAAATATAATGAATGATTCCTTTATTAGTGGAATTTCCTATGGCCACCCAGTGAGACGAAAGAAAAAAAAAACTGCCATTCCAACTTTCTACTGCGTCTGTTCGCTTAAAATGTTTCTGTTTTATATCTCTCTGCAACTGTCTGTCTCGTCACCTAGAGTTCAACTGAAAACAGCGCACAAATAACAAACAGAAGAAATGCGTATACGTCAGAATCGCTGTACATCGACTGAATATTTAATAATAGGAAAAACATCAAACTAAGAATACACATCACTTTCGCGTCGACACGTGCCCCAAAATAGTAACCTCACCCTTATGTAAACAAATCGAAGTTTGTTTACATACCCTTCCTTTCCTAACTTATAAGCTGCCAGCAGTTCTCAGGCGGTTTTATCAATCCCTTTCCCAAATCGTGTTAATGTATAGATCCGAAAGGAAGGCTAAACATGCGTCAGTCGAACTCGGTTTGTTTACATAGGAGTGAGGTGGCTTTTTTGAGGCATATGTCGACGCGATAGTGGTGTGGATTGTCAGTTCGATCTTTTTTTTTTTAGTTTATTAAGTAGTTCATCGCTTGTTCCGTCTACAACTTTCTCGTATTCGTTATTTCTGCGCTTTCTACCGCTGTATTACGAACCGACTCGCCTGCATCGCCACATTGATACACCTATGTCATAGATTATATTTTAATTTCCAGGTAGAGTTAAGCAAATAATGATGTTAAAATCTTATACTATATCGCCAGTGACAGGTTAAGAGGTCAGGTGAAGGTCTTCCCACTTTTTTTTTTCACTTTCGTGGAGCAAACGCTGGAAAGAAGACAATCTTCTCACCAGTGTTTTATCTGCTATAGTGGAAAGCGGTGTGTGTGTGTGTGTGGGGGGGGGGGGGGCTTTCCACGAACTTTTAATGTGGTACCGACTATATCTGTTTAAAAACATAAATATCTGCTTGCATGCCCATAACAATGGTCACTGCGGACACCAGCAAGTCGTTGCTCCCAGATCGTGCTCATTTTTATGAAAGAAATGTCTCGAGTAATCGACAGGTGTGGAAGTAAATAAAACAGTAACTTGGTAGGTTCTAGGTATATTTTGGGAGCACACTACAAATACCATAACAATAAAATCTTCCAGGAAATTTGTAAATAACTAGATGTATGAAAATAAAGAACATCCGGAGAAAAGTTGTTTCCTAACCAAATTTTTCTTTCAGACAAGATAAAGAAGAAAAAAACTGTACATATAAATTGGCTATTATATGACTACTGCAAAACTATAGTAATTAATAAACTACCAACAGTGCAAAATCACTTTCGATGGGCTCTAAAAACCAGCTGGCAGTACCTGATGATCTAGACTACTGCACTTGTCACCGCATAAGTACAGTGGAATTTACATTGTCAAACACTTTGTAACATGAAGAAGCTCACAGATCCGATATAGATTATGTTCTTTGAATAACACCTGTCCACATGAGGCACTTACTGAAGTTCGACAATTTAAGCATTCACCCTGAGTGTTAAGGGCAACTTAATCATTCCAAATACTTTCAACTCGCAATACCGTAGTGGTATCACTTGAACAGTGCTAGCATACATGCATTCTAATTAGGTGTAACTGTACAAGGAGGCTGGTCTTAATAAGAATATTCATAAAACGGGAAACAGCACGCCTGATGGTGGCAGTTGGCGTTACCCACAATCACGCTTGCAAACAAGGCGGGTGGATATGGCAGCATCTCAGCAGACGCTTTCTTGAAAACAATTAGCTCGCCATGGATTTTTCTCCGATAAAACTCATCATCAGCAACACACTCCGCATTAGTTTGATTATAAACCTGTGGAACATAAATACAATCTATGAACCTTAATATGACATCGCATCAATGTACATAATCGTAATAATCTCCTGCTTGGGTATATACCACAAAAAAAGAGAAGAGAGTCTGACAGATAAACTCTTGTAATAATGTGTTTTCTTAGCTGAGAGATGAATGCTAGCCGGCTAACTGTGAAATCGGGGCATAAATTAGTTTTAATAGTGTATTTACCTGTCTGTCAAAAGAGCAAAAAGTAGCTTTTTTAAGGTATACATAGGGCTTGACCACCTATGACTCCATGACTTCAAAGTTCGTATGAAGTGGACAATAAATAAGAAAAGAAACAGCTATATCTAGACATGCAAACAATATCTAATTATTCCTAAATATAACAAAATAACTGGTCAGCCGGTTTTTCTATCACACTACTAAAATGAAAAAATTCGCTTTTACTCTGTTCTAACAAAATCAGATAACATATTTTTCCCCCTGTTCTAATTAAATGAAATCGCACGACCACTTCTTCCAATAGAGATAAAGAGTTCGTCAACCCCCTTTGATATGTCCCTTTTTGAAAATGACAAGCCATAGAGGACAGCGCTGTGTAAAGCAGTGCGCGAAATCAAAGCCGAGCCAGAAACAAGATGAGAATGGCAGGGAGGAGCTTCCCTTGCCCCGCCTCCAGTGCGAGTTTCCTATACCTTCGACAACTTTCGGCGTCTTATGAGAGTGGAGCGTGCACACAGCCAAAGCACCGGCCAAAGCATAGCCTCCTATATACTGACAAAGCCTGGCAGATCGCCACGAGAAGCGGCCGCCCAAATGGAAAAGGGGGAGTGGCAGACAACATCTGAGTAAAACCCCTTCATGTTTCAAAAGTAGCGCAAAGTGCGTCGATGCAGGAGGCACGTGCAACGTGCGGCCCTTGGGAAGATTATGGCGGCACAGCGCAGCACTGAGCTAGATTTGAGACGCCATGTTTTTCACATAAGTGAGGTGCAGCACATGTCTCGAGCATTTCCACAACAATGGATGGCGCCATTTTTACCAGGATAGAGGGGCTTTATGGGTGAATTTGGTGAATTTCTAAGTGAGAGCAAAAATGAACAAAAATAAAATGTGTCTCTCTACCTGCACCACCAAACGGAATAACAGGTTTAAACCAATTGATTTATGGGTGAGAGGAAAGCCACATGACTAGCGCCTCGAAGCGGCGAGACGCCTAAACACGCTTCTCCCGAGCGAACAATTGTGTTTTGGGTCCTCGCCGCTGCAGAGAAACTGTGCGCTGACTTCCAGGTTTCCTGAGAAATGGCTCTTTGATGCACTGCGCTACGGGATCGCGCTTAAAATCTGCGACCGGGCACTCTATGGCTCCGTCGTCGAACTGCCAGGCTTTGTGAGAAAGCCAAAGGTAACAAGCGCGTGCTGTGGCCCAGGCGTTCGAAAAAGACGCCCTTCTGTTCTCACCTCCATCGTTGTTAAACACGTAGATACAACGTCCACATACGAAAGACGACAGTCCACGGGCGTCGGGTAGCACATGTTATCATTCCATTGTAAGCTCGCGTCCTACGGGAAACCCTAGAATGCTGCGGAAACGGATCTTACGAAAACGCCTCTTTACATAACAGCAGAACGTACCATACGCAAAAGTAAGAAGCAATGTCGAAGCAGCCGGTGTACATGGCACCTGGGGCGCTCTTTTCGTCTCGCGCGTCGTGTCAATCTCAGATATAAATCTTTTTGCTTTATGTTCCTTGTGTAACAACGCTTCTAAAGAGCTGCTGTATTTGGTTTTCAATATAGCGAAACAACAAAATACGAATATATCGGTTCGTTATTTAACGTACCAACTAACTTAACAAATCAGTTGTTTCAAATATGTTGAAGGGAAACTAATACAAAATGAACACTTCAAGTATTCACAGTTTCTTTTTATAATTTAATTTTTTTAATATTTTTATATTAGGGTTCATATGGCCGTTTTGCGACCAGCCCGCCTACACCACTTTTTGTACAGATATTGTAAATTGCTTCAATGTCAGTCGTAATGGAATTTCCAGCCGAATGTTCTTCTAATGTTTTTGTGGTTTGATAGAAACTGAAAGAAAACAAAAAATGCACCAAAACCTATTAGGTAGAACTTGTCATCCACTTTCTCAATAGTCTATCGCAGTGACATTACGGACTACACAGCGAAAACACTTGGATACTGATTACGTAGCTACAGTTGAACGGCAATTGCTGTTTCATGTACGTGACTTGACTATACGATAGCAGCACCCTCAACGCGACTATTTATCCGTGTTCACCGTTTAGCACGTGCCTGCCCGAATACATGTCTTGAACGCGACGTCTTCGCATCATGACAGCTGCAATGACAATAGTCGACCCTACTTGTCCTTGTCGAAAAAGAAAAGAGAACTCAAAGGTACTAAATGATTTCTACAGAAGGCGCAGACTCAAGTGCATTGCTATCTCAACGGCCGCCGGTGCGACGTCAATGCCAACCATGTGAGTCAACTTCCTTCGACCTCGTGTGGGGGTAGGCGTCCTAGTCCGGATGGTGCTCGCCCAATGACAACCCCCGGAAAGTTGATAAAAAGAAAAGTTGTTTGATTTTGCTGAACACATTGCGACGTTGGCTGGCTTTACAGTGGCCAGTGTGGCCGCGTTTATTATGAAACAAAACAACTCAGCAGTGAGTTGAAATCCTAAAATTAAACTCCATACTTCGTTCCCAGTCTCCCAAAATCGAATCGAAGCCAATCCCCTCGGCAGTCCTTTTGTAGACTCGTAGGGGCCTCCTTTTCCCTCAGAGACCGACCAGTCTCTTCAAACTCCACCACTCCCACGTAGTACACTGTTCTCCAATGGTCGGCGAGCTGTCAGCCTGGCGCTCCAACCGCCAAAACCAAATTTCTTCTAGAGTCGTTCCTTGCACTTTCCCAGTCTGGCTGGCACCAACAGCTATATTATTACATCGGGTTAAAAAGCGACAATTCGATACTAAGCGGCAAAGCCCTCTATGCACAGGCACACTCGGCTAAGAGCCACCAGCAGCTTAAAGCGTGGGTTTTTCCCGTACCGCCTCCCGCAACCTGATACGTTTCTTAACGACCGTGGGGGAAGCTTTCCCACCTCGGCCGCGATGCCCCCGCAAATGCTCCCTCCAAAACGCCAACACCAACATAGAAAGCTAAAAAAAAAAAAAAAAAATGCCGACGGAACTTTGGAAAAATCAACTTTTCTAACAAAAAGCACCTTGCAATAATATTTAAAAACAAGCGAGCTGGTGATAATTCGTGGTAATAAAATCCGAGACTCAGGAACACAGAAGGGGACGAACACAAAAGGGGACGTCCCCTTCTGTGTTCGTGAGTCTCGGGTTTTATTTCCCTGAAAACGCACCTTAATTAATAAGCAGGATTTCTACATACTTAACAACGTGGATTACTTCATTTGAAATGGAAAACAGGTATTTTGATTTGCCTTAAAAAATATGTGTATTGCCCCCATTTGCGTATGAACAAAAGCGTTCTTCACATTTTTTTAAAGTTTATTTCGTTCCACTAATATTCTTAAAGGGGCCATAAAAAGAATTTTGGGCTGGGATAAATGATTTCAAATTGGGACTTTACTAATCGCATATAGTTTAGTTGGCCAAAAGAAAGGGGGTAGAAAGTCAACAGCCAGCTTTTCGGTACGAACATTTGAAAATATAGCGGAGTATTTTGTACCTTCTTTCTTTCGAAAGCTCTCCGCCTTTCACTATGATGCATCCGCGGTTCCCAAAGCCTCGTCAGTGGTGCAACCTGACGTCAGCCGAGCCCAGCTCACGCATTGGACACGAGAGCTGCGTCACTCGGACGTATGCACTCGTCAACAATCAGTCCGTCGACGAATATTCGGATTCGCGCTCGTGGCCAATGAGTGCCCTGACGGAACTTATCGTCACTGGGGAACGGCAAGTTCTATGGTGTGCATAAAAAGCACGGTGGAAGCCAGGAGTCATTGCACCGGTGCTGAAGAATGTCACGACGACGTGATTTCACAATTCGCATTTGAGGTGAGGATAAAAACTAATGGTATATTCGGCTGGTCACTTTCGAGCACTCCAATCATCCGAGTCGTAGCTACCAGATCCTGGAGCGACTCCGCATCGGAGCAAGAGAATCGGCGCGCCCAGCCGAACGCTCTTCAACTTTTCAGAGCGGCAAGCCGAGCGGATAGAGGGTGGCGTGCGCCACTAGAGGACGGCGCGAGCCGCCCTCTAGCGGAACTTTTGCTCTTTGGATTCAAAGGGTTGAGCATTATTTAGTGATCCATCCATTCGTAAATCCTCGAAAAATGGCAACCGTCAACGCGGACGCTGATAAGGTCATCGCAAGCCAGCCGTGCTAAGCGGAAATTCCTGCGAAACTATCAAAAATGACAACATTACAGCTTGAAAACTCTCGTACTTTCGTTCTTACCGTTTTGTCCGAGTAGGTTCGCACTATAAAAACATAGGCCTTGACCTTGGGAACCGTACAAGGCAACGTTGGTACAAGGCAACGTTAGGTACAAGGTGCGTCAAACAACTCGGCAAACTTCGCTTCGCAAACACGGTCCTCGTCGTCGTAGTCCAAGCTGCCGGTGTTGTCGCTGTCTGCTAGCTTTGCCAGCAGCACTGACGGTGCCACCACTAACATTAAACGTTTTCGTTTCAACGACATTTCACCTCATTTCGGGGAGCACAACACAACGGTGACGGCGTCGAGACTGACGGCTGTTTTTCGCAGCCCTCTTTTTGCGGAGTAGTTGCGTTCTCGCCGTCCGCTTCCGACACAAAAGCAAAATGGCGGAATGGCTGGAGTCACGTAACCGGTCGGCAGCCAGATCTCTCGCGCGCTCCCACTTCCAAGTCAGAGCACCTCAAACCGCTCCGATTCGGAGGACGGCGAGAGTCGGAGCTTCGAGAGCGCTCCGAAAGAACAAGGCGAATATACTTGGAGCGCCTGGCATCGACCAGCCGAATGCACACCGGCTTTTCAGAGCGCTCCAAGAGGCCGAAAAACGACCACCGAATATACCATTAGGGGGAAGAAGTAGGAAACTTGTTTCATCACCCCTTTGAGTGGAGCAGCGTGCAATGCTACATTTCGGGTTCTTTATTCTTGTACCCAGGTCTGCTGTGTTTTATAAGTAATTAAAAACGAAAAAAAAGTCACACTAATATTATTCAACAAATGCATGATGTACGGCTTGTTTTTTAGTTTAAATTAAACGTTTCTTGATATGATTCCTGCAAGAAATCAGAAACGCTAAATATCGTACCTTTGGAGTTTAGAAAACATATCTGGAGCCTTGTATCTTAGGATTCATCATAAATATTGTTTGCGAAATTCTGTATACTTGCAGTCCTCCACATTGGCTATCGGCTGGTGCCACTTTATTTTCATTCATTCGGCGAATAATATATATATATATATATATATATATATATATATATATATATATATATATATATATATATTATTCGCCGAATGAATGAAAATAAAGTGGCACCATATATATATATATATATATATATTCGAGAACCGTGTTCTTGATTCGAGGTTAGAATGTTCTACCCGCCGAACCTTCGACGTCGATTGTTCCAGAAGCCCACGTGGCCCACGTGACTCGCCACGCCACAAAAGGGGCTCCAGGTGGCCAGCCGGACTGAGTCTCGCCCTAGCGATCGATCCTGCTGTTTCGCCGCCATCGACGACTGCGACGCTATCGTTTTTCTATGTTTCTTTTTGGGCACATGTTCGCCACATTCAACGTTTATTTCTTCCTGTTTATTTATTTTTCTTATTTATTTATATATATATATATATATATATAATTTAATCAAACATTAAATTAAGTCATATTTTGCGCTTCCTTTATTAAAAAATAACTTTTTATATTTCTAGTTTCTTGCAGTTATTTCCAATGTCGTCAGCTATCTTTCGGCATCATCAGAGTTGGCTCCTTTTTTGTTGTGTTTTCTGGAGATGTGACCAAACAGACACACATCCACCCACTGACCCGAATCGGCAAGACAAGTTGGCTTTACTGCGAGGCTTTTTTTAGGTTCAAACAGCAAAATGCAGTGGGCTTACGAGTGTTTTGAGAGGTGAAGGGGTGGCGGGAGCTGACGATGGAGGAAGAGTGGGGAAAGAAGCCTGTTATGTGGACGTGCCTCCACATAACACGTGAAAAAATGTATTGCCCCGACCCCTCCGCTGTTTTGAGAGCACCAACTTCGCGTGCTTTCTTGTTTATTTATTCAGTTTACTCGCAGTGTGCTTTATGTGTCATTTTTGTATTTTTAATAAAAAAATCATTAGGAACGAGCGTCATGAACATTCGACACGCTGGCAGGGTTTCATACCCCAAGGTAATACGGTTATACCTAATGTTCGAGTCCCAGTGGGACTCGAATTTGGGTGGGTGCGGTGGAATTCGGATACTATGGACCGACTCAATTCTCTTACGTCACGCCGATGCGGTGGCTCTGCTGTCGGCACTGCGCATGCGCAGATGCTTTGCCTCGGCGAATCTGGAGTGAAATGGAAATGGAATGGCGCCAGCGCTGGGGGGAATGGAATGGTAATGGAATTATATGGCCTTTGCCCGGAATGGAGTGGGAATGGAATGGGAACTCTGGTCTTATGCGACCTATGTCGATTATCATCTAGGGCCTACAGGCTGATGGCACAATTCGCTAGCGCATGGTAAGTGGCTCTTGAAACAGTATCATTGCACGGGAGGTGACTAATGGCTTGATTGTCTTAATGGCTTATGCTCCTTCGAGGATGCAAATGGCACGACAACAGTGAAGCAACCAAAACTCGATAGTTGCAGGCGGACGAGGTGTCGTTCCTGGCGCCGCGAGATGCGACAAAGCGGCTACTCAAATCATGTGCGATTAGAATGTAACCTAACCAGGTGTCGAACTGAACCGAAAAGAGGAGCAAAACCGTTATTTTTAACGGAACAGGAACAAGATTATAATTGAAATTAAACATTTTTTATTCAACCCGAACCAGAATCGTAATCTTATGTGGCGGTTAACGATTCATTGAAGACGGTCCGGCGTAATGAAAAGTGGGCCGCGCTTTCTTGCGGGTGGCGACGCGAAGTCAAGAAATTTTCGCGACGGTGATGTCAGCGGACAACTTCTGACTTAAGAAACGGCGGCGACGGCATGGAGGCAGCAAAATAATAATGCAACAAATACGTATATTCCCCACCTGTGTAGAGCACGAATTGGCGTCGGCGAGTCAGCGTGGAGGCGTACACCCACCGGCAATATGAAGGTGAACACCTTACCTGGTTTCTTGCCTGTTTTACGGCTCCCTCAATCTATATTAACTCTCAACGTTTGAAATGGTACGTGGCTTGGGGTCTGAACTTTGCGTTCTAGCCCTCTTCTGGAACAGAGCTTGTTCCAAAACTTGCAGGAGCGTCAAAAACAAGAATAGGGCTGTTCAGTTTCATATCGCTCACGGGTGTACACGTCTATACTTTGTTTCACCTTACGATGGACCGCAAATAACACTTCGAGCCACAGGAGCCAATGCATAGTTCGGAGTGCGTCACGTGTACTTCCGTTTGAGTGCAGCGACGCTGAGAGCACGAAGTCACGACGCCAGCTTCAAACTTCGGATTGGCTCGCGCAGCTCGTGGCGTCCATCGCGGTATATCATAAAGTGAAACGGAATATATTTGTAGATTTGACTATCCTGAGAGGCTAAAAAGCGATCATTTGTGTGTGCGTTTTTTTATTGCTGATAAGCTATAATCCTCAAGGAACGAAAAAGCAAACATAAATATAAAAAAGTTGATGGCAGTCGCCGCGTTTGTTCCGCCGTGACTGAATTTGGAGGCACCAAGGGGCGAAGCCGCGACGAGCGCGACACTGCGCGGCGCCGGTCGCGTGGATGCCAGTCGCCGAGAACCCTGGACGCTGCTTGAGTGAATTTTTTTGTACGTGTGTGGGTTTTCTGGAAACAGCAAGCCGCCCGTTGCATTTTTTGTCCATTTTTGTTTTAATCGACTTTCGACCGTCTTTCTCGGTCTTTCTCTTCTTCAACTCAGTCGTTCGAGGGAGTCGTTCGTGCTTGCGGTGTGGGTAGAAGGATCAGTGGCCGAGTGGGCTAGCACACACCAGCTCGGAGCACGTGGAGCCAAAGCTCGCGCTGCAGAATCCAGGGATCCTGGGTTCAGTACCCAATCCTGCCCGTTTCGACCTGGATGAGCATCGTACAGGCGTATAATCGTCTATAACTACTGCGTGGTGCACGTTAAAGACTCCTAGGCTAGCAGTCGCACTGCACTCGCTAAATTGCTTATCCACAGTGGGTAACAATGTCACCATGTTGTAGCAGACTGATCACCCTGCTGTATAAACAACTAACGACAATTTTGACTTTGTGGCGGTGTGGGTAGTTTGCCGTTTCGATCTGGATGAGCATCGTGCTGAGGTGCGGTTGTGAACCAGTACTGGGTGATATGCGTTAAAAACCCTGCACTGGATAAACCTTTAATCTACAGTGGGTAACAATGTCACCACCGTCTGAAAGACTAAACTCCTTTTGTCTGAACGACTAACAACTTTTTTGTTTTTGTTTTTTGTTTATAGTTTGCGTGTACGGTGTGTGCTACCTTCATCGTGTCACTGCGCGTGCTGGCTGATTAATTTCACATGTGAGTACTGTACTTTCGTGCTGTTTCTAAGCGCCTGTATAACCGCATACTTTTCATAGACGTTGTTCACGTATACACGGCGTTGCTTCTCAGAGCGCACTAGCGAAGCTGTTGTGCAAGTATTCGAAGCAGAAAGCAAGGTAGCTTATTCTTGCGCCACGCACAAACTACAGGTTTTCCCACTAGCGACGGCCAATTTAATCTAAGTGCCACCCAATTTAATCCAAGCGCCGCACAATTTAATCCTTGTGCTACTCAATTTAATCTCGGGGTCAGTGAATCTAATCCACAATAAATATATATGCACTTATTGCCTTCAGTGGTCCTGTTTTGCTTACACATAGGGCAACTTAGAATAATGGTTGATACAATTAGATTTTTTGGGGGGACAACTGATCATTTGACCACTATTGTGATTATTTGGAGTTAATAGCCCCCTTATGACGAGGCGTAATAGATTACCCTTTTTGTAACCTCGAGTTATTGTGGCGCACTCGAATTTCTTTTAGCTGGATGGACGTTTTGTTTAAACATTCTTATTACTCGACTTATCATTGCAACAGTTCACATGATATAAGTACAATTGCAATTTGTTATTACTCTTTTGATTACTTTGTGTTAGTATTGCTCCAATTGATCTATAAGGAATTCAGTTGACATTATGATTATTCTTATGATTACTTCGAGTTACTTTTAACCCAGTGGACTTAAATTCGTCCGAAATGACGTTGTAAAGATAGCTTTGCTGGTCCCCCATCTTCGCGTGAAGTGGAAAGGCTCTACAGTTTTTCAATTAATATCGAAATCAGAGATTGCTCACATTGGAAGTATCGCGGGCACCAGAGACAGCTGTCGGACGAGGACAAGGGCTCAATGGAAGAACGTCTCGTCCGACGCCGCCCTCTGGTGTCGGGGTGATTGAAGTGAAGTATAAAGTAACTCTAAAGTAACAGAAGTAATCGAAAATTAATCAAATTAAAAATTTAGCTAATAATTATTAAATCGTCTGTATAATGACCCAAAGTAATCAAGATAGTTACCAAACTTACAATTAAGCAGACTGGTTTACTGGGTCAATAGCAGTCCGAACAAATCAAAAGGGTAATTGTAATGCAAATTTAGCTCACAAGAGCACAGTTGGTTTAGTTGTTCAAAGCATACAAGAGTCATCAAACGCTTAATTAACCCGAATTAATGTTCGTTGGGTTAATAGTAACTCGAAATAAACAAAAGTAATAGCAATGAAAATTGAGCTGATGATAGATAAATTGGCGGTGCGATAACTCAAAGTATTCAAAATTGTTACCAATGTGTTTATTGGGCGGATTTAGAGCCCATTGGGTCAATAGTAAAAAAAAATATTAATCATTATGTCAATTATGCTCACAATAACTCAATTAGTTGAAAATTAGCAGAAAATAATCAAGCGTCTTCACAATGTCAATTAAGTCGAATTAAGACTAATGGGGACAAAAGAGTAATGAAAATGTGAATCAAGCTCGTAAAAAACCAATTGGTTGAATGTGACATCAAAGTAATCAGAAGAGTTAACAAATTGTGAAATAGGACGAAATTATAGGGTCAAGGTAACTCAGAGTAATCAAAAGAGTAATCATAATATGCATTAGGCTCATAACAAAAAAGTTTGTATGAAGATAAGCTCAAAGTAATCAAAACAGCAATTGAAATGTCAATGAGGCCGAATTAAAGTTCTTTGGATCCAAAGTAACTCGAAGTAATAAAAAAACTAATAATAATGTAAACTGAGTTCATTATAGATCAGTTGGAGTTATAATAATATGAAGTAATCAAAAGAGTAGCCAAAATGTCAATTAGGCCGAATTAAAGTCCATTCGGTCAATAGTAACTCAAAGTAGTCAAACCAGTAATTGTAATGTCAGTTGAGCTAATAATAAATACGTTTGTTAAATATAAGCCCCAAAAAATCAAAACAGTCGTCGCAATATCAGTGAGGCCGAATTAAAGTCCTCTGGATCAAAAGTAACTCGAGGTAATCAAAACACTAATAATAAGGTATCATTCAGCTCACAACCGATAAATTGACACAATAATTACATAAAGTAAACAAGAGTCACGCACTGTCACTTAGGCTGAATTAAAGACAATTGAATTGAGAGTAACTCAGAGTAATCAAGAGTAATCGAAGTGTCAATAATCACTTAAAAATTCGATTCGTTGAATATTGGCTAAACGTAATGAAGAGTCATCACAATGGCATTTAATTCGAATTTAGGGTCAATGGGTCAAAAGTAACTCGAAGTAATCAAATGAGAAATAATAATGTAAACTGAGTTCATTATAGATCAATTGGAGAAATAATGTCAACGGAGTTCATTATAGATCAATTGGAGCATTTGGAGAAATAATAATAATAACAAGTAATCACAATAGTGATCAAATGATCAATTAATTCTCCCCCAAAAATTTAATTGCATCAACAACTATTTAAGCTACCCAATGTGTAATCTAAACACGACCACTTTAGGCAATAAGTGCATTTATATATTGTGGATTAAATTGGCTGACCCCGGGATTAAATTGGGAAGCGCAAGGATTAAATTGTGCGGCGCTTGGATTAAGTTTTGTGGCGCTTGGATTAAATTGGTCGTCATTTGGATTAAAATGAGCGGGGAAACATGCTGACATTTTAAGACCTTATCGAACGAACAACACGCTAACCATGTATCTGTTGAGGGTATGCGCTCGGTTTGCGAAGAAAATAGAGAGTTTTAGAATAGGGGGCCCCAACGCTTTGGGTAACCCAAAGCTTTGGGGTACCCAACGCAACGACACCTCACGCAGCGTGCTTATAGAATAGGGTTTGTGACGACGCAACGCGGCACGCTCGCTTTTTTCGCATGCAGCGCCATTGTGGACAACGAACGAACTTCTTAACAGTGAAAAATTATTAAAACGCAAAACATTTCCGCCGAAACGACACTTTATTGTGGCTTGCGGCTCAAATAATAGGGAGGGTAACACCAGTTGGAACGGCACAGCAAGGCCCATCTGCCGACCGTCTCTGAATCAGAAGATTTACTTCTCTGGTCAACAAGAGAGTGCACGCCCTCAAATACCAGGCTATCATGTGAGCCAATGGAATTATCTGAGAACTGGACGGGCCATTCCCCGGTCACAGGCACGACGCTGGTAGGTGTAGCTTGCTGTTAGCTCATCCTGTAGCTGAAGCAGCACGACAGTTATAGAGAGTTTTATAACCGGGGGTCCCAAAGCTTTGGGGCCCCAAAGAAATAGGGGCTCAGCACTGCGCATGCGTAGAACCCAAACTCCGTTTGGGGTTTTGGGTTGGCTCGCGCCCCCAACGTGAAATTCGAGAAATAACGTGGGGCCCCCAATTGCTTGGGGCCGGGTTGTATATCGGCAAACATGGCGGCGCCCTTTTCGCTCGCTTCGGTGCAAATTCGTCATGGTCGCTGCAGTATTAGCCAATTTCATTGCCAATGAATAGTGCAACAGGCTTTCGCTTTGCTTAATCTCGCTCAAGTCACCAAGAATGAGCGGTGGGCTCGCCCCATTTTAAAGATCGTACCTGATTCTGGCCGTTCCTAAGCCTAAACATACGTCGTAACTGTTGACATGGTGACGTATTGCTACTCCGCGGCTAAAGGCTCGTTCACACAGACCCGTTTCTTTCTTTTTCTTTTTTTTTTCACGTTAAGTTACGAAAAGTAACCGGGAAATCCGTGCTTCGTGTTGAACTGTGCCAGAAGCAGGTCGACCCGGTCGCGGATGGCCCGCGTGGGGAAATTTCTTCCGATTGCTTCGGGGACCCTTTCGGCCATTCAAGTCCATCTCCTGGAATTTAATGAGTTAGTGGCATACAGTTCGCTTTAGCACATAAATGTCATCGCCGATCGAGAAGCGAACGCGCGCGGGAGCCTTCTCTTCCTCCATTTTCTTTTGGCCTTGGATCGGCCTCGACTCGTTCGGCCATCCCATTTCGGGTGTAGCCGAAACAATCCAATCCGTAGCGCTCTAATTTGGCGCTTGTTCTCGTAGTAACATACAGAGTTCAGCTAGCTTGTACATAGAAGACATACCTAAAACAGCGCACAAGTACAGGAGGAAGATAACAAAACACAGGTAGGGGCGCTGACTCCCAACTTATGTATTGTGAAGGAAAGGGAAAGAGGAAGCTTCAGATATGAAGCCCACGTTGTTGTTTTTCTTTCTTCTTTTTTCTCATCTTTTTTTTCTTCGTGACCTTATAATGTCAGTTTTCTCGTTTTCTATTGCAACTTAGTAATTTATATGTTTTTATTCTTTCTTCTTTATACCTTGTTTGTGCGCGTGGGCTTCATGTCTGAAGCTTCCTCTTTCTCTTTCTTTCACAATATATAAGTTGGGAGTCAGCGCTCTTTCCTGTGTTCTATTTTCTTCCTTCTTTGCTTGCGCGCTGTTTTAGGCATGGCTCGTTCTCGATATTTTTGGGTGTGCGCTTTGACCATATGCTGCCGAAGATTTTGGCCTTCAACTATGCCGAGACTGAGACGAACGCGAGCGCGCATACTCTGCGGGCAGTTGCGCTATTTAGATCTGAGCTGGAGCGACTTTGAAGCCTTGAAATACTTGTTTGCAAGATGCAGGTATCGTGCCACCGAGTAGCAATACGTTGCCATGTCAACGGTTACCGCGTATGTTTAGGCTTAGAAACGGTCAAAATCGGGGACGATCTTTAAAATGGGGCGAGCCCACCGCTCATTCTTTGTGATTTGAGCCAGATCAAGCAAAGCGAAAGCCGGTAGCACTATTCACTGGCATTTAAATGGGCTAATACTGCAGCGACCATGACGAATTTGCTCCGAAGCGAGCAGAAAGGGCGCCGCCATGTTTGCCGACGCAACCCGACCCCAAGCGCCAACCCAAAGCCCCAAACAGATTTTGGGTTCTGCGCATGCGCAGTGGTCAGCCCCTATTTCTTTGGGGCCCCCAAGCTTTGGGGGCCCCTATTCTAAAACTCTCTAATGTCTGGGTTTAATTTTCGGCGTCTCTTGCGACTCGCAAGCCTTTTCCGCTTGATCGCCCGATCGATGTCTGCAGCTACACCAAATGCCACCAAGCGCTTTGTACGACCACACGTCGGCTTAGTAGAATATATGCTCTGAGGAAGCTTTTGCATGCTTTGGCATTCGCCTCCGCGTTTATTAACGTCAGCAACTTTATGCTGCGCTTTTCCAGGAACTCGATGTGGCTATCAATTGCTCTTTCTTTCATGTGTAGAAATTAAAGGAATAAAATGGCGGAGTTCAGTCATCCCAGGAGTGCGAAAGGGCCCAGTATTTTCATTCCGAGGAGTTGAAATGCATCGCATTCTTGGAAGCTCTAAATCCCCGGAAAGGAATTGCAATGGAAGGGGGGGGGGGGGGGGGGGGGTGCTCATTCCGCAACAATGGTGCCCACACCCGGTGTGGGCAAACACGGACTTGTTTGTAAAGAGGGTGTTGATCGATAGGCACTAAGCTGCGTAGCACAGACTCCCTGGAAGAATGAACCTTTCCTGAAAGTGCCAGGAGACCTTACAACGAGGAGAACTGTAGGGATGTTCGGATGTGCGCTCGGAGGTTGCGGACTCGAACGCTTCGTATATCCTGGCCGCGGCACGACTGATTTTTCGTTTCGTTCAAGACTTAGAAGTTGAAAAAAAAAAAATAATAATAAAGCGAATGGAAAAGGTCATTATATACTGTGTTTTGCATTTCCTTCTTCCTTCTCTCCGTTCTGAAATCACGAACTGCTAAACCAACGTCAACTTCGTCTTCGCTTCTGTGGATAATTTCACGTGCCGTACATCTTAACGTCACAATGTGCAAAGCAGACGCTGGGAGCACCACGTATTTCCGGAAAGTTCTAGCGGGCCTCGGCAGAACGTGCAGATGAGTGCGGCGTGACGTCACACAATGTGACATCACACCTCACTGATGTCACCCATAGCAGAAGGGCCATGCTAGAGCCGTGCGGAGCGACCGTTCGCTCGGTGTCGCCCTGGCTAGCAATTATCAGGCACAATGAAAACACTACCACAAACCACGCACAGAGTGTGGTTTACGCTAGTGTCTCGCACACCTAAGGGGCGCGCGGGACACATTCTGACCTCCCTTCATGGTCTTTGTCGCATAATCGAGCGAACGAGTTTTTTGTTCCCCTCCTAATTTGAATTAGGAGACTTCAGTATGTGTGCATATTGTTCTTTAGCTCAAATAAGTATATATAGTCTTTTCCGCTGTATCTTGTTTTGTCTGCACTGTACTCTATGCTATCTCACGTAAATAAAAATATGTCAGTTACAGTGTTTTTCTTTCGAATTTACGCATTAGAAAGAAACTGAAGAGGTTCTTGAAAAAAAAAATAGTTAAGGTCGATTCCCGAGTATTTGTATCCCGTGAATTTGAACATCACGTCCGTTTTCCCCAAAGGCGTAACTAAACGTAAGAAAACACGAAAAACCTCGGACCAGTCGTTACGTCATAAAATAATTTTTCGGCCGCCAACCGCGTGTCGCTCGTGTGGGCAAAGCGTGCAATTGCAAGCTTGACAAGTATATTCCCCCGCGCTGACACCAGTCGGGACTTTTTTTTACTCTTTTGAAAACAGCAAGAGTGCGCCTGCACACCTTTGATACGCACTGAATCTGTGTGAGGCCGGAGATTCCGATAGCTCCCGTTATGACGTAACGCTTCGGAAACGACGCGCTTCAGCGGTACTTTGAAAATGATTTTCTGTAGCCTTCGTGCACGAAAATAAAAATTAATCCCAATATCCGCGATCCCGGAGGCCAAATGGGGATGATTTAAGTGTTTTTATTCAAATAGAGAACCCGTTCTGTTTTCCTTTAAACAGATTGGTAAAACAGCTTCATTCGTGCCTTCATGTGCACTGTCGGGCCTTTAGCGCAAAATCGGTGTCTGTTTTTTCTTCGTCGAAGATTTCCGTGCCAAACGAACGTAGGACATCTAGAAAACCAAGAGACGGCAAAAACTAAGTAGTAGCACTGAACCGGTAACTCCCTGTTCATGTAGACGATCAAAATTAAATGAAGGCCAAGTAATAAAGTACTATTTGCAATAAATAAGTAATGTAAGTAAAGTAAGTCTCCCTGATCGTGCATATGTGCGAAGTTGCTTGTCCCGCGTTCAAAACATGACCTGAAGCACGCTCAAATTGTTTGAAATTACAAAGAAGTCAGAGAACGGGTGTCCGATAAAAACTGCCCGGCCTAGAAGATAATAAAAAGGAGGCACAGTTGATTCCCCACACTTTACGTTTTGAATGATTTGTACCACTCGTAAAAATGCACGCGCGACGAGGTCATTTTCATATGGTGTCAGGACTGGCATATGACTAATTTATAAGCTCCACCGGAATGCTGGCGAACATTGAACTCACTCTACATTCCGTTCGATTGCTATCTTGTTTAGGATCGTCGCTCGTTTCGACACACCTGCAATTAAACAGAGGTTTGGGCACTAAAGATTTCGAACTTTAACATGGTGAATTAAAATGCAGTAATTGAAGCAATTACACTTCTACGACAATAAAAAGAGAGAGAGAGAGAAGCGTTTATTAAGGAAGGACAGAGAGGTTAACCTGAACGCAAGTTCCGAATGGCTGCTCTGTACAGGGGTGAAGGTCGAGGGGGAAGAAAAGGTATGATGATGAGGAAGAATAAAGGGAATACATACTATTCGGCACGACCCAAATAACAAAAGTGACCCATCTTACTTTCCAGCGAAGATACAAAATTAACTCGCGTTTTCGCATAGGAACGCGCGGGAGCACCGTAAAAGTAGGCTGGTTGCTGTCTGCTTCAGTTTGCATCCCGGAAGTCGCGTAGACACTAGCGCGAGTTGAACCCCTAGCGTACACTATTAATAACTCCTTTATGGCGGGTATGGGGCGGAAAGCGTGATCACGTTGCAAAAGCTCGACGTATGACTGGTTAGACGAGCGAGTAGCTTGCACCGAGCTCTGTGAGCTTAGCAAAAGCAAATTGTTGTGTGTTTGTTTATACAGCCGGACGTTAGTCTGCCTCAGTGGGCGTCTGGTGTCTCAGCTGTAGATGAGCAATTTAGCCAGTTCGGCACAACCACTAGCCTGGGGTATTTAACGTGCACCACGCAGTAGTGATCACTGTGAGATTAGGGGTGAACGGAGTATGCAGATATCGGGCAAGTTCGTCTGCTTTTTTGCGGGGTCTTGGTGACGTCAGGACGACACCAATCTCTGATTGACTCTGACTGAAGGATAGTGGATAGACCCCAAAGCAAGCTGCGTTGAGGTCTCCGCACTATGCTTCCACTCAGAGCAAATCAGAGTTTAGTGTTCTGACATCAACACAGCCCCTGGAAAAGAAGCAGACGAACTTGCGCTCCACATTGTGGATCCCTGCAGAGCCTCCTGGCATCGCCTCCAGCGTGTCTCGCAGCGTGTCACACTCTAAAAGAAAATCTCGTCGTACAAAAGTTTCTAATGATTTTTTGGTTTGTCCATATTTTGCACCCTCAAAAGGTTATTTTAAACACCCCCTTAAGGGTTCTTTGTGAAGGACATAAGGGGCTTTCTTAAGCTCCTTTTCTAATGAGAAGGAGTTCCTCATCGCCCAGTTGCCTTTCTAGTGCACCAGGGGGCAATAAGGCCGAGGGAAAAACCGTTCTTCACAAGCCCAAAGAGTTATTGAGGCGTCGAAGAACCTTTCAATAACGATTTTTTTTTTGGACTGGTGCACAACTAGCGTTATGTTAGCACCCGAGAACGACAAAACGCACTTGTCTACTACTTTTCCGCGTCATAGATCAAGCTTCGGCGTGTTTCCCGCTTGAGGCGGATTGGGGATCCTCTAATCTTGACGTCAAGTGCAAGCCTCGTCTTCTAGGTGCTGTTTGAGCTAGACAAGATACTCGATAAGAGTTTTTTTTTTAATTAATAGTTACTAACTTATTGTTTATTAAACTTTTCAGTGTACTTTAAGTTACTCATGCTTAAAGATACTCAAGCTACTTTCAACGAACATTAGCTCTAGTGGAAAACAAACACCTAGAAGTGTACCTCAATTACTTCCAAACGTACTTAAATATTGCGTAATTCGAATCGACTTCAATAACAAAGATTTGTGTATACAGTGTACAATGAGAAACTCGAGTTTACACACACACACACAAAAAGATAAAGTCACTCTATCTCATTCGCATTGCTGATAATCGCACCTTGTTGCGGTCGATCAGGCGCGCTTTAGACGCATCATTTTTCCAAGCAACTTGAGTCTCTATATGCGAAGTTTACGCTAAACAAGTTTGGGATACGCGTGAGAATGAGTAAATAACAAAAAGAGCTCAACTATAGGGTATGCCTGCACCTGCCACGTCTTCTTCAAATAGGTTCCTAGACCTGCTTCAGAGATCACTAAACATAAAAAAGTGCACCGGAAATTCTGAGGACAGTTGTCTTTCTCAGTGATGTCCACCCCTATTTTTCTTCCACATATCAAGCTAAAAAAGGGTGTTTAGAAAGACGTAGAACTTCGGGGGCAGTTTTTCTTTTGGGAGCTCATCCTGTTCATAGCTCCTTTCCCGCTTTCTTGGAATCTTTCTCATCTTGACAGGTCTTCCGGCTATTGCCTTTCGCCTACAGACAATGCTCCCAAGACAAAGAGATGCCACAGCAACGAACAAGTCTGACATTCTTGCCGTAGCAGACTCAAGTGTCGAAGAGATAGAAGAAACTTGAGCCTTCTTTTCATTTCTTTCTATTAGTTGCCAGGGCGTGCAAAAAGCCAAACTAATGAAAATACAACAAAAAAGGCTCAGAAACGTGTGGGACAACCAAAACTATTTTTTTTCCATTTTTTGTTTTAAGACGGTTAGAAGTTCCATCCTGCTCATGGTGCTAGCTTTGGTTGAGTATTGGTGTCTAAAGATTGATAGGCCTTTAAATCATTCCGGTGGCAGATTCTTTCAAATGTCGCGAAGTGTGTTTTAGAAAATTAGCCACAAATGGCTAAAAGAGGTAATTAAAAAACTTTAAAAAATACTTTAAATAAAATCTGTCTTTGTGATAGCAAGATATCAACACAAGTATCTGAAATAGAGTACATTCAGAAGAGTATGTGACGTAAGTAGTCTACTACTTTGGCTCGTTTCGTGGAGTTCAGCATTTAGGCAAAACATCCTTTACGTTGCATAGTCTGAGAACGGCATACAATTGTGCGCAACACCATCCTTCAGCTACAGTCGAATTTATGTAAACGTAGCCAATAATTGATTCAGGGATGACGTACGGAAACATGAGGAACACCATGATGGAGCGCTTTTGACTCTGTCTGATAGCTACTACCGGCTTGTAGTGTCGGTTGCGTCTGGAGTTTAGGTGAAACGAAGTAAGGCCACCATGGCCCTCAGCTCTGCCGTGTCGCTACCCTCACTTCACTCCAGAGGCGGGCACACCTGCTGGCCTTTGGCACCAATGGAAGCGGGTGTTCCCAGATGTCCCAAAAGCAGCCGTCGGCGACTAGCTGAAGCCGTATCGTCGAAAGGTCATTCCGCTAAATACTGTGGGCGTCCCGGAACAGCGAATACTCTACGGCGTTCCCGAGGCACGGACCAGTCAGTGTCCGATCAGCGAGAAGTCTCACGAGTATATTCTAAATGCATAAAAAATTGTCAATTCGGGAAAAAAATAAACATTAAAAGACGTTTACAAATCTCTGTAATGCGAAATTAGAGCGCAGCTCTTGAGGAGGAGGAGGGGAGTGGACGGAGGGGAGGAAACAACGAAGGGGAAGGTATGCCCGTCCTCCTTGGTACCCTCCCTTCCTGCTCCTGCTACCCTCCCCTCTCCTCCTCCCGTCCTCCTCATTTCCCCTCCTCTCCTCCTTTCCTTCTCTCCTCCTCCCCGTCTCCTCCTCTGCCCTCCTCCTCCGTACCCCCTCCTTCCCCTGCGTATCCTCTTCCACCGTACCCTCCCCTCCTCCTCCTCTATACTCTCACCTTCTCCCACAATTTCCCTGCTAAATGCGGCTGGAAAATTTACGCTAAATTTTGCTGGAAAATTGACGCCACGTGACCTAAACCCAAATTCAGTTTCCTGCTATATTTAGCGGGGAAAATGACGTTACATAACCTCGTGTCACCTCACTCATGAACAAATTCAATTTCCCGCTAAGTTTAGCGGGGCGGCTACGCCGACGGCGACGCCGCGAAACGCAGAAACGTGCGCCTAAGAGCTGCGGCCCAAAAAGCACATGCATCAGAGGATGATGTCCTGTCTACATTGGGGACGTTAGACCAATACCATCTAGAAGACGTATAAAGCCTGCGTAACGGTGCCTGGAGGGCGACTCAGACTGGTGTGTTTAGCATCTTATACTGCCCATACATCAAAAGTGGTCCGGAAGTGGCAACGAATGACGTACAGAAGCCGGAGTGTCATGCTGTAGCCTGTCACGATCCTGGTGGTTGGTCGTAGAAATGCTGGCGAAAAGCAGGAGCGAGCGCGAGTGTCGCTGTCGTCACGGCGTCCCAACTCCTTGCTGCCGACGCTTCCGTGACTTGGCAGACTGGAGAGCGACCTGCAGCGGAACAGGCGTCCACCACATCCACCACTGTCGCTGGGACACCGCGAGGATCGCGGCCGGCGACAGCGTGGCGCTTGTATGACGAGTCGGGAATCGAGGGACCCCTTTTTTTGGACGCCGTAAAACACACCAGCCAGAGAAACGTTCGCAGGCACAAAAGTATTATTTCATGATCAGTGGATCCCCAACCCGCCCAAAGCGGCAAATACGCTCAAGCTCGACCAGAGCCTCTACAAAGCCGCAGACGCGTCCGTCTTAGCGTCGCCGCCTGCTCACACCGCACTCGTTGCGAGACGCTACAAGACGCTCTGGCGAAGAAGCTGCATACGCAATATGCGCGATGTTTCGTAGATTCACTAGTTATGACGTTTGAGGAGAGAAAGCCGTGTGCCTCGTCTTTTTGTGCTATGCGGAGTGCAAGTTGGTCTGCTTCTTTTCAGGGGCTGTGGTGACAACAGCACACCGAGTTCTGATTGGCTCTGATTGAAGGATGGTGGTTACACCTCTAGGCAGCTTGCTTTGAGCTCTACCCACAATCCTGCCAATCAGAGCCAATCAGAGCTCCGCGTTCTGTCGTCACCACAACCCTTGCAAAAGATGCAGACGAACTTGTGTTCTCCATAGGTTAGACGCCCACTTCGCCATATCTGCGAATAAACTTGTAGAGCGTCACCACTTACTCAGCGATGATATGTATATCCAGACGAGATCTACGAGGCCTATATGTGACCAGCCTTCGAAAACGTATACCTTCCGTTTGCAACGTCGAGGAGTCCCAAGAGTTGAATTGGCAGCGGGGTTTGTACGCGCTGAAAAACATATTTATATAGATTTATATTTGATTTAGATGACCTTCAAGGTATAAATGCGAGTGTCGTTTAAAATCGAACGTGGGGTCCATTCCAAGGCGCTCAATAGAAACGTCGCTTGGTTCCAAAGGCTCGAGCATTTGCTCGACAATCACGTACATCGCTTTTGTACTTGCGACCGTTATCAAACGAAAATAAATGTTAGCGTAAAGAGTTAAAAAGAGTTGTTTTCGAGCGGTTCTCTGAGGCCCGAAAAGTTCAAGCGACACTTTCCGGGTTTCATGTGACAAATTGGTTGGACCTGCACGAAATCGATCTCGTATAGCTCTTTGCTGAAGACATGTGAAAGCGACGGTGAAGTTCTCCGTCTGCTCACAACTAGCAGAGATAGAAAGACGAAAACGTTCGCTGCGAACTCTGGAGGACAAGAAGCGCTTATCGTGGTCACGACTAGATGGCTAATACAGGTCGCCATATTGTTTTTGCAATATAAGCCTTATTATTATTGCTGTATGCAGCTCGACCAATAATGTCGGCCACAGAGATCTCACAGACTTGTTTCTTTTATTCCCGTAAAGAAGGTCCTCTCCCGGGCTGCGTGTTCGGAGAAAACTTGTGAAGAAAGTCAACAGGCCAGTTAGTCCTCTCAGGTCAGTGCCTTTTCATGAATGTTACATCGTCTGGTTTACGGGAGAGAGAGAGAGAGTGGGGCCGATGCTTAGGTATATAAAACCTCAGTGATACACGCGCTAGCCCTCAACCTGCTCCCAGATTTGCTTGCGCATCGTGTAAGCAAATCTGGGAGTCGGCTAAATAGGTGGCGGTTGACCCACTGAAGCGTGTTTCCCTAAGCATTGCGGCTCTCACCTCCGCCTCCCACCCCCTTCCCCCCCCCCCCCCCCCCGCCCCTGATGAACTAAGCAATGTAACGTCTATGAAAACGAGCAAACCAAAGTGCCGAAATCAGCCTGCCAACTTTCTCCACAAGCGTTTCCGAATACGCCTCCCGCCTATCTTCCTTTTCTCTGAACGACACCAAACCAACAAAGCAATAAAGAAAGAGGAATGCGATGTATTGTCACGGGTGGTGACCAAAAAAAAAACAGGAAATGAACAGGAAGAAATAAACGTTTAATATGGCGAACTTGTGCCGAAAATAAAAGAGTGCAAAGATAATAACAGAGCGTCGCGGGCGTCGAAGTCGGCGCAGCAGCACAGTCGAACGCTGGGGCGAAACTGACTCCGCTCTCCTTGCGGAGCCCCTTATGTACCCTCGTTGGCTTCTGGATTATTCGGCGTACAACTTTCGGTGCGTATAGCAATCGGAACACGATCAGGCGAGATTGTTCTCGAACTTACGAGAAGCCTAAGTTGAAAGAATAAATAAAAGGACAGTCCGCCTGACTGGAATCGAACCTATACCTTCCACGTTAAAGTCAAGCGCGGTAACCACTGGGCCACGCGCGCGCTTACTCGCCCACGCGCGTGGCATTACTCCCCCCCTTTAAAAGCGCATCGTCTCGATGCGACGTGCCGGGAAACCAAAACAGCAAAAAAAAACAAAACTAACGTCAAACTACGTGGACTTGTGCAACACAATCCTATCGCACGTATTACAAAACACAATTCACAGTCCTATCGATCGTAGTACAGCTTGAGGCGCACGGCGTGGACGACTTCCGGTCGTGGAGGGCGACGTGAAGTCCGTGTTCTGTCGGGCATCACCTCGTAGTTCAGCTCGCCGAGGCGACGAAGTACCTTGTATGGTCCAAAGTACCATTTCAGCAGTTTCTCACTGAGGCCGCGGCGACGGATGGGCGTCCACACCCACACCCTGTCTCCGGGCTGGAAGTGGACGTCCGTGCGACGAAGGTTGTAGCGGCCCGCGTCGACGCGTTGCTGGTCCTGAATTATGAGTCGCGCGAGCTGGCGGACCTCTTCGGCCCGTTGAGCCACCGTCTGGGCGTCGTCGCTGTCATTGTCAGATGGCTCATGGGGCAGCATGGCGTCCAGCATTGTCCTGCACTTTGCGGCCATGAACCAATTGAAAGGGTGTAACCCCGGTGGTCTCTTGCACGGCCGTGTTGTAGGCAAAGGTGACGTACGGCAGCACTTCGTCCCATGTCTTGTGCTCCACGTCGACGTACATGGAAATCATGTCGTCGATGGTCTTGTTGAGTCTTTCCGTCAGCCCGTTGGTCTGCGGGTGGTACGCCGTGGTGCGACGATGGCTGGTGTGGCTGAGACGCAGGATTTCTTGGGTCAGCTGTGCCATGAACGATGATCCGCGATCTATAATCAGAACTTCGGGAGCGCCGTGCCGGAGGACGATGGACTCGATGAAAAACTTGGCGACTTCCACAACAGTCCCTGAAGGGAGGGCTTTCGTTTCGGCGTACCGCGTGGGAGATCTCCTCCCGAAGGTCGGTCGGCATTACCAGCAACCACGGTGTGCTGTTGTCGCCGAAGTTCTCTTTGTAGAGTACACCTTGTCGAATGGCGAAGGTCGGCAGTACTCGTGAGAAGACACGTGGCACGGTACCCCCGCCCCCTTCCAGGTGCTCGATTAATGCGCGCAGCTCAGGATCGTCCCGTTGACGTCGTGCCATGTCGTCGGCGTTCACTGCTCCTAGGAAGCTCTCGTCGTCATTGTCGTCGCTGCAGCCGGAAGGGGTTTCGACGGGGGCCCTGGACAGGCAGTCGGCGTCGCTGTGCTTGCGGCCGGACTTGTAGACCACTGTCATGTTGAACTCTTGTAGTCGGAGGCTCCATTGAGCGAGGCGTCCTGACGGGTCCTTCAGGTTAGCAAGCCAGCAGAGCGAGTGGTGGTCCGTGACTACACGGAACGGACTCCCGTACAAGTAGGGGCGGAACTTCGTGATTGCCCAGACGACCGCAAGACACTCCTTTTCAGTCGTTGAGTAATTTCTCTCCGATTTGGACAGCGTCCGACTTGCGTAGGCGATGACTCGCTCGGTACCTTCTTGCACTTGAACCAGTACCGCTCCAAGTCCTGCATCACTAGCGTCCGTGTGAATCTCGGTTTCCGCATCCTGATCAAAGTGTCCTAAAACAGCAGGAGTCTGGAGTCTTCGCTTCAGCTCGTCGAATGCCTGCTGCTGTTCCTCGGCCCATTCGAACTTCTCGGCGTCCTTCGTGAGGTTTGTGAGCGATGCGGAAATCCTTGCGAAATCCCGAACGAAGCGTCGATAGTAGGCACAAAGTCCGAGGAATCTTCGCACGTCCTTCTTGTCTTTCGGCACTGGAAATGCCGCGACCGCGCGACTCTTCTCGGGGTCTGGGCGGACGGCTTCGTTACTAACCACGTGGCCTAGGAACTTCAGTTCGTCATAGGCGAACCGGCACTTTGACGGCTTGAGAGTGAGCCCGGCGGTCTGTATGGCATGGAGAACCGCGCGGAGTCGTCGCAAGTGCACGTCGAAGTCAGCTGAAAATACTACGACGTCGTCAAGGTAGACGAGACAACTCTGCCACCTCAGCCCTGCCAGTACGGTGTCCATGACACGCTGGAAAGTTGCTGGCGCCGTGCATAGTCCGAAGGGCATCACCTTGAACTCGTACAGTCCATCCGGCGTGACGAAGGCTGTCTTCTCTCGGTCCCGTTCGTCGACCTCGATTTGCCAGTAGCCGCTCTTCAGGTCCATCGATGAAAAGTATCGAGAGTGGCGCAGCCGGTCCAGAGTGTCGTCGATGCGGGGGAGTGGGTAGACGTCTTTCTTCGTAACCGCGTTGAGCTGCCGGTAGTTCACGCAGAACCGAAGAGTTCCGTCCTTCTTCTTAGCCAGCACGACTGGAGAGACCCATGGACTGCTTGAAGGTTTGATTTTGTCGTCATTCAGCATCTCTTGAACTTGCTGCTGGATCACCTCCCTTTCCTTAGCGGAGACTCTGTACGGCAATCGATGCACAGGGCGCGCGTCGTGCTCGGTAACGATGCGGTGCTTCGCAACGGCGGTTTGACGTACCTTCGACGACGTCGCAAAGCAGTCACGGTATTCGGCGAGGAGGTTGAGCAGCAGACGTCGTTTAGGGTCCGGAAGCTTAGGGTCAATGTCGAGCTGCGCCGGCGACGTACTGTCTTGCTGTGGCGGCGAGGATTCGTCAGTAATCGCGGTGATTTCGGCGGGGTTTCGGAGTTCCTCGACGTGGCCCACGGCTGCACCTTTCGTGAGGTGTTGCGTTTCGTTTCGGAAGTTCGTCACGAGGGCCACAGTCCGCCCATTCTGAAGTTCAGCCACTCCCCTTGCGACGCCTATTCCTCTTCCCAGGAGCAGTTGGAGGCTTCCCTCGAAAAGAACTTCGCCACAGGAAGCTTCATCGATCCCGACAAGTACGAAAACACTCGACCGCGGTGGTAGGCTTACGTGGTTTGCGAGGACTCGGACCGCTGGTATAGCAGGTTTTCGAAGCGTCAGCCGGTTTGTTCCGAGGTCAATGACGGCGCCATACTCGCAGAGAAAGTCCATTCCGAGGATAACGTCCCTCGAACAGTCTTGCAGAACGACGAACTTGACAGGGCACGTTTCACCGTTGATCTCGACGCGAGCAGTGCATCTCCCGACTGGCGTGATGAGATGTCCTCCGGCGGTTCGTATTTGAGGTCCATCCCACGGCGTCATGACTTTTCGAAGGCGGCGGGAGAGCCTCCCACTCAAGACTGAGTAGTCTGCTCCGGTGTCCACGAGTGCCGATGCGTCGTGGCCGTCGATGACGACGTTTAGGTTGTTGGACACCGTTACAGGGGCGTCGTCGCGATGCGTGGCGTCGGGAGAGTGGGAGCGCCACGGCGTTCTTGGAGGCTCTTTACTCGGGTCGTCTTCGGCAACGGCACTTCCAGGCGTTGCCGCACTTAGTTTTCCCGACGAGATAGGGGGGACAGGCTGTCACGGCGCGACCGACGGAATGGCGACGCGGAACGTCGGGGGGATGGAGAACGGGAACCTCATGGTGCTGTGGGCGCTGGTGACGGAGGGCGACGGAAGTATTCCTTGATGTCCCTTGGTCGTTCTCCAACACGAGGTCGACGGTCGTTTGGAGCGAATCCTCGCAGGCCGAGCCGGCGGTAGGGGCACCTTCGGTAAACGTGGTCAGCCTCCCCGCAGTGGAAGCACACCGGGCGTCCGTCATCCGTGCGCCACACGTCGGTCTTTCGAAGTCCACGCTGCTCTTGGCGCGGCGCGTACTGCGGTGAAGAGACTTCTCGTCGGGGTGCAGCTGGGTACTGCCGAGCAATAGGAGGCTGCGGACGACGAACAACGGCGGCATAGGTCACAGCTGGTGGTTCCGGTGCGGCGTCGGCGAGAACGTCTGGCTGGAGCGCTTGCTGTACCTCTTCTCGAACAAACTCGGCGATCGAGAGTGAAGCTGGACGTTCGGCGGCAGGTATCAGCTTCTTCAGTTCTTCACGGACGATGTCCCGGACTATTTCTCGGATCCCCGGAATATTGGGGCTAAGGGCGCAACTTGACGGCGTGGGTGCAGCGACGGCAGGAGCTCGATGGAAGTGAGCGGCTCGTGCTTGCAGGGCCCGTTCAATGTTGGTCGCCTTTGTTACAAACGTTTCGACGGTGGTCGGCAGGTTGCGGACGAGGCTTCCGAAGATGTCATCTCGTACGCCTCGCATCAGGATCCGCAACTTCTTTTCGTCGGTGGCTTGAGGGTCGGCGCGAGTGACCAGGCGCAGGACATCCTCGATGAAACTGGTGATGGTCTAGTTTGAGCCCTGGGTCCTCATTCGAAGAAGGTCCTCGGCCCTCTACCGTCGATACTGGTTAGTGAAAGTTCGCCTCAGCTCATTCTTGCAGGCGGTCCACGAGATCAACGAAGTCTCCGATTCTCGAAACAGTGCCTGGCCGTTCCTTCGAGCGCGAAGTAAAGGTTCTGCAGGCGCTGGTCGTCCGTCCATCGGTTGTGCTGGGCCACCCGCTCGTACAGTTGAAGCCAGTCCTCGAAGTCTTCGTGGGCGTCCCCGTGGAATGGAGTTGGAGTCCGGGGTGCGACGGGCAGGTAGATGAAGGCAGGAGCGGCCGGGGTCTGCGACTGGTTGGCCATCGTCGTCTTCTTCGGCTTGGGCTTGTCCAGTAGGGAACCGTTTTCGGGATCCTCTCCCTTGATGCGCCGGCTGGTCCGAGTTTCGGGTTCCGCGGGGAGTGGTCTCCTCACTGGGCTTGGAACCGGACTTGCACTGCGGGCTCTTGGAGGGGAACGCTGCACGGGCATGCGGTACCCCGCACTTCCACCAAAATGTCATGGGTGGTGACCAAAAAAAAAACAGGAAATGAACAGGAAGAAATAAACGTTTAATATGGCGAACTTGTGCCGAAAATAAAAGAGTACAAAGATAATAACAGAGCGTCGCGGGCGTCGAAGTCGGCGTAGCAGCACAGTCGAACGCTGGGGCGAAACTGACTCCGCTCTCCTTGCGGAGCCCCTTATGTACCCTCGTTGGTTTCTGGATTATTCGGCGTAGAACTTTCGGTGCGTATAGCAATCGGAACACGATCAGGCGACAATGTTCTAGAACTTACGAGAAGCCCAAGTTGAAAGAATTAATAAAAGGACAGTCAGCCTGACTGGAATCGAACCTATACCCTCCACGTGAACGTCAAGCCCGGCAACCACTGGGCCACGCGCGCTTAGTCGCCCACGCGCGTGGCAGTATATAGGCAAACCATCGGCGCTTTTAGTGCGACGAATTGTTCGACACTAAACGCACCGGTAAGTGGGTCAACTATTCTCATCTCGGAAAACCCGAGGCGGGTGAAACGTTAGAGCAAGACGAAACAACTCGAAAAATGTCGTATTTTTGGTCTATATATATATATATATATATATATATATATATATATATATATATATATATATATATATATATATATATATATTTGTTTTAGCTCACGTTTTCATTTTTATATTACTTGGAGTGCTTGTGGATTTCGGAATGTTGTTTGCGCTGAGAGCCGTTAGGAATATTCTGACCATTATTTATTTATTTCCTCATTTATTTATTTATTTATTTATTATATATTTTTATTATAACTGCCGCCACTTTTTTTTCAATATCTTTCTTGGTAGTTTCTAACTTCTCATGTATGCGTGTTACTATCACGCCCAACTTAAGCTGGGCTATTCATTTTGAGCAGGTTATGACAAAAGCGTTAAGTAAACTGTGCTCGCTATGTGAGAAAATGCGTCACTGTATAGTCGGCCTCAAGAAAGATGAACACAAGTGATGCGTGGCCGGCGCGGGGAAACCGCCAGGCGCGGCGCTGTATTTCGCGATTGCACGGGGTGCGACAGTGACCGGGACGTTCCCACTTTTGACTCGCAGGGGTGCTTGGAAAGAATTATCGTTCTTCGGTTTTTTTTTTTTTTTTTTTTTTTTGGGCGGCTTGTTTTTGAAGGGGACGGGTTATGCGTGAGACAACGCTTTCTTATTTCTTCTCATTCGCCAGCCGGTAAAACACAGATACAAAACCATAGCCGTGCTCTCAAGGAGCGAGCGAAAACAGAACACATGTGCGCAGTCACGCTGTGTCGTTTGGAAAGCGCCATTTGGGAACGGCTTCGGTGGGCCGACGTCCCCCGTGCATCCAAGAATGGACTAATTCGGTAATCGCGGCCCCAATGTGCCTACTCCATCGTAAGCGCCCCGTGTCGCATTATCGCCGGCCGGGCCATCGCTCCCTTGTGCTCATCTTTTTTAAGGCCGAATGTACTTCTGCGACAAAGCTGACGGTCTATAAATCGCTGATTCGTCCTTTGCTGGAACATGCTGACATCACATGGGACCCAAACTCACAATCGCTCATTGATCAATTGGAAGGCCTTCAAGTAAAATCTCTTCGGTTTATTTGTAACTCATTCGGCAAAGATTCGCTCGTGACACGTTTGTACATACACATCTCGACACTGTTAGCGGGAACGCGACATCGGCATCTTTACGCATTTCGTTAGGAAAGAGTATTAGTCGGCACAGAAGTTTACCCCTTACATTAGAGCCCTGAACGAGTTCTTTCTACAACAATGATATCTTTGTTGACAACCTTTCGATTCTAAGAGAAAAATACAAAAGAACTGGCGATCGCTTGTTCGCCAGTTCGCCAGTTGTAATTTAATGTCTCGTTATTTTGATTAGTTCACGTGAATGAGCTTTTATAGCACAAAAAATACCACCATTTTTACGTTTGTTTTTATTTAAAATAATACATTTGTGTGCAATTAATTGCTTACTTTTGTAATTACTAATATCCCACCGACCGTTCACATAAATTATCGCGGCCTTTGGAACGTTTTAACTTCCAAGAACAAGTTCAATATCTGATACTATGGTCAAATTGAAGCTACATAACAATCTAACAACGAAGCTCAACGTAATATGGAGACATCAAATTATAGCTAAATGACGGCTTTTTGTCTTGACGTTACCTCTGTAACCTGATAAAACATAGAAAGGTATAAACCATTAAAAAAAAAAGAAAACTCCGTACGCGAAAGCGGTGCATTAAATATATACCTGTTCGCGGTTCTAGGATAAAGACGGCAATTTAGAGTAGCCTTCTTTAACGTCACTATGGGCTCAGTGCTTAGTTAGTCAATGTAGAAAATGCTCAGCAAGTGACAACCAGCCTGTTCAACATTTAAAGAAAAAAAGTTAAATTTTGTTCTAATTTACCTGCTATTTATATCTTAAGCATCATTATCCAGTTCCTTGGTAATCGTCCTTCAAGTCATTTTTATTTTTTTTATTCGAGAATCCTGCCGGCCAACTTTTGAGGGCCAAGACATGATAAGACACCATAAGAAACAGTCAATGAGTCGAATAAACTCAACAACGACAATTAACGAGTAGTTTAGTCATTGGTGACAAAAAAAGTTCATCAACTGCACTTGCAGATAAAGCAGTAAACGCAATCGCCGTAACACCTGGAGGCAACTCATTCCACTCATAAACAGAACGAGAAAAAAAGGAGTATTTAAGAATATATTTTCTACAACGGAACTAATGGAGAAAAGTCTCGTACTTCTGCCTTGTATCCCAACTCGCGTTACACTGCAAATAATCATCAAAATTTTAAACCAGCTTTATTATGAGTTATATTATGCAAAAATTTAAACGCTTTACTTTCCTTCGACGTGATAATATAGACACACCGGAGACGGCGTACAGAGCGCGACACTGTAATCGCGAACAAGCGATTACAGTGTCGCGCTCTGTACGCCGTCTCCGCTGTGTCTATATTATCACGTCGAAGGAAAGTAAAGCGTTTAAATTTTTGCATAATATAACTCATAATAAAGCTGGTTTAAAATTTTGATGATTATTTGCAGTGTAACGCGAGTTGGGATACAAGGCAGAAGTACGAGACTTTTCTCCATTAGTTCCGTTGTAGAAAATATATTCTTAAATACTCCTTTTTTTCTCGTTCTGTTTATGAGTGGAATGAGTTGCCTCCAGGTGTTACGGCGATTGCGTTTACTGCTTTATCTGCAAGTGCAGTTGATGAACTTTTTTTGTCACCAATGACTAAACTACTCGTTAATTGTCGTTGTTGAGTTTATTCGACTCATTGACTGTTTCTTATGGTGTCTTATCATGTCTTGGCCCTCAAAAGTTGGCCGGCAGGATTCTCGAATAAAAAAAATAAAAATGACTTGAAGGACGATTACCAAGGAACTGGATAATGATGCTTAAGATATAAATAGCAGGTAAATTAGAACAAAATTTAACTTTTTTTCTTTAAATGTTGAACAGGCTGGTTGTCACTTGCTGAGCATTTTCTACATTGACTAACTAAGCACTGAGCCCATAGTGACGTTAAAGAAGGCTACTCTAAATTGCCGTCTTTATCCTAGAACCGCGAACAGGTATATATTTAATGCACCGCTTTCGCGTACGGAGTTTTCTTTTTTTTTTTAATGGTTTATACCTTTCTATGTTTTATCAGGTTACAGAGGTAACGTCAAGACAAAAAGCCGTCATTTAGCTATAATTTGATGTCTCCATATTACGTTGAGCTTCGTTGTTAGATTGTTATGTAGCTTCAATTTGACCATAGTATCAGATATTGAACTTGATCTTGGAAGTTAAAACGTTCCAAAGGCCGCGATAATTTATGTGAACGGTCGGTGGGATATTAGTAATTACAAAAGTAAGCAATTAATTGCACACAAATGTATTATTTTAAATAAAAACAAATGTAAAAATGGTGGTATTTTTTGTGCTATAAAAGCTCATTCACGTGAACTAATCAAAATAACGAGACATTAAATTACAAACCCCCCGCCCCCCCCCCCCTTTTCAACATTACATTTTTCAAAACATTTAGACTGGTAGATTACACGCGAGGTTTAGTATTACATGTGTTCAAGAATAGATTGATGTGCATTTGCCGTCGCGTGCCGCTTGGAACGCAACGTGAGGCACAGAAACACCGCCAGATGTTTGGATGTGAGACGCTTGGATGGCCGCAGTGAGGGAGACAGAGATGTCTGAACAACAAGAGCGAGGTAGCGCCCCAGCTGCTTTGCGCGCGTTCCGCTGTGCGTCGGTATACGTAGCTGGCGCGATTCAAATGAGAAGGGCGCCATGAGAAGAATGCTAAAACAAAAATCGTATCCCACCAAGCGTTACGCGCATCCACGAAGCCGCCATAACTTTAGTTCTTGGGAGACAGGCGAAACTGCCCGAAACGCCTCATGCTCTGCACGCGCCGAGCTCCAGGGAGGTTTTCCTAAGTGCATAACTACTCCCTTGATGCATTGCAGCAACGGTGGCGCAGAAAAACGTACCGGTAATAACAGCCTAGTGAATGTTGTTTATTTTTTTTATGAAGAAAGATTTACCGTACATATTCCCTGCTGATTTTTTACAGCATCTTGAAAGCAGCTTTGAGTCTTCACTGAGCGTTTTCATTTAAATGTAGGGTCTGCAAAAAAAAAAAAAATAAATAAAGCAATGGACCCCGATTGCCTTTTTTGCCAGCTTTCATTTACATCCAATGTAACTATATTTACCAAGACATGGTATTCTGAGGAATATGTTTTTACTTTGCCAACTTACAACCACTACTGTTTTAATGGTATTTCTAAACAAATAAATTGTTGTTTGTATCTTTATGCAACCTGGACTTAGTCCGTCTCTACCGACGGCTTGTCTCTCAGCTGTAGATGAGCTATTTAGCCAGTGCGGTACGACCGCTAGCCCCGGGGTCTTTAACGTGCACCACGTAGTAGTGATGCACGACCGCACGCCGGTACGATGCACATCCAGATAGAAATGGGCAGGGTGGGGATTGAACCCAGGACCAAAGTGTCGAACCGGAACCGAACCCAACCGAAAACCAGAACCGAACAGTTATTTTTAGCCGAACCGGAACTGAACCGAACCGAAATCTCCGCCTCCATCTTCGAACTGAACCGGAACCGAACCGGAAAATATATAACGGTAACGGGTTCAAAACGGTTCAAGGTATTTTTTTCTTTTTTGTTAGTAGCACAAAATGAATAAATGGGAATAAAAAATTGGCAGCTGTATTTCTATCTATTGATCAAATCGTCAAGTACAGAATTGCAATGTAGGATAAATTTCGGGATTTTATGGCACTTTACTATTGGCAATTGTCACGTTGTCACGTGGGTTCATAGCGTCAATAGATACTATCAAGTAATGTCACCTGACCCCGTGGCGTAAGCGATTTTCATAACCCCCAGTCGAGTGCTCTGGTTCACGCCGACCGGCATCGCCAAACATTCGGGTAACGGCTCATGTTCAATTAAAGGGACGATGCAACAATTTTTGTACTTTGCTCAAATACCGCTTAAAACGGATCCCTAACGTCAATGACCTATGAAACACACGCTCGTTTTTCACCCCACGAAAGAGAAGTCCCAGAACAAATTAAAGAAAAACGAGCACCGTTCACCCCCTCAACTCGCAGCCAGAGCAAGCGGCCACGTGATCTGGAGCCGAATATATGCCGCCAGTGTTGATCATAGCCACGCGCTGGGGTTGGCAAAGCACAGGACACGCGCTGAGTTCCAGAAAAAAGCAAATTGGGTTCTGGGGATATTTATACAGCGTGTAATTGGTCAGCTGTTTAAAGTTGCGACGAGTCACTCGCTGTAGATGAGCAATTTAGCCAGTGCAGTACAACCGCTAGCCTGGGGTCTTTAACGTGCACCACGCAGTAGTGATACACGACCGCAAGCCGGTACGATGCTCATCCAGGGGTGCTATTCTGGTCGCAAACGGGTACCTTTCGAGTTGTGACGTATCGAGAAAGGAGGGGCGGAGCCTCAAACTAGAATGATTCTTGTTTGAGGCTCCGCCCCAACGTTCGGCTTCACGCACGCGGTCAGCTAGAATCTGACGATGCCCTACGTCGCGGTGACGTGTCCATCCTGTTGGGGCGAAGAAATCCCTGCATTTCCCTCTGTTCTTTTTGTTATCTTCTTCCTTTCCTCCGGGACTTAGAACAAGCGAATAGCGGAGAAAAGGCTACCTTCCGGAAAATGGAAGGAAACAGAGAAAAATAATATTATCCTTTTATAATATACGAAAGATTATTTCAATAATTATGACGTAAAGTAAATTTAGCTAAGATATCTCAGCTTTTTTTCTCGAAGTCTTTCGCTACGGTCTTTGAAAACAAACATGGCGAAAACCGCGGTAACGACCTTGTGGTGTTTGTGTCTCGCTTGCGTGGTTGCTTTCCCTGTTTCTGCACGATACGGATGGCATTACGAGAAGAAAATATTATGTGAAGGTACGCTGCGACACCGATCATCCTTTGTGAAGCCGCCGTGAACATAAGCTGGAAATGAAATTTCCTGTTCGCCTGTGAAGGAGACTCCAAATGGGTACAGAGCTGACGACGACTCTGTGGTAATATATGACTAGTCATGAGATCGACGCAGAGTGCACCGGTTGTGAGCATTCTGTGGATGATGCAGGAAAGTTTCTTCGGGCAGTTTTAATAATGCTTTGCTCCTTTGCTCACTGCAGTGATTCTGCCGGTATAGTTTCCATAAGCCATGCTCTTCTCTTTCGGCGCTGAAGAAATGCACGGGACGGCATAATCTCGGGCAGTCTTTTTTACTTATTTTCATTTGCAGAATAGCTCGTGCAAAAAAAAAAAAAAACGGCTCTTTACGTTTTTACACGTCCCTACATAGGTACCTCGCTTTCCCATTGGCTTCATTGCGCGTGACGATTCAACGCCATTTGCCATGGAAACGTTCGTGAAACTAGAAAGCCTCTGTTTGCCGCTAACAGTCGTTTTTCGAGTTCGGGTTGTGACGACAAAATGACGTAAGAACAAGAATGCACGGGACTATTTGCATTGTTTTAACTCGACAACCGTACCCTTGGCGAGTTAAACTCGAAAGAACATGGCCGCGATGCTCGTCGGATCGACCGCGGCTGGGGTTTGACATGCGATCGGTCACTTAATCAACGCGCACACGAATACTTTCGTGCTGTTGGATGAGCCCATTCGGCGGCAGGACCGGGTCGAAGAGCACAGTGAGCTGGCGTTTAACGTCTCCGATGTAAAGCTTGGCGCGATGCAAGACTTGGCTTCTATTTGTGCCGGTGTTATGAAGCTTGAAAGTGGTGGTGTTGTTGTGGCTCGTACGGTAGCGTTGCTGATATTATAAAGACGGTAATAGACCTTTATTCAGCGTTGCGGTGCATTAAGATTCAAAACCTCGCCTTGACACAAAGAGAGCCACGTTTCCGCGAGCACGAAGGCAGCAGCCAACGGTCTGAGAAAGAATTGTGCCGCCGCCACGACCGCCAGCGATCGCTCCAACGGCAAGAAAACAAACGACAAGCTCATTGAGGTTTGTGTAGTGCTGACTACTGATTCATCGGACGACAAAGGTGAATGATGTAAAACGCAACGTAAGTTTGCCAGCATTTTGCAAAACAAAATCGTTTCGTTGAAAATTTAATTTGTGGAATTCGTTAACGCCTTGAAAGTTTGACGGGGACCGCATTGTGAACGCAGGCTTCACACAAGTGTTTTCTACAGTGTGTGCTTTGGCTGCATGCATATAAAGACAAAAACACTGCCTATATGATGCATAAAATAAAAGAAATTTCGTTTATCTTGATAATGTTGACTATCTATTGAGTGCTGTTGATAGTAGTGGCGTAGCCAGGAACTTCTAAGAGGGTGAGGATGGAGGGGGGTTGAGGTGGCTGGGATGTTCATGACTTGGGGTGCGGGGGGGATGGTGTCGGAATTTGTGTGTATATTCTAGGGCCCGCCGGATTTGGGGAGTTAAGGAGCGAAGCCCCATAAACACCCCCCCCTCGCTCCCCCCTCCCCCCCCCCCCCCTGGCTTTGCCACATAAGGGGAGCATCCTACATTCACAGGCTGCTATAAGCATGTGCATTGCCACTGAGCTCGTACCACAATGGCAAGATAGTTGCTGACATTCTTCACGTTACGTAGCAGTTCTTTCTTTAGTACATATGCTCGCTTTTCCTTCACACATCTACTCTGCCTCCGCTTGTCGTTTATGTTTGATGGTGATAAGCCAACAGTGCGTATTTGCTCTGCATCACAGGCAAATCTCAAAAATCCAGCTCACACTACTCTTTATTTCAATGAGTTACTGTCACTTTTGAAACGACAATCTGTTTAATTGCTATAATAGCCTTTACATTAAACACACGCGTGTTGAATATAGGACAATTCTATTTTTATTGTTTTTCGTGGTCACGAAGATAACAACTATCCACAAGACACTTGGCTAAATTTCTCGTCTACAGTGGGTAACAATGTTACCATACTCTGTCAAACTAAACTGCTGCTGTCTAGACAAGTAACGATTCATTTTAGGACAGACCTCTTCGTAGTTTATTGCAGGGCATCGAAAAGTGTTCTTATGACTTTCCGATGACTGACTTGCAATTCCAGCAGCTCGGCGTGAAAAGGTAAAATATCTAATTCATACAACAAAATGCCATCAGCAACCCATCCAGATTTTATTGCGTGATTGACAGTAGCTACAGACCGCAACGAATTGTCAACTGAAAACCTAGGTTCTAAGCGTGCACTAACTTCAAAGCGGTAGAAACCCTGAAGTTTAAACGTCAACTTACTACCATGTTGTTAATGGCAAAATGGTGTTTGCGGCAAAGTGTTGGAGTCCTTCAGAATGGTGACGGTCTCCTTCAGACCGATGATGACGGTGACGAAGGTTTAGTTAGAGCCGAATTTTAGTCAACGCACCCGACGACGTCGGTGTGCTTGTCATGGTGGCGACGAAAGCCTTCTTTCGCACATGCCTCAGCTGCCTCGGTCCGGGGTTTCGTCGACCCACCCTTCTCTTCCCAGCCGGTTGACAGCGATACTCACGACGGCCGTCACGGCTCTGCTCACCATCCACTGGGCTTTAGCTATGTGATCATCGGGGGCAACCGCGCCATTGTAGTTCCCCGTTGCGAAAAATCTCAGTGCGATTCAATTTGTAGCTGCTGCTCGACGGTCATCGTCTCTCATCATCGCCGTCTCTCGTTGTCACACTAGGATCACACGGTGCTTTTCGACAAGCGGTATTGTCGTCAGAAACTGTCGTCGTGCATCGCGAAGGCAACCGGGTGCTCGCGGAAAACCCGTCATTGCACGTGTTGGTCGAGCCATCGGTGAGCAACAAGCATCGCCGCCATTTTCTACGCTCTAGAATCCTGCCCAAAGCTTGTTCCCCTTTGTGCAATAGAAAGAGAGGTTAAAAGCACGAGCGCATCACCCCGAACGATCTTGCACGAACGTTGGCTTGCACTGCGCAAGCGCGCCTGCTCGACAGGGACGTTAAAAGCCTGGAGCACGTTCTTGTAGCTCATACACCCGCACTAGCTCGCACTCATAGTGAAACAGAGAGTAGGGTGTGTCGAGTAATAGCGCAGTTAATCTAGTGACGCGACTTCCGCTATGTGCTACGTAGGTCGGACGTGGTCATGCGTCACTTTGTCGTCACGGTCCGAACTCGAAGAGCGACAGTTACGGCAAACGGTTGCTTTCGTGTTTCGCGAACGTTCCCATGGGAACCGCGTGGAATTATCACGCGGGCTGTGGCCAATAGGAGCGCGCGGTTCGTAGGGGGGAGGAGTTTTCGAGAAACACGAACGTGACCGTTTGTGACCAGGATAGCACCCCAGGATAGCACCCCAGGATAGCACCCCAAATCGAAGCGGGCAGGGGTAAGGCTCGAACCCAGGATCCCTGGGCTCTGCAGCGCGAGCGCGAGGGATCGGTGGCCGAGTGACCACCGATCCCCCGCGCACCCAGCTCGAACCGCGCGGAGCTGAGCTCCAGATATTGTTATGGTTCGGCTATTGTCGTAGTTGCAGCGATTGGACACGGGCCATTACACGAATGCATGTCGAGGCATTGATTGTCACGAGCCCAGATCGAATGCGTACGCAGTCTTCGCGTCCACTGTGTGAGCAGCATTTGAATGTCGTCACCGCAAAGCTCGATGACGCATTCCCGGGGATTGTAGTGTTGTCATTGTCCCCACAGCTCCGTCGACAAATTTCGCCAAGGAGCAAAAGGCGGCTTTAGAAGGAGAGACTGAAAAAAAAGCTCCGCTTTTATCCTTTGAATTCCGCCGCGACGAAGACGCTTCTTGGTCAATGGTGTTGCGTTTGAGTATTCTTGGGTCCCACTAGTGCCAGGAAGCTGGTGTAAAGTAAGAAATATTCCTACTCAATGTCGTTGCACAGCCCCTTTGAGGTGAGTTATTCTTCAATGTCAGTAAAAAGTTTTTTTTTTCTATTTAGGGCTTTTATATTGTGCATGGTATTGAACCCGGGTGTTAATTTGTATGTTGGAAGGTTGGAAACCAACTGCCATTGGTTTCAATGCCCGCGAACCCGGTAGGCTTTTGTACGAAACAGGAGGATTCCAGCGTTATGTCTTAAACAGCTGCTCGTGGTGGCGCCTCTAAAATAGGTCGCATTCTACCGTTAAATATATTCAGATCGTACTTGTGAGCGGTGTTTACAGTGGCTCCTTCTCGCGATGTTGTTTTCTCTCCTCCCCATAAAGCATGATGAGCGTTTGAATCGCCAGTCTATATATGAGAAGATGTGGTTCTTTTTATTAGGTTCTCAAGACGTTTACTTCTCGAAGTTGTCTCTTGGCTCAAGATATGCAGCAATGACTGTTTGGTCTGTGTCGTGTTTGGAGATAGTTGCAATCACATACTCATTAGTAGCAGGGATTTCCCTTCACACATACCCTTGTTTTTCTGAAGGCGCCTCCTTAATTCGCAACGACTCCTCTATACTCAATCCCCCCTAACCGCCCTAAAGATTCAGAAACCCCTCCCTAATTTTAAATTCTGGGGAAACCCCTGATTTTTAGCATGGGAAGTTACACCATGTTGCAGATATGCGAGCTTTTTTTGTGTGGCAAGTAAGAGTCTACTGGGCCTTACTCCACTGATCGAGTGAAAGATTTCGTATTTAGTCAAGCGTATCGTACGAGGAACACGTGATTTCTATATTGCCTGTGTAGAAAATTTATACTTGTAAATTAGTTGGCGAAAGTCTGACAGACGATCGCGGAGACCCCGAGCATTCCAGTTAGAAATATATGACTTTGCTCGCACCTGTTCTATCTGCAACAGGAGCCGATGAGCGAAAGATTAATATCAATGACTGGGACTATTCATTTTGCCAATGGAGAATTGAGTGAAGCTAAGAAGTTATGAGCCAGTGTTGTTATTGTGTATAGTGCATTTCCTAAACTCCGTGAGCTAGGCAAATTACTATGTGTTTTTTTGTTTGTTTTGTTTTTTAATAAATCAGGCTAACGTTTGTTTTTGGTCGCCTTGGAAATCGAGTGGTCTTTCTTCGCTTGACCGCCGGCGTCTTCGCATTGGTTACGTGAAGATTTAGGTTGCTTTCCGGATAACCTTGTACCCGGAGGTTGTGGGGTAGATATAAAATTTCAGTATCGCTTGTTGGGGGTATGGTTGCATCTTTCGACGCTTCTTTAAGATTTTTACTTTGACGTGGATGCAGATCGCATTCTGAGCTTTGAGCTTTTACGCTTGACGGCTTCACCACGGATCTGGCTGACCTGTAGTCCACGTTGTTTGCGCTTTCGTAGGTTGATATATACCTTGCTGTTTCGTAGACGCTGAATTGGTGGGATGTTGCTTCGTGCTGTTTCTTGCAGTTGGGGCGCCATGGTACTTCTGCATCGCACGTGTCATGTTGATGCTTACCATCACAGCGGCTGCAGCGCTCTTTCTTGTTACATACACTATTAGCATGACCGAATCGACCACACTTGGAGCACTGTCGTGGTTTATTCACGTATAGGAAGCCATTGAACCGGGTGTGTCCTACGGTGACGTAGTCTGGAGCTGTTCCGTTTAAAAACGAAAGCTTTACGACATTCGAACTGCCGATTCTTCTCACGGGGGTGAAAGGGACTGTCGGGCGCATCTCCGTCTGAAGATCTGCGTCCGTGATCTAAAAGGAAACTAATTACTTTGACAACTGCTGATCTTTGATTGGGTTCGTATACGCTAACCTTCATTCCACAAAGATCTGTTACCTTCAGAACAGCCTACGGGGATTATTCCGTGTTCCTTGTGTCGGGCGCCAGAAGGTTGAGCCTGTAGTTTGGTCAAATTAGGATTATTCCATCGAGTGCAATGTTCTCAACTTCTCTAGACAGTTTAGGGGTTTTCTCTTCGTGATTATTTTATTCAGATCAGTTGGCTTGATCACGACAGTGAGGCGGGGCTTGATGTTGTGATGATCGTATCCTCACTGGATGTGGAGCCTTTTGTGCGATGTTTTCGTTTCTTTCTCTCTTTGAACTCTTTCTTAGTGAAGCCTGCGTCGTCACCAATGCCACTCATTGAGACGTTGTGGGACTCTTCGGAGGTATTGGGTAGATCAGATAGTTCATCCCCACTGCCGATGGAAGCTGCAGTAGGCTGGATCATGGCATTGGCCCCCGAAGGGAAACGCCCAAGGATCTTGTTGGAGTGTAGACGCAGAAGGTATGTTCGCTCGGGGCGGACAGGAGACGCTCGTGTTAAATGACTCTCCTAATACTGAGAAAAAAAAATAATACTCAACACGGAGGGCAAAAAGAAAAAAAAAACAAAAAAACTGGAGCGTCGTTCCAAACACTTCGTCGTCGTTTCTAAAAGAAAGATGTACCTGCAGGGATCTTCTCATGCCGGAAGCAAAACTTAAAGGATGAAAACGAAGAACAATAATCCGGGAGGCCAACGAAGAAGTTACATCCGTAATAAAAAAATACGAAATAACAATAAGAAAGTGAATGAAGTTTGTCTTCAGTAAATGGTCGCTAGTCCAGAAGTGTGGTTGTCCTTTTTCTGGTTCTCTCTGTCTTTCTCTCTCTCTCTTTCTTTTCGTGTACCTTCGTGTACCAGAAGTCCTTTGGAGAGACCAAGGCAGTCGGCACATCGCCCAGCTCAGTACTTTCTAGCTAGGCAGTGAGTTCGCTCTAGCAGTGCTCGGTATGGTGGCAGACGTGTGCCGAACAGAAAATCAATAGCATGTCACTTGTTCATGACGCCGGTGGCACCGGTACCCTGCACCTGGTGCCATCGGGTGGCGCACAATGGCACCCCGCGTAGAAGTGCGTCCTGCATGAGCACGCGTAGTACGAGACGCTCTCATGCCCCGCGCGCTCACACACAACAGAGAGAGAGAGAGAGAATGACGTTTTAATAGTAAGCGGTTAGCCTAACATTAATGTGTTGGCTTTGTTGCTCACATACAACCTCACTCATACATATTCACATTCACACATATTGTCCTAAAGCAACACTTATGTGCGCTTCAAAGTACGCAATTACATCGGGAGCATCTTCGGTTAAGGAGATATGGTCACAAACGTGTAAGCAGAGTCGTCGATTTTAAGAAGTCGAGTAGAAAGCGCTGCGTCTTTTCACGGTGGGATCGTGAACCGCTAGGAAATGTCAGGTCATCTGCAGTTGCATGTGCCACGCCGATCGCCCGGAGACGCTAGAAAAGCGTATCTCTTTGTGATTGAAAGTTTGTGCACTCCAGAAGCAGGTGGTTTTGGTCGCAGTGGACGGCACATGTTGAGCAAAGCGGAGACTGCGTGACTCCAATCTTGTATAACCACGCGGGTGTCCTAGCACTTCTTGTACGTAATCGGAACAGGGTTGTAGCTTCCAGGCGCGATAGTCCCTTCGTTATGCATGGGTAGTAAGTACCTGTATCTAGATGCAAAGACGCAATGTGTCGGCGAACAGCTGCACTATGTTGGCGATGGTCGTCAGGTGGTTCGAGCGATGGGGTCCGATGATGAGCTTGTGCGGCTAACCGATCAGCAGCTTCATTTCCTTTGATCCCAATGCGACGGGACCCACTGAAAATGCACCACGAATCCGTTTGCTTCCATATGTTGGAGGGGGATTCTGGCACTGTTGGTTGTCGTCTCGGTACACGTAAGAAGTCGTCTAAGAGCACACCGGGAGTCTGTGATCACCACTACGTTTCTAGGATGGTAACGACTTAGTGCGACGAGTGCCTCTGTGATTGCAACAATTTCTGCTGTGGTTGAAGAGACCATGCGATGAAATTTGTTATTCCATTCGCACTGCAGTTCAGGGATCACAAAAGCAGCTGTACTGCTTCGTAATGATGCATTCACTGAGCCATCTGTGTACACTCGAAGAAAGTCTGGATAGGTCACAGAAAGGTGGTCTTTTGTGAGAGCCTTGGCCACAACTTGTGAAGTTTTGCTTTTAGAGTGTAAATTTGGAATGGTCTCTCTGCAGATGGGCCCATTTTCAATCCAAGGGGCCAGCCGCAACGCTGTCGGAACAACAGAAACTGATGGGCGCCAACCTAGTGATTGTAGAGTGTGAAAGCATGAATTGAAGTGTGAGTAGCTCCTGTTGTGCAGCCTCTGAAGGAGTCTCCGTCCCGCAGGCGTTTCGAGAAGACGAAGGAGCTGAATAAGAAGTTCCTCAGTAGCCTTCAGACATAGAGGTGCAGCTTGACTTTCTCTTTATATAAGCTCGTTTCTAGCGGCTTGAGGTACACCAAGAGCAGCGCGGATGCCTTTCCTGTGGAGCCTCTCGAGCCTCTCATATTGTGTTGATGAGGCAGATGCGAACGGTAGCATATACAGGATGCGACTCAGGACAAGTGAGGAATGAAGTCCAAGCATTGATCGTGGGGCATTACCCCATGACGCACCAGCCACTCGGCGTACGCATTAGCTGCGATAGAGGCTGAATGGAACGAAGCATCAACAGCCTCTTTCCAAGTCAATCGAGCATCGAGTGTAACGCCCAGAAACTTGTACTTTCGCACTTGACGAAGTTGTTTTGTTCCAAGATACAGCTTCAAATTAGCTCCGCGGCGATGGCGACCCGGAAATAGGATGTACGCGGTCTTTTCAGCTGCCAGTTGTAGTCCTACGCTTTGAACGTATTGTTGGACGCAGTGAATGGCTGTTTGGGCAATGTCACGAAGGTTTTGATGGCTTTGACCCGAGACCGATATGCAAATGTCATCTGCGTATAGCGAAATTTCGATTGGAACAAAGAGCTTAGGCAGTGCATCCGGAAGGCCAGCCATGATGACATTGAAGAATAGTGGTGATAGCACGCTTCCTTGTGGTAAACCGCGAGCGCACGAACGAGAAGTGCTGAGGGACAACCCGAGCTTTATCTTCAGACTTCGGTGGCTCAACAGGTTGCTGAGGAAGCCTTGGACGCGACCAGTAATTCCCATGGCTGTGAGAGATCGAAGAACTGCTGAGGGATCAACATTATCAAAAGCCTGTGTGACGTCAAAAAATACTGCCAGTGTTTCCAGACTTCCTTGATTGGTATTGTGCTCGATGTCACTTCAATATCAAGAATGCTGTCTGTTGAGCAGAGTCGTGGCCGAAAGCCAGTCATGCAATGTGGGAATAACTTCTTTGTGTCGATCCACCACATAAGCCTGGCATGCACAATCCTCTCCATAAGTTTACACAGGCACGATGTCAAAGATACTGGACGATACGAGGACAGGAGAGCTGGATGTTTAGAAGGTTTCTTGATTGGTATTATCCATGCCGTGAGCCAGATGTCTGGTATTTTGCTAGTGATCCATATTTCATTGAAAGAATTCAAAATATATTCTATGTAGGTGCACCGATTAAAAGCCCATGCAGGGGGGCTTTTAATCGGTGGCTTCACCTGTTGTGTGCCAGAGAGAAAGAGAGGGATAGAGAGAAAGAAGAGTTTATTAAGGAAGGACAGAGGTGTTAACCTGAACCTAGGTTCCGGTTGGCTGCTCTGTACTGCGGAGAAGGGGGAGGGGGAAAAAGCACGACGATGCTACAATAGCAGCGCTAGGCAAAAATACATTTTATTATGTTGTTTTTTTTTTTTATTCTAAACTGGATATTCAAGACTTGCCTACGAACTGACGCAAAAAGTGACTGCAAATGTAGCCCGATTGGGCCTTAGTACCAGATTACGCTTGCCACACAAGCTAAGCTGCAACACAGCAACAGAAATACATGAAAGCTGCAGATGCACTATAGTCGGTGACAGGCTCAGGGCGAAAGAAAAGAAGGCTGGTGACGGGGAAGCAGGCGGAATGCTGGAGCGAGGGGGATGTTTCCTCCTCTTTTCTCTAGCAATCTATCAGCTCCCTCCTCCCCAGCCTACCCCTCCCTCGCCCTAAACCCTTGACCTGTCACCGATTATAGCATATACAAAGAATACAACGCAACAACACAATTTGAAAAAATCTTTGGAAGACATTCAACTTTATTAAAGGCCATTAAACAAGATTAAGAAAATACATGTCCGATTGTTTCCTGAAGGTTTGCGGAGAGGAAGTGTTCCAATATATCAATTAAGTCAGGGTAAGTTCAGTAAGTTTAGAATTTGCCCATTTAATAGTTGTGTGCCATAGCTACACTCCGTTTCACGATACCTTGGCGAAACGTGGAGGCTACGACCCCCGCTGTCCAATAAGAGTGTCGGAATAAGAGAGTCAGGAAGGTTTTGTAGCATCTGATAGCTGATTTCATCAGGGCCAGGGGAACTTTTCCGCCTACATGCTCGCAGAGCCGCCTCAAGTTCTTTCGCAGTGAATGCCGTATCCAGAGCCGATGTTGAAGTGTCTGGTTGAACGTTGCTTGGTGGCTTGCTTTGAACTGCTGCGTACCTGTCAGCGAACTCTTCAGCAATATTGGCAATGTTGGTGCCACGCGAAAGAGCCAAGGAGGCGTAAGGTGCACGCGGTTTTCTTCTACCGGAAAGGCTGTCGATGATGCGGTATACCTTGGAAACGGGAGTGTGCATATCGGAGCTGGACCACAGCTTTTCCCACTGCGCTCGGCTCAGCTTCTTTGCGTAGCGGCGAATAAAAGCATTGATGCGATTAAATTCGGTTTTATATATGCCAGCTCCCGTGCGCATAAGAGATAGCTGCGATCGCCGCCGTGCAGCGCAGATATTTTGTAACGTGAGATCGGGTGCTGGGAAATACTCTGGTAGCCGAATTGTTTTTGTTGCTGCCTTCTTGCTTTGAATTATTGTGTCCACGATACTTAGATTTGAGTCACCAAGGCCAGAGCGAAAAGTGTCCCAATTTGTGACAGGAAATGTTCGTTGTCGGGAGGTCTGGTAACCTTCCATAGAAACAAAAATTGGGAAATGGTCGCTGCCCATCGTGTCAGGAACTATTTGCCACGTTACTTGAAGTTCCGACGAATGTGCGGTCACATCGATGGCACTAAAAGAGGCAGGATATCTGAAAAAGGTAGGTGATCCGTCATTTGCGATTGCGAGCTCTTCAACCTCAAAGATTCCGGCCAGTAGTCGTCCTCGTTTATCAATTCTTGCGTCTCCTGACAATTCATGATGAGCGTTCCAATCGCCACATATAATGACTGGCGTTGGACAGCGTTTACAGAGTTATTTTATTATAGCGTCTACCGCTACCTTTACACGAGGCCGTACATAAACCGAAACGACGCTAAGATATTTTTCTCTAACTTTCACTCTGGCCGCCGCTAGGTCTATCAACTCTGCGCAAAAATCATCAACTGGTATCTCTATGTCAGAGCCGTATATGTAGAGAGTTTGGCCATTCGTTGGGAAGTATAGGAGACAAATAAAGCGGCGCCATTGGCCGAAAGCGGGCTGGGCGTGTTCCAGGGCGTCTTCAGAAATTCGAATGTGACCAACCAGAAGCCGGAAATAATACCCTGGCGGTGGTCGCAAGAAACAAACCTGATAACTGCATTGAAGTAACTCTCGATGTCTGAAAATATGGTACACGTGATGTTTCAATCACACTCATCTAAAATGATGGTGGAAGAGTGCGACTAGCGGAAAGATCGACATAATCCTTACGCCAAACGCCGAGCGCCGAGAAACTGTGGTCAGAGCGGTCACACTCTGTCCGCGCAAAACAGAGTTGAGCGGCGCATTCGTTTCTTACATCTTTCTGCATGATCATGATGAAACAACACGTGAACTTTATTTTCAACCACAAATGTTACTACACTTCACTCTTACACACTTATTAAAACCATATACGAACAGAGACCTTCGATGATCGATCGGCTCGATCGGCTCAGAACTGTTTCTCGCTACCACCGCTAGGGGATTCTTTTCGGCTTCTGGTTGGTTAAGAGAGCATGCCAAGCCCTCTTTCCGAGTCTGCCGCACGTCCTGGCTCTGCTCGCACCTCCCATTGACCAAACTCTCTACATATACGGCTCTGCTCTATGTGAGGCACTCCATTACGCACATAAAGTGCTGCGCTACCATTGGGAAACGATGAGATCGATGGGTTTTTGTACACATCGTACCCGGAAATTGTTCGCTGCAGCGGTAAGCCCGCTTCACATAGTGCAAGAATTGGGATAGGCATTGTCTGTAGCAGTAACTTTAACTCGGAAAGACGGGGTTGGATTCCAGCGCAGTTCCATTGAAGCAGCAGTGGTACTTTTCTTGGCGGCTTTAGATTCCCTCCACTGCTTATGGCCTCAAATAAGGCTTAGGTGGTGAAGAGAGTGAGGAGCGTTGTCAGTATTGAGTGAGAGGTTCGAGCCCAGGGTGCAGCGATTGAGGCAAGTACATTGCAAGATAAATTGAGTATGAGCTTCATAATCGAGGTCCACGTTGTCTCGACAGTCTCTGTTTCCATCTCTGAAGTGTTTTTCTTTGCATGTCTTGGTTCCTGCTTTCGTTCAGTCACCGTACGTGAAGGCTCTGGATTTGGTTTCGTTTTGGCAAAGATGACTGGAATGTTTGGTTCTTGGTCTGCCAGCGCAGCGGCGTACGTTATTCCTGGACGTGGAGGTGGAGGTGTCTTTTGCATTTCCATCTCCTTGCTTGGCTCTACAATCAGTGGTGGGTCAGTTATTTTATGTTGGGTTGTGAATTCTTCTCTGCCAAGTTGCTCTGCTTCAGCTGCTGGAGTGCAGATTTCGCCGAAGAAAAGCTCAGATCGTGGTTTTTGGCATAGGTTAGAATGTCTTGTTCATGTTTCCACCTAGGGCATAATGGTGACGTTGCCTCATGGGAACCGTTGCAGTTAAAGCACTTGGCGGGGCGATTCGAGCAATCGACCTTTTCTGTGCCTGTTATTACGTGACACTCACCGCATCTACTGCATCCAGGAGGTCTCTTGCAGGCAATGGCGCGATGTCCGAAGCCACTGCAATTTTTGCACTGGATCGGCCGCTCCTTGAAAACTGCCACTGAGTGTCAGACGTGGCCAAGGAGATCATGGGATGGCAATTCGGTACCAGCGAAGTTAATCTTGACAGACTCGGAGGCACCCAGTCTACGCAGTCTTGTTATGCGAACTGTGGATCTGATGTTCTCAGTGATCTCGGCGTCCGATAGGTTGGTTTCGACATGTCGAATCACACCTACTGCCGCAGAGCGCGAGGAAGGTTCGTAGGCGGTTACTTGTAGGCCGCAGATGGACGTGCAGTTGAGAAGCGTTCGCGTTGTCTGGCCGTTTCGTGTGTCTACGGCGATTAAATTGAGTCTGTCATTGACGCGTACTTCGATGATGCACTCAGGACAAAGCTTTTCTAGAGCTTTAGAGATCTTGAGGCCTCCGAGCGTAGTGATAATCTGATCAGGCTTGTTTGATATAAAGATTACCGTCAGCGACTCAGTGCTTCTTGAGGTTGTGCAATTTCCTGAAAGATGCACTGTAGATGAGGAGGCAAAGCTCCCTTGCTTCTGCTTTTTTTAGTTGATTTAACAAGGTGCCACTTGCCGGACGCATTATCCTCGGCGTCCATGTCGGCGATGTCACTAACGGATAACGGTGGGAAGAGTTCGTAACGATTGCCTTCAGGGAGGGACGAAGGACCAGCATCGGTTGGGCAAGTTTGCTGACCAGGCGTGATGGCAGAAAGGGCTGCTGAGCTGTCACTTGAAGGAATCTTGTCCTCTCCGGCTTGCTGGGACACCATTGGGGCTGGAACGAGGGGCCTGAAAGGGCGCCCTCCCCGACTTCAAAGAAATGCGATCCAAAAGTAGGGTTTCAAGAAGCCGCGAAGGAACAGAGCGTCCGCTTACGACCACTTTTTCGTCTTTCTCTCACACGACAGTTGAGACGCTTCACACCACGCCACGCGCCTTCGAGCAGAAATGCGCAGGTATCCTGGCTACAGCGCCACTTCTTTGTCATGAAGCGGCGGCACGTGGAACTACCCAAGAACGCCCAGAGCTATTTATATTATATCTCAGTATAAACGGCTCTGGGTGCACCTACCCCTATAGCCACTATAGCACGGGAAATGAGCGCCAGCGCCACCTGGGAGGTTCAACACGATGTGTCTTACCTTTCGGTCACCGTTTTCCCACTACTCAGTGTTCAAGTTCACTTTAGTAATTAGTCGTTAGTTGTTTATACACCGGGAGGTTAGTCTGCCAGAAAAATTACGACATTCTTTCCAACTGTAGATGAGACATTTAGCGAGAGCAGTACAACTGTTAGCCCGCGGTCTTTAACGTGCATCACACAGTAGTGATACACGACCGCACGCCGGTACAATGCTCCTTCAGATCAAAACTAGCAGGGGTGGGAATAAAACCCAGGATCCCTGGATTCTGCAGCATTCACTGAAGTATGAATCGACTTTTTATGAATGTTACGAAGAAGGGAAGAAAGAGGAAAATGAAGCTCTGTAGGCAGATTGCACGCGCCCTTACCATTGTTTTGTCGGACGCCTTAAATGGCCCGTCCACCGATGACCAGCAGTCCGCGATCGGTGTTCTAGCGACACCGCAGCCCCTAGAACTTCCGGTGACGGGGTCTAGGACTCCTCACGGAGTCATCGGACCATGGACCCGGCCGTTGCGTTGGAGCTGCAGGTTCAGCAAGAATCCACGTCGCGGTCTCGCATCTGCACCGTCATCGCAGTCATGGCGTGCATTGTCATGGGATGCTTCCTGCTGCTAGGCTTCTCGCTCAAGCGGAACGACGAGCTGGTGGCCATTTTGGACCAGTACCGTGAGTACCTCAACCAGCAAGTTGCGTCCAGTACAAATGCACAAGCCGCTGTTGCGGCGGCTGCTGCGCTACGTGCCAGGGGGCCTTCGCAGATCAAACGGGCATTGCCTCGCCACAACGCTTCACGAACCGACGGCGCTCAAGTGGTGTTCCTCAACGCACCTCCTCAGGGAAACCTCACACCGCGGAGAAGAATGATGCATCCCTCTAAGTTGATTGATCAGTCTGGGCATAATTCCCATCGGGAGAAAATAGGTCCGGCCATCGCTTCCAGCAACATTCAACAGCAAGTCGAAAGTGGCTCCCAAGCCAAGTCTCCAAATTCGATAGAACAACACACGTCCACGAATGCGAGAGGCAACGAAAACGCGTCACTGCAGTCGGAGGCAACTCATGCTATTTTCACCGAAACGACGAACGACGGTTTGAATTATACGGCATTATCATTAAGCAATGGTACCGACCCTTCGAGGTTACCTCTAGAGCTTCTCAACGGGACTGTCCACAAGCTCCACGGGACACCGACGGCAGCGACCTTGAAAAAGGTGCTTCAACACGACCTATCAAATCCTGGTGGAACTGGTCGTTTAGTGGTGTCGAAGATGTCGACTCTGACGGAGGATTCGGGAGACGAAATGGTAACGGAGGTGGAAGATGAGTTTGAGGGAACTCTGATCGTCCTCGCGAATTCGAGTCAGTCATCGGAGGAAGCGTCTACCGCATCAGCAGTCACGCTTACCTTAGCCAGCATTGCTAAGAGTACTCCCACAAGGCAAGCTGGTACAAACGACACATCCCACCACAAATGATTTTACTGAAGAACGATTTCTGTTCTGCAGAAAAGCCGCACTCGGAGCCCAGCCTCTTAGCCCGCGTGCGAACATCCAGGGAACGTTCTTGGAGCTTTCGAAGTGTGCTTTGTGAATAATGAAAACGCACGCTCGTTGCATTTTGTGCAAGAATTGAGAGACTGCTGAAAATATTGACGATTTCGTTTTAGGTGTGCCCATCAAATAGGATCATAAACAACTGCCATGTTTATTTCTGAAATGCTTCTTGCCATTTTTATAACACCAAGTCATTTTTATGCCTACATGAATGGAGAGTTGTGTGCTGGTACGTAGACTCTACACTCTAAAGCATGCAGTCTTGTCTGGCTGGAAAAGCTGCGGGAATAAATGCTTCGTTTTGTTGTTGTTGCCATTTGCATTTCTCTTTCGAATACGTCTGTTCCTCGTTGACATGCAAATGTTAGAAAAGTAAGTAACTGCATTTCCAATTACTCAAACCTAAATTGTAAATAATTAGTCAAAACTTCCGTGTCATAAAAGAAAATGACTGTATTACTAAAAAGTACCCACTTGCTTTCGCGGAGTTATAGTTGTATGAGCTACCGAAGGATGGCGCAACGTGGGAAACGAGAACAGTGCATCGCTTCGAACGAACATCTCTGTACCGAAAATGGGGAGCCATGAGGGATTTAAATACCTGTTTTATTATTAAGCGCATATTTTTTTTTTTAATAAATGACCGCTCTTTGCGAACTAGACACGAACCTGTCTTCAAGACAACTCTCCCCCTGCGAGATTAAAGTCTTGGCAAAAGGCCACGGCTTCAACATGATCACAACCCGGCCCCCTCTTCCAAAAATGGTTGCCGCTGTGGAAGACGGCATTGCTCGTCTGACCCTAGCGTCCGAGAAGGTGCACGACTTAAAGCGATAGGCATCCTTTCAAAACCTCCACCGAGGCAACGCCACAATCTATCTCGCGATCAAACTGCTGCGCTTCGGAAGCTCCACGAGGATACAGAGAGTGTGCTACTGCCGGCAGATAAAGGGAAATCTACCGTCGTCCTGGACCGGGAGGGGTACGAACAGAAGGCACGGGATCTTCTGGAACGTCCGGCCTATGAAAAGCTCAAGAAAGATCCAACGTCCCAAATTCAGCGGAACATGAACAAGATGTTGTCTGACATTTTCAAGCAATATCCAGAGTCGAAAGCCCTTTACTTGCATCTCATCTGCAGGAATGGCTCTGCGCCAAGCTTCTACGGACTACCCAAGACCCACAAACCTAACGTCCCCTTGAGACCTATCGTGGACTTTACGACCTCACCGCTCCGAGCGCTGTCAAATTACCTACAGTAAAGCCCCTTGATAAAGGCACTTTTACAAGTACCGCCAACCATTGTTGTGGAACCGCGCGAGACACGTGCCACGAGCGGGTGCTCCGCCGCCATTCGCTTCCTAGGGCCGCTCATTTTAGTGCTGCGCCGCCATTTGCTTCCAAGGGCCGCTCGAGACGCGGGTCTCGTGCACTCGCGCATTTGACGCTACTTGCACGACAAACGCAAACATATCGAGGGGCTTTAACCTACACCGGACTATAGCTCCCCTTGTTGGAAATACGCTGACCCACGTGCTGAACACTGGCCACTTCGTGGAACGTGCCTCGCAAGTGAGACTCAGCGATGATGACACGATCGTGTCTTTCGACGTTGTGTCGCTCTTAAAGGGGTATTCACACGAGGGAGAAATCCCGGGGATTTCTCCCCGGCACGCGCGCATCACGAGATGAAAACGCGAGGCTTTTGCACATCGCAAAGCCTGACGTTTTCGTCGTGGGATGCGCGTGCCGGGGAGAAATCCCCGGGATTCCTCCCTCGTGTGAATGCCCCTTTACCAGCGTGCCAGTTCCCTTAGCAGTTGCTGCAGCCAGAGAGGTTCTCGAGAAAGACGAAACATTGGGCTCAAAAACCAGCCTCAGTGTTGATGAGCTATGCCGCCTTCTCGAGTTCTGCCGTGGCAGTACGCACTTCAGCTTCCAGGGTGAGATTTTCAAACAAGTCAGCGGAACGGCAATGGGCGCCTCTATTTCTGTCACGACGGCAAACCTCACAATGGAAGTGGTTGAACAGAAAGCGCTTAGCACTTTCACCAACAGGCCAAAAGAGTTCATGCGCTATGTAGATGACTGTTTTTGCATCTTGAAGAAATCAGAGGTGAACCACTTCCTCAAACACCTGAATTCCATAGAACCGGCCATCTAGTTCACTGTAAAATACGAGAGAGATGGAGTCTTGCCGTTCCTCGATGCTCTGGTGAAAAGGCAAGGAGACAAGCTGGGGTTCACGGTCTACAGGAAGCCAACACACACCGGATGCTACCTTGATTATGACTCGGATCACCCAACGAGTCACAAGACGTCGGTGGTCTCTACTCTCTTGTCTAGAGCAACGACCATCTGCTCGTCGGAACGAGACAGAAGAAAGGAGAAACAGACCATACTTGCTGACCTTCAAAAAACCGGCTACTCAAGGAGTTTTGTTCAACGCGTCGCCCGTCGACAGTGCTGCACGCGCAATAACCATAGATCGTTGGGTGACACAAGCCCCGCCCCATCACGCGCATCAGCGTCCCCTGTGTAAAAGGGACGAGCGAGACACTGGCGCGCGTGCTCCGAAAAGAAGGGATCCAGGTGGCGCACAAGCCAGTGTCCATATTAGGACGGCTCATGCCAAGGCCGAAGGATCGCCTCCCGAAAGAGAAAGCACAAGGCGTGGTCTATAAGATACCGTGTGCGGAGTGCCCCGCCGCCTACATCGGTGAAACTAAATCTTTCCCGAACGCATGCGCCAGCACCAGAACGATGCGCGCAATTTCGATTGCGAGCGTAGCGCCGTCGCGGAACATTGTGAGGTATTTGATCATCGGATCGACTTCGGAAACGCACACGTGATAGACACGGAGCCACATATTCGAAGACGCTTGTTCTTGGAGTCGTGGCATATCCAGAATACGCCGGGGAACATTAACGGGTTCCTCGGAGCCTTACCATCAATTTACGTCTATGGCCTGCGTCACGTCCACAAAACATCACCTCGGTAGAAGAGGAAGGAGAGTTCGAAGCTCGCGCTGGTCCCATTCCATTTTTAGTCACCCCTGAAGGAGTCAAGTCGACCCCGAAACGTTGGGAACTCTTTGTTTCTAAACTTTTCTTTTGGTTTGAGTTTTTTTTTTTTTTTGTTTTTGTTCGAATTGTTCCCCAAACCAGACAGATTTCTGTCGAAGATGTTAACTTTTAAGACACCAACTAGGCTGTTACCAAGGTGCGAAGACACCAAAGCGTAATCTATGCAGGTTCTGCTTCCTCGGGCACGCCACGTGTATTGACCCTTGCATGATGCCCATATGTTAAAGGAGCATTGCAACAATTTTTGTACCTTGCGCAATTACCGCTTAGAACGTATCCCTGACGTTAATGACCTATGAAACACGGGTCCGTTTTTCACCCCACGCAACAGAAGTCACCCCCCCCCCCCCCCAAAAAAAAAAAAAATTAAAGAAAAACGAGCAGCGTTTATCCCCTCAACTCGCAGCCGGAACTAGCATCCACGTGATTGGGAGACGAATATATGCCGCCAATGTTGATCATAGCCACGCGCTGGGGTTGGCAAAGCACAGGACGCGCGCTGAGTTCCATGCACTGTTACGGCTCGGCTATTGTCGTAGTTGCAGCGATTGGACAAGAGCCACTACCCGAATGCTCCTCAAGCTAGTAATTATCACGAGCCCAAATCGAGTGCCCAAGCAATGCTCGGGTCCAATCTATGAACCGCATTCAAATACTGTCATTGGGGTGTACTGCGATCCCCACGTTACGTCATCAAATTTTGCAAAGAAGAGATTGAATAAAAATTATCGCTTTTTTTCCTTGAAATTACACCGCAACAAAGGAGTTTCTTGGCCAGTGACGTTGCGTGCGAGTATCCTTGAGTCCCACTAGTGTCAGTAAGCTCGTGTAAAGTGAAAAACATTTCAATTGAATATTGTTGCACCGCTCCTTTATCTAGTTCAAGTTCTCGTCTGCTAGATTCAGTAGCCAACGCCCGTTAGCATCTTCCCATCCGTCAAGTGTGTGGAGAAGGCCGTTAAAGTCCCCATGATTAAGACATTCCTGCCTTTCTCCAGTGCCTTCATATCTTTGGTGACACACGCCATCGTAGCTTCGTTCACCTCGTCGCGCGCACTCCCCACCGAGAGATAGACAATACACGCAGACACTTGGCTTTGCAACAACTCTCCCTCCACCCAGATGTGATCTCTGCACTCGTCGAGCGTCCTGAGCCACACTGTCGTGTCCCGCCATAGAACCCCAACACCACCACCTCTTCTTTAATCCTGTCGGCGGTTGCAGCCAGCCCAGTGCCAACCCTGGTGCACCGGAAGCTCCTCTAGGTCTCTAAGGTGTGTTTCGGCCACCCCAAAGATGGCAGTTCCTTCAGACTCCAACTGGTTGAAGTGGTCCTCCCACGTTTGCTCCCGTCAAGCTCCTTGCAGGTTGAGGAACCCTACTATCACTGTCATGCTCTTGTGATGCTTTTTCCGTTTCCTCCTCGCGGCTCCACGTTTTAGTCAGTCTTTGTTGGAGCCGCGTTGCCGCTTTACTAATTCATGGGTCCATGAACCCCGATGCCCAGCTGCTGCCGCACCGTCTATACCAGGCCACTAAGCCATAAAGGAGGCATTGTCGGAGACCGGCGCGCTCTGTGCTACCGACATCTGTCGGGGGCAGGTACAACTAGGCGAGCCAGGTCCACGACCAACTCTATACTTACGACCACTCCGTCTGGAAACACTCCAGCACGCACCTTTCAGAGGGCCGAGTTTCACCAGCGCCACATGACAAGGCCTGGAACTCTGTATATTTTTTTTTCGTATTTTCCCGCTGTACCAGGTTGTTTTGGCCTCTATGGTGTTGGCGGGGCGCGGTCGCAGCCAATACCACCTGGTGTTGACTGCGCAAACTTAAAAACAAAAAGCGCTCTAATTACCGAATTCGACTCCTTCAGTATCCTTTAATAGAGAAAAGCACTTTACACAGTGAACGCGCTCGAAAACAGAAACCGCGATCAGCTGGCACGCACCCACGGATAACAGAAGAGCCCAACGAGGTACGTGCATAGAGATCATATGGTAGGAGGACCGAGTTTTTGTGCCTCCTTGTGAGAACGCCTCTCACTAGGCGGCGCCAAAACTCGGCCCTCAGCCTGGACTGGACGAGATTCCGGCAGGCGTCCTCAAAGCACTAGGGAATTCAGGTTCAAGGGATCAGCTCGCAGGCATCTTTAACAACATTGCCTCTGGAATAGAAGTTCCTGGAGACTGGAGGACAGGCAAAGTCGTTCTCGTTCCAAGAAAAAATTGTGGCCAGCGTTACCTCTGCAACTACAGACCACTGACTGTAACCAGGACGATATATAGAACTTTCGTACATATTCTGAAGGTGCACATTACTGCATGGGCAGAGGAAGAAGGCTTGCTTACGGAACTTCAAGGAGGTTTTTGACAAAGTCGCCGGTTGGAAGATCATCTGTTTACGCTAACACAATGTATTAAGGTGGCCCGCAAGGAGCAGAGGACCCTAATATGTTGTTTTCTGGACGTCGTCAAGGCCTACGATAGTGTGCCACATGCCCAGTTGATATGTCGACTACAATATGTTGGCATGCGACCAGAGTGGGTCACCCTCATCCACCGCCTATACAGTGGCAATACGGTTAGGACAAAGTTAGGTGAGGCTAACTTTGAGGAAGTGCTGGTGACAAGGGGCTTACGCCAGGGGTGCCCGTTCTCTTCACTATTGTACATGCTTTACGTAACCGGACTCGAAACGCAAATAATTCGATCTGGACTGCCCTACTGAAAAAAAAAATATTTGGCGCCTATATGAATATAAACGGGTCCATACCGGTAACAGTTTAACCATACCGGTCACCAGTTTGTCAAAGGGGTCGCCTCTGTGGCTCAACGGGGTACCCCGTATAAGCCATAATGTTCACCTATTTGGACAAACAGGTCACTTTTGGCAAACGGGTCACTCGTCTGGGCAAATGGGCGACTCGTTGGGGCAAAGTTGTCGCACGCTTGCTCAAACCGGTGACCTTGCTGACGATTGTGCTCGATACAGACCGATAAGTAATAATAATGATCACCTCTTACAGGCTGACTTACTAATAATAGAAGAATGGTGTCAAACATGGCGAATGGAAGTTAATGTAAATAAAACAAAACTAGAGTCTTTCACCAGATCACAGTCCCCATCACTGTTTTCATATCAACTCAACGACACAATAATTGACCCCTGTACATCTTATAAATACCTCGGCGTTCATTTAACCTGTGATCTATCTTGGGAAACTCACATTAATTTTATTTAACTAAGGCCAATTCATCATTAGGATATCTTCGGCGCAACCTCAGACTGGCCTCACCTGAAATTAAATAATTATCATACATAACATTTGTTAGATCTCGCCTAGAGTATGCGTCTTCTGTATGGTCCCCATGGCAGCATTACCTAGTTATGAAATTAGAGGCAATTCAAAACCGAGCTTTAAGGTTTATTTTCTCAGACTACTCTCGCTTCACTAGCGTAACAGGCAGTGGCGGATCCAAGAAGGGGGGGGGGGGGCGGTCGGGGCGATCGCCCCCCCCCCCAAACGCCTCGCCAGGCACCCCCCCCCCCCCCCCGGGGTTCTTCGTCAGCTCGAGGAAAAAACGTATGCAATCGACGCGAGGGACAAAAGATTAAAACAACGGTGGGTGGACGCGCCTGCTGGGCGCTTCCAAAGTGAGGTTTATCTCCGTCAAAGTCACGGTACGTCTTCCCGACAGGGACGGCGCCAGGAGTTTCGAAGTGGAGAGACAGTGGGGAGGCGCACCAAATATCAGGGTCCTCGACTGAAGGCACACTTCCAAACAAGGCCATGCAAGTCGAGCACGGGGGGAAAACACCTTCAACATATCTGGTCCCCTTTCTCTCTCTCTCTCTCTCTGTCTCCCTCTCTTTCTTTGGAGGTTGTCTGCGAAACATTTGTGCCCTGAAAGCTCCCAAACGCAGACGCCAAGCAGCCTTCCTCAAGGGTACGATCCTATACACAGCGGATTATCCTTCCTCTCTAGCGGCCGCATTTTCATCGCTTTCCGTTTGATGGTTTTTTCGTGGTTCTGGGCTTGTCTTTTGGCATGTCTTTTTTGGCTTGCTTTGAAATGCTGTCGCCCACGGGCTCACTAAGGGTGTGTGCTCATTGCCAAGGGAAGTGCGGAGGGGACGTACCAGGAGGAGACGTTCCAGGAAGGGGGGGGGGGGGATGCAGCTTGTACAACCAGGTGACAAATTGCTTCTCTTCTCAACTAAGAGAGGAAGCAAATGCTCTGGATACAGTGCAGTCGGGGTCTGAGCTTCCCCTGAAGACGCTCCGGACTTCCCCACGACCTTGGCTTAAACATAGCCCGCGTTCGTCCTCGCCTCCATCCCTCACTGAGGATCAGCGCCGCAGCGCGGAATACAGAAAGAAGCCGACGAGCGCCAGAAGGGGGAGATGTTTCCTCTACTGGGCTTCATACTGCCTGCGGTACGACTTCTCGTGGCGGGAAGCTAATAAAAGAAAGATAAACGGTACGAGCATGTCTAAAGGCTGGAGGCTGCTTACACGGGGTCCTCAAGCCGACGCCGTAGGCATTTATTTGTATACAATGCCGTTTCAACTTAGGGTGGCGGGACATATTTTAGGAAAGGCGCCCGCTACCCCTTATCTCCCCTTGGCGCCGTCTTTACTTTTCGAGTTAAACGCGGCTTATGTGGATTGACGGCAGAGCTTTCGCGCGGCTTTGCAGGAGCGAATATATGTGTGTCGAACGGAACACAGGCGGGGCTTGCTGGTTGGCAACTGCGGCTTCGAATTCCCTAACTAGGGACTTGGGGAAAACGAGCCCTTTCAAAGATGCGACTATACAAAAATTAAATAGACAGTGCCTGTACCCGTTCGAGTGAACACCGACTCCCAAATATCCATGCTGCAGTCCGGATCGGCCTTTAGCCCAGTTGAGATTCGCCGACCGGACAACCGCTCTGCCCCATTATATCTCTGCACCTGTCCTCTCGATCGCGACGAATGAGCTAACTACACAGAAACAAGTAAGTGCTCCTTTCATACAGAAAATATCCTGACGAAGTGCAATTGAATATAATTTGAAAGGATCCATCTAAGTTTAAAAGTTATAGTTGCCGAACTGCAACATGCTTTCAAAAATATTCAACAATTATTCGCTTTCGTTCTCTCGAGTTGCATCCAGAACACGTAAAAACACGAGTTTGGGTTGGCCATGCCGCATGCGCTGCGCTCTGGACATTCCAAATATACGGCGAACAACCGACGAACTTGCCTGGCAGCGTTCGTTTCGCTCGCTGCGTCAACAGTGTTTTGACGCCGCGAGCAGCATCGAAGCCGCCGGGCCATTTCTGTCGCTTGTTTGCAACGTATTCGCTCCATTGAAGCAATAGACCTTATTCATTATTAGCGCCATCTCTCGGCGGCCACGGGTACTATCAGAGGCTTGGTGCCATCTTTGAGGCTTCGCCTCCGCGCCGCCCGCCGCAGTACGAACCCCTCTCCCCGCGTTGCGTTCGTGCATGTTCCTGCGTTGTTTTTTTTTTTTTTTTTGTATATTGACGGTGTTAGTTGCTCGAGAATAACTTTTGCGAATATTAAGCTCAAGTTTGTTTTCAGCGGTTTCACTTAGAATCTATTTTTATAAAAATGAGCTTCATTCCAGCCCCAGAGCAGGCCGACTCACGCACTTGTTTTAGGATCGTGCGTTAAGTTGCCTGATCAGCCGATTATGCTTGTTCGCACAAGGACGATTTATATGATATATTTAGCAGAGCCGTCAGCTAGTGTGTGTCAGTTTGTTTTTATTTGGGATTTGCGGCTGCGGGTCCAAATAATGCGAGGAGTTCTTCACCCAGTGCGCATTTATCCAGCGTGTACAGACCCGAATTGCAGAATTCTATGATTGCGGCGTTGAACATTAAATTTTGATTTCCGTTGTCTTAACCTTAGGAATATTGAAGAGATCATCACACACACACACACACACACACACACACACACACACACGCACACGCACACGCGCACACACACACGCGCGCACACACACACACACACACAAAAAGACACGAAAATAAATATATTATATCGATTTTTATTTAGTTTCTTGGGGAGATCATCGAATGGTAGCTCAAAACATCATTATAAGGAGTGTGTGTGATAAATCCCGAATTTACAATAATAGTATAAAAAAAAACCGCTGAAGATCTATACTAGCATGCTCACCAAAGCGTATGTGAGGCACAAAAGCGTAGAAGGAAATGACCGGCGTATCGCGGCAAGGCAAGTATACGAAATATAGCGTATGAAAAAAAAAAAAGATTTTACGGAAAGTTGGAACATTTTTCTTTTATAATCATAATAATAATACTAAAAAATAAACTCAGTAATAGCGCTTATATACTCCTTGGCCCCTTGAGAGAAAATGCATGAATAAATGTCAGCGACATTTTAATGTGCTCCTCCTGGTAGCGCGGTTACAGAGAGTTAAATTTCATGCTTACTCGCAATAGGATATGACCAGTGCTCATAAAAGTGGCTGCTTGCAGTATTGGCTCCAAATAAAAAAGCTTCTCCCGCAGCGCGAGCCCGATTTTTTGGGAAGCGAGCAAGCGCGACTGTTGAACTCGCCAACAGGTCCACAATTGCAGTCAAGAAGAGCCCGCTTGTATGCTTTCGTCTACATCTCTAAAATGTTTCTCGAAATATGAGAGTCGCGTGATAATAATGATACAGCGTAAAGTAAGCGGGCGTTCACCTTTGCTTTTTAGTGCCGTTGTCTTTGTCATTCATGTGTTAAACGAAGTTGTTACGTTGCCAAGCTCTTCTGTACTTTGCATCAGCCTTCAATCAAATGTAAGCCTTACTTGAGCGGGAAAAAAAAACACAAAGAAACAAAAAAAAACCTCGAACCAGTGTATCTGAGTGATGTTGACTGGACCTCGCCGTTCCTCTGCGCGAGCGAAGCTACGATGCTAGCCAACATCGAGCTCCCAAAAAATCACATGCAATAATAGATGCTCGCTGTTGTTACATGCAAATATCATAGTCCTTCATGTCATTGTGGAAAGTGTCATATATTAAAAGCGGTTTAAAAGCCTTGCAAAACCACAGAACACTAACGCGCGGGTGGTTCTTGTTAGGAGCATAAATAGTGCAGGAAAGCGCTACGGCTATTAAAACGTTGGCTATAATACCTTCAACTTGAAAAGAAAACAATACGATTCGAATCTTTACATCGGTTGTTTTTCATTTTATTTCCTCGTTGAATACAATAGCGGAACAAAGCAGTCGTGCGGTCGCTGCGCGTCGCTTTCACGCGCCGCAACCGGCCACAGCGCTTTGCCAGTCGCCTCAAAGATGGCGTCGGAATGAAGGTTGGCGCCACGTCCGATAGATGGCGCGCGAATCTGAATAAGGTTAGGGTGCCTACATGTCTGTCTGTCTCAGGGTGAAGACATCCATTGTTGCCCTGAATGTGCCAGCGCGTGACGCTCTCGCGCACTTGGTGCGTGACTTGGGCGGTAAAATGGCGTCTATGCATTAGCCAAAGCTACGCGCTCGTGCTGAGTGACACCGGATTGCGCGCACTTCAAAATGCATAGAAAGAGCGATTGGGCGGAAAAATGGCCGAGATGTCACCACTCAAGCAAAAGCGCGCGTGTGTATGAAGGCACTCTAAATAAGGTCTATTGGCGACAATGAAAAGTGTGTTTTAAAACCATGTTCTGCATTTTGGCACTGAATATAAAGTTCTAACTACTATGCCAAGCTTAATCTTACAGAACAGACGAGTTCTAGATTAAAACGTTTTTCGCATTGCCATTAGCTGCATGAGCTTCCTCCATATAGTTGGCAAAGGTTGGCTCTCCGTGCATGCTCTGCGGGTGTAACGAAAATTTATAAATATTCAAGCAAAAGGAGCCCAAAAATTGTAGCCCCGCCGGGGATATCTGAGCCATCAGGTTACACTGTCTGCAATTGTCACAGCCGCTATAGCACTAAACATTCATCCCCAGTATAGTTAAACTTCTTTTCTTATTTCTAGCGCGCTGCCACGCGAATGGAGTAATCCCGTTTCCTATGAACTACAATATTCCTTGCGTTATGGTCTTCAGAAAGGATAGTGCCACCACAATTTTCTAGATACTTACCTCTAGCGTGGTCACCCAAGGGTTCTAATTCAAAGAGTTCATCCCCGACAGGTAAACCGATACAAAAGCTCTCAAGATCTATATTATGTTATCAGAGTTTAGTAAAAACGATAACTCCACAAAAAATATAAACACTCCCCCCCCCCCCCCCCGCCGTTTTACACTGAGGAACCGCCCCCCCCCTAAAATGGAGGTCTGGATCCGCCCCTGGTAACAGGCCTAAGGAGCAAAGCTAACCTTCACACACTCTCATTTAAGCGCGTTCTTTTTCGACTAACCCTGTTTCATAAATTATACTATAACAATGCCTCTATTGGAGCATCCCTTTTCCTTCCACCCCACAGCATATCTCTCCACCATGATAACTCCCGCAAAGTTCGCCCGATTGTTAGTTTAACTGTAGCATTTTATAATTCATATCTGCCCATGACAATCAAGGACTGGAATAAATTATTCGATAGCGCTGTAACCGAGACTAACTCTGATAGATTTGCCGAAGAACTGATCAATTACCTTAAACTTACAAACATGTCTATCTGCTAATTTTTTTTCTTCCTTTTTACTGTTCACAGTGCATACCGTTAACATAATAATATTGTGTAATGTTGATAACTACTTGTTTTTTGTTGTTCTTTGATTCATCTGTATTGCTGACTTCCTCTCTGTGAGGGTTAATTTATTTTAAACTATGATTATAATTGTGTGTTATCGACCCCCCTTGTATGATGCCCTAAAGGGCCCTCAAGGAATAATATATGAATGAATGAATGAATGTCGCACAGACGGGTGACCGGTGACCGGCAAACTGTACCGGTTTAATCGAGGGGCTCTCCGGAGCCCGTTTGATATTGAAAGTACAGATCGGCAGCATGAGTACGCCTGTTTCAGCCGTGGCAGCCAATGTTTCCGGAAGGCTGGGAGCGCCGGTCCATCGATTTCAAATTGTCCGCGTAATGCAAGTAATTATATTTATATCTTAATTGCGCTGATGTTCGCTTATACTGCAACTAAAACTGTACTTCATTTCAGCTTCGGTCCAGACGCAGCCAAAGCTACGAGAGCGAGCTCCGGGCTTTCAGCCTGTCTGCCAAGCACGCGCGCTCGTGCAGTGCAAGCACTGTTCTAAGCCACATGCTCGCGCTTGTAGCATCGGCTGCGTCTAGACCGAAGCTGAAACGAAGTATAACACTTTTTTTTACGTAAACGCGCGACGTTGGTGAGCCGATATTTTTGAAAGAACTTCAAAACTTTGTCCATCTTTGTTGCCTCAATTTAATTATTCAGCTCGAATCTTTCTCGCAGAAGACGCGACCGCGTGAAAGAATGTACTTTTAGACTCCGTTTCACTTCGATTCAAAACGCAGCGAAGGTAGCGCGCGAACACGCGGCTGCAAGAACATCGAGCATTGCGGCAGCACGCCCGCCGTTGCAGCAGTAAAACTACGAGCTCCGCTGAGCACTTCGCTCGGCCGCAAACCGAGCTTCTGGCCGCCCCGCCGCCATTTCCAGCGTCCAAGCGCGCTAAAATGCGCGCGCGCGCGCCTGCTTTCTGAGGCTACAAAAACACGTTTCACTGAAATGCCTGGGGAGAAGGTTCGGTGCTGTCCCGGTGTCCTGCGCCTCCACCGCGCCCCGTCCCTCCTCTCTTGTCACCTCTGTCGCGTGACCCGCAGCAGCGCGCGAGCTACACGCTCATAAGCACCGAGATCCGGAAGGGCGCGCCTGGTCGCCGCTTTTTTTTCTTTGTCTGCTTGTTGTCAGTTGCAGTTCGAAATTCGCTCATCCTACCTGCTTCGATCTGTCGCCTAACCCTGCGGTCTTATAAGGATGTCCTTCGTCAACGTATTGGATGTGCACCAAAGCTATCAGTGTTCAAGAAGTCCCACGCGCATATCGGCAACAAGCGATTCTTCAAAGGAGTCAGGAATTCTTGCGGTTTGGTTGGGTTCGGAAAATGACAGCTTGTGCGCCGCATCGTGTTGAAACTTCCAAGAAGCCGTTCCCTTTCGTTTGTGTTTTTGTCGTTGTCCTGCTTTGGCCGTGTCGACAAATATCGCGGATTACATCTTTCAAGTCCGCTATTGTTATGGTAAGTGCACTGCAACCTACTTCTTGGCAGCGATTGACCGTTCTTCTACGCGTACTCTTCCAGATTATCTATATAGTAATGCCGTGTCTATTCTCGCGGCAGCCGGGAGAATAATTTCCTCGAAAGTCTACCTTTATAGTCTACAATTACCTCGATTCTTGTTTGCTTTGCAATCTTCTCAGTTGTATAAAAGCTTAGAGTGCCTCTCACATTTCACAGATCGCTTGCACGTTTGTACTTGTCTACAGAAGAGGTAATAAACTTCGAGGAGAATCGAAAACAATCTTTTGTGTCTGTTTTCCTGTCCATTTGCAAGCACCTACGCGAGCACATTTGTTCTAAGTGTTTCCTCCATGTTTTAAATAGGTTTATGAGTTTCGGGACGTCTTAAATAAGTTTAAGATAACCAAGCTCCCAGACGATACCCATTTAGGGCTAGCGCATAATTTGCCAATTCGAATGGCACGTTCAAACGTGTGGCCACGTGCCAGGTCGAACGGGCACCGGTATCAAACGGGCACCTGTATCAAACGGGCATCGGTATCAAACGGGTACCGTTTCGAACGGGTACCGTTTCGAAAGGGTACCGTTTCAAACGGGTACCGTTTCAAACGGGTGCCCGTATCCCATAATCACGTTTGATCCAAACGGATCGGCAAGTTTGCCACCCGTTTCATTCACACGGGTCGATTAGTTTGCCACCCGTTTGAATTTCAAATAGTTTTTACAGTAGGGTGGGCTTCTCGTTGGCTCACTTAGAAAATGGTCTGACCGTCGAATGGGTTCTACCCGGACTTACCTACGCAGACGATGTAGTACTGACCGCGACATCGGTCTGCGACATGCAGAAACTCCTAGATATCTGTAACGAGGTAGCAACAGAACTTGGACGGAAATTCAATACCAACAAGCCAGCAGCGGTGCTGTTTGCAGGTCCACAAGATCCAACATTTGGCAGTCTTCGACTCGGGGTGGACTGTGTACCTGTAATGAACTCGTACAGGTACTTGGGCATTACACTCACAAATACAGGGGACTACTTGCAAGAGCACCACGCCCATCTCCGCCAAGCAGCCATCAGAGGAACCAGCATTCTGCGCAGACGGAATCTCTGGAGTTGCAACAGATTCGTTGTGACCCGGGCGCTGTGGATGACGGTGGTGGTGCCAGGACTGACTTTTGCTAACGCTGTGGTGTGTGTCCCTGAAGATATCCGAGCTCATATAGAACGCAGAAGGAGGTCGGGCGCCAAGTGCTAGGCTGTCACGGTACAGTAGCAAATAAGGTTGTCCAGGATGATTTGGGATGGTCCTCTTTTGAAGCCCGTGAAGCTACCAGCAAAATCGCCTACGACATACGTCTCTGACATATGGACACCTGCCGGTGGGCCAAAAGGCTGTTCAGGTACACTCAACTGAATGGGAAGCAGACCCGCTGGCAGAAACGCCTATACCAGCTCGAAAGCAAGTACGGTTTTTTTTTCCGACCCTGTCCAAGGGTCGTCGGCCAGGGAATGGGAGACGGAGGTCCGGAAAAAGGTTCGCGACCAGGAAACACAGCAGTGGCTCAAAGGTGCCCAATTGAAGACTACGCTCGATCTGTATGTTGCAAACAAGAGGACCATCGGCTCGGAGGCTAGGCTTTACGATAAGAGTCTGGGTAGTCGTTTGCTATTTGAGGCATGAGCCGGGGCACTAAGGACTCTGTCTTACAGACGACACTTCGGTTCTACCGTGACCACGAGCGTGTACCGGGTGTGCGGGGCCCACAACAAAACGGTAGCACACATTGTACTGGAATGTGCAGGACTCCGGCCATCCCGGTCACGAGACAATGACCGAGACCTTCAAAGCCCTCCGGAGCTTGTCGAAGTATTGGGCTTCACTGTTACTAGAGATGGACACCAAACCATTGAGGTTAGGCCAGCTGCACCAGCGGACAGGCGTGCCTCGAACGAGACTGCAGCCTCTAGTGGTCCACATAGGCCGTCTGTCGAGGCAACAAAGAGACGATTAGAGGACTGGTGGAAAAAGATCTATCCACCTTAGGGGGCAATAAAACACAAATGCCCCCAGGCTTGGGCTTGAATATTGTTCAAGCCCGCCCGATCTAGAGGGAACAGCCGCATCACCATCACCATCACCATCATCACCATCACCATCATCATCATCATCGTTATCATCATCATCATCATCATCATCATCATCATCATCATTTTCATCATCATCATCATCATCATCATCATAGAAGTACTGATAGTTGGGCGCGTTGGTAGGAATTCATCGTAGCAAATAGAGCGAAAAACAGACGACGACGAAGAAGAAGCACACAGCGTATCGAGTACAGCTCCGTTGGCCTTCCTTCTTCACGAGAGTGGAAAGGCTGAACGATGTTTTATTCGCTGCTTCGGTCTTTGCGTTGTTTCGCTGAACGATACCCGAGAATGCCAATCCTAAGAAGAGTAAGCCATCTGGGCGTAAGACGTGTTTTTCCCATTGTCAGAGAGCCAGCCATTGTCAGAGAGCCAGCACACACCATGTCTTCGATTGACAAGGTGGTCATAGTGCCACTAAATAAGCTACGCTTCAGAGTAACGACACTTGGCCATATTGTGTCTTAAAATCATGGTTGCCAGTTATCTGAAACTTTATCTGAAATCACAGGAAATGTTTTTCCGCCCTCCATAAATGTTTAAACCGTTCGCTACAGAGCAAAGCAATATTACATGAGCTTTCTAACACCGAATCTAATGCTGAGGAAGTCGCACTTTTGAATCATGACGATCGGCAGTTGCGTCTGCTCTGCATACGAGCCAAAATGGCGGCGCCCACAACAATGTCAGGGAACGAAGTGCCGATACTCTAAGCGCAGCTTATTTAGTGGCTCTAGGTGGTCACACACAAGCTCGACCGCAAGCTGGGAAACTTTAGGTCCCGCTTTCGCAAAGACCGCCGCCCGGCCAATACTGGCTCCAACCCATGGAGCCCCACCACCGCTGTGCTGGACCCCCTGCGTCGCCGGAAATTCGGGCGGCCCGTCTGCAAGCCGTGGACGCAGGAAACCCGCGTTAGGCGCTCGAGACCGGCTTGCTAGAAGTCAGCAGCCCATGGCGGCCCCACGGAGACCACCATCGCGAAAACAGCTGCAAGCCTAACGCTCTTCACCCTCTTCAACCACTATATCAACCCCTTACCCTTGTCCCACAAGCTCTATTTAAACCACCCTCATTATTTCTTTTAAAAATGCATCTGTGCAATGCCATCTCACCGTCGTTGGACGCGGTGCCATGGGCGCCTTGCCTTTCTGCGGCGCTGCGGCTCTCGTGGACCGAAATAAATCACTACAATTATCACTGTTTAGTGCGAATCTATATTTTGACTAGCCTTCCTGATTTTGATTGGGTCAACTCCTTGTTCTTTACTGAAGTTATTAGACCGGCAGTTTGCTTGAAAACAAAATCGTGGACATTCCACCTTTCGCGCTACTAAAGATGGGCCTTCAAATTTCAATCTTCTTTCTTTCCAACGGCATGTGTGTTGCGGCGAGAGGCGGGGAGCATATTTTGAGCTGCAAAAGTCAAAATTATACTTCGTTTCACCTTAAGTGCGAGCGAAGGCAAAGCTGGAAGCGCGAGCTTGGAAGTTCCGTGCGTTCAGGCTTTGCTCGAGCGCGCGAGCTGGGGAGAAACGCAAAAAGCGCTGGTCTCGCGCTTCTAGCTTTGGCTTCGCTCGTAGATAACGTGAAACGAAGTATAGTCGTTAGTTGTTTATACAGCAGAAGGGTGCCGGCACGCTCGGTGTGCCAAACATAGTGTGGTCGCCACGTGAGACAGAGGGTAATCACCTAAATGTATTTCCCAACAGACTTATAAATGTATAAATCTGTTGGGACGCAGACAGCGTCCCAACTGACTTTTTCTAAATTATCAAAGCATCGCGAGGAGAACGCTGGAAGTGTAATTCTACGGTCGACACCAATACCACCTAGAAGACAAGGCCTGCGCATGACGTTTCGTTAGTAGATCCCCGACCCGCCCCAAGCGGCAAACACCCCGAAGCTTGACGAGAGTATATATGGGCCGCTTCAGAACTACGGCTGCGTTCCAAATCTTACCCAAATGGATCCGAGTTACTCCTACGGGTCGTGTCACGTGACAACACAGATATTGAAATACGCTGGACGCGGGTAGGTTTTAGAACGTCAAGGTATAAACAGCTTATCCTGGAGTAAGATCGAGTAAACTTTGGAACACGGCCAAGTACGTCGCATTCACTTGCGGCCACAGCTGCGTGCGCGACTGCTGAGCGCGAGCTGATAGCGCGCTTCCAGTTCATTTGTAACGTGCATTCGAACACTGCCTCGGCCAGGAGCGCCGGCTAGCACGCGCTCCTGGCTTTGAGACGAGCATTTCTAGAGCGCGCGCTCGTTCTGCCGAAGAACGCTTCAAAGCAGCCACCTCGAGCTCTCGTGCTTGTGGCATTGGCTGCGTTCTCTGCTTAGGAATGAACGGAATATAAACAGCGCCCCCAAAAATGGCGTCCAGTGCCAGCGTCCAGCGCCCAGCGAAGGGATTTGCAGTCCTTAGCACAGCAGTAAGGCATTTTGGCTCATGCATTTGACGCTGCACGTGAACGTCTAACTTCATCGCATGGTATAGCAAGAGACACTCGGCATGAGCATCTGTTTTATTATCTGCTACACAAACCACTGAAGCAGTCAATGGAGCAGACGATGTTGCAGACGACGTAGCAGACGATGCTGCTCATCCGGGCTAGCTAGGGGGCGCTGAGGGGATCTACTAGTGATGACGTTTAGAGGAGGAAACGCGCAGGCCTTGTGTTCTAGGTGGTATTGTCGACACGCGCTGGTCTTCCTCCTATAGGAAGTATTCATTGGACGCCATATTTGAGGGCGATGTTTAGAGCGCATGCTCAGAACGAGCTCACATTAATAGCCTGCTAAGACCGGCAACCTTGTTGGTGCTAATTGCACGCTCCAAAAGGACTGCGGAAGCTCGCCGTCAGCACGCGCTGAGCAGCAGCGCACAGGGATATGGCCGCCAGTGAATATTCCCTATAAGGAGTATTCACTGGGCGCCATATTTGTGGGTGATGTCTAGAGCGCATGCTCCGAACGAGCCCACATTAATAAGCTGCTAAGACCGACAATCTTGAGGGTGCGGAATGCACGTTACAAAGGAACTGTGGAAGCTTGCCATCAGCACGCGCTCAGCAGTCGTGCACACAGCTATGGCCGCCAGTGAATACTTCCTATAAGAGATTCGAAGTAAAAAATCATAATAAGGCTTTGACGAACGCGCGTGCAAGGCAAAATTTGTTTTATACTTTTTGCTTTAGAATGGTCACTATACTGCAGACGCCAGCACGTGCGACGCGTGTAACTACGGACGTAGCATGCACCCATAGAGTTATTATAATGTACGCTAGAGGTTCAACTGGCGCCAGTGTGCTGTTGCAAATTGAAGCAGGCAGCAAGCAGTCCGAAATTGACTTCCGGTAAGGTATTTCTATGGAAAAAGCGAGTGCATTTCCTCTCTGCACTCGATTATAAGAGCAAATATCACGAACAGTTCGTACCTACTAGTCACATTTGAACATTTCCCAGTCACGCAGATGAAATAATTGGTCAGTTACGGCGTTTTTGTTTTAAAATCGTGGCCAGAGAAACGGTGCTAATACTGTTTGGTACATGTATTTATGTGCACTGTCGGACACTGTTAGCGCGAACACGGCGTCGGCGCTTTCCAGCATGGGGGATTACGTGCCAAACGAACGAAGGACACGTGGAAAACCAAGAGAGACGGCAAGAACTGCGCAGTAACACTGGATAAGTAACTCCTTGTGCTTGCAGACAATCAAAATAAATTGAAAGTCACGTAATATAATCCGATTTGCAATAAATAAGAGCTGCTTTATTTTTTCTGTTCATGAATATGTGCGAAGATGCTTGTTCTGTGCTCAAATCATCACCCGTCCGCTCCAAATCCTTGCAAATAGGGTAAGCCAGAGAACAGGTGCGCGATAAAAACTGCCCGACATAGGAAATAATAAGAAAACACACCTTTCGTAGCCCACGTATTTTATTCTTTACGTTTCGAACGGTTTTTTAGCCACTCGTAAAGATGCAGGACGGGGTCATTTTCTTATATTGAGAGGACAGGCGATATATAAGCACCAACGGAATGCTGGCGGACTTTTACCACACTCTACATTCCTTTCGATCGTTATTTTGCTTAGAATTGTAGGTCGTTTCTACATACCTGCCATGGAATAGAGGTTTCTGCCTGAAATATAGCGAAGTTTAACATCGTTCAGCGGTAAAAGAAAAATGCTGTGACTAAGGCAATTACACTTTCACAACAGTAATAAAGGTGCATAGTATCCGGTACAACCGAATTAACAAGCGTTATTCATGTTATTTTCTGGCGACGAGACAAAATTCACTCGCGTTTTTCCACAGGAATACACAGGAAGACTGGAAAAGTAGACTGCATGCTGTCTGCTTCAATTTGCAACCGGAAGTCCCGTAGACACTAGCGCCAGCTGAGCCTCTAGCGTTTATTGTAATAACTCTATGCATGCACCTCGGTGCTTGGATAATTTAGAAAAAGGTCTGTTGAGACGCTGTTTGCTTTTGTGTGCTATCAATACCCGGCCTTTTGAGTCAAGGCAATCCGCTTTCCAAAGACGTTGCCATGCCGACAATTATCGCGTTCATTTAGGCTTAGGAATGGCCATAATCGAAAGACTAGCTAAAAATGGCGGCGAAGTCATTGCTCATGCTTTGCGGTTTAAGTGAGCAAAGCGAAAGCCTCCTGCACCATTCGTTGCTGACTAACGCGCCAGATATAGCCGCTACAACGACATATTACTTTTAAAGCGAGCGGCGCTCACTCACCGGGGCACCGTCATGTTTCCCCCCATCCCTGCCGAGCCAGTCACGTGATTTCGAAATCCCACTCCTATAGTACTCCGGCTAACTTTAGCCACGGTTAGCGCTTGGAGCAAACGGGCGTAGAAGTCACCGGATGTCCCGGTGACTTCTATGTGAAAATTCGTAACGTAACGTAAAGAAAACGGGGCTGTGTGAACCAGCCTTGATGCAGGAGGGGTCCACAAGGGTCGCGCAGGCATATTCCATTCACCAAGCCAGCCGGTCGTCGGCAGACGGTCTTGTCCAGGGACCGTCATAGCCGCGTCCCGCTAGAGCGACAAACAGCAACAAACGACAGCGACACACGACAGCGAGCGACAGACGACACCGACAGACAGCCTGTTTGTCGGTGTCCGCCGTCCCACCTGGCGGACACGACGCAGAACACGGGGTCAAGGAAACTTGTTTCCTAGTGGGACTGGAGTTGTCTACAAAACACTTAAAAATACAAAGACAAACAGCGTCTGGCGACGCGGTTTTCATGTGTTGTTTTTTGGACGTAAAACGCGCCGACAAACACTGTGAAAGTGGAGACGATTACTTTATTTCTTGATTGAAGCTTCCGCTTGTCTTCTTTTGCAGTTGACAACTTTGTGCAAACAATCATGACAATCGACACAAAACGTTTTCCAAACTAGAATTCCGAAATCGTTCCTTTCTTGGGTCGTTCAAAGTATTCTTGGTGACCGCCGCGGAATTTCAAGCCGATTTTGAGGATGCTTACAACTTCATATCTGATTGATCGAGGGCAGTCGTTTATGGGGAGACCATACGGCATCCCGATTATTACAGAACATGATGAAAAGTCTCGCGTGTGCCGGAATGGGTAGCCGCGGAATGTCGTGTCCTACTTCGTGGTGAGCGGTCTTACTTTGGTCAGTCCTCGAACATGGGTGTATCCATCCTGATGCAGGGGCGTAGACCTTGGCGTTTATAAGCACCACCTCGCGCACCAAATTTTCGCGAGCAAAACCAGCCACAGCAAATTCCCTTTCGCTACACGACCGCCAGCAAGCAAGCAAGCGTGAGCTTCCTGCCTTCGATAGTGCTTCGGCGTCTCGTGAGCCTCGAGCATGCAGGTGCATCCGAAGCACCGTGGAAGGCAACAAGTGCGTTCTGAAGGCCGGGCATCCGGAACAGGACGTCCTGGCGTTCCCATTCCGTCTGTGGCTAATGGCGACGAGCGCGACTGAAAGCGTCGCTGCGGTGAGAATTCGCGATTAGCCAAATGGCCTCACTGGGACGTTTTCCCTTGGATTCCCTTTTCTTTCGTCGACGGAAAGAACAGTGTAAGACTGTTTAATGTGGTGATGTCGGTTTAGGAATTAAGGCGACTCCCAGCTTCCATCGTGCTTTTCACACACGCCATGGAACTGTTAGTTCGCAACAGAAGATAAGTAGCCAGATTTACAACTGCTCACGTCAGGGCGATGCAAGTACTGGTCGTGACGTCACGAACGGAGACCATGAGTGGGTGCCACCGTAACATATCGGCGCTAATAGCATGTCAGTGTTTAGTTGTCTGCAGATATATTGCGCGCGGAAGTATGCTCGCGCCTGGATTAACATGCTCAGTGAAAGCCGAAGCTGGCTGTGTACGAATTCCTGCTGCATATTGAAAAGCTCCAAGCTTTCAAATGCAGCGGAACATTCTCGATAGTCAGCTCGAAAAAAAAAAATTAGACTTAGCACTTACGTTTACAGATCATGGTATAAAATAAACATATTTCGGCCTTGTTCACAAGCATCGCGGAATCTGTGCCTTTTCGCCCGTTTTTTTTTTACTTCGCAATTTTGCACCAATCGCGCCATCACAAAAAGAAAAAAGAAAAAAGAACACGTTTTTTTGCTTTCCTTATATTTTTACTTGTTTTAATACTAAATTTTTGAAGACCTTTTAATTTCTATTTTTTTTTTTTTACTTTTTGTGGTTTCCTTTTTGAACTACTGCATATTAATGATGACCATTCGGAAGGTGCTAAGCGGCTAGTATTCTAAAAAAAAAACCTTATTCCACACGAAAGTTTTTTTAAAGAAAATCCTAGATACGTCAGACATAATTAGCTTGTATTTCTTTATGAAAAATATTGACTGAAAGACACCAACCCCAAAATTACTAAATAAAACCAACCTAAAAATATTAACTTGTAACTGCTTTTCAAGTAGCTTCTATATGGAAGCAGTACTAAGATTCGTCAGGCGTTTAGGTTGCGCTAACGTTTTCGGGCTTCTGAAATGTTTAAAGTGTGTTTTTTTTACAGACATATCTTCAAAGAGATATTCGGCGAGTTGAAAACTATGTTACAAACTAAAGCAATAGAAAAGCAGGATATTTTAAAGTACGTTAATGCTACAGTTATTTAAATACATCTCTAAAAATAGAAAGTGAAGTGTATAGAGGAGCTCGTTAGGAAACATCATATTTTAGACCCTGAGACAAGAAAATATGTAATAGCAGGATAATATTTGTTTGTTGTCTCATGCTTTATTTGATTATGAGCTATATCCGTCTTTCCGCGGTTGTTAAATGCGTTAGTATATACTCGCATAAATTTAGATTGCAGAAAAAACAACCAGCGTAGGAACGAGTGTTCAGGATGCTAAAGAAATCGTTTTTTTCTTTTGCGCTGTTTTCATCTTTTGGAGTATTCAGAATTCTTCTGGTGCATTTGAGAATCAGCGAAAGTGGTCAAGCTGTCGGTGAAGTTCATCATAAATTCAGTCTTTGCGCGGGCGCGAGAACACGAGAAATAAAAATAAAGATAATTGTGCCAGAAAATCGCACTCTTGCAACCGAACAGACGCAACAAAAATGCAATAAAACTACTTTAAAGGAAGCATCATCAAAAAAGATTTTCACATCCCAAGGAATCCTGTAGTGGTTCAGAAAATAAGGGGAAAATAAGCACGTCGGGCTATCTTTTTGTCGCGTCGCATACATTCAGTTTAAAATATCCTATTTACATCACAAAATTTTTGTGTTTTTTTTTTAACCGATGAACTACTTTGTGGCGCATAGAATGCCGTTTTAAAAATAGCTTTTGCCGCTGAAGTCTGAACGTCCGTAATACGCATTGAAATATTTTCCTCGCTTTTTATTTATTTATTTATTTATTTATTGAAAGTACCCTCAGGGCCCGAAGGCATTACAGAGGGGGAGAGCACATACATGAAACAAAGATAGTAATATAGTAACAAGTCAACAATATTAAATATACAACAAACAAAGAATAATAATAATAATAGGTCATGGGTCACTGCTAAAATAGCTAGTGATGGAATTTCTAAACAGGTTAGTATCAGTTATAGTAGCAATCAAATCAGGGAGGTGGTTCCATTCCTCGGCTGTGCGGGGTAAAAAAGAAGATTGAAATGTTGTGGTAAACGAACTTGGAACTCCAACTTTATGCTGATGGTCAAGACGGGATGAAATGTAAAAGGGGGGAGTAATCATCCGATTGCGTAGGAGAGGGATATGAAAATACATTTTATGAAATAGACATAGGCGTGAAATTTTACGTCGCAAGGAGAGAAGTGGTAAATATAAACTATTTTTCATTGATGTGACACTAGCAGTACGACGGTAGTTGGAAAGAATGAAACGGGCTGACCTATTCTGAATGGATTCCAATGCAGTGATTAGAGTATCGTGACCGGGATCCCAGATGGAGGCTGCATATTCTAATTTAGGCCTGATTAATGTTTTGTAGAGGATCAATTTTAGTGAAATAGGTGCCAATGAAAAGTTGCGTTTTAAGTAGCCCAACATGCAGTTAGCACGGGTTACCTACATGTACAAATCAGTTCTGTACTCCTTTGTAGTATCCTATGTGCGAACGCATTTTATTACATAAAGAACATCGATATCTTTCTGGGCGCGTGAAAAAGACTCTACCCTACTTTTTTTTTAAATCGTGGCAATCATTCTCCCAACTAAAAAACAACAAAAACAAAAAAAAACTCTATGCTTAACAGGCGAAAGAACCGGGGTTTTTGAAGAGGCTGTTTTTCTTCTACCAAATATTTCAGTGTCCTATTGTAATTCTTTCCGAATTTTATTTTAAAAATTTTGTTTTAGTTTGTTTCTAAAGCTTTCGTGTGCTTTTCTCTCTTTATAAGCGTTGGGACAACTGGCTGGAGTGCTCATCTTGAAGACATACTAAATTGAATGCTTACAGACGACCAGAGTGCGAGAGCATCGATCTGCAGGCGCTCGAATCTCGCAACAAATATGTGACGGAGAGAACCATCTTGCAGCTAGTCCTCTTTTCACCATCCTGGGAAAGAGGCCCCCAGGTAAACGAGTGATGTGGTAACGTCCACAGGCAGGCGTGCTCGACAGCTGAGCGCTCTTCGATCGATTCCCGCCGGGCGACTGTGGATCTGCGAACTCTCAATCAGGATAAACACGGGGCATTATTAAAAGAGCTTTCGTGGATCCTTTCCACTGTCCTGCAACGCTCTCCAAAACCCGCTGCGAGTCCCAGAACACTTGGAACAAGGCTTGCGTCAAGCGCACACTTTACCGGCGTCCTCGTTCGGGAAAGCGTAATGGAGGGGGCAGCGCGGTCTGCGAAAACTCCCTATTGCACGAACGAAAGAAGAAAAAAAAAAAAAAAAACGCTAAATACGCTAACGGGTTAACGTTGACACAATTCACTTTATATGTTGTTTTAAATTAGCGCTATCTCAGCGTAAAGATGTATGTTTGAACTGCGGCCCTTGATATTGCGATTTCAGGAAAACAGAGGCGATTTGCGTATTCCGCAGTTAAGGAATCGAGCAAGGCGTTGGAAATTGAATCACGTGGAGTAAAGCTGCCTTTTCATCGGGTAGCTGTCGTGACGAAAACGAGCACGCGATTTTCTTTTTCGCCGCCAAGACGCATAACCGTTCAACGGGGGGCTCCACGGGCCCGCCTGGCGTACCTTTCGTGAAGAGCAGCAGGGCGTAGTCTGCCACGCGTGTTGGCTACGCTGCTATGCTTTCCGCAATGCTCCCCTTATTTTCCGGTGGTTTGAGTTCCCAGTTTCCGGTAATCAATATCTTCGGTTTCTATAAAACGTCACACGTGCGAAGTAATCGGAAGAAAATGCTTCGTACCACGATACAACTCGGGATGCAGCTCTTTGCAAACAGATGTCTCCTTCAGAACAAGAGTGATCGGCACAGGAAGCTGTATTACGAGACGACAAGAAACTCTAGTAGTAAACGAAAATCTGTTTAGACAGCCGAAACTTAGTTTGCTTCAAGGGGCTCTGGTGGCTCAGCTGCAGATGAGAAATTTAGCCAGCGCAGTACAACCGTTAGTCTGGGGTTTTTAACGTGCACTACGCAGTTGTGATACATGTCCGAACGCCGGTATGGTGCTCATCCAGATCGAAACGGGCAGGGGTGTTACGTTCTTCAATAATAAGAGTGGTACAGTGCTACATTTAATTACTCTCAAACGTTGGTTCTCCCTGTAGTTAAACTGTACTTCAGTTTTAAATTGTGTCAACAGATCAGTATTTTGTGGAAGTGAACAAACATGGATTGTAGTTCAAACCATATATCTGCCACATTGCATTTGAATGGCGTCCCAAATTAAGTTTCGTGAGCCCTTACTGTCCGAAGTTTATCTTCAGTGATGCAAGGATAAATAAAGAGCCCATGCGCCCCAAATACAATTTTATCATATAGCTTCGGAACATCAAGTATTAACTATTCGAGTGTGTGGTCGACGAACATATGTCGCTTAAAAGGCAGCACGAATAAATTTTCGTTTTTCCTCCTGTTTTTTTTTTTTTTTTTTTCGTTTTACTCGAGAGTACATTTATTTGTACAACTAATACCCCTGTCAGACGGCACGTTAAATGACATTACAGGTCGGCCAGTCCGCGCGCTCAATACGCCACGCTGCGCGCGCACCCGCACGTGCAGAACCAGCATTACTTGCTGATTCGCCAAACGTTGAATGACATTCGATCAAAATGACATTTACTTTACCGTCTGAGAGGGGTATAAAGCAGAACGTTTTACCGGGTGTGGCCCGACTTTTCACCTCATAGGTGCCCTAATATACAAACAGACGGTGAAGAGTCTACATACATGGGTAGTAATTCAATTACAGAAATCGAATTACTGTAATTTAATTACTTTTTTTGGTAATTTGTAATTGCAATTAATTACTTTCGGCGAAAATGAATTGTACTTGTAATGTAATTACTTTCTAGCGTCGGCAATGGCGAAATTTCAGGCACAACGCCGACGGAACCTCTCGGAAAGCATCAGCACTCGCACAAGGGGCCTAGCGCTCGTGACACACTCGCACACATAGACATGCACGCGCACGCACGCACAACAGAAATAACATCGTGCTGATTATTTGCTTGTTGGTTGCACTGAGGGCTGAGAGAGAATTAAGGCCGGTTCAGACATTTGCGTTTGAGTGCGTTTGACTGCGTTGCGTCGAGTGCGGAAAGCTAGTCACCGGCACATCTGTGCTTCGTATGAAGCGTGGAATCCAATCCAAGGAATCATCTTGGCACGCGATATAAGCAGCAGGGATGTCCTGGTTTCTCGCTGCCGCAATGCAGTCAAACGCAGTCAAACGCAACTGTCTGAACCAGGCTTTAATCCTCTTTGCAGCATACCTCAAAGGTACCGTGTTGCGCAATTTGCGGTGCGAGTAGAAAACAATAGTGTAAACATGCCGAAATGTTTGAAGAAAAAAATTGAGGTTCTGCTTTCAGCCGAGGTTGGAAATTTTAATTGTCTATCAAGTTATTTTTCTTTTATATTTTGCCAGTTTTTTACGTCCCTCTTTTCATACTATCGCATGTTTGTATCTGTATTATTTTCAAGTTTATTTCCTGTCATTGTTACTTCGGATATTATTTGCATAAGCATTTTGTAGACTGACCTCGCACCTGTGACTGTTGTCACCAATGATTCGGGAGCACCGATTTGGTTGTTACATATTTCTAAGCCATTATAATTTCAACTCAATTTGCATAATTTACAATAACATGCATATGTTTGTATGAGAATGTGGCCGTATTAGCGCGTGGAAATTTTAGATTTATATTAGCACTTGTAAATTATACGTATATGACAAAATTGTCGTATTTTCATTTGCCTGGCTAACAAAAGTCCGTCAGCGTATTTCTTTCTTTAGCAATCTGGCGTCTTCCAGCTTATGAACCAATTTAATATTATTTATTAAAAAATATAAAAACGAGGTACTGCATTGCCCCAAACTACCGAGTTCTATCGCGAACATAGCAAAATTCATAAAAGGAAAGTAGTGCAATACGTGCCATTTATGAAGCGATGTTTAAACTTCGTCGAACGTTGGGGTAAGGAATTAAAGAAATATGTTGCATTCTATACTACTCGTTTATAGTTATATGGCCCAAATCGGGGGGGGGGGGGGGGGGGGGGGAGGGTCGTTCTCTGGAATCAGTAATCGTAAAGTAATTGTATTGCGGTTTTAAAGTAATTTGTAATTGTAAATAATGATGTTTCACGTAGTAGTAATTGTAATTCTAGTTCAACCACTTTTGTAGCAAAGTAATTGTAATTGTAATTAAATTTCTTACGGAAGTAATTTACCCATCTATGAGCGTCTACACTAACGTAGGTGTTTGGGCTACTTGGTATTTCATTATTAAAATATGAAAACAGCGCAAGGACGCGGACAAGAGCAAGAAGGTAGACGAGCAAGGCGCTGATTTACGACTGAAGTTTATTCGTGCTAACATCAAGCATAAACACTGTAACGTCATAACAAGCAAACAAAGATAAAATACATGACATAAACGCCATATGCTCCTTAGCCACCGTTATGCGCTGTCACTGTGTGTCTAAGAAGCGACATTCCTTATCGGATAAAAATAGTGAAGTAGTGCTGACAGTTTTCCCCCGAACTTTCGATTTCCCGCGCCTCAGTGATTTCTCCGACTTAGTTTGTTTTTATTTTTCCTTATCACTTCACACATGTTGAAGACGGGAGTGGAACAACAGTCTCTGAAATGCAAGCCAATGTGACATTACACGACTCTTAAAACGTAACCAAGGCGTCAAACTGTTCATGAGTGCAGAAAATAAACAAATGAATGAATGAATGAATGAATACTCCGCTTGATTGGACAACTGAGATGCCTGGCGCCCTCGCGAAACCCCTTTGAGAAATGGCGCGCCTTTTGTACTTCTTAACGTGCGGCGACGCTCTTCGCAGCTGAGCCGTCGAAAGCAGACGTTTCTTGTTTTAGCGAAACAAGTACGCCGCACGCCAGAGGAATAATTCGGATGCTCCAACTGTTTTTTTTTAACGGCTGTCAGGTGCTTTTTTTCTTTTTTTTTTTTTTTGTCGCTCCGATTAGCTCGATAGAACCGCAGCGTTCGCTTCTTGCGAAGTTACGGTGAAACGAAGCATACAACAACGTGCCTTTGTATAAAGTTAGTGTACACACAGCTCGCCTTCCGTCTTGATCATTTTTCGCGCCGGTCTTTGCTTAAAGCTGCGGTCACATTGCCCATTCATAAAACAAGAGGCGATCATCGAACAACGTCCGAGACGTGCTTGTTCCTTGTATGACTGTCCTGCAAAGTATGTCATTTAAACTTTCTCTAGAGACATGTTCAAAGCGTGCATATGTACGAAGCAAGCATGATCCGAAGGTGATTGAGGCCTGTCCACAGATCTCATCATGCCTGCAGCGAATATCCATGGTCGGATTTAAGGGAAAGGCGGAAGGGGTGAGAACCCAGGTCAACTATTTTAATTAAGGAATCGACATACATTAACTCTGTTAGAAAGAAATAAGTAATTGTGTTGGTGTGGATATTTATGCAGCCGGAAGTTATAGTCAGCCCCGATGGACGTCTGGCGTCTCAGCTGTAGATGAGAAATTGATCCAGTGCGGTACAACCGGTAGCCCGGGGTCTATAACCTGCGCCACGCAGCAGTGACACACGACCGTACGCCGGTACGATGCTCATCCAGATAGAAACGGGCAGGGATGGGGACTGAAAGCAGAATCCCTGGCTTTGTGCGGCGAGAACTCCACGTGCTCCGAGCTGGTGTGGGCTAGCCCACTTGGTCACCGACCCTTCTTTTTAGGAGGAAATGTTTAGTTATTGGTGACAACGCAAATAGGTAAGCAACATAGATCTTGGCAACGTCTCGCAAGAGATGTCAGCTCTCGGCAGACACCACCTCCCCCTTTTCCCTCGCCAACTAGATTCCTACCGCGCACCCTTCCCCCCCCCCCCCCCCCCCCCCCCACACACACACAAGCCAGACCCATAAATCCACTTTTACGAACACCATGTTTTTTTATTTTTATACAGGGTGTTTCAGAGAACTCCAGGCCAAATCGCTCCTGCGAAAACTACTCATCGCAACAAGAAAAGGCTTGTGTCGTTTTGTCCCTGGACCCTGGACCAGGGGCCTATTTAGGGAAATTATTAAAGTCCGGGATAATTAGATTGTAAATTATTTTTGCGTAATTAACTGTTTTAATATTATGTTTGAGGCTATGGTTTCAATTAGAAAATTGCTCAGCATCATCAAAAAACACTAAATCAACAAATTGCAGAACGATAGAAGGCACACGAAGCATTTTACGGCGTTCTGAAAAACCGCACGAATTCGCCAGGTTTTCAAGTTTCGGTTTACTATCGGAGCGCATCTCGGCCCGGGCGGCACCGCGCCCCGTGGAGAGATAGTGCAAGCAACCTCTGCTGCGCCGTCATCGCGCGACGCAGAAGAGGTTGGTCGCACTATCTCTCCTCGTATCATGCTCGTATCATGCGAGATAAAATTATGATTTGCCATATGATTGGCTAAAACATACAAAGCAGATATTTGATGTTTTATTTTACATATGAAATTTCCGCTTGGTGCTCGTTCTCTGAGCTCCTCGTGCCCCGCTAGAGCCCCGTTGAGTGCGCTTATCAGCGAGCACTGGTGCAAGGCGGAGAAGCAACAGCTCCATGGGTGTTGCCTCTGGAGTGCAGTAGTGTTAGAACAAAGCGCACTCAACAACAGGGCTGCAAAAACAAAAAGTATGAATTACAGGAAAACGGCATTCACATTAATTTACTTAAGAACACACTAAAAGCATAGCGGGACAACCAAACTTATGAAATTTATTTGAATTAACCAGAAGTATGATCTCCGAGTTTCAATTATCGCAAGACTACCGTATAGAGGCCAGAAGTTCATGCAGTCAAGGCGAACTGTGACAAGCAGCAAAATGTTGAAAATTCTACAGCTACGTAGACCCAAAGATCACTAACACAACGCTTGGACACCATTTTCTTCAGGTCCGTTGTATTGAAATGACAAGTCAATTGAATGAAGGCACGAACCTGAGACAGTCTGTTACATAAATATGTTTGTGCGAGATTAGTGCTCTCAAATCTTAGTCATTCTATAGATAGTATTCACTGCCACAGTTGAGCTCCCTGCAGCTGAGCAGATGTGGACGGCAAGCTTCCGCAACACTTCCAAGATGCGCATTTTCCACCATGGGGAATGTCTTTTCTGGAACAGTATTGATAAATAACAGTATTGATAAATAAAAGAAATAAGAAGTCATCCTGACCAGTCAGTTGAAAAATGGTACACTACCGCTAAATTTTAAATCAGCCTGAGCATATCTGCTTCTCAACATGGTTGTATTTTGGACATTAAAGAATTGTAGGGACAAGCAACCACAAATAAGCGCGGCCGGCATCAACACTGCACAATGGCTCCGCTTGAAGCCAACTGCTTTCAAAATTAATAGCCGCAACAGCTAAGATCGGGCTCGACCTGCACATTGTAGGCTGACTCTACTAAAGCCCATCTACATTCACAACTAATGGCAACAATGGCCGAGACCTGAGGAATCGAGCATGATCCATACGCACACAAAAGCATGAATGAAGTACAAATAAGAGTGTTCTCAAATTATGTGCAAGGGTGACGAGGCAGACATTCTTGTGTAGTTTCCTTTGGGCTAGCGTAGCACCAATCAGCGTTCAGCCGACAAACGACAAGGTTGTGCAAGAGAGTCGGGCCCTCAACTAGGAAGTTGAGGTGGCCCCCAGGGTCATTTTCTTCAAGGTTCCGAAGCCCGGAGGAACGAAAGATTACCAGCCTTTGGACTGTCTGCTGGACGAGAATGAGGAGACCCTGGAACTTGAGGCAGCAGTTGCTGCTGTTGAAGGGCGACCAGTACCACCAGGACAACACCGACCGGGTCCCCCTCGTCCATGACCAGTCTAAAGGCCCAGCACACCGCCTGTAGGCTCGGCAACCGGCAAGCGGGTTGCGCGAAGAGAGAAATACCTGTTCGCGCAACAGACAGAAAACATGCAACATGTGGAAATGCGTCCTTCCTTGGCTAAATACAGCCCTCGAGGAGCTTAGAACGGCAGAGGCAGTGCGCAAAGCAACAAAGCAGACGCAGATTGAGGCTATTCGTTTAGTGTAAAAGTGCAAAAGAGCCTACGCACTGCTTAGGCAGGCTGCTCAACAAGAAGGCCCCTAAATATAGGGGGGAGGGGGCATTAGGAATTGTAGGTATATAATAAAAGATTTTTTTTCTGCTTGGTTTTCTTCAATGTCTTCACCTTCAGTGTCTAGCATGCACAAACCTTCCACTGCATTAGTTCGTTTGGCAGCATCCAAACCTAAAGAAATTACGGCTTTGTAAAAAGGATGCACTAACTTTTGCACACTCGGCCAATTGAAAGCAGACATTATTACCAGATAAACGCCTGCAAGGGCTGCACTTCAAGAAAAATGTTTGCCTTCCGCACCTCCGCATTTGTACAGGCTTTTTGCGACTTCACCGCCGGCGTCGCATGCAGTCAGCGTCAATGCTTTTAGTGTCAGTGTCGTTTTTACCTGCAGTCTCGGGGTTTATGTCGTGTTCAATCTAAAGCTGCACGTTTGCGTCCTTACATTCACTTCATCTCTGCTTTTTTCCCCTTTGTTCCCCTTACAATCTCTTCCCTTCTTTCAGCCGTTTGTCAAAGCTGTTTGAGGCACTTTGAGCCAAACCTCCTGCACATTTGTCTTCTTTTTGCATTGCAAAAAGAGGACTAATGCATCCACCATTTGCTGACGTCAAAGCTGAGTGGGAGTGAAAATGAAAAAAGTACAAAATGCAGGTGCCAAATAAGAGTGCAGTGGTGTAGAGGCCCGTACACACAGTTGCGTTTGACTGCATTGCATCGAGACGTAGCCTCGAGTCGCTGGGTTGTCTATGGTTCATAGAAAACGAAGCAACAAACTTGTTTATCACGCGGCATGCGATGTATATATATTTCCTGGTTACTTGCAGTCGCAACGCAGTATAACGCAACTGTCTGAATAGTCCTTTACGCAGACTGTTATTCAGGAATGTGCTTCCACAGAACAAGCGATAGTGGAAGAAAACCAAGTTTCAAAACCAAGATTGCAATTCAGCTTGCGCATGTATGACTGTCCGGGTGCGTTGAAACGCTTCTGTTTCTTCCGGGTTCGAAATAGAGGTGTATTAGACTGGTTACTTTGGTTGCAAGTACATTAAGTGTTAGTTGCACAAATATGTATAGATATTAAACCCTATATGACCTATTATTTGAAAAGTTATTTTGGAAGAAAAAATGTGCTGCCCTTACACGAGTTTATCAGGGATGAACTTGTGTTTGCAGGCACGTGCCTTTCCACAAAAGTGTTGCCGTAAATTTGCACGTCTGTGCGCAACCCCGTCGTCCGCTTCGGGTGGCGAGGAAGGCACAAGCCCCTTTGGTGGTAGGTCGCAGTTGCCGTCATCGCAGCTGTATGGTGCTGTGCAATTTTGTGCATGACACAGCATACAACAACGGTGGTGTAACAGCACTGCCTCAGCACCTTCGGTTCAGTTTGCGGGCAGTGGAAGCTGCGCTTGAGCTACCTAATGTAATAGTCCTGCAAATGAAACATTGCACTGAGCCCTTAGCACATTTTATGCAACTCAAGGTGGGCTTCACTGTCGCCCTTCAATACACAGTGTGTGAAAAAAGAAAAGCCCAGAAATAAAATATCAGGGTTAGGCTTGCCACATGCAGCTCACATCTTGAAACTACACACTAAACATTTCAACACCCATGTTCGTGTTAAAAGGGTGTTTTTCCGAGCTCACACCCTTCCTACACCATTTTTACATGATTTTTGAATATTCAAGGGTGTACGGAAAGGCTTACACCCTTCGTACATCCTTTTCACACCCTACGGCTACCGAAATCGTGTTAAGAGGGTGTTGCGGTGGTACACCCATGATTTCCGAATCGTCGAACTCGGAAACCGCCGAATTGCAGACATACGCGCCGACAGCAGAAGTCAAGAAGCAGCCTGCTCAATTTAGAGGATTTCGTGAAGTTCAAGTAAGCACAATGGGCAGCTGACATCCAAGCCAAGCCAACGCTCAAGTTGTTTTCAAGCCAGATAAATGCCGGCGTTGTGTACAAGCTCATTGGTTGTTTACGTGCAAGCGACCACGAAAATAGCATCGGTTACTCACGCATTTCTGCTCAGAATGGTGAGACCACATCGGTTCTATTATGATACATTCCGTCTCATCCTGAGATGTACTAAAGCGAAGGCTAGACGTGCGAGACGGTTCGGGCTCACAGCTTTACTGTGAGCCTGTACCGTAAAGGTCGGTTCCGACACTTGCGTTTGAGTGTGTTTGTCTGCGTTGCGTTTAGAACCGAAAACGAGTCACCGGCACATCTGTGCTTCGTATGAAGCGTGGATTCCAATTCAAAGAATCATCTTGGCACGCGATATAAGCAGCAGGGATGTCCTGGTTTCTCGCAGCCGCAACGCGGTCAAACGCAACTGTTTGAACCAGGCTTTACGGTGTTGTCCTGTGCTTGTCCCTCGCGCTTTATTCTTTCGATTTTAAGTATTCATTTTCAACTCGCTCGCTTTTACCAGTACTAGTAGATACTCAGGCTGCACGAGGGTTCGTGCAGTGCGACCATCTAGCGATGCTATGAGCTTGTGCTCGAGCCTTGGCTTTAATGCATCTTAGTGGGGAAGGCAATCATCGGGGATATATGACACACGATGATGCCAAGTCTGTTCACGGCGGACTCTCGTGCTGTTCTGATTGGAGGAGAAGGGGCGTGTAAAAAATTGGCAAATGGAACATGGTAGCGACAGCGCAAATATATGTTGGAAAAAGTTCAGAACGTTGAAGTGCAGCAGCCTGAAACTTTGGAGTTAAGCAATTAGAGAATCATTTGAAGACATCTTTAGAGGTTCAGCCTTCTCTCCCCCCACACCAATATTGAAGGCTGCTAGGATATTGGTTCAGGCTAAGCCCTCTGTCTTTCAGTCAGCGAACTCGAGCCGTTCCACCTGACCTTGTTATTTCATAACAGATATGTTAGAAAATGGAATGCAGATTTTCTTTACATGGCCAAAACATAAAGTGTTATCAAATAATACCTGCCATATTCATATTCTACATTTACAGACCGGGGCTGCCCGCCTGTGGAGGGTGAAGATGCGAGCAGCCTCGAAGCCCACCAACAGTGGCTGTGTGTTGAGAGCGAAAGCTGGTGCCTGACGAAGGCCAGATTGATCTTCGAAAGGATGCGACTGCCTGCAAATGGCTACATGCGTTGACATTGATGGGCATATAGACTGAACAGAATGCTTATCCTTACCTGATGGATGCTAGGAGGGTATGCGTTCCATATTTTTTTACTGATCTCTACGACAATTGCTAAATTGCGCTTCCCCGTTCCGTGATTGCGGCTGCCGGACGACCATCTTGGGACACGGAAAATTAACCTTTTGGAGCGTTGCAGAGGCTGGCCGGCAGCGTGCTGAAGACATGTTTTTTGCTCGTTTGTCGTCATTGGGAGCGTTAAAGTGGCCCTGCAATAACTTTATGACTGGTTTTTAATTTGGACCGAACCTGAGCGCATTGAACGTAGTAATTTAAAGAAAATTTTCTTTTCTCAAATTTCGCTTTATTTTAAAAGTTATAGGCAAATTAGACTTACAAAAACAAGCAAAAAATAACATCCTTCATGACGTCGTAGGTCCTGGTTTGAGTGGCCGTGAAGTAGTGAGCTCATCGAGCGCTCACGGCTGCCGCATTCAGTGTCAACGGCTCGAGAGGGTGCCACTAAAGCACGTGTTGACTAGGCTGTATGAAGCGGGCGGCCAGGGCAGCTCGCATTGCATTTGCCGCGCGATTAAAGACTAATTTGGCATAACACTTCATTGGCCACAAACGACGGCAAACACGGGGTAAAGATCAGTTCAAAACGGGAGCCACTTCGCGCTGCCATACCGCCAAAGGGTCAAATCGCCAGCCAAGCCCGCGCCGAAAGCCTTGGGAACGCTTGGAACCGGTCGGATCCTCGAGCCGGTATACGACCGCAGCGCCACCGCGTACATCCGGGACCTTTCTAAGCCCATTGCTCGTCGGAGCCTCATCCCACTACGCCTTTCTACTATGCGCCGTTTTTTTCACCGCTTGGTGGCGGGTTTGTCGACGGGTCTTTTCTTGTTTCCGTACTTTATAAACTGCATTTGTTTCTTTTCTGATCTAAGATACTGAACAAAAACTACTTTCATACATAATTGAAACGGTTCGCGACACTTATATTTTGTATCGACTAAAAAAAAATGCTTTTAGCGGCTCTGACCAGTAGTAGTAAGCCCAGGACCAAAGACGTCACATATTCCGCGTTTTTGGCAACGCGGGTCGCCCTCGTAGGTGGAGGAGGTTTCCGCGTCGTCCGGTTAAAATATGACTCACTGATATTTAGTTATTCTCTCCGTGCCCGCTGGCTTACCCGAACCCAAAGAGACGTGGAAACCGCAAAAGAGGTAGACGCTTAAGTATGATTGCAGCTCCCCTTTAAGTCCACACTCCTTTACTCCTACTCTGACGCTCCGAGTTTCATACTCCAGGCACAGCAACTAAACGGCACATGGCGAGCAGGAGCGCGACACACCAAATCTATTGACGAGCCGCACAAGCTCCTTCCCACCGCACGGTTATGACGAACCTGGCATCCCGTGGATACGGGTGGGAGAAGCCAAAATTATTTCGGTGGTAAATTAATTAAAGCCAGTGTAGAGCGGCAGGGTACAAAGTAAAAGAGACGGCGACGTTATGAAGTTTCTACGAACGTTTAAGTATTTCTGAGAGGTTTGGAGACTCGCTTCGAGCACGTGCGGGGAAAGGCACCTTGGCTGATCTATTTATTGACCGTGCAAGCTGTTTATATTTGACCAAGCTGTTTTCAGGCGAGATGCACGAACAAACCTTTCCCGCAATGCTAACTGATGCTTCGGCTTTCCAATCTAAGTATCTTTATTCGCTGCAGCTGGACTAAGCAGTTTAAAAAGGGCAGCCGTCCCACTGTCTTCTCGGCAACTTTTCTGTCGCCGAGCTATCAGCACGCTCGTTCGATAGATCACTTTGTTCTCAGGCAAGGCACATGAACAAACCTTTTCCGGAATGCTAATTGCTGTCTTGGCTTTCAAATCAAATTGTTTTTACCTGCTGGATTAACCACTAATGGACTGAAAAGGAGCAGCTGTCCGGCTACGCCTTTTGTTTCAACAATCTCAACAATGGCACAGCCATCTTGTTTGTGGACGTGACATCACGGAGCGCGAAGAAGTCACGTGTGCTCCAAGAAATGCTCGGAGCACGAAGAGCACGCTCGAGTGTCAGTCTCCGGCGGCGCTCCCCTCTGTTTAGTGAAAGGAGCGCCAAACGCTCGCAATGTGTAAACAATAAGAATTTCCTTTGAAAACGCATAAAATTTTTTGCAACAGCGCGGCACCGCAAGAAAAAGGCACAACTCGTCGAACGTCGAGTCTCGCCGGTCTTGCGGCGCGATCAAAGCTTCCTTGGCCTGCCAAACTGCTGCGTCTCTGTGCCTTTTCACGCTTGGATACTTATCAAGAATCGATGCCATGGCAGAGCTTTGAAGGTATGTCGCACATAGGCGTCGTCTCTATCACCCAGCTGTTCCAACGAGTTGCTATCAATAGGAAACGAAATCGGTGGTTGCTATTATGGATTAACCATGGCTATGTTCCAAATCTACTCAAATGGATCACATGACAGCACAAATAGAGCAATGCTGTGGAAGAAGGTAGGTTTTCGAAGGCAAAAGTATGAAGCGGCGATATCTGAAGTTTTTCAAACGTGGCCCGTCCATATAGTTGTGTGCAATCTGTCGTCGTCGCCATAGCCTCCTACACCTCCTTTTTCGCCACTGGATCATGCCCGCTTCTGGACTGCAAGTGCCACAAGTTACAAATACAGTCGTAAGAGTAAAGTAAAATGCTGCTCCAGAGGCACATGCATCTTCATGCTCTTTGCACTCACGAAACAAATCCACACGGCGTTAATTCTTGATCGGTATTCAAGCGTGCGAAGACAAAGATGCAGCACTTTGGCATGCCAAGGAAGCTTTGATCATGCCGCCAGAACGGTAAGACTTGCGTTAGACGAGTTGCCCCTCTTCCTTGTGGTGCTGAGCTTTCGTAAAAATTTCCACGTGTTCTCAAACGCAATTCTCACCGTTCGGGGTTTTAACAAACTTCTTCGGTAAATGACAACGAACGAGCAGAAAACATGTCTTCAGCTTACTGCCGCCCAGCCTCCGCAACGCTCCAAAAGGTTGACTGATAATCTTTGTCCCAAGGTGGCCATCCGGTGGCCGCACCTGAGCTGCAACGACCAAGCGGAGACACGCGATCCAGCAAATTGTCGTGGAGATCAATGGTATTGTGCACGGATTGTGCTGGCGGACGGATTGTCGGATGCGTCCAGCCAATGACAGCACAGCTAGCGCGAATGTCATGATGACATACTTGGTCTGTCGGGACGAATAAGAAAACGGGACGGGCGACGGGAAGCCGGACGCGTAGATCCCGCTGATCCATTCGAGAAAGATGGCCCCGGCAAAGAATGCACGCGCTAACAAGAACGAGCTCCTAGCTTCGCTCGTGCGAGCTAAACCATCAATCTGGGACCAGAGATCTATGAACGCGGACCTCCGCTGGAGTGCTTGGAAGTTGGATCTCCTGGCCGGAGCCGAACGGATTGTTGTGTCGCTTGGAAGGTCGGAAGCGTGTGCGTGTGTCTCAATTCGGAGCGGCGTTCGGACTGTCGGATCGGACGATTCTGCCGTCCATTTGTATCGCACTTTAGGAGAACATCAGACCCCGCTTTGCGGGCATACAAATGGCATTTAAGTCAAAGGCCTCTGGGCGGTCTCACTTGTAATTTTCTCCCCATGGCTCAGAATATATTTAACATGTTGCTCGAGCAGAGTGCAGCTTTTTCGCCGAGACGTTTTTGTTTAGAAACAAAGTTGAAAAAAACCTCTTAATTTATTCAAATCATCAGCAGCGTTGATTGTGCGAGATGTAAATATACTGCAATGCTCCTGCAAGTGTGGTGGCATTTCTTCCTTTTCATATACCATCTGTGATTCATGCACTGTCTGCCCTGGAAACCATGCTCGGAATGTTGGTTGAAGTTTCGCCTGCAGCTACAGACCATACCTCAATAAGGCCGCATATAATAATTCGCATTTCCTACGTAAAATGCGCACAAAAAAAAACAAAAAAAAAACGAAAGTAATATGCCGACAGCTAACGCCGTCTCGGCCTTTGTAGGGCGAGTGAGGGGGTAAATTTTGTCCTCAGCAGGACGTCACCCCGGCTCGCTGTAAAAGGTCGCCACCCAAACTTCTCGGTGCTGATACTCTCACCATACAATGCACCTGTTATTTGTTTGGCCCCTGGTCATGAAATCATTCTCAGTTTGCCATTCCATCTCACCGAGAGCCCGATTTTGGTCATTGAGGTCTCAACCGGCTTGCACTGAAGAAGTATTAGCGAGTTCGTTTCACGGCACTCGCAGCGTGGAGCGGGTTCGTTTCAGCCAGCACTCCACAAGTGGTTGCACTCTCAGAGTTCGTTTCATTGCTGACACCCCACGCGTGCATGCACTCGCTGCACCGAGAAAATCGAGATTGCGCCAAAATGCAATCCCGTCGTGCCTCGCTCCGGCTAGGCCGGCAAGGTGCTGGAGCAGATGACGAAAGTTTGTCTGCTACGATGTGTCGCAGAACTGAAAGGAAAAAAAGTAGATTTTCTGATAGAAATTGCGTCCCGCGGGCAACGGAATCAAACGCGAGCTTGAACTATGAGCGTCTCCTATTTCATGAAGGAAGCAGTTGACAAACCGTGCTTTATTTGGAGGTTTTAAGTCGCTCTGTTGCCATAAAAACGCTGAAATATACCAGTGTGTAAAGAAATGCTCAGAACAAATGCATAAGCGGCCCCCGAGATGTTTATCACCAATTTGTGCGGGTGAAAAATTGAACATTTGTCGACAAAACTGCCCCTGCAGAAACTTTGACTGCCCAATAAGCATCAGAGAAAGCTAAATTTAGTGATTTTACCCGAGGCTTGGGCAACATCATCATGTTTAACATTCACCTACTTCAGCTAACTTGCCCCGTCATATTTTGTTCGAGAAAGCTCTCGTTCTTGACGCCCTCACCAAAGCTAATATCTGATCCACCTGTAATGACGATCGAAATCGAAAAGTTTTGCTGGGTATTCCAGCAGACTAGTTTTAAGGCGTACCCTTTCAGTGGTCCACGCATAATGCCATGCTGAAATGAATCAAGCTTCTGCTCGGACAGCATCATCCATTTTCTTCAGTGTAAACGGTTATGAGAATTGAAAGATCGCCACCAGCTGCTTTGTAGACAGCTGGTTGCAGAAATTTACGCCGTCTGTAACTATCCCTATGACAGCCGAGTTGCTTGAAGTCATCGCAACTATAAACTACAGGCTGCAGCGACCAACGTTTGTAGATAAACGTTGGTAGCGACTGTACTCTCGCATTCCCACCCATCACTCCGAACAGCAAGGCGCCAGTTTCGGTTTGAGGTCGGTATTCTTTCTACAACATAGATGGCGGCAGCATCAGTCTTCCGCACTTGGTGCATTTGGCGAATTCGTTTGAGTCCAGTTCTCAGTGCAACACTCTGCGAGTGCGGTGCATTCTGGGAGAGAACTCGAACGGTGCCAGTGCGTGTGAAACGAACTCGCTATAAAATACCGCTACCAGACGGATCGCCTGCTAACATGAGGGAATAATAATGAGTTTGTTTGCTACTAGGTAGGTATCATTCTCTGACAGAAACAAAACGACGAACATACTGGCAAGTCATCTGCGAACAGAGCCAAAAAGGGACAATCGTCTGCTATGAATTGTGTGCTGCGCAGAGTGAGATCAAAAACTAATTGAAATATGGAACATCGGCTATTTTACGGATGCAATTGTCCTGTGCTTCGTTTGGCTATGCTGATTTGTTTTCTGGCTGTGTGTAACTTGACACCCACTGGTGCTAAAACAAGAGCTTGGGACAAGCACCCACCTTACCACGATATCAATCTCACTATCCGAAAGAGTATTGGATTTAATTACTGAGTGCCTTTTCCATTGACAAGAAGGCCCCAACATTTTCTAAGAACTCCAGTAGGGTTTTGTTGTTGCATCTTTATACTCGCAACTCATTCACTTTGCCAATTTCGTTTTTCTAGCCTGGCTCAGCTGGCAAGCTGAGTGGCGAGTCTGAAACTGTACCAATATTGTTTCCGGTCAGACTGTCCATTATTATTTATTGTTCTTCCCTGCTATTGTGATATGTCTGCACTGTAGTCATGACAGGGGCTTGAATGGTGGCTCCTACTTTCTACACATGGGTCCTAGGAAACATTTTGTAAGTGATGAGGTGCCCACAATCATGGGCGTCAGCAAAGTGGCGGAAAAGGGGGGGGGGGGGGATTATTCTGAAGGGGTGTAGCTTTCAAACCTATAACTTTGAAAGAAAACAAGGTTTGCCCCCCTCCCCCTCCTTTTCCTGCAAAACGTACTGCAGATGCCCATGCCCGCAATCTAGGCCAACGGTTCTGGAAAGAGGGTTTGTAGAACCTCTCCGTAAAGGCATTTTAGGAATCCGCAAAACACTGCCGGCAATAATTTTTTTTTTTTAAATATGATTTGAGGCATTGAGTTGAGCCCAGTCCGGCCATGGCACATTCACAGCTCCGGGAGAAAAAGGAATCTACAGAAGAATGCCTCCTTTCACTCTTCCCCATTTTTATTCCTGGTAAACACGTTTGCAGTCCACCCCCTCCCCCCCTTCCCCTTTTTTTTACACTGCCTGGCGTCTCCCATCACTTCTGCCAGTCCAAAAAGGGTTTGCTTGCCACGATTGGCGGTTTCCTTCTTTTCTCTATAGCATCCTTTCTGCTAAAGTGGAAAGAGTGTAGACGGAGCTTCTTCCCCTCACTGTACCGTCTTAACCTGCAACATACTATACTCTCGGGAACAAGATAATAGCCTTGTACCTTTTTTGCCGCCACAAATGCTGTGCTTAGCATGTTTTTGGCAGAGCCTTTTGCTGCCACCACATGCCACGCTATGAAGTGGAGTGCCACGGTGTGTGCGTGCCACCTGTCGCATAAAGCAGTGCACTTTCAAGCTGCGTGGATGCAATGACGGCAGAAAAAACACCAGCAGAGCGGACAATACAGAGCATGTTATTAACAGCACTGGTTAATTCCCAATAAATCACAATCTGGATCATTACTGTAAAACCATTTATTTTTGCAAATCGGTCACAGAGGACATAATCGCGGCCACTAAATTTTGCGAATTCCAGACGCATGCATTCAAACTCTTAAAGAGATTATAAAAGCAATTTCGAAATTTTATTTGACGTCTAAAATGGGCGTCGGGCTCATCTCAGACACTGTTGACCAAGTTCCAGCCCGAACAGAAGTTTGTGTGCCGCACCAATCAATTAAACAGTTGTGGTAATATTTGCGGGGGGACAATGCCTGAGACCCTCCCCAAGACGGCGGCAGAAAGGTGAACTAAAGTGCGCCGTCAAAGCGTGACGACAACGGGCTCCTCGTCAGGCGATTGCTTCAAACAGTTTAAACGAATGATGCGCTCTTGGTTTAGAATTCGGTAGTGAGATGTCATACAAAAAAGTAATTTGAATGTTGGATAATTTTTTTAACGCTGTAGTTCGGAATTAATAGGTTTCATAGCATGTGTAGCGTGTGGGATGACAAGGAAGAAGACTTGTGGAAATAAATGACAGCTGTATGCTGTGCTGGTTTTGAGACGGTGGTGTGTTTGTTCCTTTTTGTTTCCTTGTCTCAAGGAAACAAAATTTTGACAGCAAATTTTGAACCCTGCTAGTGCACACGTTTCTGATCCAAAACTGACTTCGAGACCCAGTAGGTTTCAAAGCCGGTTTCAAATAAGAAAACCAACGCAAAAGTCAACTTCGAAACCTGGGATGTTTTGAAGTGATTTTTGGCATTAGTTCCCGAAAAGATATGTCATCAGTTTGGTGGCCGGGAGCTAAAAGCATTTCATGCTTAAAATCATACTCATCAGTGCGGCCTTTATTATTCTCTGACTATCAATTCTGCTTTTATATGCAGGAGGGAACCATTTGGCTTTTCGAAGGCTTTACTGTGGTCATGGCGGCCTACTGGCTTTTCGGCTTCGCCCATGGCCAGAAGACGTACAATACGAGCTGCCTTCTTGAAAGGCTTTGTCTTATTCTAATCTACTCACAGCTACGGCCAGTTGCAATCAAGGTGATTAATACAATCAAGAAAACACCTGTAGCCTGATTGCTGATCACATAGTGCAATCGCCAAAGTCTGTGAAACTCCTGCCAGGATTGTTCCGATTTTCGAAATCATTAAAGGCTTTGTTTGTTTTTCTTGAGATGGCAGCTGCAAGTTGTGTGGCTCACATACCTAAGTATGCTTCAATTCATGACCAGCTTTATTCGTTTATATTCATCACATTTCTCTAGTCCTCCGTGTTGTTTCCTAGTCGTCAAACTATTGGGCACCTGTATGGAGTAGTTACATTTTGTTTTTACGTTTTTATCAAAACGGTTTGTGTCACCCTGTCTGGAATTCATCACCCTTACTACGAAATGTCAAATTAATCTCACGTTGAGATACTTTTTAAAAGTGGAGATGACCGGCATTAAATGTTGTGTTTCTTTATCACTCCTGTTCATACTTTGTATATTACTTCAGTCAAAAGACACCACCAGTGTTCAATATGCCCCGTCCGAGCACAAGCTTTTCAGCCTGGATAAGGTGAGCGTGAGTGAGCACGTACTAAGCAGTACCGAAGGTAATGAGCGTGCACTGCTGCATTTTCAAAGTTTCATAAATGCTCTTTTTTAGAAGAAAATAAAAGCCAGGCATTGTTGTGGTATATTCATAACATTGTGGCTTTCTTGAAGAATGCGGGCATTCTGAAGGTGTTGCCGAAGGCTTGCCAGGGTGACAGCGCGGTCGAAGGCGACAAGTGCGAGCTAGTACACGCTCTATCGCAAGCTCTTGTTCTGCGAAAGCGCTTCTCAAAGTCGCTCTTGCATACCTGTAGCCTTTGCTGCCCTACAGTGGTAATGGTAGGCAACTCCGACTGACACAAAAAATCATCCCATCGCTGCCACACTCCGTTTCCCTTTAAAAGGCTGGTGAACCGAAATTTGGATTTCAGAAAACGATGCAGAAGCCGTAGGCGGGACGCTACAATCCCTAAAACACTACTCGTAGTCACAAGGCGATATCTCGAATGGACGGCCGTGTTTTTGGAGAAAGAGGTTGAGATTGAACGAGGCCGATGAGGCGCGTGACGTCAAGATATCTCGTTTTCTCCTCTCTCTGCTTCGCCCCCTCAAGGCGGCGAGGCGGAGAAGATGCGAGGTCGTTCCCTTTCCTTCTCGGAGAAACAAGACAAACAAATCTGTCAAATGCGCCTCCTATTTTTAAAAATAAGGTCATCCATTCGAAATATCGCTGTATGAGTGATGTTTTGGTGTTTGTAACATCTTGTTACACGCTTTTGCCGGCGTGTTTTATGGAATCCAGATTTCGGTTCAACATCCCTTTAAGTGCAAGTGAAACTGAAATGCCAAGAATGAGCACGTTGTCCTGAACGACAGTTGCACTGCACAAGCGCGCATGCTTAGCAACATTCAAAGCATGGAGCTTGCTCTTAAAGCCTCTGCATCAGGCTTCCTGTTGCAGCTCGTGGTACCGAAGCAAGCTTTTGGGCAGACACTTTTTTATAAGCAGAAACTTCACCTGGCACCGTAGAGCTCCGACCGGTACTAGGAGTACTTAGTTGCGGTACTTTAGATAAAACAGAAGGGCAACAGGTGAAGTAGAAACTTCACCTGCACCGCAGTGCTCCGACCAGTACTCGGAGTACTTAGTTGCGGTATTTTAGATAAAACAGAAGGGCATTGAGCAGTGCAAACTACGATTATTGTCAGGTAAGAAGTATTCAGTTGCAGTAATTGTTTTGCTTTACATAAAAAAAGGCTGGAGTATGCTTAAATGCTGGGCTAGCAACCGATTGCTACCAGGGGCCCTATGCTACACGACGGGACCAAGTGGAATCAAGGGACCGGGAGCCATCCAGCGACCTGGATGCAAAAATGGGTTCAGCTTCCACGGGATTGGTGCCACCTGGATCTTGTCCCAAAGGGCCAGCAGCAGCTGGATAGCCTCGCATTGCGATGCGGGGATGGGGATGCCGAGCGAGCTCGGGGCATGCCGCCCACTCAGTGTGAGGGCCAGGTGCTCCCACTGACTGGCTAGGTGCATGTTGATGAGTTCCTGGAAGGTGTTGTTTACACTTAGCAGCCGGAGCTTGGCGTTCGACGCGTACGGCGGCACCCCCAGTGCCAGCTAGTGCCCCTTGCGAATAATCACGTCCATCTTGCCCTTATCTCTCGACAGTAGGTCAGGTTGAGATACGGATTTCCGCAGGCGATGTGGCTCACGACGAGTGGTTGGGTCAGCGAAATCAGGTCCGACTCCTCGAGCCCGTGCCTGTGACTCGTTATCCTTCTCACCATGCGCATGACTTGCGTGGTTGTCTTGACGAGTCGGTCGACCGTGTACTTGGCTCCGCCGTCCCGCTGGAGGTGAAGGCCCCAGGATCCGAACCCGCTTCACCACCGGCACGGGGGGTACCATCCTTTAAAGGGGCACTGACACCCCAAAGGTCGTATTTATTTTTATTGTCTAAAACGATGCAAGTTGTAGTCATAGACACGCAAAAAAAACCGCATCGCGAAAAAAAATTTTCCCGCGCGCGCGCGCGCCTTTTTATTTTTGGCGTTTGATTTTCCCGCCTCTCGCCTCCTCGCTTCTTTTGATCGGTGACGTCAAAAATCAGGAAATTTAGAAGCTTTGTAGGCGACATCTCTATAACATTTAATTACGGCAATCTTAAAACATGTTTTTTAACGCAATTGCGAACGCACTACGGCCCTTCTTTTTGAAATACCAAAAATCGGGAGTTCGTTGTGGTGCCGTCTCCTGGATTTGTATCCTCCAACGGAAAACAGGCGACACCGCTCAAAACCGGTCCGCCGCAACGCCGGCGCTAGCCGGCGCTCGCTCCTATCCTCCTCGCTTTGGGTCGCCATGGCAACAGCAGGGAGTGGTGACAGGAAAGTGGACTCTCAGGTCTCCTCAATTTTTGACGTCAAGGCACCGGCGCCGATCGCGCGGGAACTTCGAATTCGGCATTTGGAAATTGTTTTTTTACTTCACGAATACTGAACTCCCAAATCTCAAATTTTGAGCGTAATGTCCCGGCATCGTTTTCAATCGTTTCGGATAATAAAAAAAAATATGATTTTGATGTGTCAGTGCCCCTTTAACGTGAGGCGGATGTCCGCCTTCTTCTTCTTCGGGAATTGGCTTGCCCGCGCGGAGGAGCAACAGCTGAGACTTATCGGGGGCGCGCTGGAGGTTGCCGGCCTCGAGGTAGTTCTGCACCGTCTCAATGACTTCTTCGAGGAAGTCTTGCCTCCCGCTGTCCGAACCCGACGTAGCCCAAATCGTCAGGTCGTCCACATAGAGTGGCATAGAGTGTATGCTTCATCCGGGGAATCCGTTCCAGCAGAGAAGGCGGCTTGCACATTGCCTGGTAGCAAGGTGGGTGACAGGACCGAGCCTTTCCGGTTGCCCTTGCTCGGTATCGGGATGGTGCTTGTGCGGATGGACTCGATTCCGATGGTGGCCATCCAGTTGCTCAGGAAGTCCCGCACATAATCATACATCCGGGGCCCGCACCCAGTTGAGGCCAAGTTCTCGAACACCAGCGTGTGACTGATGTTGTCAAAGGCGCCCTTTATATCCAGGGCCAGGACCGCCCGCGTTGTCGTACAGGAGATTCTGTCAAGGATATCCTCCTTGATCTGAAGCAGGACATCCTGCGTGGAGGTGTGACCAGAACCCGAAAATGGTGTTCATGGTGACATTGAGTTCAATACAGGATGGTCCCCTCAAATATCGCTGTAAACAATGGGCATTTAAAAAACTGAAATGGAGTGTCCAGGTCTGTGACGCTCGGCGGTATACCTGATAACCTCTATTTCTTTTGGATCCTTTTCAAGGGAGTATATTTTCCACTTCGGGGCACTTTTCTTGTTTCTGGCACTTACTACTGCAGGAACTGTCTCACCCTCACTTTCTTCTTTGCTTTCACAGCACTCATTTGATGTTAATGTGGAAGGGAATTGGCCGGATTCCACTCTTCGTTCCTACGTAAAATGTGCTGGTGTCCAATACCTGCCACAAAGAGGGTACTTAAGATTCCAAAAATGACTAAGAGTGTGTAAACATATGATGCCAGCATTTCTTTTTTTTATTTCCAATGAGCAACATTATATTATGCCAAAACTCTCCCTAAATGCACACTGCATTTCACAGCGCGCTAAACTCTGCCGGAAAAATCGGCGCCTGCACGCAAAGGGGCGTCGTTTAATTCCTCAGCAGTGTATTTTACCTTGTGAAATTTTAAGGCGCTCCTTTCTTTTGCAGCTAGAACATCCTTAAAAATACTAAAAATGCGTTCGCCACGGACGACCGAGTCTTCCACTGGCAAACGCTGTCGTTTGCGTACGATACGCCTTGAAATTTTCACCCCATGGTCGATCAGGCGCCGATTTTTCCGGTTGCTTTCCCATACCTTGAGCCACCCAGAAACACCGCGCGCCCCCGTAAATAAAAAAAAAAAAAAAAGAATGGAACGGCATTGAGTCTTTGTGAACTTACCGACTTTGTGCGTGGACCGCGCCACGTTGCGCTGCCTGATGCACCCGCGTTTTGGAACTAATTCAGTTGACAGTTCCCTCCGAAGATGAAGCCACTGAAGCCACGGCGGTAATCGTACTGGTAGGCTGTTCCCTTTCGAACGGGCGGAAGAAGACTACGAAGAATTCGGCAGCGAACGGGCGGAAACTCGATAACGTACAGCTTCAGTAGTCGACGCTTTGTTTTCTCGATTGCGTTCGCGGCGTTCACCGTGGACTCGCGCACTCGGCCGTAGCCGAACCAGCCGAACGGCGCGCGTACTGACAGCGTCGCCATAGCAACCACGCCGCGAGTGTGGTTGCCAGACAGAATTCACACGATTTTTTTTTCTCGTCACTCACGTTGAGTTACTAGAAGTTAGGCGCGTATCATTATAATACATTATGCTGTAAGAAGTTATTAAGGGATATGTGTACCTACCTAAGACAAATGCAGAAAAAATATTATTGAAAAATAAAATTGGCGTAATCTTTTCATATCTTGATTAAGACTAGCGTGGTCACTGGGCTAACCGATGCGCGAAATAGGACGGCATATATACCGCTCGGGGCACTTGTTGGTTTGTATAAGTAGGTTGTATGTACTATTTGTTGTGTGTTGTGCAATTTATCAGTGCTTGTATGCCCGTGTGTATATACAGTGCTGTGTGTATGTCGATGTCGTGAGTGAGTAACCGCGCGGTGGGCAGCGAAAAAACTACTGTTTTTTTTTTTTCAAATGTTTATCACTTTTTTTTTTTGTCGCTAGATGGGGGTTGTCGCCGCCCAATTTGAAAAGTGTGGCGGTTGGTGGTCTATAACTATTAGAGGGCTGGATTTCATTAGTCCATCCGTCGTGTTAATTGCTCCGAGTTGTTCGGTTCCGCTGGTAGCTGTGTCGTCGTGTTATACTGCCTGATTGCAACAAAAGGAGGTTAGGCGGCTTCCCCAGCGCGTGTTCTAGGTGCTGAATGCCGCTGTTCACGCACAAACGTTCATGAGTGGATAACGCACGTAACAGAGGTGAGCACAGGCAATAGTTAATCGAGAGCCACACGGAGCGCGAGTGCGATACCTCCTAGCCGCTGTTGACAGAGGGTGTCGGAGCGATTCGTTGTCAACTTGTCCACGGCAAGTGGGCGTTTTGTTCAATAAAGCCAGCCTGTCAGTGTTTTGTAAAGCTATCCCTTCTTTATAAGCGCTTCTGATGCGATGAAAATGCGACCGGCATTGAGCAGGCCGAGCGAGACTTCGGCGACAGTCTCGGCTGTTCATTCTCCAGCGGTTTCGGCCTTACTCGTATTATTTGCGGTGTTGGCGCTTGGACATAGAGATGTTTGGAAAGTTTTTTGCGCCTACAGATGACACCAAACGAGCGTGCGAGCCGTATGCTCTTGCTCCGGCGAGAAGCCGCGTACGGCTCGCCAGGCTCGTATCGCCTGTCGCATACTGGCCGCCATATTGTTTTTAGGGTGTTAGCAGTTAACACGATTTTCACCACCTCCGGCGGCTAACACCCTTACACGAATAAAGGCGTTAGCCAGAGGACGAGCCATTTACACGAATAAGGGTGTAAAAATTTTAAGTGTGTAGGCGTGCACCCCTCGTGGCATCAACGATGCATTGCGGGCTGTGGGTTAAACGTTTCTGTTCTCTAAGAACACGCATTGGGGCCGAGGTCTAATCAGTAACTGTATAAGTAGCCGCACTAATTCTGTAGTTTTTTTATTGATTTAAGCATTCCTACACTCGGGATCAACTTTCTGTGCCAATGAAGAGAAAGCTAGAGGGGCGGTGCTAACAGCTGTTTAATATTCCGCCGAGTAGTTTAGGTTTTTTGTGTGTTTTTTTTTCTTGGTTTTTGGTTTCAATTTGTGTTTTGGTGTGACAGAGATGCATTTGCTACAATTTCTTCCTTTATATGAGGATCGCATTGAGGGCTCTGAACCGCGATCGCGGAGCACGCAGGTATATTCGCATAACTTTCCCTATATTTCTCCCGTTTCTAAACACAAGTCAATGAGGTAAATTACACCGTGGTCGATTGCGTTAAATTCTGTCTTACGACTGACGCAGGTATGCGGTGTCAATTTAAGAAATGACGTGAAGTTCACCGGCACTGCACTCTAAGAAAAAGTGAGCACCCCCCCTAGTCATCGTGCGTTTTGACGGCTGTAACTACCCCACAGGCTTACCTAACGACCCACTGGGCTCGAGTCATTGAGAGTTAGCACCCTGTTAGAAGGTGACAAGCATGGGGTAGTCACGTTTTATAAACTCTTGAATTGAACATTCAAGCGCATGCAGTCGTTTAATAGTAAAAGTCACTTCAAAAATCTCAAAATGTACTTAAAACTTGCTTTCTTTGTGCGTTGGTTATTATTTATTTAAATTTAAACCGCTCGAAACAAGCGTGTGGCTCATTTCGCCGAAACTGGCAGAAAACAAACAAGTACAGGCAACATTGGTACGCACCTACTAAAACCCGAGGCAGATAAAAAGTATCGCGGTTGTCCTTTTTGGTTCCGTCGCGGGTTTTACGATGTACAACAGTAAACAACAGCTGGCAGCTGGCGTCGTGCTCGAGGAATTTAACCAAATCTCTAGAAAAGCACAGAAAGCTACGCACAGGCGTGAGTTGACTTGAATGTTCGTCGGACGAGATACTCTTGTCGTTTTTTATTGTGCGGTTCAGTAAAGAGCGTGCTCTCAATAAAGGTGTGATCGGTCAGTTCTGCGTGCAGTTCAGTTGCAAGTGGCCTCCTCGGTTCCGCCCGTTCCGCCGAACTTGCGCTCCTGTCGTACCCAATTTGTTTGCTTGCAAGTGCAGTGAAGTATGAAGCATTGCACACCACGACTCAGGCCGGACGGGACGAACCTACACAGATATCTGCGATCATGTTCGTGTATTTCACTATTTCTCTGTCTCGGGATACATGATTCGCATGTCTCGGGATACATGATTTCATCAAGCATTCTCGATAAAAAAAAAAATGCTCAAACAAGTATGTGTCATCCAAGGCGGAGTACTTCGAAAGGGACTAGGATTTCAGGCCTTCCAGCACGCGTTTCTTTTATCTATATAAAAGATTCCAAGTAAATTTCCAAAAATAAGGCATTGACAAACATATACGTGCTATTTGTTTTAGATTTTTTTTTTTTTTAGAAAAATTATTGCTGGAGACGACAGCAGGTGCAGCGCAGAGAACTATGTTCTCGGCGTTCTTTGATGCTCAACAGCTCAATCACACCGGAAGCGGATCCGCATTCGCAAAGCGGTTGTGAGCGCAGTTGTATAAAGACCCAGTCCAATTGCACGCGCACTTGATGTCATGGAGTGCGCGTGCAATCGTACTGGATATTTATACAACCGCATTCGCAACCGCTTTGCGAACGGGGATCCGCTTCCAGTGTGAATGAGCGGTAAGGCCGGTTCAGACACTTGCGTTTGAATGAGTTTGACAGCTTTGCGTCGAGAACCGAAAGCGACTCACCGGCACGACTGTGCTTCGTATGAAGCGTGGAATCCAATTCAAGGAATCATCTTCGCACGCGATGTAAGCAGCAGGGATGCCCTGGTTTCTCGCTGCCGCAACGCAGTCAGACGCAGTCAAACGCCACTGTCTGAACCAGGCTTTACATAATTTAGCATAAGTATTTCGCGTTCGTTGCAGGTGAAGGCACGGGCCCGAAAGTGGCAATTCTGCACTGTCCTCTTGGCGCGAGCGCGAGCGCATAGAACGCATATTTGAAAGACACACGCTTGAGCAGAAACAATTGTAGCGAAAAGAAGAAAACTGAAACAACGCTTCGGGGAGGACCGGCGGACTAGAGCACTATATAGCTCCTACGGAGCAGAGTAGCGCAATCCTTTGAACCCAGTGTTTTGCCGACAACATGGCCGACGGAGCGGCTCGGCGCGAGTCACGTGGTACTCAGGGTTCCAGGAGGCGGCCCGCCCTATGGGAGAATACATGGAGATCGACACCACACGGCTGATAAAAAAATGAGCGGCGAGTTCACACTTTTCAAAACTAGTCTGTCGTGAAGTTAGTAAAGCACTAAACACTTTATCAAAGTTTTAATGACATCGGATGCGTGTGCAAATTTTGAGAAGGCAATTTCCAAGGCAATGGCGTTTGAAGCAGACGATTTTTGCTCGCAGCGGAGATGGGCTTTTCGGGTTGGCCGGAGCGGGTCACGTGAATGGTGTGACGTCGCCGTGTCGTCTGCTGCATGATGCCGTTCAGGCAATTTTTTTAAAAAAAGGTACGTCCTTGCGTGGCACAAAACTTAGCGCAAAGTATTCTAAAATGTTCCATTATTATGTCAAAAACAATTTCCATTGCGTAAATCCCCACAGTACTGAAGAAACAACGATTTTCTCACGTTCTCCATGCATTTCTGACCGCAGTTGGAACCTCCGGGCGTTCGCCGCTAGTCGCCGAGAGGCGGCGTTCTAGATTGCGCTACTCTGCTCCGAAGGAGCTATATAGTGCTCTACGGCGGACGGGCTTCGCTAGAATCACCTGCGCGCGCTCAGTGTACTCAACATTTATTCAACCGCCGCTGAAGTCATTCGGATATGTAAAAAGAGAAAAGAAAATGCATCAGCGTGTTCAGAAAGTTGTGATACCAGAAATTGTTTACAATAAATAATACAATTAATTAAACAGGCTTCTGTATACTTAAAGTGTAGGCTAGCGAGAAAACGAAACTGATCAAAACGTGACGTGTAGCAACTATTCAAATTTATTCATAACCTGCAGTTCACTTTTGCAATGGATTACATTAGAGATACGAGCGCTTTCCTAAGGGCAGTAGAGGAAAATAATATATACGCGTAAACCTTGCACAGTCTTTTCGTATTTATGCAAAATATGACAGTGGTCACCATCCTAATAGGTCACAGAAAATACAGCAGTATATAAGGTGGCGGTGTCGACTAGGCGTGTGTATAGGAATGTAGAGTGTCAATGTCTCATATAGTACCTTGTGCTGTGTCTGAACGCGTTCCTGTGTAGAATGCTATGGTGTCTGTATGTCGGGTATGTGTGAAGTGTGTAGTAGAATATGTACATACGTGAATGTCTGGCGAAGCGCTGAACACAAAGACTGTTGGTTTCGTTTTTTTCTAGTTTGAGCCCTGTCCGTTAGGTGGCGCGTGGCGCCGCCCAATTCAAGGAGTCGCGCGTTTATGTGTCTACTTATTTGAGTGAAAAACATGGAGGCGTTCCATGGCTCTACCGCTCTACGGAGCTGACGGGGCAGCCCCAAAGGGTTCGGTTCTCAGCCTCTCGTCCCAGTGGGATCAGTCTCATAGCCAGTTGAATGGGTGTTCCGTGCGGTGAATAGCGCGAATTGCGTGCACAAACGCGGTGAGGATTACCAGGGACTTGGCAGTGGATAACGAATGCTAACAGGTGAGCAGGAGCATTGAACGATCGGAACCGACGCCGCTTAAATCGGTGATGCTTCGCCTCGCCGCTGTCAACCGAAACCGCCGGATCACTTGCGGCAAGCACAGCAAGGAGACGCTCTGTTCAATAAAGATATCATTCCATTTGTCGCTATACGATTCCTTTCTTGAATGTTTTCTGGTCGCGAAGTAAATGCAGCCGGCCGCGCGAAAGCAGTCGCGGACAACCCCCTCAAATGCCCCCCCTTCCTTTCACATCGTCGCCTCTACTCGTAATACGTGCGGTGTCCGTGGTTCGAGGCGCGTTTTGGAGTGCTTCAGTGCGCACGGAAGGCCGCGAACGCGCGCACGCACTTGAGAATCGTATTTTAGCAAAAAGCAGCCCAGCTCGCTAGGCCTTACTCGTACTGCTCCACTGTCGCTTGCCAGCCGCCATGTTGCTTTTGGGGGTGCTCACTTTGGCAACCTGTTGATTGCGTGCCGTGTGATTACCCGTGGGGTTGTCAGTATAACGAAGGTGGGGTAGCGATATCTGTGACGGCTTCTGACTACCCCGAAGCTAGTACCCCACGACAACCCTTTTGTTGAGAGTGTGCAGTCTTGAGGTTGCTGATATGTTAGCTCGTCCGGTGCGGAAAAATTATAGCGTGAGCGCGACATACCAAAATAGGAACACGCACAATCTACGGCGCAAAGCCAAATCCTATTTGGATCGCGTTCAATAACTGCCGGCTTTAGAGAGAGTCGGTGGCGCACCGCAGCTCGGAAACTGTATAGCAGAAACACGTAATGCGGAACCCAGGGATCCTGGGCTCAAAGTGCGTAACCCAATCCACACCCCTGCCCATTGCACAAGAGAAAAACTCCATGTTTGCTCGGCAGGAAACTGTACTCTGACTCACCGTAACTTGGCAAAGAGCAAACGTTACGGCCCCCTCCAGCCAATCAGAGTGACAGAGGCGAAGTTTAACCCAAGCAGTTGAAGAAGGGGGAAAGGAAGAACTCATACGTCGCTTCCTCTCCCCAAAAACTTAACCTGTCACACAAAATTTGCACAAAAGCTGCATTTTTCTCTTTCTCGCCCAAGTCTTGAACAGCACTGCACGCATCTAGTGAGTCACGTGTATCTTTACAACGTGCTGATTGGCTTTCTTGGACCGTAGCATTTGCTGTTTGCCAAGTTATGATGTAACGGAGTACAGAAAACCTGTGGCTAACAAACAAGAAAAACCTAAAGGAGCTTAAAAATAAAAGTTATATTTGATACATCCTGACTAATATAATTGCAATGTTGTGGAAGCAAGACTAAACAGAATAATCTGATGTTTTTTTTTTGTTTTTTCTTTTTTAAGTGGGCAAGTTATATTTAGCAAATAATTTTTGCTGAACTATATTTCGCTGCGCAATGAAACGGCATGCTTCGGCTCTGTATCTGCATTTTTACAGAAAGTTGGTCGCATGTATAGTGGCATCAGAAAAATTAACGAGCCTCATTATCGTTTCCGACAGCGTAAGAAACGCAGGGTGTATCTTCTCTTGTTCACGCTTTTAGGTTTGCAATTATTTCTTGCTGGCAAAAGTCGAAAGCTCATTGGAGGAGGCGCAAAATTAAGATGTTCAGGACGTGCCACACCCTGTAATACTGAGAGAACAGTGTGATATACCTATAAGCTATAAATCTAACGAACTGAAAGAGAATAGGGCCTGTGAGAGTTACAGAGCCAGAAGAAGTCCGGATCGGGTGGTTCCGCTCGTTGTGTCGGGTTAGAACAACAACCAGAGTCATTGTAACAGCTGAAGCGAACCAAGTACCTTCGACTCCACTTATTGTCATGCTGGATGCAATTGCCTTAGCAGCTCTTTTTCCAGGACTCATGATACTGCTACCGTTTTCCATTTGGTGCAGTCTGGCTACAATGAAATTTTATTTACAACCTGGCATTGTGGCTATATTAGTGTACACTGTGCACACAAACAGGTTTGTTCATAGCCTGGCTATTTAATGCGCAGTGTGCCCTTTACGCTTTAGAAAAAGGCAGCTCCGAGACACCTCATATGCAGCTTTTCTTCTCTCCTCTTCAGTCTCCCTCAGTTTGCTATATCTCGTATTGTGTTTTCTTAGTTATACCTGCATTGTGTTTCTTTTTGTTATTAGTTTGTACTGTGCTTGCTGATTGTATCCTTTTTTTTCTAACACTTCTTTAATATTTTTTTTTCATTTGCATTTGTTTGTGTATTGGTGCTTTCAAGCATTATTTTTACTTGTGTTTAACAAGTGTGATGCAACCAACTTTTATGTATTTAGACCCCCCTACTGTAATGCCCTCTGGGCGACGTGGTTACTGTATAAATAAAATAAACAAACTGTTTCTCCGAGAGCAGCTCTCCCCAACGCCTACCATTACAGACCGTGTTGTTGCGTAAGCCTGGTTGTACGCACACTCCACCGGCGTGGTCGGCCATCGGAACGGTGCTATCAACCACGCTCTGCACGGGTAGTTGCTATGGCCGATGAGGAGATCGCCGTACGCGCCCGTCGCGACGTTCTGCCCGCCACTACTCTGAGACTGCACGTAGGAAACGTTGACGTTTCCGGGTCACATGGCACCACATTCAGAATCATTGCGCGCGTTTTGACCATCGGCTGCACGTTTATGGAGTGGCAGTTGTGCCTGTCCACGAACAGTTCCTCGTGCGCGGCGGCCCTTGAATCCTAAAGTGGGTGCCGTCGGTGGCTCCACGACACCCGGAAAGCCGCCCACGGTATAACACTGCCGCTGCTGTTGGCCACCTGAAATAGGAAACGTGGTTTACGCCGTCAGTTGAATAGTATCAGTGTTTCCATTGTTCCGACATAGTGGTACCGTGCTCATGAAGCTGGCCGCGAAATATGATCAATACATATTATTCGCTACCACTTTGAACATTCTGTTCCTTTTAAAAACGCACTCATGCATCCAACAGCTATTTCCACTAACATGTTGTGAAACTCGTTTTTTAAAACTGTTTTCATAATGAGAAACACACGATGATACGACTGACCGTGCCACCCCAAGACCAAAATAAAGAGTGCTTGGGAATAAGGACCACTACAGAACGTTTTGAGGATGGAATGACGACGCTGCATGCTGGTCATAAGAAGCTTTTAATTGGTGAAAACAAAGGTCTTGATTGCCCCAATATTTTTTTTGCAGCTGGCCGCTTAATACATATAACATATAGTCGAAGAGGAACGTTGGAAATATGACTGTTTTCTTACCTCCAAGACTCCGACAATGCGCATGTTGCTATTGCGGCGAAACCGACCTTTGGAGACCTTCCCAAGCTCCCTCGTCAAAAATGTCGAAGGGGTGAAATCGGTCCAGGAAAATACGTTCTGATGGTCCCGCGAGCGCATCCATGCAGCAAAGATATCTTGGAGCCTATGTGTCGTGGCCACGTCTGACATTTTGTTTACTCTAAGACCGCCAGCGAGCCTTCTCCGTGACTGTCTCACGGTTTGAGACTCGAGTTGAGTCAAAACCTCGGTTTGGGTCTCAAGGCCAGTCTGAGTTTCGTTTCGAGCAAGTGGCTAACTGCTGAGACCGCCGCTCGGCTGAGACTGTCTCACTTTTGGTCTCAGTTTGCGTCTCAGACCACTGGCCACCAGCTAATTTGCTACTGGGCTGTCTCACAGTTTGAGACACAAGCTGAGACAGTCTCAGCTTGTGTCTCAAATCCAATCACAAGTCCAGACTCAGTTTGGTTTCGAGCAAGTGGCTCACGCTCGCTGAGACCACCGCTCAGTTGAGACTGTCTCAGTTTGGGTCCCAACTCGTTTTAGCAAGCGGCCCCTGATGATGTCCGCTGTTCTTTCTATCTGCAGATGGTGGCACTGATCGTGGTGACCTTCTTCTTCGCCTGGACCCCGTACGCTGTCCTCTGTCTCTGGGCCGTGTTCGCGGACACGAAGTCCGTGCCTCATCTGCTGGCCATGGTGCCGCCGCTCTTTGCCAAGACGGCGAGCACCATCAACCCGTTTATCTACTTCCTCAGCAACCCCTGCATCAGGGCGGACGTGCTCCAGCTGCTCGGCTGCCGCGCACGCTCTTCACCCCACATGGCTATCAGTTCGGACGCCGTCGAGGAGGAGCGCTGCTGCCAGGACCAGGCCTGATGAGACCTGTCAAAGAGCGTGCTAAGGGGCCTCCTTTCAGAAAGTGTCTTATTAATTCGGTGTCTTAAAGAGATTGTAGCTGCAGTCGATAACTTGACTGCGGTACTAAAGGTCGCGCAGTTCGTAGCTGCTCCTATAAGAGTGATAGTTTTGTATTCCGAAGTGGGTTTCCCGTGCCCTCGTGTGGCGGAGCAATATTGCTTTATCTTTATGGGCGTTATGGCGGTTCCTAGTTTCAAACTGTAGCCTTGTGTGACGGTGGTTACATGTCCTCCAACGTTTCGAAGCCCGACCTCTTATGCTGCTTGTTCGCGGCTGCGAAGCGGTTTCCGTAGAGCAGAATGAAGTTAACAATTAAAGAAAATACCATCATGAGAGCACAAAAACCAAGCATCATAAGGTGGTATTGTGGCAAGGATTGTGGCTAAGAAGATGGCAAACATAATTCAGACAAGACGAAAGAGCCAGAACAGAACTTGGTACATTGCTTGAGAATAATAACTTTAAGCCGGGGTCACACTGCTCATACATCATGCAAAAGACAGGCTGCAAACACAAGTCACCGCAATATCCGTGGTTCGAATGCCGCGTGCCAAGTTTCGCATTGAACTCACTGCCATCTGACGTACGCGGTGACTCTCGTTCGTATCTGTGTGCAGACTGCCTTCTATATGATGTATAAGCAGTGTAACCACGGCTTTAAAAGCGTTTAATTCAAGTCACAACTCTGATATAAATGTTTATTCTTTAAAAAAAAGGCGGCGTTATATTGCGCCCAATTTCTTTTCTCTTTCTTTTTCCTTTTTGCTGTAGAGGGGCGATTTTATTGGGGCAGGAAGACTACAAGGTAGCAGATGGCGGTCATTTTTAGTTATTATTTTTTTATTTGAAGTTACCTACGAACCTATCACAACATTGTTGTTATAACAACCTTCGCGGACATCTTGTCAACTAGCATCGTTATTTGAAGATATTGTTAAAGATAAAAATTAATTTACGATTAAAAACTCGCTGCTATTTGTCAAAGCAGAGATAACATCAAATGTAAGAAAGGGTCACGTGATAAGAAGTGAAATATTGATATTTGTTTCTACCTAAAGCTCCAATTGTGTGCGTCGTCAAGCGGTAACATCAGTGCACTAGCTTGTGCTACGGAACTATAGTTCCGCAGAGCAAACGCGAGACGGGAGCAAAAAAATGTAAACGTAGGACTTATGATGTTTTTTATTGCTGTTTTCTTTCATCATACGCCGGTTCTTCTTTCGGTTATTGTTTAATGTGTTATTTTAGATTTTACTTTACAAACAAACATTTCGTTTTGCAAAATAACCTCTGAATTACAATGCAAATTTCAAAACGGCATAAAGCGAACCTTACAGCTATATCTGGCGTCGGAATATTTTAGAGGATATTCGATATTAATATCAGTATAATTACCGGCCACAAACCTACGAGCAATTTCACTTCGCATATTTGTCTATATTCGTCTAGTCGTTTCTCCCTGCCTGTTTTACGTTGTACAGGATATTCACGAAACCGTTAATATGTCTGTTTCACGGACAATTCGAAGGCCTCCAGACCGAATGCCTTCATAGCTTTGACCAAAAATTGCACGCCGAAAGGCACGCTGAGAATCTAGATTTCGAGGTCATTCCCCGATTCTATGATCATTAGATGACGTGTTAGCTGAGAGTCGGCACTCAATTCACCCAAGTACCTTGTGTGCGCCGCCATTTTGGTGCTTAGGTGATTTTAAATAAAGATTCAGGTAAGCGGCAACCATGATTTCAGGCATCAAAATGGCTGAAGTCAAAAAGGCGCGGCACCACCCCAACAGCGGTGCATTCTGGTATACCTGTAGTTCTCCCCAGCTTTCCGGCCGCGACAGTGCTCGAGGTATGCCCGGCGTTTGAAATGTTCGCATTAGCACTAGACTTTTAGTCGGCTGTTTCCTCATGGTTCTCAATGGGTGGCTTCACCCGTTGTGTTCCAGGGTGCTGCAATAATAGCCCTGAACAAAAGGCATAGGATTTTATACCTTCCTGAAGGAAAACAGCCTCAGTCAAGAGTGGCTAAAAAAGGTAAACAGAGCCGGACAAAGCGCCAGGGAAAAGCGTTTCTTTTTATGTGTTTCGCGATTTGTTTTATAATTTATATTTCCCCTATTGCAGGTTAGCTAGAGAGTGCAAGTTTAAATGGCACGAGACACAGTGTGGCGTGGCGGAGTGTTCCGTATAATTTGTAACCTCAATGAGCTCTCGTTTTGTAGCGGCCTATCTCAATCGGGGCCTCCGCGCTGCTTTGCTGCGGCCGTTTTGAATACACCTATTGCTCGATGTATTTTCCACTTATAAAGTTCTGTTATTGCGACGACGTGTTTCAATCACAATTGTGCTCCAGAAATCAGGACAATCATTAAAAAAACAGTGAGGCCCGATATGCATCGCTTGAAACGAAATCAACTTTTTCAAAAACAGTCTTTTCTTTTTGCTTTTTTTTTTTTTTTTACAAAACGTAAAAAAAAAAAAATAGAATTGCAACACTTACCGTTAGAAAGGCAGCAAAAAAACCTCACTTACCTTGTGGTGATCCATTATGCCCCAACTTGATTTTGGCTGTCATGTCTCATCCGTTCTGCACTAACACCAATCGAGACCGCAGAAGAAGAAGAAAAAGCTTCCACCGTCGAGCGTCTGCTAGCTAGCGTTCGGAGCTTGAGCAGACAAAATAAAATTGAATAGAAATTATACACAAAAACTCATCTCCACCCAACGTTTTTAGGTATCTGGCATGTTTGCAGTTTGTTGGCAGGTGCTAGTTGTTACAGCGCGTCAGCCACATCCTTTATGTAGATCGTTTCCTCTTTGTGTGCAGGCTCCTCCTCGCACACAGGCTGCCAGCCAGAATGAAACGACTTTTAAAAACCTATCGCTGCCCTATATTTCTTTTTAGTTCTTGCTTCATTGTCAAATAAACGTTATGTACAAACCTGGGCACTACTAAGCTCCGTTCCCAATCGACACACTCGATGCTGTCCCGTAGTGCTACACCGAGCGGATGGTCGCAGGAATTATCGCGTTCTTTGTCCTTGAATTACATATTCATTGGGACGTACTAGCAGCCGGAGTGCCCGAGTAGTGGCGTCGTTGTTTTTCCCGAGGCCGTGGTGGGACCGCCGGGTGAACGACTCGAACGTGGCAGCAAACGACGAAGCGATTTTAATGCGATAAGACGACTGCAACTGCTTTTAGCGCTTGCAGACAAGCTAAGACCCATCACGACCAACACGCTACTATGAAATTCACACATGGCAGAAAAAGTCAGTCCAATAATTGGGTATTCCCAAACGATGATGTTCGATGATGTAAGCGCACCGCAACCTTATGCAGCCGGGAAGCCGGAGAGCGGTGACTACAAGCATATATCATGGCGGCGGCACCGATTCCGGAAGGCGTGCACCTGTGCAGTTTGCTTGATGAGATCGTATGATTAGTGGCTTTATAGCCGATTTTTAAAAAAATACCATGGTGTGAAGGTCTTTGAAATGGTTCTGAAACGAAGGTGTTGCTTTCACCGAGTGAAACCCCACAGGTTCAAAAATATCTTCGTTAAGGCTAGAAGAAACAAAATTGAATAGTATTTAAAGGGTCTCCAGCCTAAAACAAGGTCGTTTGTTTTGTATGAAATCCTTGTTACAGGTTCCACAGCCTCTTCTTTGAAGTGTCCACGAAATTTCGGCTCACGGTTTGAAAACAAGGCACGTAAAGCGCCTCTGGCAATTCCAGTATCGCAACTCACTCGATAAATGAGCCATGACTTCGCAGGACCAAGATGCCGCCTCCATCGGGCTCTCCTTCCTTCGCCCCCCCCCCCCCCCCCCCCCCCATCAATATGTACACTGCTTTTTCGCCCGCCGTCCCGCTTGTTGTCATCGCGTCGGTCGCGTCGCATCGTTCAATGTCTATGACTTAGGGGCGTGAGGAGAATAGGGATAGGGGGAGACGGGGCAAAATGCATGTGAATATTATGGGGTCGGGTGGAATAAGCCCCTCTCGAGGCTACACCACTGATCGACGGTCAGTAAAATAGCTATTTCACTGCGTCATTATCCGAGGATATCACCAACTCAGCGGTTGGGCCCGAACCCAGCGCCGTGCGTCCTACGACGCATTGGCCGGGCGTGAAGCCCGGACGAACGCCGGCGAAACATTCGTGTTCACTCGATTTCAATGTGAAAGCAAAGTGCCCGAGCTTCGATTATTCTGCGTGGTGTGGCCTGGAGAAGTGGCACAGCGCGGGCACCAGAATGCTCGCTTCATCACCTTATAACTAACCTTACTGCGTTAACGAAGGCACTTCCCACCGCACACAGAAAGGCGACGATCCCAACCAGGGTAGAAAAAGAGAGAAAGATACGCAAACGGCGCCACATCGCCTTGGGGCAGCTGCAGCGAAGGTTCGCGCGAATTCGTGACAAACGCCGTGAGATGGCAAGGCGTGTAAGAGGCCGCTGAGAGCCAATCGAGGAGCCGTCCTGATCCGCGCACATATCGATCTACCCCTCCCAGAGTGCCCCAAGTTCTCCGCCGCACAAGAGGACATTTTGTCCCAACTGAGGTCGTCCTGTAAAGGCCTGCAGAGAATATGCGGGCGTTATTATTTTAGATGTGTGCCATTTATAGTTCCAGCCTTTGGGGTTTCGTGTTTATTGCGTCTGGCCTCGATGACGGCACAGTGTCGTCTGACACGTCGTCTTCCCAAAAGCGCTCTAAAGGCATAGTATTTATAGGTCTCCTGTTACGTCATTTCACTCCATGACGTTACGTTACACCATGTCGTCACTTGACACGGTGACGTCATGCGACACTGCTACAACCTGCCATTGTGAAGTCACGTGACACTATGATGTCACGGAAAACCGCTGTGTTGTGATACTGCGACGGATTTATACAGGGCGTTCTTTTTTTAAAATGTACAGTTGTTTTAAGAAAGTCGGATAAGCTACACTTATGCAGTGTGTGCCGGTGAGTAACACGGTCAGGGAGACACAATATAGGAAGATAATTGTAACGATCAGTCGGGTAATTAATAAAATGTGTTAATTAACTCTTTAATTAGTAAAAAAGACATACAATTCCAATTAGAAACTTCCTGAGCGTCATCAAAAACTACTAAATCAGGTCTCTTTAGAACGCCCTGCTTCCCTCCATCCGACGAGGGAGGCGACGGGGTGGCTACACGAAGCGACCACCGGGGAGCAGGATCGCGGGCACAAAGATGCGTTCCGTTAAGAAATTGAAACCTAGAAACGCGTCCTAATTCAGCGTTTTTTCAGAACGCCGTAAAATGCTGACCTGTCTTGTATCTCTCCCAAAAAAGTGGATTTAGTGATTTTTGAAGTCGCTCAGCAAGTTTATAATTAAAACCATATGATTATTTTCACTAATTAAAGAGTTAATTAACAAAGTATAGTTAATTAGCCGACCAACCGTTATGATTTGCCACCTATACTATGGCCCCCTGGCCGCATACCTGCACAAACCGCGTAAGTGTACCTTTCAAGCTTTTTTTAAAACAAATCAGTAGAGCTTGAAAAAAAAAAAAGCACCCTGTATGTTCCCAAAGCCCTTGCAATGTGCCCTTCAGTGAATTTGGTCCGTATTTGGGCTGCGCTAGGCTCGCCAAAGACGTCCTGGGGCCCTAAACTCGTCCAACACAAAGCTGGAGTTGAAAGTTCCTGAAGCGCGTCGATTGGTCGTCGGCGAAAAAAGCGCAAAGTCATCGTCGTGATAAGCCAATCGGCGCGCTGTGTCAACTTCGGCCCCAACTTCGTGTTGGACAAGTTTAGTGACCCTGGGACGAGCCGAGCACAAGCTAAATAAGCTGCGCTTGCGCTTGATCTCTCCAAAGCTTTCGATAACGTCGCGGATTTCGCCACCCTCTGTAACGAAGAAAGCGAAAACTGCGAAAACAGTACAAGACAAACAACTAGATCAGAAGCTTCTTGTAAGACCACTCAGCCCAATTAACACTGGGACCCATTGAAGTCGACGCCATTTCCATCAACAGAGGCACCCCCCAAGGCTCAATTATCTCTCTAACACTCTTTAATCTGACCATGATGCACCTACCCAACAATTGAATGCCAACCCCAACCTAAGGCACTTCATCTATGCCGACGATATCACACACTGTACAACTAAAGGTTAACACGCAGAAATAGAAGAAACGCTTAAACCTACAGTTGATATAACGCAGCGCTATGCACAATACAAAGGACTCCTATTCAACGGAGAAACCTGAACTCATAGTCATCACAAAGCACAACGCCAAACAACATCTACCCCTCATTAAGGTACTCTTAAACGCAAAAAAAAAAAATTTCTTTAGAAAAACATTGTCAAGTTCCTGGAACCAACTATCGAGCAATCGGCGAGCCAACATGTACAGAGCGCGACACTGTTAGCGCGAACAAGCGATCGCCGGTTTTTTTAGTTTTTCTCTTTGAAACCAAGGGATATCATCCAGGTTATTATTGCTACGGAAAGAACTAATTTTCTTCTATAATGTAAGCGATAAAATTTCGTGCTCGCTAATACTGTTTAGAAGTAAAACGCGAAAATGCGCCAATGTCGTGTTCGCGCTAACAGTGTCGCGATGTGTACAGTTCGGAAACTTATCGACCAGACCAACCAAATAATTCATGCATTATACGCACCTGGAACACACAAAGGACTGAGAGAAATTGACCTCCTGCGACTCAATTAGGCTCTTGTGATCTCCCGCTTTGTGTACCATATTCCATACTTAAACTTTACCAAAACAGAACTTAACAAATTAAAAGTACAGCTAAGGAAAGTCCACAAACTGACGTTGGGCGTCCCCGTATACACCAGCCGACAAAGTCTAGAAGACATGTGCAAAAAAAAAAAAAAATACAACACGAGAAGAAATCCTGATGGCCCACAAGATTAGACAAGTAAGAAACCTGCTAGACACAATCCAGGGTCGCTCCATCCTGCGCACTCGGGGCCATCAATAGGGCGACGGAACTCAAGAAACCTACGAACTCTCAGCTCCCAACATAGGGAAACAATCAAGGTACCACCAATTGCAACTAACATGGACCCTGAAAGGCAACGGGAAAGGCGTTAACTACGTGTCGGAGAAATCGACAAGATCATCGATAAGATAGCCGAGGACCAACGTGCACTCTACGTTGGTTCTCGATACCTGATTCACACACCCCGACACAGGCGGAAATACCTGCCATTGCTCTGGCTATTTCAATAGATGCCCAAATTCCAGATAATTCAACACAACCAACCATCATTCGAAAGAGCTCGCAAGCAGCCTGCAAAACACTCCGTCTCAACAGACTTCCTGATAACGCAGCCTCTATCATAATTATATCTCTTAACAACGCACACACGAATTTTAGTATCCTTTGTGGTCCCTGGACGCGAAGGTCTGCCAGGCAACGAGTGCGCTAATGCGCTCGCCCGAGCTGGCAACTTCCGGGCGCCTAGCACGCCGTGCGCCACCCCGGAAACAACACCGAAACACCCACTCCCTCGACTAGCGCAAACACTCCTTTAACAAGCTAGAGAAGTAGGCAAACGAATCATAAACCGCATACTAATCTCAACAGACGCCTGAACTAAATCCTAAGACAAATATAAACAAAAACTCTCCGAACCCCACACCTCACTCACAAATTCCGCAATACACTGCATCCATTATCCCAGCATATAACACGTACTCTGGTCCTGCTTAGATACACGCAAAGCCCCCGCGTTCCCCACAGCCGCTGCCACATCATGGAGCTGCTGGCTAACTAGTCCCAGAGCCGAAGATCAACTCACTCTGGCCTATCACGCGGAGGCTGGCCTAGCAGCCATTTTAAGAGACCCGGACTAAGGTTGCCGTTTTATTGAAAATAATGTTTTCTTCTTTCCTTCCTTCAGAGCCCTCATTACGTGCCCGCAAAAGGAGGAACACGAAGACGACCTGTAAATGCTGTGCATTTAGAAAGCCCTTAAATTGTGAGAGCGAAAACTTTTTTTAAGGTCCTCCGATGTTTGCAGCCTGTCAGCGGACCTTTATCTTGTGGGAGTTTGGGAGACTGCTTCGGTTCGAACAGTTTGCGGTTTGCGGTGTTCTGGGTGAGGGGTCTGCAGAGAAATTTCTCGTCACGGATGAATGTGACCTCACGGGCGAAGCGCTGCCGAGCCTGTCTATCTAATCTTTTTTTACCTAATATTTTCTATTTTTCGAAAAAAAAAAAACAGATAATTTCTTCTTAACAAAAAAGGCTGGGGTGTGTCGTGTTTTTTATTGCTTGGAGTGGGGAGGGCCGGGGAAGGGTGGGAGGGGGGGTCTTCCCCCTCCCTTAAGTCTCTGGCGGTGTTGGTGCATCTCTCTGTACTCGTGTGTGCCGTGTTTACCGTCGTTGCATACTCGTAGTAGCCGGTCGGCTTAGCGTCTGTGCCTAATGCTTATGCTTCCGTGTGCTCGCTGTACCTTCTTAGAGATCATCTATATTTCTATATCGACTTCCTTTGGACCCCTTTCCCCTCGCTCTTCCCTGGGCCGCCCAACCTCTCCCCTAACCAATAATGAAATAGCCGGAACACGTGAAACGAACATGCGCTTCCTATAAACACTTTGAGGCCTCTAGTGAATTACTTTCGAGAAGAGAACGTGATAAACGTAGAATTGTTTTCTAGCGATCCGAACAAGTTTTGGCAGATCTGCGAGTTTATGTTTTCTTGGGGAAACGGAACAAATGGTCCCTGAACAAATGGTCCCGGAGTAAATGTCCTGGAATAAATGGTTCCGGAACAGATGGTCCCGGAACTAATGGTCCCAAGCACACACTAGGAGAAAATGGTCCCAGATAAATATTGCCAATATGGGTTTCGCGTTTTCGAATAAATCCGATAAAATCCAATAACACTTGTCGGTAAAATATTTTGCGGTTTCCAATTTACACGAAAAGCTCCGAATTTCGATGCTGCTGCTTGCACGAACTCATCCAGTTTTTATATTCTTCTGGGAAGCTCAGAAATGATTTGCGCTGATTTTATTTTTTATTTTTTTTTAACTTTTGTGCTACAAGCGTCATAAAATAATATATTTTCAGCCCATATAAAAAAGAAAAGTTAGGTAGCCTCTCTACCACAATAATCGAATGGGGCTCGCTTATATAAATATACTGCTCAAAAACACTGCCATATAAAAAAGATGCTCAAAAACAACTGCGAGGCATGAAACCGGGTATTCAGCAGCATAGTCGGGCATATTTCTCCAACTACATGGAAGGCGATCGACGCTCTACGGGGGGAAGCTTTATCTGTCTCCGTAAAAACTGCTCAGGAGTTTTTTATGGAGAAGAAAACAAAAACAGCGCTGGTCCAGATGCAGCGCCGACTGCAGACTCTCCGCCCAGTAGGAGCAGGGAGCAAAGACGATGGAGGAATTCCTTGCAGGTGTCAGTCGCACTGTTCGGTTTTGAACACAACGTGTAAGATGTTAAGTCTCGTCCGTATTAGTGTTATCAATAAATTGTATAATTTCTGAACATCTTGTCGTAAAATATAGTTTAACCTAGTTACTCCAGTTACTGATTTGGTTAAAGAGACATGGAGGAACACCAAGTGTGCATGGAAACCTAATGCACCTATAAAGTCATCCAGCTCCGCTCGTTCTGTGTGCTACCATCACGCGTCATGGCGAGATGGAAGTAATTCGAGTTTCATGGCTTCAACAGGATGAGGGTACTCAATTTTTGTTTCAGAAGTGCCTACTGATACTATAAATATCCTAAAGCCCTTATATGAAAATAGTAATAAGCCCTATAATATCGTATAAGGTCACTAAATTAACAGTTAGGAGATAACTGTTGAACAGTATTTATTTCGAAAATATTGTGACGATTTCGACGAAAATTAAGTTCAATACCCCAACACTTTCTTCGAAGTAACCGGCCTCAAAATATAGACGAGATCCTTCATTCCACCAGGAAATCCCTGATTGCATAACGGATGAAGTATATTGCATGGTGTATCTTAGTTTCTAAACGATATTCTTACGGGACCATTTTTGCCTACCTTGGACTTGGGATCATTAGTTTTGTGACCATTTGTTCCGGGACCATTTATTCTGGGACCATTAGTTCCGGTACTATTTGTTCCTATACCCACTTTTCTGTATCACATTGCGTTTCTGAGCTGATTTCAGAGCTCGTGAGTGCAGGAAAGGTTCCTAGCGAAATATAGTTGGCAGGTTTCCGAATATTATTTCTCTCAGTTCGTCTAATCCTAGAAGACAAGGCTATAAATCTATAACCTGGCTCCTGTTGCCTTTGTTAATTGGAAAAGAAAAATTGGAATCTTGTTGTTTTTTTGCGTGTGTGTCTTTTTTTTTTCTTTTTGTAGACAAGTCTTGTTGACTTGTAAGAAGTTGTATTACGTTTCATTTCTTTTTTTTTACCAAATCTAGATTTTTATAAACATTTTATAGCATCATTAAATTTGACAGAAAAGGCTGGCTTGTTCAGGACCTTTGCGATTTAGATATGAAAATGAGGATACACTCTTATCTGTCTTTACAATTCTAAGTGTAAATATAGCTTCCACAGAAAAAAGATCTAATGGGTGTGACATCTTCGCTACGGAGCCTATTTGAGGCGAGAAGTTTGGGTATCACCGCTTTTTTTTTTTTTTTACAACCGAGAGTAAGGATACTTCAACTTCCTCCGTAGGTACAAGTGCGTGCAATGCGAAACTTTTATGCACTATGAAAATTAAAACATATCGGCGTGGGTAGCATGTGTACTAGCCATAGTGGCGATAACAGAAGCTCCCCTAACGAGCTTCTCACCGCGTATAGCACCGCTTTCAAAAAGTTTAGAAAGTTCAAAAGGCCGAGCGGCGTTAGACAACCTTGCCTAACCACCTAAAAATTTTACGATAGAGATATCTATCAACCTTAATGTGCGTCAGTCACAGAAGGCAGAAAACACACAAGAACAGCTACCTTCAAATATATATATATATATATATATATATATATATATACATATATATATATATATATATATATATATATATATATAAAACTGAGAAGAAAAAGACCCTTAGTGAAAAACAGCAACAACGGACAATTTAATCTTCGACGTTTCGGCCGGAGTCCGGCCTTCGTCAGGAAGCTTCCTGACGAAGGCCGGAAGGCTTCCTGACGAAGGCCGGACTCCGGCCGAAACGTCGAAGATTAAATCGTCCGTTGTTGCTGTTTTTCACTAAGAGTTTTTTTCTTCTCAGTTTTATACCCACGCCTTCGGCCTCCCGCCACCATGCCCGCCGTCATGCACCAATATATATATATATATATATATATATATATATATATATATATGTATATATATATATATATTGGTGCATGACGGAGGCGACCTCTAGAGGAACTCAGATGGAACCATGATATCTGAAGGGGGACTCCATGGTGTCTTAGTACCGTGCGTCTACGTGATTAAATGGACCATATGATTATTAGGAAGAGACTGGAATAGGGAAATGCCTACGCAGATTTCGGCTAACAATTATTACTTACTAAGACTTTCAGATTCGGGTACTTCACATAGCACCAGTGTTTTGTTATGACGCTCAAGTGGAAAGTCCGGTATCGCTACTCAGTAGCAGAGGAGGATATTGCTACCCAATGTCAAAGATGGAATTCAAGTTATTATTTCCAGCCCGCGTAAAGAAATCAAGTGCGAGATAATATTTTTCTGTACTCGTTGTCACATAAAAAACACTATATGCGCGCGGTTCATTCCCTGTGCCAAGAAGTTCTCACAATATTTGGTTATCAAAGTAAGATACTATGCTTTTGGAATTTGAAACGCGTACGTCTTGATAAATGAACATAAAGCTAATATAAGATGTACCTACACGTATATTAATTCAACACATGAAAGAGGAAAATAGTAACATTCTGCTAAGAGCCGGACTTTTTCAGTACTGCTGGTGAGGTAAATACCAGTATAGGTGTAAGTATAGTTGTGACGATCCTCATTCTGAGGCGCACGAACACTTACTGGGACTTGTCGTTGAAGTGAGACACCAGTCAAAAGTCGCACAATAGTCTCTGTTTATGTCAGCACAGCTATCACACTCCGCAAGCTACGAAATTCACCCTCTATTAATCTCTCGACAGTGATAAACTACGCAAAGCATGCAGCCGCGGCTTCGGTCGTGAATCCAATTCGGCGCCTTCACAGCTAGTGCTCGCCGGTGCTTTCTCGCGGGTTGGTCGAATGTCGTCAAGTTCAGTCCGAGGGCGAACACTCTGCGTAAATTTATAGCTCTATCGCCGATCACTCGAGGCTCTAGTCGGTTTCAACGCCGTTTTCCTCTCGCGATCGGAACTGCTTCTTTTTTTCCCGTTGCCCGCCCCCTTCGTGGGCCAGCGTGTTCGGTGCTGCTCGTGCTCAAGTTCACGGTTGCATCTGGGTCTAATAAAGTGCCCGCACACAACACCGCCCCGATGAAACCAAGCACACATCCCGTACGTCACACGGTGACCAGAGAGGACTTGACGAAGATCCAAGTTCAAGGCAAAATAGAACAACCGTCCTAATCTTGAACTTTTATTGTACTACCACGATTAACTCACAAGGCCTTATACGCGCTTCCGCGTTGAGAAAATAAAAATGTAGTGCTCAAGATGCACCGATTTCTGTGTCGAAGATCGATTCCTTTGCCCTTTCGTCTGAACTTTCACTCCTTGTATAAGTTGTTCAGCCTCGAACACCTAATGAGGCAATGCATACACATAAATCAACCCATTTTTCGAACAATAAATAAAATAGTTAATTTTAACATCCCTTAAGATTATAGGTCTTTCATTCAAATAATTATTTCAAGTCCCTCCTGCGAGCTTCTACTAAAGCTTCTACTTCTACTAATTTACTAAAAAAATGAAAGAAAACTTTAATATACTTGCGAGTAGCACACTCGAAAGTATATTAAAGTTTTCTTTTATTTTCTTAACGCTTAAGCAAACCTTTACGCTTATGCACGAATGACGTCACGACTACTGCCTGTAGATCTGCTGAACGTTAACGAATTTGCTTGTAAAATTACGGAGGTTTCGCAGGCATGCCATTTAAGCTCTTAAGCCTGGGGTATTGATAATCGGTGTCCAGGTTAAACAAATACTGGAGAAAAGAAAACATCGCCAGTCGCGGTTTATTTGAGACGCTGCATTACGCTTCTTCAAAACAGCGGAAAGCATTTTTGTTTTTCAAGCATGATTTCTTGGGCCAGTTAGCTACACTTTTTTCAAAGAGTACAACTACTGGAAGTTATAATGTTATGTGCTCGTCGGGAAGAGATTTATGTTGCTTACAACATTATCAATATATTCGGTTGTGCTGTGAGCTCATCACTGTTCCCTTTTAAATGTGCATACTATTGTGCCCAAACCAAGTAATAAGTGTTGAACGTTTAAAGAAAATTGTCCGCTGTGGACAGCTGTTGATTAAAATTTAGTTGCTCTTCGGCAACATAGGGCCAAGAAAAAGCATAGTGTACTACGAATGTCTGGTTCCTAGAGCCTGAAATTCTTGTTTGATGTCTGCACGTTTTCTACAAACGTTTTCAACACCGTGCCAAATAACAATACAAAAAATTCATAGTCTATTACGTTGAACTTTTCCTTGGTGTCTGCACTTTTTCTGCGAACGTTTGCGTCTCCGTCTACACAGATATTGCACAAATAACTCAACCGAGAGTTATATTTTTATTTTCATTTTCCGATTCGCGACTCCAGTAAAACGGACGTCGCCTAGCAGAAAAACATTGAACTGGCCGAAGCAGGTCTTTTCGCGATTTCTGCTCGTTTTTTTTGGCTTCCATGATTACATGTTATCGGTAGTTTACGCGGTAGAACAGTCGTCCCGCTGACTCTCGTAACTATAGTATCAGCTTGCTCCCACATTGTTCTGCTCGAAACCTACGCAACCGTGTGAACGAGACATTCCGCATTTATCAACGTTCATGAGGACCACCGCGGAGGGACAGTGGGCAGTTCTTTTATCGCGTCCTAATGTCCGAGTCCCTCTAGAGCGAGAAATTAAACAGACGACAGCAACAAGCCTCAAACACATGCAGCATGCTCGCGATGGTACCTTTAGCAGGCGTTTAGTCGTTCGGCGCTCGTGAAGTAAGCACGAGTGACTGTAAGCCTACATAAGATACCTTCGCATTCATGATTCTCGTGTTTGAGAATAGCCTCCTTTATCCTACTTTATCCTATAACACCTGTCAAATCGCAAAAAGACTCTCGTTTGACGCTTGTCGCTGTCGCTTGCTTCTATTGGTTGCTCTCGTGGGACCCGGGCATTAAAGAAAGTCGAGCCTCTGGAAGCTCGCTCACGCCAACAGATCGCCGCAGGTTGGAAACGTGGAGAATAAAAAGCGGGCAGACCGTTTTCAGTCCAATGCTTTCTTGCTGATGCCCCACCGTTGTGCGTTGAGCTGGCGCGTGGCACGACACGACCTGTATTAGACCGCCATGTTTGCTCGATTGTGGCGTCCCCTATAGGTCGCTGGAGTCGCGAATTGAGAATTGCAAGCATGGCGCCTGACTGGTGCCCCGTGCGTGCAAGCACGTGCAGCGTGCGCGCGAATGTTACTTCGGCGAGATTGGAATTGCACGTACTTGCCCGCACGAGAAGCGGCATGGTGGCCGCCAGATGCCCTGCTTGCAATCATTTGCTTAAAAAAAAGAAAAAAAGAAGATGCATCAAAATCCCGATCTTCCTTTACACCTATTAAAGTGACCACACTAGCTTCTATCGGGATCTCAATTCGTTAATGTTTACCTATAGCCTCCCATATACTGACAAATCCTGGCAGATCGCCACGAGGACCGGCAGACAACATATGAGAGGAGAGCCACGTGATTGGCGCCCCGCTGCGGCGAGACGCCGAAACAAACTTCTCTCGAGAGAACAAGTATGTTTCGGGTCCTCGTCGCTACAAAAGCTGTGCGCTGACGTTCAGGCTCCCCGAGAAACGGCTTTTTGATCTTCTGGGTCTACCAGATTCTCGCCCTCCAAATCTCCAAATCTGCGACCGGGCACTCTATGGCTCCGTCGTCGAACTGCTAAGTTTTGTGAGTAGAGAGGAGGCTATGGTGTAACACTCCTTGTCGTCCCGCCTTTCCAGAGAACATTTAGTGACGAATGCGTGAGCCTTTGCGTAGCTGATGTCATAATGACGAGGTGTAGCTTTAAATGGCAGTTTTTGTTGTGCATTGTGTGCTATTGCCACTGACAAGGTGAAAGCAGCAGGGAAGAGTTACGTTGTCCGGCCTCCAGCGCGAGCTTCCTACTGTCAACAACGCTTCACCGTCTCGTGCACCTCGAGCCGGGAGGAAGGCATGGAGCGCTTGCTGGGGGCCGGACGTCCGAAAGATACGCCCTGCCGTTTTAACTCTATCAGTTACTATATCAACCGAAGCATATGTAAGTCAAACGACTACAGAAAGCAGTGTATGAATGGTTAGAATGTTGGCGCACATTGCTAATGCCCGAATAACCTATTTGTAGTATGCGAAGTCGGTTCTCTTGTTGGACGTTCTTGTTTAAGCTTTGCGTGGAATGTGTAATTGCTTCTGTCAACATGACAGGGTTAACAATATTAAGGGGGAAATGCTACTCCGAAAAACGTGATTAAAGGGAAACTGAAGCGGTTCTGTATTTGAGGGAAAACATTTAAATCGTCTTCATTTGGCCTTCAGGATTCCGAGTGTGGAATTTTTTCTTCTTCAAATATTTACACGGAGGCTGCAGAAAATCATTTTCGAGGTACCGCTGAAGCCTCTCCCCACCGGGGCCTGAAGTCATATTAAGAGTTTGTTTCTTTGAAAATGTCTTTATAAATAATAAGATGAAAGAAACATCAGGGCCAGACCAGCTGGGCTTAAGCCGTCAGTGCTGTCCTGGGGTATATTAAGAGTTTTCGGAATCTCCGCTCTCGCACATCTTGAGCGCCTATCGAACCTTTGCACGCGCAATCTTGCTATTTTTTAAAGGTCACAAACGACATCGCGACTGCTGTCAGTGCGCTGGAATATACCTGGTAAGCTTGCAATCGCACACGCTACCCACACGAGCGAAACGCGCTTGGCGGCCGTAAGATCCTAGTATGACGTCACGAAAAATTGGCTTTCTTTCGGGTTTTGTCGCGTTTAGATACATCATCGTGGAAATCGAACATATGCACGGGATAAAAATACTCTAGCATTCACCTCTAACTCGGTTTTTCAAGAATCTGTTCAGCTTCCCTTTAAAGGGGCGGTGCGACAATATTCACTTTGAATGTGTTTCACTTTACACCAAGTTATGGCACTAGTGGGATTCAATGATACTCGCACGCAACGCCGCTGGCAAAGAAACTCCTTTGTTGCCGTGTATTTCAAGGACAGAAGCGAGCGTTTCCATTCAACCTCTCCTTCGGAAAACCTGATGACGTAGCTGGGCGGTCGCAGTACCGCCGAGTGACGATATTTGAATGCGGCTCATAGATTGGACCCGAGCGTTGCGTGGGCACTCCATTTGGGCTCATGATCATTGATAGCTCGAAAAGCATTCGGGTAGTGGCCCGTGTCCAATCGCTGCAATGACGGCATTAGCCGAACCATAACGATCTCAGGAACGCAGCCTGTGTCCTGTGCCTTGCCAAACCCAGCGCGTGGCTAAGATCAACATTAACGGCATATAATTGGCTCCAGATCACGTGGCCGCTTGTTCTGGCTGCGCGTTTAAGTGTGTGAACTCTGCTCGTTTTTCTTTAATTTGTTTTTCTGCGACTTCGATTCCGTCTGGTGAAAAATGAACGGGTGTTTCACAGGTCATTAACGTCAGGGATCCGTTCTAAGCGGTATTTTCGCAAAGTACAAAAATTGTTACATCACCCCTTTAAGGACAAAATCTTATGCTTACACATTTTGTGTATTGCATTCTTCATAAGATGCTGTCCCGATGCGTTGAGAAATCATTAATTATGCCGTCCGTAAACTTAAACACAACAATCCCAAACTCACATAAATACCGTGCCAAGAGCGCTTGCCAGGCACGGCATCCTTTTAAAATGAAAATAAATCATACTCGAGTCGAGTTGTTGTGTAAATCTACAGAGGCTTTATTTTCTTAATGGTTTACATAGCATTATTTTTATAATGTAAATTCCGGTAACCCTGAACAATTGCTTGTGGTTCAGCTCCAATAAAATTGGATATAGGGTACAAAACTTTGAGAGCGAGAGAAATAGAGTATTTTTGAATATGGTATTTTCTTAAAGGAGTGCGCCAAGGAAAAAGAAAGCTACTGAGCTTACACTTTAACAGAAAATGTTGACGTTTTCTCGCAGTTTTCCTATGTCTCCCCTCTATGTAACAACACTGCATTTAGTAGTATTTCACTCTGTTTGGCTGCACAGACGCAGTTATTTTGACTTTAGACTGTATTTCTACATTTTACGAAATACATTCACGCTTCTTTGTAACTACTGCCACAATCTCAGAAATACTTGTAGATATGGCACCTTGTCATCTTGTTTGTGTTAGAGTCTTACGGGATATTTCTCTTTGTTCTTTAGTGTTGCTATGAATGGACTGCTTCATTGCTATCACGAGAATGCCATTGTATTCCTAACGAGCAGACATGCATTCTTATATCTGTAATAAATATTGCTCTTCAAAATGTATATCTCGTAATAAAATCATGACTGAAAACCTCACGTTTGCAGTACGATTTTTTTTCGTCATTACTTTTCTTCATTCTGTACTACGTTGTCAAAACTACTGGAGCGGGCTCATGAAAGTCTTTCTATACGGAACCTCAGCCCCTCTCTCGCCCTCTCGCGGACGAACAAAGAACCAGAGGAGCGGGAATAGCGGCTGAGACGGTGGCGGGGAGTGTTGGCCTTGGTATTACTGTTACCGCATCGTTCTAGTTGGCGTGTTCGTGCATCATAAACTCCGCCCCTGCCCCCCCCCCCCCCCTTTACAAAGAAAAAAAAAAGCGAGTGCGTTAAAATAAGAATTGCTTTGTTCCGCTACGCGGTATTGAAAAATTGCCATGTCCATTACCTTAACGCGTGCCAACACCTCCGCCACATGTGATATGCTCCTACCCTGACCGCATTTGTATTTGTGGCCAAATAAATTATTTTAGCACACTGGCCAGTGTCAGCGATCAGGCGCACGCGGAAAATCCGATAGAATCTATCCCTGTCTCTTCCATCATCTTGCGACTACCGCCCCGTCGTCTATAGGGGGCATTCACTGGACGCCATATTTGAGGGCGATGTTTAGAGTGCATGCTCAGAACGAGATCACATTAATAGCCTGCTAAGACCGGCAACCTTGATGGTGTGGAATGCACGTTGCAAAAGAACTGTGGAAGCTCGCCGTCAGCACGGGCTTAACAACAACCCACACAGATATCGCCGCCAGTGAATACTCCCTATAGGATGTATTATCTGGACGCCATATTTGAGGGCGATGTTTAGAGCGCATGCTCAGAAGGAGCTGATATTAATAGGCTGCTAAGACCGGTAATCTTGATGGTGTGAAATTTACGTGGTAAAAGAACTGCGGAAGCTCGCCATCTGCACGCGCTCAGCAGCCGCGCACACAGATATGGCCGCCAGTGAATACTCCCATAGGGCATTGAATGGCGAACAGTCGCTGTCAGGACGAGAATGGGAGGAATGTCTTTTAGATGTTCCACCTCCAGCACGAGACCTTCGATATACATTTCGGAGTCTCACGAGGTTCGGGCGTGCATGCGCAGCTGAAGCATGACAAAAATGAAAGCCGTTTACAAATCCCTGTAACGCCGAATTGGAGCGCAGCTCTTGAGGAGGAGTAGGGAAGGGTACTGAGGGGGGTCACGTGATCTCGGGGGAGGGGGGTCAAGTGACCTCGGGGGGGGGGGGGGGGGTCACGTGACCCCCCCCCCCGGTTACGCCGACGCCGACGTCGACGGCGACGCCGACGCCGTTCAGGCTGTAAACGGGCCCCTAAGAGCTGCGCTCTAAAAGCAACGAGCGCGTGCCGGACAGCATCTGCTCTGTTCCATGGACGCCGCCATGTTTGTTTATGTCGACGCCTTTCACAGCAGTGGGCTGCGCTGTTTGCACGACTCCGTTTTTTTTTTTTTTCGTTTTTTTTCGGGAACCTTTTTTAATTTTGTAGTGCAAGAGTGTCAGAAACACAAAGTCACGAAGCTCAGAGAACATCAACGATGCCTAGAGTGCTTTAACAAGCAAAAATCTTGTGTTATGCGCAGCCCCTCACTTCAGAACAGCCTGCGTTTGAGATGATGATTTCCCATGGCCGTCGCCAAAGGCTTGGATTTCGAATACTGGTCTATTAGCCGAGAGATGTTTTGGTGGCGCCCTCCTATGGTGTCCTCTAGTGACGTCACTACGTCGTCAACAACAAGTTCGATGGTTTTCTAATGAGCGTGGCGGAAGCTAGAATCCATTGCGCTCTCAAAGCAACACTGCCAAAGGATTAAAGTTCTTACATTCCTCTTATTTCCGTCGATGGGAAATCCTTTGCTGACGTCATAGTTAGCATTCGACCAATCGTGTCAGGCCGACCAGAGCGACGCTTTTGATCGCGCACGTCGCTGACTGGCGGCCATAGCTTTGTGCACGACTGCTCAGCGCGTGCTGACGGGTGCGTGCGTGCCCCCCCCCCCCCCCCCCCCCGCCACGAAACAAAATCCTGGCTACGTGTCTGCATCCCCTCCCCTGGCCTCCACGAATAATGGTATAAAACTGAGAACCAACGAACGATCGATAACCCGTAACCGCTACTTTTTTTCTCACTGGTCGAGTTTTTGGTCATGGAGAGTCCGTTTATGTTTACATTGACTACCATAATACGGACAATGAGAAATGAAAAGTAGTGTTGCACAAGGGTTTTTGTAAAAATATAACAATTGTTTTTATTGTTTTCTGAATAAGTGTACAAAAAAAGTAATGTGAACGTAATTTGTAACGTAACGAGAAAAGTAATCCGTTACTTTTCAGCGAAAGTAATTTGTAACGGTAATCCATTACATTTGAGGCTCGGTAAATTATAATTGTAATCCATTACATTTCTTAACTAACGAGTACAAGTCTAATTAGATGTGCAAGAATTATCGCCGCGTGCTAGGCGAGTTTTGAAAGGAAGCTTCTTGACACGGACCCTGAGTAGTACTGGAACCTGCGTCACGTCAGCCGGGCAAAGTTTCTTCTGCTGTTTCTTTCGTACGTGAAACCAAGAATCGCGCGACAAAATGAACCAGCGAACGCAGAAAACACAACGATACGCCATTTTCGCTTTAATCGTCCGAAAAAAAAATAAAAAAAAATAAACAAGAAAGACATTGTTTTGTTGGCAAAGTCAACTTTCATCAAGTTAATCTTCCACCAAAGATACGCGCGTGAAAAGGCGCTAGACTTCATCAGTCCGCGAGTCCCCGGACTGGGCGCGTGTCGCAGGAATCGGTGACGTGCGGTCATGTGGTGCACGGTCCGCGGACGAAAATCGCGAATAGGTTTGTCTTTGGAATCGGCTATAAGGGGTAACAATAATGTTAATATTGTCATTCAAGAACCTACCGGCTCAACAATCCACGCCTTTGTGAGGCTATGACCATGCAATCGCCAAGCCAGGAAGCAACAGGCTCCCTCTTCACTGCAGGCAAGCTCCACAGCTGGTGATAAAATATTAACCTAAAAGAGCTTAGCAGAAGCAAACGCAACCGAACAAATTTGGGGGTATTTCGCCCGCGCTGCCCCCGCCCTGATTACCCGCCTTAATATTTATGAGGGACACGGTAATGATGGCTGCATCGCACGTTTCGAATTTCCGGTAGGGAACGCTTGCTGCCCAAGAGTGCTTGTTTGGGCTCGGGAATACAATCTCGGGTTGTTTGTGGGGCACCTAATCCCTTTTGTAGGAGGAAGTTACACGTTTTATTCACGAATCTCGTGTAAGAGCGAGTGCTGCAGTACGTATACACTGTCCCATCAACACAACGTATGGGCTTAATCTTACTGAGGAGTTCAAAGTTATTTGGGCAATAGTCCTGTTGCTCCTAACAAGGGTTCCAGACAGCGTCCTTAAAGGGAAACTGAAGCGGTTTCGTATTTTAGGAAAAACACATCAGTCGTCTTTTATTTGGCCTCTAGGATAACGAATATGGAGATTTCGTTTCTTTAATTGGGTGCATGGAGACTGCAGAAAATCATTTGCGAAGTACTGCAGAAGCCCCGCCTTCCCGGAGCGTGACGCGATAATAATAAATAATAATAAGAAGAAATCTTATTTTTCCATTTCAATACATAAATTGAGGAAACAAAGAGAAAAGCTGTAGAAACAGCTTAACAGAGCTCCTGCTCCCTTGCAGTTTCATACACAGAAGTGACAACAAAGCAACAGAGTAAAGGAAAACAACGAGAAAAACAACGTAACAAAGTTAAATACCAAATTAAGCAGGTCGTATAAATTTATTCCTTTGTTTTCTTCAAAGTTTAGTTTATCTCATTAGTGATGCAATGTAACAAATATAATATCAATATTGTATTTTTCTCAAGGAGTTAAATGCAGTTGGTACCATGAACTTGAGTGATTGCATAGAATAACTATTATGACACAGTGGCCTTGTGTAAGGCTCCGCCGAACGAGTTGGGTGGAAAGTAACATGATCTTTTAAGGGGTATTAACACGAGGGAGAAATCCCCGGGATTTCTTCCCGGCACGTGCATCCCACGATGAAAACATCAGGCTTTGCGATGTGCAAAAGCCTCGCGTTTTCATCTCGTGATGCGCGCGTGCCGTGGAGAAATCCCCGGGATTTCTCCCTCGTGTGAATACCCCTTTAGCTCCGCAAGGTTTACTAAGCTATCCCCATTTCTCTTATTTTCTAAATTAAATCTGACCGCGAGTCTATAGTTGTACATGTTGCAAACAGGAAGTATACTGTATTCTATAAGCAAGCCTTGGGTACCCCAGTCGTAGGAAGCATTCTGACTGAGGCGCACGCAGTTCTTGTGCAATAGGTGTATTTCTTGAAGGTTTGTACGAGTTGATGTGTCCCGTACCAGGCCGTAATTTAGATGAAAAAATATAGGATATCATACAAGAAGTTTAACATTTGTCGGTAAAATAAAAAAAAAAAATACGAGAGGCTAGACCAATAACACTTGATAATTGAGTGCTTAAGCCATTTACATGATTGTCCCAAGATAAGAACAGAATATAATTAACACCCCCATTATTAAAGTTATTTATATTCACCACAGCATTTGCATCTAAGATAAGACCATTTGTTGTCACCTAGCTCTGTTTGGAGATTTGTGCTTGTCCTTTGTCTCCATTGTTCACCTTCTGATTATTATAGCTATTGCGGAAACGTTTTTGCACTTAGGCTGAAAAAAGATTGCCTGAGTCTTACTGGTATTGATTTCAGCGCATTATCGGAAGTCCATTTGTGCAATGCTGTTAGGCTAACATTTTTTTTCAGTTGATAAGGTCGTTACCATCATCAGAAAACAAAAGTCTCTTGTCATCCGCGTATATTACAAATTTAGTAAGTGGGTTTATATTTACAATAACATTAATCTAAGTATTGAACCGAAAGGGCGCCAAAGCGCTTCCCTGTGGAAAACAGGACATAATTTCCATTGTTGCAGACGCAAAACCATGTAGATTAACAGATTGTTTAGTGTTATCTAAATGTGGCCTAAGCAACAGAAGTGCCTCACCTTGAGTTCAGTAAAGACCAAGCTTCTCTAGTAGTAGATTTTAACTTCAATAATCAAACGCCTTTGTAAAATCTACAAAAAAGCCAAGAGCCAATTTTTTTATCTCAAAGCTTCGTAGAATAAATTAGTTTTGTTCAGGCAATACCAGTTGTGTAGATCGATATTTCCGCAAGCCGATTTGAGTATAAGTTATGAGTTGGTGCTTATCTATAAACTTAGATACAGAAGTATGTATATTTTTATCTAAGCCCTTTGTGAATACTGGAAGGAGAGATATAGCCATGTTATGCCAAATGTAATTTTTATCTCCCTTTTAATATAGGACATACACTTTAGCTATCTGCATGAGTTACGGAAAACGCCAATTGAAAGACAGGTTTAAAATATGAATAAGACGGGAAGTGACCAAAGGCAAAACATGCGTTACTAGTCTAATCTGCATGTTATCCGCATCGCAACCCTGACTGTTATTTTTTTTAATTGAAAATCGTAAACATCTTTGCATCCATGAATGGACGTAGAAATATGGTCATTGTTTCTAAACGTTATATTTCCGCATGCGGCTTCGCTATAACTTTGTTCACGTAAATTTACGAAATAGTCTATAAATGTATCTGCTAAAGATACGTCAGTTAAGCTACGCCGGCAGAAGAAATGTCTTTTGTGTAATGGGAACGCTTACCACGCCCAACAACCGAATTAAAGTGTTTCCACATAAGGTAAAAACGGCATTCAGACGTCATGAAATATTCAGAGTTTTCGGAATCTCCGCTCTCGCGCACCTTCAGTGCTTCACAAAACTATGAAGGATCACCATTGCTATTTCCACTAAAAGGTAAACAAAATGTCATGACTGGTATGAGTGCGGGGAAACACACCTGGCAAGCTTGCGATTGTCCGAGCTGCCCACACGAGCTACACACGCTTGGCGTCCAGAAGATCTGGGTATGACGTAACGACTGGTCGGAGGTTTTTCCTGTTTTCTTGCGGTTAGGGGGAAACGGGGGAAACGGGGGAAACGGGGGAAACGAATGTGGTACTCAGATATACGGGATAAAATACTCTAAAGCTAACCTCTAGCTCGAGTTTTTTTGTTTTTTTCCAAGAACTTTTTAGTTTGTTTTTAAGACGCGGCCATGTAACGCTTGTATTGAGCATAAAGTGGTGTTGCTGTGTTTGATTATGCGCAAGTTAGGGTCGTTTATAAACGTGAGTCAGCATCTGTCTACGCGCGGGAACAGAGCGTATGAAAGTACAAAAAAAGTGCAGCTCGCGCTTTCAGTGTCTTATCAAAACGAAACGATTGTTTTTCTTTCTGTTATTTTGTTTTTTGTTATTTTTTGAACTTGTATATCAACCAACGAAATTCTGCCACCTTGGTGCCCGCGAGCAATGTGAGAGAGCGTAATGACGTGCAGCCGAAACGCGACCGGAAAATATTACATTTTGCCCGCCAGGGGCATTCCTCAAACTTGAGAGCTGCGGGCCTGTTGGGTGGGGTCTTGCAGAAACAAATCGGGGAGGAAGGGTATTGTTACTTCGTCATCACTTACTTTTTTAAGCATGGGATGCTTTTTACTTGAGCCCCTAATCCAAGAAATTTGTCCGTCGGTCCGTGCATTTTTCCTCGAACACCTGACACTACGTGACATCAGCCCTGACACCGTGATATCCGGTCACGGGACCATGTCATGTAACGTCAGAGCACGTGACGTCGTGCTATCATGTGACATGGCAGCTTAAACTTTGACGTCAATTTCTCCGCTACATTTAGCGGCGAAATTCACCTCACGCAACGCCCTGACATCAGGTCACGTGATCACGTTATCTTACCTTAGGTCAAGTGACGTCATGATTTCAGATAACACCACTTCCCACCATGGGCCTGACACCGTAAAATACGGTCGTATTTAATTTTGTTTGTTTCAAACGTATTTTAATATATAGACCCTCCCCACCTTGACCTCAGGTCATTGGTGTGTGTGTGTAGGGAGGAAAGGGGGGGGGGGAAAGAGAGAGCTAGGTAAGGATATAGTGGAAGTTGAACCTCTTAAAAGTAGTTTCTGATGATAGTAAAAGACAAGCGCCGAAAGACTAGGACAAGGTAAGAAGACGACGCCTTGTGTCGTCGTCTTCTTACGTTGTCCTAGTCTTTCGGCGCTTGTCTTTTACCATTATGAACCAACTGGCCCAACTCACCATTTTGTTTTCTGATGATAGTTTTCCGAATAAATTTAAGGAGAGAGTCGAGTACCATCTTCCCTTGCTGAGCTTCGCCTTCTGACCTAATCCACTCTGAGAGTGTCTTGGGGTGATACCGAGAGGGAAGGTCATATATTATGGCCCGTCGTGTTCGTGCAGTAGCGGGACATCTCCAGAGAAGATGCTCTGTGGTGGCTAAGTCCCATTCACACGGTCAGCATAAAGGTATTTTTAACATAGGTCCCTTAGCTATCGGCGACTCAGCCCGTGCTCTTAAGTCGCGAGCACACACCACGCGCGGATGATCGTCAATTGATTGGCCGCAGAGAATAAAGGTCCCTTAGCTAAGGGTACCTTTGCGGTCGTGTGAATGGGGTATGAAGCCCCTTTATCCTGTGAAAAGTGGCGCCATCCATTGTTGTGGATATGCTCAAGACACGTGCCGCGCGCCACTTCTGGGAAGAACATGGCGTCTAAAATCTAGCTCAGTGCTGCGCTGTGCCGCCATGGTCTTCCCAATGGCTGCACGTTGCACGTACCTCGTGCATCGACGCACCTTGCGCTACTTCTGGTACATGAAGGGGCTTAGTACTATAGTCGGATGCAACCTAAGAACAATCTTTTAGCTCCACCCACAAGCGCATTGCGCCCATCTGAAGTGCGTCCGCCGTCGAGAAAGTAGTTCGCTAGCAACGGTGCTTTTACTTCCTCCAGGAAACGTATCTTAAACTACTACAATATTGATTTAATTCATTCAGGACATTTAAATAAGTCGAAATACGTTTTTGTCAACGAAATAGCTGTTTAGTAAAGAAAGAAAGTCATGTCCAATGTACCGTCTTCCCAATTCATTTTCTGTCCAAGATACTGTCTAACATACCGTCTAACATACCTCTCAGCAGTGCTAAGCCTCGCGCCCGCTTCGAAATTTTCGTTGGCGATAGCGTCGCTGGATTCTCACGTTGTCGCGCAAAAACTGCTGCAAACGCAAGCCGATACCATTAAGATTTCGTGGCGTAACCTCGGGCACGTAAAACACGGTGCAAGAAAGCAGAATAATTGTCACGAGAAACTAGCGTCGCGTTGCTAAGGCCAGCAGCCATGTTGGGCTTTTCTTTTTTTTTTTCAAAAGGATCGCGATTGGTCCACGGAATCGTGACGTCATGAAAACGATTGGCTGGCGTTTCTCGGCGTAGGATTACATTTTCCTCTGAGAGGCATTTCCGGTTTTTTCTTAGCTTGCAACCGACTATAGCGGATCCTAGTTCCGCCTTATACTATCCAGTTTAGCTTGCAGTGCTAAGGTTACTACCATTTTTTTCGGATGCGGCGGAGTATATTCCTGCCACCCCGGCTGAATTCGGCAGGTAGTTCACCATACGGATTTTGAGTTATTAAGTCTGCTTGAGCCTTGCGCCGCCTCATTCGTCCCGGAGACAGGAACTCGTCGGGATTGAAGGCAAGGACATTACCGCCTTCTTCACTCGGTTCGTGACGATCGTGGTCTGAATGTCTGGGCTTAGAGCCGTATATGGGGAGAGTTTGGTCAGTCTATGATCTCGCCGCCGTAACGCTCTCCTCCCAAGTGAGCCAATCAGCACGCGGCGTAGAGCGAGAGGCATGAGCGCATGCGCGTGAACTCCCGGTTGCTCCCACCTGAGTGGGGAGGGCCGCCATCTTCGATCATTCTTCCGGCAGAATGCGTGGGATCGACATCTAAATCTCGATTATTGGCTTTTATATCGCTGGCTCTGGCAAGAAAATGACAATCTGTTATTCCTCGGTGGGTTAAAAAGCTAATAAATTAAGATTTTTCGGCGTATGGCCGTAAACTTTTATTCATGCGAAAAAGAAGTCGGCCCGTAGGAGACGACGCGTAGCCTCAGCAGCGCTCTTCTCCGACCAGTCTCCGACAGCGTTGCTAAAAAATGGCGGTCGTCCACTCTCTGCTTCCTTCTTTCTCTCTCGCTCCTTCGGCGCTCTCCTCCCTCTCATTTAACTTTCTCCTCTCCGGCGCCTTCGTCGCCACACCCACTGGCCAAACTCTCCCAATATACGGCTCTGTGGCTAAGCTTACAGCGCCCTTCTGGCGGCATTTTCGGCCTCTTCGTTACCGTAGAGGCCGGGGTGTCCCGACACCCTACCTATTCGTAGGATTGCCCTTTCACAGGCGAATGGCTGGCCTAGTTCTCTCAACTGCCGGACGATGCTGTTATATGTTCCGACTTTCTCGCAATCTGCGTGGGCCTCCCTGCTGTCCGTGAAAACCCCCAAGTGTCTGTAGAGGACTTGCGTCTTGCTGCGTTAAGTGGCTGTGTGTTTGGCTCCGGTAAGTATAGCCTCAAGCTCCGCTTCCCTGAGGCTACGTTTTCCTTGGAGCGCTTTGTTTTGTGCGTTAAGAGTGAACCACGCCACCCAATGGCTCCTTGCTAATTTCCGCTCAATGCTTCATGTTAGTATACGTATTGGTTGGTGAGTTCCCTGTTATACTGTCACACAAAGTCGTTGTGCTCCATGACTCTTTAAACCCGTCGCATTTCATGGTTCTTTTTCAAGTTGGGAGCCAAAGGAGCAAATGTGGTAGTTAAATTGTCGTATCTTGGAGGCTTCTGTGTGGGAGCGTAGGGAGGTGACCTGTTGTGTTCCTTGATTGTGTCGAGCCTGGAGTGTGTGTGTAGTCTTCGGTATTCGCTAATGCTGGAGTCCACTGATTGTCCTCATGGCTTCTCTGTTGAATCGTTCGAGTTTTAGTGTTTGTGCCTGGGTGAGTCTATTATAGGTTTTATTCATAAAGAACTTTCGAAGCCAAAAGTGATAGAGCCAGAGTGCATGTTACTTTTTCCGTGGCTCTTCATTGTTTTAGGCTGCCCTCCTGACTAGGAGCAGGATGCTCTTCCATGTTCTCGGTACTCTCTGCTCCCATGCATTCAGTCTTGATCGAATAAACGTACGAGGATTCTTATACTTTCTACCCTCTTTATGTTTTGTTACTTCATGGATAGACGTATGTTCTGGTTTTCGGTCTGAGGTAGTATGGGTCAGTTCCCAACTAGGATGTACTGGGTCTCTTCGGCTGCTACCGTCATGCCCACTGAGTCTTGGAACTCGATGATGGTGTCCAGTTCCTTTTGTAAGATCTCTTCTTATATTCCGCCTTTGGTTCATATTATAATATCATCAGCATAGATCGTGAAGCTAGGACCTTGAATCTCGGCCAAGCGGGATGGGAGATAGAGAATGAGAAGGCTAAATAATGTGGGTGAGAGGATTGCGCCTTGAGGCGACCCAACCTTTTTGGGTGTTTCTTGGCCTTCTGTACTTCCCACGTTGAATGCGCATTTCCGTCCCTCTAAAAAGGATTTGACGAAGTTTGGTGTGTCTTGGATGCCATGAGCGATTGCGCTTTCGATGATTGACTTATATGGCACGGACTCAAAAGCCTTTTTGACAACAAAGATGCGTGGATCCACCTTGGAGAGTGTCTCTAGCACGTCTTTGTAAATCATCAAAAGGCTATCCTCCGTCTCCAGGAGTCTTCTGGAGCCTGTTTGTGTGTAGTGAAGTGTGCTGTTTTTTGGGGTTTTTTTTTTTGTTTTTTTGTTTTTTTGTTTTTTTTTCGAGTACGTGTTAAATTTCATTCAGCGCCATTCTCTCCATGAGTGTGCATACGTTGTAGGTCAGTGAAATTAATCTCATGTTAGCGAGCGTTGTTGTAGGCTTGCCTGGTTTAGGAATGGGTATGACCAAGGATATTTTCTAGTCTGCCGGAACCTGACTTGTACTCCAGACTTGATTGATTCATATCAGGAGCTCCTCTGAAAGTTGGTCTCGCAAGTTCCTGAGTAGGGCATATGTAATGCAATCAGGGCCTGGTGTGCTCCTGCTCTTGCACCACCTTATGGCCGATATCAGCTCCCCCATAGTGACGGAGGCACTAGAAGGGTCCTCACCTGCGTAGTGTAGGCATATGTTACTCTCCGATAGAGTGAGCGTAGCGGTTTGCGGGAGGAAGATTTGGCCGGCGTCTCTTGGCATATGGTCTTCCAACACGCGTAGTGCCAACACAATGATCTGTGCTGCCGTCCTATTCTTTTTCGTGAGTTGCCTGGCTTGGAACGTCTTCCCCAACTTGTCAAGGCCCGTCTTCCTATAGAACGAGTCGCAGTGATTTTGCCATTGCTCCTTAATTGGACAGTTGTTCTGCGTGTCTTTCCCGTCGCAAGATTGAATTTCGCCTTAGTGCCGGTTCTTGCCCCCCACCTTGTACTTTTCCAAGGCGTCAAGTCTGGAGGCCCACAAGTTCATAAGCTAGGAGTCTTGTATCAGGGCACCTTCTTTAACCTTGACATCTTGGGTGGATTCTTTAAGGGCCCCCTTTAGTCTTTCTGTGATCCCGCCCTCGGTCACACCTCCAGTTAAAACTTCCCTGAATTTGTCCCATCTCACTCTTTTGTGGACCCACTTCTTAGCACCTGTTGTGAAGTGGGACAGTCTGAGAACTACTGGTAGATGGTCACTGCCCAAACAATCTATCTTGAGTTGCCACTCGAGTTCGGTGTTTCGAGTTACCCATGTAAGGTCAGCGGTAGTGTCATTCTGTTTCGCGTGCATACGTACACGTGTCGGCATAACTACGTCGTTTGCCACTCTAAAGCCGTTTAAAGTTATTGGCTGAGCAATTTCCTCGCCTCTTTCTGAGTCTCGAGAGTATTCTCACGTGGCATGTATGGCATTGAAGTCTCCCCCCCCCCCCCCCCCCAACAATAGGTATGTTCCCCGCCATCAGTTTCAGGTGTGGAATCTACGCCTCCGCGTTGCCGTGCACAATGTATCCTTGCCGTTCGTATAGCGACATCACGACCAGCAGTCGCGTACCCATTTTCACCAGTGTGCCACAGTTTCGGTATTGGCACTGCACTACTTGGGCAGGTCGATCTGATGTTGTGGTAGATTAACGTCCAGAAACACTGCTGCTTGTCCTTTGGCTACCAGCACAGTTTGTGTAGTAGACCCATTGCGCGGTCTCCCCCTCGTCTTATACTGTATGGTCAGAGTCATATAAGCGTTGTACCCCTTCCTTTTTGTCTGTTCCTCCTACCTCCTAGAGTAGATGGGCTACAAGTTCGTTAAGTTAAGAAACGTTTGTTGAGTTCACTCATTTTTCCTTCGAGTCCGTGACAGTTTCTTGGAATTACATAAGGTGTGTTTGGGGCATGGCCCCGATTTGAGGTTTTGTTAGTTGAGGTTGTCTTGGCTGTCGTCAGTCATCGCCTTGGTGCCGTGTGAGGCTAATCAACCTTCGTTTGTTTTGTTTTTTTAGCAATGAGCGGATTTTTTTTTTTTTTTTTTAGCTGAGGGGGTTATTATGCACTTGAGCTCCTTTTGCAATATCTTTGTAACCTCGCACCGGATGGTGTCCTTGACGCTGGCCTTAACATTTGCGACCACTTTCTTCATAACTGCCCTGAATTATGTCCGGCTTACCAAGGCTTCGTTTCGTCAGCTTTTGCTTCGGCCTGCTTTGCTACGGAGGATGTGGTTTGCTGCACTTAAGAGGCTTGTCGTTCTTTTCTTGCTTCTGCCAGATATCGAGTCGTTGCTTGCGACCTGGACTCCTTCAGAGCTTCTTTCATGGCTCGCATCATCTGCACTATTTCTTGGTCCTCGTTGTCTTGGCCCAGTCTTTGTACGGGTGTCACTTCCCTTTTCGGGAGACCTTGGAAATGTTTCTTCCGCCCACGGTGGTGGTTCGGGGGCGGCGCGGCCGCTGTTCCTCCCTTGGCTGTTTGCCCAGGATGGTCCCGTTTTGTTTTCCTCCACTCTGATCCGATGACTGATTACAGCCTTGCCAGAAACGGGTAATATCCACTATTTGTCCATTAACCATTCGGTTTTGCCTTGCATCTGATCTGTTGGCTGGCTTCTCTCCATTCGGAGCAGAAATAATCGGTGGCCACGTGTCCCCTCCCCTTCCCTCCCTCCCCCCCCCCCCCCCCCCCGCAGTTTTTACATTGTCGAGCGGTTTCCATGCAGACACCCTCTTCGTGCGCGTGCTCTCTTCCGCAGTCCGGGCACCTCTGCTCTTGCCCATTAGGGCAGATGTTCGTCTTATGTCCAGTCCTATGGCAATGCGTGAGCACCACTGCCCGGGGTCTGTACGGCCATACCTGTATCAGGCAATTGTAGTATCTGACATACCTCGGTACGTTCATGCCCTCAAACGTGATCAGAGCTGTCTTATTTTCCTGCCCGTCAGTCTAGCCGCCAGGATCCAATCTGTAGTGCTGCACATTTTTTGAAAAACCGGAGACGACAGACAACGAAAAAAGGGACAACACAGAAAACGTTTTGTGTGTTATTCTCTTTTTCGTCTTCCATCGTCTCCGGTTTTTCAAAAATGTGTAACATCAACCAGCTCGCCTGCCTACTCTATCTGTATAACTGGTCACCCTCGGTAGCAAGTTTCCTTAGTAGTCAGTGAGATCAATCCCGTAGATGACTCCTCTGAGTTCGTTTCCGCTTATGGCTTGGTACCCTTGAACGGGAATGTCCTTGTTTGGTGTTCGTATGATCGTCAGGGCCTAGAAGTACGGCTGCCAAGTGCCTATCGCGGTGCGGCTGCCAAGTGCCTACCTCAAAGGTGTTTGTAGCTTCCTGAATCCTAATTCGAAAGCCCCTTTCGTATTTAAATTTGCTTTTACACTTTTGTTAGACCTATCTTGATGTCTTTCGGGCACTCCTCTGTCTCGTGCATTCTTTCACGTGACCGCAGAATAAATGTATGGCACTTGTCGCCCCCCTCCCCCTTCCCTTCCCGGCTGGTTCTTCACAAGTGTCGGCCCTACTGATCCCCTACGGGCACCTCTAGAGACGATGGTCGGCCAAGTAGCTTGATAAATATCATCATCACCTGATGGATTAGGGGAACTCCATGCGGTTTGGTGATGATTTATTGTCGCTGTCGACGTTACTGCGGTAGCCGCCTCGTAGGACGCAAATTCCTATGTGAGGATCAAGCCGCTTGAACTTTAGTCAGTCATCGGTTACCCGCTTTCACTCGGAAAAGTGAGCCGCAAACGTTTTCACTTGCCTTGATGGCACTCAGGGCGGTTTGAATGTTGCCGTCGTCAGTCATCTGCGCCTCGTCGACCGTTGGCGTCGCCTTCCCCGTATCAAGGCCTAGCTGGCGTTGTTTGGAATCATTAGTTCCTGAGGCTTCCGAAGCTATTCTGGTGTTCTAAGCGTCTTTTGATATATCATTTATGGTTTTACTCTTTTTCTTCACAGAGAGTAGTCTTCTCAGTGTGAAGAGCGGCGATGCCGCCATTCCTCCGATTGTCGCAGTAGTCACCGCCTTTAAGCCTAGCTCGACTGCCGATGCAGCCTCACTTGCCCAAGTTTTTTTTTTTTTTTTTCGTTCGACCGTAGTTTATGTTGGTCCTGTCCCAGTTACTGTATCGTATCAGATCAAGGCGGACAAGCTATCTGTATGCTCCATTGCCACGTGTCTTTCCCTTGCCCTCTACTACACTAACCCCTTTCCACCTTCGGCTATATAAGTAACAACACGGAATAAACTAAGGCAGTGTTATCCTGACACCCGAGTTGTCTATTCTTACCAGTCCACACAAGTACGATACATGGTGTCAGAAGTGGGATGAGCCTACCAGCGGGAAAGAAAGGCTTCTGGCTGAACCGAAAGTAAAGGTCGACGTCATGGAGCACCTAAGGCTGCCTGAACCATTACAACTGACAGCTGATGGAGGAAGAAACTGGAAACTGTTTCGTCAAAGGTTCGACCTTTTCCTTCAAGCCACAGCAAGCACCGACAAGCCGAGATCGGAGGCGGCAAAGAGAGCCCTGCTGCTCAGCGTGGCGGGAGAGGAAGCCTTTGACGTGCTCAAGAACTTTGTGTTCACCGAGGAAGAAAACAAAGAAGACTACGCCACCGTGACTGCCAAATTCGAAGAATACTGCGTGGAGAAACAAAACGAAATTCACGAAAGATATGTCTTCCGCTCCCGTCTGCAGGGCGAGGCGGAACCGTTCAAGCAGTTTCTACGTACCTTGAAGAGACAAGCGCAGCACTGCAACTTCGGGACCATGGCAGACGAGATGGTACGCGACCAAGTGGTGTTTGGAACCAACTTGCTGAAGCTTCGAGAGAAGATGCTCAGTGACAAACATCTGACCTTGGAAAAGGTCGTCACGTTGTGCAAGGCGGCAGAAACATCAGCTCGTCAAAATGAAGTCTGGCGTAAGACAGGCGAATAACTCGACGTTAACGCTATGAAGACCAGGAAGAACGCTCCGACAAGCCCCCGGCGCAACCTGAACTGTACGCGCTGCAATCGAAGGCATGCCTTGCGACGCTGCCCGGCATACGCAAAGACCTGCTACTCGTGCAGTGGGCGGAACCGCTTCGCATCTTGTTCCCGCTAGAAAGATGCCGTTTACGAGGTACAGCATGAAAATGACGACTTCGAGGTACTTGATGTCGCAGTCGGCAGCGCCAACAAAAAACGCGACTGGCTGGTGGACGCGTGTCTTCAAGGCAAACACCTAAGTTTCAAAGTTGACACAGGGTCAGAAGTTAACGTGTTACCACTATCGGTGTTCCGCAGGTTCAAAAACGTGACGCTGAAACCCAGCGGCGCTGTACTGAGATCCTACGGTGGCAACGTCATCAAGCACGTCGGTACATTTTTATCGCCCGTGACGGTGGGCGACCGCCAGATATGCGCTCAATTTTTCGTGGTAAAAAACGGCCACAGCGCTATCTTGGTCTTGGCAGCTAGCGAGAAGCTAGGCATCGTCAATCGCGCTGTTGAAGGCGTGTCGACGAGCAACACCGAAGCAGTCGTCGAGGAATTCCCGCAGCTTTTCCACGGAACCGGGCGTACCCCGAGGGAATACAAGATGGTGCTACGCAAGGACGCCGTGCCAATCGCTCAGCCAGCTCGAAGGGTTCCCTGTCGCTGCGAGAGCCTCTTCGTGCAGAACTGGACCGAATGGAACGCGAAGGCATTATTCAGATGGTCAGCAGCCCGACGGACTGGGTAAGCCCGCTAGTCATTGTACTAAAAAAAGACAGCAAGTTGCGGGAACGCACGGATCCCAGAAGGATTAATGATATATTTTTTCAAACAGCGGACATGTCGTCACGTGATCAATCCGTCCGCGGATTACTTCGTCGTGTGAATCGGCCTTTAAAGGGAGAAAACCCTGGTTCTGCTCCCCGGGATGCTCATCACATGGTAAAAACCTCACGCTTTTGCGCGGAGACGCGTTGACGTGACATCTTTTCGTTCGGGCTGCACAAACGCTCCCCGCCTTGTCGGGAGATCTGTGTGGAATTGGCAGTATTTTATTCATGTGTGTGGCAACTTTACAGATTGTGCACAATGAAATGACGCACTTTTAAAGAAAGAGTCTATATAGTCCTCCCTAAAGGGAGGAACGGGAAAACGACGACGACGACGAGTCCGGTAGGACCATTGTCTACATTGCTCTAGAGGTAAATAACAATTTTATATATATATCTGCCACCGATTCTGCCGCAACCCCTCGTTCTTCAACGAGGGGCAGCTGTCCTCGGCTCTTGAAGCAGTGACCCGTCTCCGACCAACGGGGACGAAGGAAAATGAGCCATCTAAACGCACCGCCACAAGCATGCGGCGCAGATCAATCAGCCGAATCATCCAACATCTCTGAGTGCTCCCCTGATAGCGTCATGGAGGAGTCTGATGACGAAGGTGGGTGGATCACCAAAGTAGCAAAGAAACGACGCCACGGATCCAATTCGAGTGAAGCGACGATCATCACTCAGCCGACTCACAACCTAGTGGTCATTGTCAAACCTACTGATCCGACCACGATCATCACTAACATGAATCCTCTGGCTCTGAAACAGATGCTGGAAAACCTGGCACCAGACGGAGTAATCCAAGTTCGACCAAATTATCGCCTTAACCTATTGGCCATAGATGCAAGAAATATAGAATCAACGAAGTCCCTTCTTCAACTGAAGATGCTCGGCACAATCCAAGTTCAGACGTATGAGCCAGGACCCCCATCTTCTAATGTTGGCGTTATTCGCGGCCTATCAACAGAAATCACAGACGCGGATCCCTGGGCATCAATAGGGGAAAAAGCACCAGTCATTCAAGTGAGGAGACTAGGCAAGACAGAGGCGGTAAAGCTTGTCTTCTCCACCAGGACCTCACCAGAATACATCTTTGTAGGGCACACACGATACAGTGTCCTTTCCTACCTCGAAAAACCGCGGCAGTGTCCTAAGTGTAACCGCTTCGGACATCCGGCGAGCATATGCTCCAAAACGCAACGCTGTAGCCGATTTGGTGGAGAACATGTCGTCAGGAAGTGCGAAGCGAAACTACCAAGGTGCATAAACTCCAAGAGAGGCCACGATGCCACGTCCCGGAACTGCCCAGCCTACAAAGCTGAAAAGCAGATAACTAACTACAGAAGCTCGAACAACGTCGACTATACGTTTGCCAAAACTGCCATCACGAATGAACAAAAGGTTCGAGGACTGGAGAAGCACCGCACTCCCCACAAGCAAAAGCAAAGCTTGAAAGGAGACAAGAAAGCTATCATCCCAGAGATGAATGAAGCCGATTTTCCTCCGTTGGATACGCCGTTATCAGAAATCATGCCTAAGCCAACGGTCCCGTCTGTAGAGCAGCCAGGCTCTTCACCAAATAATGCAGAAGCTCTTTCGACACAAAATACTTCTAAGAACCAAAAAGTACCAAAACAATTGGCAAGAGAACACCCAGCTCGAAAGAAGCCAAGATCGGTTGCAACGCCCAAGTCTCAAAGCCTTGGTAATGCGTTGTGCACAATTGCCACGTTGTTGCGCTCCTTCCTCACTTCTCTCCATTCACCCATCGCTCAAGCAATGATCACAATTATCGGCATTGTTGTTCCACTTGCCACTTCCTGGTGAAACTGGACAGCTTCATCAGGAACAACACATTGCAAGGTGAAATACGAAACATACAAAGAATACACTTTCTCGCTGCAATAAAAGCAGCTTATTTCCCCCAATAATACAATGGAATGTCAATGGGCTTCGAAACAAGATAAATGACTTACGGCAACATTTACGGAGACACGAAGCCGAGGTACTCGCCCTTCGGGAAACCAACTTGAAGTCAGGAGCGATCCGACTATCTCCCTATGTTATCTATACTAGTGCTCCCCGAGCAACATCAGCAACAGACGCACCTAAGGCATCTCTATTTATACACAGAAACTTACCTCAGTTCCAAGTGGATCTTTCAGATCTCTGCGACCAAAGGGTAGAATACGTGGATGTCACGATACAAAAAGACAACTCGGACGCCATGACAATCGTATCGGCATATATTCGGCCTAGTTCTCCTTGGAATCCTTCCATCTTACGCACGATCCTTTCTTGGTGTAAGCCGGCCACGTTGATCCTTGGGGACTTTAACGCCCACAACGAGGCCTGCGGGGACAAGCAAACGTCCACTCGTGGCCGGTCTCTAGAGGATACCACTACAGCTATTGGCCACCGGTGTCTGAATGACGGCACTGCAACCTTTGTGAGACCTGGCGTAGAGAACAGTGTGCTCGACCTGGGTTTTGCCACCGCTGCAGTACGTGCGCTCTGGCTCGCCGAACCCGACAGCTGGGGCAGTGACCATCTCCCTATTATAATTACCTCCCCAGAAAAAAGATCTGTCACCCACAAGACTTGTTCTGTAACAAACTAGGATGCCTTCCGAGTGTACTTCGAAGATATAAAATCTACTGGCACCACTGACCACACGACCGCCATCTCTCAGGCGCTCTGCAAAGCGACACGGAGAGTTACGGTTCCTCAAAGAGAGGTCAAATCCTTCCTCAAACAGCAAATAGAGTATATAAGTGTTTTATTTATTTTTTTCCCCATGTCGCTGTCTGCTTGTTTTCCCCGGTTGCTGTTGTTTGTTACCGTATGCCAATTGTAAGGCTGCAGAGGCCTTGTCAAGTCAAAACTGTTTTGACTTTTTGCCTCTGCAGCCCACATCACTATTTGATGATGATGTAAATAAAATTGATTGATTGATTGATTGATATATAGACCCAACCCAGACCTAAAATACCTAAGGCTACGTGCCTCGCGCCGCAAAGCGCAACGACGTCCCTTGAAAACATCAAGACAAGAGGATATACAACAGTATCGAAGGATTGATGCGGCATTTCGTAGGCATACGAAGCGCTTACAACGGAAACAATGGCGACAGCGATGTGAGACCCTTCACTCTTCCGGTGGCGGAAAGCAAGCATGGCGAATGGCCCGCATCCTGGCGGGTCATGCTGTTCTCCGCTCACCGGTCCTTGGCCTTGTTATTGCGCAGAGCATCACGTTGCCTCAAGCCGCGGAACTCCTTGCTGATGAATTCATCTCTGCTCCCGCTTCGCCACCGGGATTTGTCGCAGCCACTGCTACCAGCACGCCAGCGCAGGTTGCCAGCAACTCCGATTTCACGCTGAGTGAACTACAGCATGCTCTTCAGCGTTCTTCTCGGAAACGCACCACACCAGGCCCAGATGGGATAACTTTTCAAGCGCTTCGTAACCTTGATGATACGACGCTTCCTGGCCTTCTGGAATACTTAAATCATATTTGGCGCTCGTCTGATATTCCCTCTGCCTGGCTCAGATCTGAGGTTGTTCTCATTCATAAACCCGGAAAACCGATAGGTGCCACCGGCTCCTACCGACCGATATCTCTTACATGTTGTCTAGGGAAGGTGATGGAGCGAATGTGTCCTCTGGCGCCTTGACTGGCAGCTCGAGACATTGGGCGCTCTGCCTAATCAGCTGTCTGGCTTCCGCAAACAACGCTGTACGACAGACGCGATCGGAAGCATCGTATCAGACATGGAATAATCGAAGGCAACAAGGCAAGCAACAACAGCAATATTTCTCGATATTAAGAAAGCATTCAATGCAATTCCACACGAAACCATTATTGCTCAGCTCACAAGGCTCGGGGTTGCAGGCCGAGCTCTGGCATTCGTACGCGACTTCCTTACAGGAGGGTCTATGCACGTACGCCTAGGTGGAATTCGAAGTACTCAACGTACGGTAACTCGAGGTGTTCCCCAGGGCAGTGTTATAAGCCCTTTCTTATTTAACGCTGCTATGGCGGCACTGCCTGAGGCTCTTCGGCGTAGAAAGTCATCGGGACCAGTCATTAACATCGCAATATACGCTGACGACGTGGCCCTCTGGACTACCGCCCCGACTAAAATATATAGCAATATGCAACAAACCCTCCAGGACGGATTGACTGCAGTTGTAGACGAGATCTCTAGACTAGGCCTTACGCTTTCCTCCTTCAAAACAGCTGCCCTTCAATACCATCCAACGGCTAGAGCATCGATCAACAGAATCTACGCAATTAACGGAACAGACGTAGCACGTGTCCGTACGTACACCTACCTGGGGTTTCTTCTGGATGACCGCATCTCTTCGAAGCCTGCAGTCAAGGCAACACTGATCAGATGTCGCCGCCACCTCAACGCCATTCGAATGATGATGGGCAGCTGGTGGGGAACGTCTCAGGTCATGATGCTACAGCTATACAGAGGTCTCATCCTCTCGAGATTATTATACGCCTTGCCGCTGATTCACGTGAGCAATTCACAGTCTGCAGCCATTGAGACCCTGCAAAGGATTGCACTTCGCTTCTGTCTGGGTCTACCGAGATACTCCCCGAACATTCCTACGCTGGTTGAAGCGAGGGTCAACCTTGTCGAGAACCACGGCAGAGAGCTGACACTTCGCCACATCGCAAGGCAAACATCCTGCGGGTCAACAGGCCCCCTCTTGAACTATATTCGAAGTTGTCCTCAGTCTCGCCTTTGATCTCTCGCTCGAGACTTTGAAGGAATTGTTGGTACCTTATATACTATCTACCCGGCACCACCACCTTACGCCTCGCCGCTGAACATCAGTGAATCTATCCCAGAACTCAGAAGCAAACGGTTCACAGCCCAAGTTGTCGCTCGGACCCTCGCAGAATACCGAATTGAGGTGGATTTTCTGGGATGGATGCGTGTATATACCGACGGCTCGGTACTTCATAGCCGCAGATCATCCACTGCAGCAGTTTTTATACCAGAACTAAAAATGGCCAAATCAAGGAAACTGAGCTTTCACACTACATCTACCACTGCCGAACTTGCCGCGCTTTGGCTAGGCCTTGACATCCTCGACAATATCCCTAACAGTGGAAAGGCAGTGCTCCTCACAGATTCCATAATAGCTCTACTACTCGGTAGCCTTGAAGACGCCCCACAATATGCCACATACATTGGACACATGACAAGAAACCTAGAGTCTAAAGAATGGCATATAGCATACCAATGGCTGCCATCACACGTCGGTATCTCTGGCAATGAGACAGCCGATAGTCTCGCTAATGCAGCTCACCACATTCATGTACCAACACTTGTTATACCAAAGATGTATGAGGCCAAACTTATTATTCACAAAGAAATAGAGAAACTACATCCGGACATGCGCGTCTCTATCGGGAAGCCACCCGCACGCGTGCCTCCAAAGCTGTCCCGAGCCTCCGCTTCTCTACTGCACAGACTTCGCACTGGTTGTGCCTTTACTGCGAAAGCCCTTCACCGTATGGACCCAACAATAAACCCAAACTGTTCATCCTGTGATGTTCCCGAGGATCAGGACAATCTCCTCTGGACCTGCCCTACTCTAGCGGACAAAAGAAAATCGTTTCTCGACGGCCTGCGGCAAGCAGGCGTAGCAAGTGCTACAACACATTTTCCCCCAGGCTCTGCACGCGATGTCTCGAGAACATTCACAGCACCTCTCAAGTTCTTGGAGGACACCAGTTTATTTGATCGCCTCTAACCCCGGTGTCTGACATACACTGGGCGATGGCAACACATCAACAACCAAGTCTCAAGAACTGCTGACCAATCGTTCTTTTTTTCATTATTTCTTCCTTTTTCTTTCTGATCCCTTTTCATCCCATTTTTCCTCTCCTGTTTCTTCAATCCGTTCTTTTCTTTACTTCTCTTCTTTCTTAAACTTTTTCTGATCTCCCCTTTCATCCCCTTCCCTTCCCCGGAACTAACTCGCCCCCACTAAAAAAGTGGCCAACATGTTCCGGCTTTCCGCTACCCTCACCACTAACTACTGCTATTAAGGGAGGAACGCTCTTATAACCTATGTTCATTCAGAAAGGGAGAAACTTTAGTCTCTGAAAGCAGGGGAGCAAAGTTCCTCCGTCGTCTGCATCTAATTACGGCGGCCCCGAATCGAGCAAATCGAGCTCAATAAGGCTTAACGACGACGCTATGTCTCTTGTACGGGACGAGAGGAGCAGCACATAAGCGCGTAACATAAGCTTTCTGCGAACTGTATTTATTTTCGAAACCAGCTTCCCCCGCAGGATAAGACACTTGGCTCTTGAAAGCAGTCGCTCCATCTTCTCGTCGCCGGAACTGCAATGTTAAACGGAGAAAACCAATACCAATGTACTTCGCGCACTTTACATCTTACCTTTGCTATTCCTCGAGCCACAATTCCTTCGTCAGCACAGCACATCACGCAGGTGTAGTAAACCATTCGTGAAACCAAAAGCCGCTCAGAAAAGAGCAAATTCGAATCAGCTTAAAGGAGCAGTGCAACGATTTTTATAGTTTGGCCAATTAACTGCGGAAATTAATCTGCGTCACCTATGGAACGAAAAACCGAAAGCCGAATTGTCTTGCGAGCGCTAATTCTTCTTAAAAAAAAATGAAACAAATCGAAGGTCGAAGTGCCTCTCAACTCTCCACGCCGACTTTCGAGCGACGTCTCCGTAAGTTCACGTGGTTTCCCCTTGGGCCCTCTCTTCAGAGACCCCAGCCGCTTCTTCCGCGACTGTATCAGACGAGACAAGACATGACCGCTCAGTCTGGCTCCAGCAGCAGGACTGACTCTAATTGGTCCACGTCACTATATATATAGCCGGTGCCCATGGTGTCCAGACTTACATACGGTACATCTTCCTTTCTTTAAAAAAAACAAACAAACAATATAAACACTAAGAAGAAGTTATATATAAAAATGAACGAAGTAAAATATGAACAAAAAAAAAACTTCATGACACACTAAAAAAAAAAAAAGCAAGAAAGAAAACGAATCAGACTATTTGATGAAAGTTTTCGTCATATGTTAGTGCAGCCCGAGGCTTGCGCTGCCTGGTTGATCTTCGAGGCTGGGTCCCTTGTTGAAGGGAGCTACCCCCAGCTGTTGTGCTCGCAGCTCTAGTTGCGTCGAGGCGGTTTTCAGGCGTACTTGGAGCTGTGGCTACGGCGGGCTGGCACACTGTTGGTGGTTCTTCATTGTCGTTCGAGTACAGAGATTCTTCCGATTCACTGCCAGTACCGTCAGCCTCCTCCAGATGGAACTGTTCTTGTGTCTTTTGTAGGTGCTGCCTATTCCTGCGAAATGAACGATGGTCCTCTGTTAACACCTCGAAAGACCGCGGTGCAACCTTGCGAATTACTTTCGCTTTTGGTTCCCATGACCCAGCATTCCTGATTCTTACACCATCGCCAGGGTGAAGTTCGTCGAGATTAGTTCCTTTGTGTTGCTGCTGGTATTTCTTTACGCTGTTTTTTTCTCTGCTTGTAAAGTTGGGCAACCTACACCTTAAAATTCTTTTCATGAGCAACTCGCTCGGCGAAAGGCCCCCTTCAAGCGGAGTCGATCTATAATTTAGGAGTCCCAACCATTTGTCTTCACCAACCGCATTGGTTTTCTTAAAAATTCGTTTTACAATCTGAACTCCTTTTTCCGCTAGGCCGTTCGAGCGTGGGAACCTGGGGCTGGACGTTAGATGTTCGAAGTCATACGACATAGCAAACGCTTTGAATTCGTGAGACGAAAACTGTGGGCCATTGTCCGAAGTGACAACCATCGGTACACCGTGCCTTGCGAATATGGCTTTCAGTTTCTCGATCACTGTCGTGGTTGTCAGGTCGTCTAGCTTTTCAACCTCAGGGTAATTAGAGAATGCATCGAAGACAACTAAATACGATTTCCCGGCAAACTCAAATATATCCGTTCCTACCCGACTCCATGGAAGTTTCGGTGTTTCAAGCATTAAAAAAGGTTCAGATGGCAGTGCGTAGGCATAGCGCTTGCAGACGGAGCAGCTGTTTATCATCGATGTTATTTGTTCGTTTAAACCGGGCCAAAAAATAAGCCTGCGTGCTTTAGCCTTACATTTGTTCATTCCTTGATGTCCGTCATGCAGACGCAATAACATTTCTTTACGCATACTTTGAGGCACTACAACTCTGCTTCCTTTGAATAGAATTCCTTCTATTACCGTTAAGTCCGACTCAAAAGACTTGAAGACCCCTTCGAGAGGTGTGCTAGAGGTAATTGCGTTGATTACCTGTTGTAGTACTAGATCTTTTGCAGTTTCTGCTGTCAACCATGTCAGGGTAGCTGCAGACACCAAGTCCCACAGGACACCGGTTGCGTGAATCTCAACGTCGGCAGTTGACTCTTGGGAGCCGTCATTGACTGGTGCTCTTGAGAGCATGTCAGCCACTAGCAGGTTCTTTCCGAGAACGAACTGCATCGTGTAATCGTACTTGAGCAAACGAATAAAGAATCTCTGAAGACGCGGGGGCATGTCACCTATGGATTTCTTGCAAATGGAGATAAGTGGCTGATGATCAGTTTCAATTGTTATGTGCATTCCGTAGACAAACTGGTGAAATTTTTCACAGCCCATTACTATCCCTAGTGCCTCCTTCTCTATTTGAGAATAGCGCGATTCAACATCTGTTAATACCCTTGACACATAGGCCACGGGTCGCCAATTATTCTGATTCTGCTGCAAGAGTACTGCTCCCAGTCCTGTAGAGGATGCGTCTGACGAGATTTTTGTGGGTTTCTGCGGGTCAAAGATTGCCAAGAGTGGTGGTTTTGCAAGCAGCGTCTTCAAATCATCGAACTCTTTTTGATGGGATGGTAACCATTCGAAAATTACATCTTTCCTTAGTAGGCTTCTGAGACACATTGTCTTGTGCGCTAGGTGAGGAAGGTATTTTCCGAAGTAGTTGATTGCTCCCAGCAAACGTTGTAATGCTTTTTTGTTTTCTGGCACAGTCATCGATGACAGACCGCTGATCAAACTGGGATTGGGCTTGATACCATTGCTGCTAATAATGTCTCCTAGAAATGTAATTTCTCGCAAGGCAAATTTGCACTTCTCCGCGTTGAATGTTAAACCCGCACTTGCAGCTTTCTGCAAGGTTATTCGCAAACGCTCATCGTGCTCCTGTCTAGTACGTCCCCAAATGAGAATATCGTCTATGTAGATTCGCACACCCGGTACTCCTTCAAAAATTTCATTTAGAGTCTTCTGAAAAACCTCTGGCGCAGAAGAAATGCCAAAGGGAAGTCTAAGAAATTTGTATCTTCCAAAGGGCGTTCCAAACGTACATATTTTTTATGTATCCTCATCCAACGGAATCTGGTGAAAACCAGCTTTTGCATCCAGCGTTGTAAAAAATTGAGCTCCTGACAGCTCGGCTTCAATATCCTCCCGCCGAGGCAACTGGTAATGCTCTCTTTTCAATTGAGAATTAATGCGTCTAGGGTCTAGGCACACCCTTAGAGTCCCGTCTTTCTTTTTTACAATTACCAACGGACTTACCCAGTCTGTGGGTGCGTCGACTTTCTCGATGATGCCATGCTTTACCATTCGTTGCAGCTCGTTTTTCAGAGGTTCGCGTAGAGCTAGAGGCACGCGCCGGGCCGGCTGAACACTTGGCTGGGCGTGTTCTTGGAGAACCATGTGGTAACGACGACTGACGCAACCCGTTCCCGAAAAGACGCTTGCAAACTCCTGAGGCGCGCTCCTCTCAATGCCTACAGATCCAACGCGCGTGACAAGACCGAACATCTCCGATGCTTGTAGCCCTAGGATTGCTTGGCGTCCATTCTTTACAACAAAGAAAATTTCTGATCTTTCCATGCCATGAAGCCTCAGTCGCAACGTCGCAATGCCCAAGTGCTTTATCAGACCTCCATCGTAGTTCCTGAGTGTTGAGCCACTGGGGCGAAGGCTAGATGTTTGGCCCACCTTTCGGAAGACCGAGAACGGGATCAGGTTTGCTTGCGAGCCGGTGTCCACCTTGAGCTCGACCGTGGTGCGAGGTCCAGTGCCTTGAACCACGGATGCGGTGATTATCCAGTCTCGGCGGGTGTCTGCTGAACAGACGCTTATATCCAGGATGTCGAAGTCGTCGGAGGAGTCGCTGCCAAGGTTCAGTGGGGCGACGTTTTGCTGTTCATCGTTTCGAAGAGCTCGCAACGCGGCTGCAGACTGCTTCCTGCCCTGGTGAGTGGAATTTGTATCTTGTTCTTTACTTCGTTCTTGTTGCTGGTGAACGCAACAATTGCGCTGATCCTGCGAAGTGGCTTTCAAAGGGCAGCGGACGGCAAAGTGGTTCTTTCTTCCACATCTCAGGCATACCTTACCATATGCAGGACACGATCGGGTCGCGTGCTTCAGATTGCAGCGCGCGCATTTTGACGATGATGTCGACTCGCGCAACTTCGTTTTTTCCATTGCGTCCACGGTTGCGCTTTTTTGATTCCCTTCCCAGGTCCTGTTTTGTTGCTGAGCCACTTCTGCTGCCTTGCAGATCTGACCTGCCTTCTCTAGCGTCAAGTCGACTTCCCGTAGCAGTCTTGCACGAAGTTTCTTGTCAAGGATTCCATATATAATCTGGTCTCTGATCATTGAGTCCATGACCGCTCCGAAATTGCAGGATTGAGCTTTAGTTTTCACGTCGCGCAGAAATTGCTCAAACGACTCACCTTCGGTTTGTTGTCGCGTCCGGAAGACATACCTTTCGAACGTCTCGTTCTTTCTTGGGATGCAGTATTGTTCAAATTTCTGCACCAGCGTGTCGTACGCTTCCCTTTCTTCGTCTTCAGCAAATTCAAAGGTGTTGTAGATCTCCAGCGCTTCCTCTCCCGCGACGTGCAGAAACAGAGCTGCCTTTTTGTCATCGGGCTTCAGTGCGTATCCCGTGGCCTTCAAGTAAATGTCCAGCCTTTGCTTGAATCTGCGCCAATTCTCTTCGAGATTCCCAGTGAGACGCAGCTCCGCTGGCGGCTTGAGGCTGTTCATCTTCCACGCAGAGCAAGAGCCGGTTTCGCTGGAGTCTGGTCTGCGCGAACCCTCGGCGTTCGATGTCGGCTGCGCCATGTATCAGACGAGACAAGACATGACCGCTCAGTCTGGCTCCAGCAGCAGGACTGACTTTAATTGGTCCACGTCACTATATATATAGCCGGTGCCCATGGTGTCCAGACTTACATACGGTACAGCGACTTTAGACTTTCAAAGGATTAGCCTCGTCAAAGGTCGCGGCGAGCGATTGACACAAAGGACGGTTCGCCACGGGGCTGACGGCGAGTCGCCAAACAAGTGGCAAAGTTAGGCTTCACTGCCAGGTAGGTTCGCCGTCGTCTGGCAACTTTGTGCCCTAGCTCACCAAACGAGTGCCAAAGTTAGGCTCCACTGCCAGGTAGGTTGGCTGTTATCTGGCAACTTTGTGCCAAGATTGCCTAGCAAGTGCCAGAATTAGTAGTCTTCACTGCTGGTTGTTCGGTTGATTCGTGGCAGTACGGCACTTCGGCATCTGCGTGATGAACCAGAGAAAAGCCAAAGAAAAGTACAGTGCTTAAAGGGGCAGTGCAACGATTTTCAGACTTTGGCCAGTTAAGTGCGGAAGTTAATCTGCGTCACCTATGGAACGAAAAACCGAAAGCCGCATTTTCTTGCGAGCGCTAGTTCTTATTTAAAAAAAATGAAACAAATCGAAGGTCGAAGTGCCTCTCAACTCTCCACGCCGACTTTCGAGTGACGTCTCTGGGGGTTCACGTGGTTTCCCCTTGGGCCCTCTCTTCAGAGACCCCAGCCGCTTCCTCTGAGATTGTCGACTTCCAAAGGATTAGCCTCGTCGAAGGTCGCGGCGAGCGATGGACGCAAAGGACGGTTCTCTATGGGGCTGACAGCGAGTGTAGCAGCGGAGGGGGACAGGGTTTGTTGACTTCCGCGTATCCCCCAGAGACGCGGTCATTTTAATTCCCGTAGCCGCCACCGGTGGCTGCAGACCGGCAAATAATTTGTTTTTTGCCTTGCGATTACGCAGCAGAATAGCCGTTTTGGGGGGAAAGGTGACGCGCTTTTGGTCACTTGGGCTTGTATGAATAAAAAATGCAAACGGGCAATTTTTTCAACATTAAAAGTGTTGCACGGCCCCTTTAATATATAGTTAAGGTTGTGTGGATATTTATACAGGGTGTATTTGGTCAGGCATTTTAAAATTGTGACGAGTCACTTGCTGTAGATGAGCAATTTAGCCAGTGCAGAAAAACCGCTAGCCTTGCACCACGCAGTAGTGATAGACGGCCGCACGCCGTTACGATGCCCATCGAGATCGAAACAGGCAGGAATGGGGCTCGTACCCAGGATCTCTGGGTTCTACAGCGCGAGCTTTCACTCCACGCGCGTCGAGCTGGGTGTGCGCTTTTTAGCCCACTCGGCCACCGATCCCCCTTACTTCGCTCATCAGTGCTGTATGGCACGACCAACTCTATTCTCACGACCACTCCATCTGGAAACACTCCAGCACGCACCTCCCGGAGGACCTAAAGCCCCTTGATGTTTTAAAAGCATCGCAAGCTGCGTCGATGCACGAGGCACGTGCAACGTGCAACCCTTGGGAAGATCATGGCGGCACAGCGCAGCACTGAGCTGGATTCCAGACGCCATGTTCTTTCCAGTAGTGGCGCGCGGCACCTGTCTCGAGCATTTCCACAACAATGAATGGCGCCACTTTTACCGGAATAGAGGGGCTTTGGGAGGGCCGAGTTACAGTGGCTCCTCGTTGCAGGGCCTTGAACTCGGTATTTTTGTTTTCGTCTTTTCCGCGCTGCACCAGGTTGTGTTGGCCCCTATGGTGTTGGCGGCGCGCGATCGCAGTCATTAGGGAGTTTTCGTAGACCGCGTTGCCCCCTCCGCTAAGCGTTCCGCAACGAAGAAGTTGCTACTGCGCCTGCGCGCCGATAGCCTTGACTGTGAAGTTCCCGCTATCGGGTTGCGGAGGGCCTTGCGGGACGGCGAAAACGATCTACGAAAACTCCCTATTACCATGTGGTGTTGGCTACGCAAACTAAAATAAAAGCAAACTAAATAACGAATTGAACTCCTTCAGTATCCTTTACATAGAGAAAAACATTTTACAGCGTGAACGCCCTTGAAACCAGAAAGCGCGATCAGCTGGCATGCACCCATGGATAGCAGAAGAACCCGAAGAGGTAGGAGGACCGAGTTTTGGTGCCGCCTAGTGAGAACGCCTCTCACTAGGCGGCATTAAAACTCAGCCCTCAGCCGGGAGCAGGCTTTTCCACAGGAAGCGCTCAGACGGCGTGGTCGTTAAAGTTGCCACAAGTATAGAGTTGGTCGTGCTGCATGGTACTGCGAAGCGAGAAAGGTGGTTAAATCGCTCGTGATGACATGGCAGGGTCAAGCAGAGTAGTTGCAAGTAGCTGGGCTAGGTGGAGCTTAATACCGCCCGAGTCATTTGCTACCATACTAGTTGTAATGCTCACGCCACCATTGCGCTTCAAGCACCTTTATTGCCTTCATTAGCTGCGTTCGATTTACCAGCACCTCCTTCACCGGTGCAGAAAAGTGTAAGGCGGTGTACTTCCGGTCGTATCTGAATACACATACCATAGGTACATACTTTTCTGCACTGGTAAAGGAGGTTTAGGTAAATCAAACGCAGCTATTATCACACATCTAGATACATAACGCGTACCATTAGCATCAACTGAACATAAACAACGAGCCCATACACATACACGACACATAAAAACATCAATACAACTGTAAGCTAACCCGATTACTATTTCGGATTGATTGATTGAAACGTTCATTAAGTGAACCATACTCTGGCCTATTGAGCCTCATGTGGCATGGGGAAGGGGAAAGGGGTGTTTAGCCCTGACGATGGGTTAGATGTACCGTACAGTTCCGGAGGACCCGAGGTAGGAGATGTTTGATGAAAAGACTTGTGTTCGGTCAGCAGGTACTGACGTCCTCGGGTGAATGCATTCCCGTAGGGTCGTCCGTCGGAGGGGTGGCGGTAGACTGTTGATCGCCGCCACGCGTTCACGAGATGTCCCCGGATAGGAGCATACCAGGTGATGTGAAGTCGCGGGTACTTTTTAGTGCATGCAATTCGGGTCAGGGCCTGTGTCCAGCTGGTCTGTTGGTCTGTGGAACCTGGCACGCCAAGCGGAGGTCACCATGCTGCGACTCTGTAGTCTGTGCAGGGTTGTTCCCATCGTTGAAGCCACGACCGGCTTTATAGGGGCGACGAGGTCACCCAAGGCAGCGCGAGCGCGCCGCATTTGCTTTTGCTTATTCAGTATTTTCTCGAGTTCGCCAAATCGCCACCGCGTTTTCTGGCGCTGTAGCTTAACACAATAGCAGACGCTTTCCAGTGTGTATCTGTGTGTGTCAGCTCCACGACCGGCGACGTATTGAGGATAATTGGCTATATCATAAGGGTTTTTCTCATCGTTATTGCGATTGTACGTTCGATAAAGAGCTACACGTTTATCTAGATCGCATTCTCCTCTGGTCAAAAGATAACAAACTTCTTTAAACTTAAACGAAATGCGCTACAATTCACATCACTGCCACGCGCCAATCTTCGACCCCTCGAAGACTTTTCTTGAACCGAGTGGAGATCAAAAGAACAGATATCCAGCTCCTAGGTGTCATCATCGACCAGTATTTCGATTTCCATCGCTATGTCTAAAACGTCGGGAAAGGCAACTCTTCGGCTTCGTCATTCGGTCCACAAGAAGAGCCAGTCCCGATGTGCCCAGATTGCTGTTCACAGCAATGGTGTTGCCCATCCTGGAGTTATGCTTCTTGGTGTGGGATTCGGCAACCAGGCAACTTATTGCCTCCCTCGAGTCGGTGCAAAGTCGCGTATCCTACCTTATTATAAGGCGCCAGCTTGGCCCCCGAACACTAACCTATCGAAAACACTGCACCTCCTCCGTTCAGTCGGCAGGGACCCGCGGCAGGGACGCGGCTCCTAGCCACGTTTCTGCAACCGGACTCCTCGCTCCCTTTTGCCTCCTCCCCGTGGTGTACTTGCACTGGTGGACTGCAGCCCCTTCTAACCCGTACGCTTCGTCACTAGAGCTCCTTTGCACCCCGTGCAGTGCACCTTTGGAGGGCCCACCTGCGGTACATCAAACTCGATTTGTGTTCTCTCACAATTTACGAACACTCTTCATTTATGTACCGGCATTAGTTATTTACTATTTTTTTTTCTGACGAAGAGGCACTGTGGTGTGGACCCCTTGGTATGGGCTAATGCCCGCTCACAGTTGCATTACCCTCCTGGGTTGAACCAATAAACAAACAAGCAAACACACCAACTATGATGTAGATAATCACTTTTCCTGAACGCTCACCTCACGGTTGAAAGTGTACAATCATGCAGGTATTAAATAGCTGCACGCGAGCGAGCGTTTTTTTTTTTTTTTTTGTGGAACGTTTGACCGGTGGCTTAGGTTTGAATCAATGCTGACGTCGTCCACGAAGTAGACAGGCGGGCGCCCATCAACGGAAAGAAACCGCCGTCATCATCTGTGTGTTTGCCACAGTGGTCTCATTGAGAGGAGGGAATTCCGAAAAAAGTGAAAGCCGTTTACAACTCCCTGTAATGCCGAATTGGAGCGCAGCTCTTGAGGGGGAGGAGGGAAGGGTACTGAGGGCCACGTGTTCTCGGGGGGGGGGGGGGGGGGGGGGGGGGTCACGTGACCCCCCCGAGGGCACGTGACCTTGGTGGGGTGACGTGGGGGAGTCACGTGCCCCCTTACGAGGTCACGTGACCTCGGGAGGGGTCACGTGACCCTCCAGGTCACGTGACCAAAATTTCCCCGCTAGATTTAGCGGGGAATTTTTTCCGCTAGATTTAGCGGAGAAATTTTTTCCGCTATATTTAGCAGGGAAAATTTCCCGCTAGATTTAGCGGGGAAATTTTCCCGCTAGATTTAGCGCGGAAATTTTTCCTCTAGATTTAGCGGGTAAATTTTTCAGCTAGATTTAGCGGGGTAAGTTTTTCCGCTAGATGTCGCGGGGAAATTTTTCCGCTAGATTCAGCGGGGAAATTTTTCCGCTAAATTTAGCGGGGAAATTTTTTCCGCTAGATTTAGCGGGGAAATTTTTCCGCTAGATTTAGCCGGGAAATTTTTCCGCTAGGTTTAGCGGGGAAATTTTTCCGCTAGATTTAGCGGGGAAATGTTTCCGCTAGATTTAGCGGGGAAAATTTTCAGCTAGATTTAGCGGGGAGATTTTTTTTGCTAGATTTAGCGGGGAAATTGAGCGGCTTGAGCGGCGACGGCGACGCCGCTCAAGCCGGAAACGGGCGCCTAAGAGCTGCGCTCTAAAACATTTAAGATCAATAATAGCTTGTGATATAGCGAGATGGCAGAAACAAATAAAAATAACTCAGCATTTTTTATACAACGCTTTTGTCTTTTTGTTGTACTGCTATTGATTTTGCATTTCCTGGTCCGGCTTTCTCGAAACAGCGCCTCAGCTGAGACCGACTTCAGAAAGCACTCTCAAGGTTGGAACGCGCTCGTGAGACGCGATTTAAGATTGAGCTCATGATTGAGCGCCACCTTTGACAGCGCTTTCTTGAAGCCGCGACCAACGCTATTCCCACACTTCCATAGCGGCCGCCGCGCTTTGGTGTTAATTTGGTGTTGAGCTAGGGCGGCGCCTAGCGGAACACTCGGTCCCTCCAAGCCATTCACGTGATATTTCTTGGCCTGCGCGCTCCCATAGTAAACCGCGGAGTGACCTGGTCGCCCCTAATGGTGAATTCGGGTGATCGCCTCTCTCCTCTGACCTCGATTCAGCAGAGCGCCCCCTCCTCGCCGCCAGAGCTGCTCGGGATCCTTTTCAGCCGATCACAACTGCTGGCTTCAGAGCGCTCCGAGAGTCTCAGACCAGTCATGGAATTAAAATTTGTGGACATTGGTAATGCATTAAAAACAACACCATCTTACAGCGTACGGTGGACGATTGAGCAAAATTTACGCTCGCAACGTGATAAAATAACGGCTTTGACGTAAATAGTTTTACTCATCGGAATGTAAAAAAAAAAAAGAAAACAACAGTATGCGAATTGATTTTTGCAGAACGGAACGAAAGCCAGCGCTTAGAAACAGTTGTCAACTCATCGCGTTTTCGACAGTGAACGCGCTGCGATAGCGGTCATGCGTACGACTGAGCAGGCGAATATAAAATGGTTAATAAACTGCATTTTTCTCACGGCGAAATATCGTGCAAGCATCGCAATATGACACAAATCACAGTACATTATATTCGGCCCTCCCTTTATTTTACAGCACAAACCTTTGAACGCACTTTTATCAAACCTCAAAAATTTCTTGAAGCGACAACAAAATCCGGTAAAATAACGGCCAGCTCTGCGAGCTGTTTCGTCGTCGGTTAGGCTTAGCCGACTCACCGCCGTGAGATCAACGATCTTGTGAAGGCAATGGGAACAGTTCACACGTCGGCTTTTCCTGTTACGGACGCAAACGAATGTCGTCCCGTCCGTTGTAATCCTCGCACCGTCGAATGCACAAGCACTTTGTAGAACCACGCATCAATCACCGTCACGCCGGACCCGCACACCACCACAGACCACTGCCGGCCATCGTCAACAAAACCACGTGATCACCGTCCAGCTACCACGTGACGCCTGCGCCGCTCCGCACTCCGACGGGTACAGACGGAGTGCCAGAGAGCGCTCTGAGAGGGAGAGGCGTCCTCGGAATGAACCACCCGATCAAGCCACAGCACTCTCTTTCAACCACCCGATTTCGCGCGCTCTGGAAAGAGCGCTCGAGAGCGCGCAGAGAGAACCACGTGAATTCGCCATAATAAAGCCGGTCGCGGTGGAAGTCCTCGTGGGGATTGGGTGGGGGTTGGAGGGTAGGGAGGGTAGGAGCACCGAGATATGTTCTTTTCGGGCTCTTTTTTCCTCCTTCGACTTGGTTGGGGTATAGTCTTCGTCGGGTGGAATATCCCGTTGAACGGGCGAGGGAACTGGGCCTTGTGAAGGCTCAATACTTGCCTGTAGCAGTGCCCTCGCGGCCTCGTCTGCCCTCTCGCTCCCGGGATGTCTGCGTTGCTAGGAATCCACGCGATGATGATCATCTGTCGGGCCCCGGCTTGACGGACAAGTTTTCGGATTTGCGGAACAGTAGCTTTGCACACGCTCGAGCACCGAAGTGCACGCACCGCTTCTTGAGAGCCGGTACTTCTTGAGAGTCGGTGTGGTTCTTGAGAGACGCTTGAACATGCTCCAGATCGAGCCGCCATTGTCGACCTTCTCTTGTCTTACCCATATGTCGAGCCACTGAAGCGAGAGTTGACGTGCCTCCATAAAGGCCTGTGCTGGGGAGAAGGACACAGAAGGACGTAAAGTGGCTATTACCTGCCCTGCTTGGCAATTATGAAGTGAAGCGAGCGGAATAAGAGGAAACACAAACTGAAGATCGATTACGGCGGCGCTCATGCACAGCTGCTTGAAAGCGTACAACGTGTTTCTCTTATTTCGGGTCTTAGAGTGGTCATGGCAGTCTCAACGGCCAACATATTAGCCAAGAGTTCTGCCGTGTAAGTGCTTTTTGTGCGTGATGGGAGTTGATTGTTCGTCTCGTTGCGAGTAGGAGAATGCCATGCAATCGCAGTCCCACCGATATCGTCTCTCGCCGCGTCCATGTAGAAGACGTCTACGTGAGCGGTAAGCTTGCTGATTTCACTGTGGTGAATAGCTGCTTGCGTGGATCGTTGTCCAAGGTGGTCAAGTCCTTGATGACTCTGGAGGGGCTTTACGGGTGTTACTACCTGCGCACCCCAAGGGGGAGCCGGAGTAGGTATTAGTGGGGCTTCGATAAGATGGGGTACCACTCGATGTAAGAATAATTCGACCGTGAGGAGTGCGAGACAGTCCACAAGCCTGGCTGATCCGCATCTCATCCGCAATCTCCCTGATAGTGTTCATTTGTGCGCTACGCTCGAGCTGATCAACCGGTGTGAAGCGGGGCAATCCTGTGACGACACCGCATGGCCGCTCGCATCATGGTTACGAGTGTCTAACTGGGAATCACTTTCAACTGTCAGTTTATCGCTCCAAGGCCCTCTACCTACCTGGTTGGCTTTACGACTCGTCAGAGCCGCTAAAAGCTTCTCTTTTTAATCGAAATACAATATATAAATGGCACAAACCGTTTGAGTTATTCATGAAAGTAGTTTTTCTTCAGTATTTTAGATAATAAAAGAAACAAATGCAGTTTAGAATGTACGGGAACAAGAAACAACGCGCGATGACCCGTCGACATACACACCACCAAGCGGTGGAAGAGGCGGCGCAGGCACCCTCGCGTATGATTCCGAAGCGCGCTCGCTTCGCAATCTCGGAGGCCATGCCCCGCGGATCATTAGCAAACAACGCACGACGCCGGCCGCACATTTTGCAAGAAGCGAAAGTGCGAGTTTTTCTCCTCGCGAGGCCAGAGGAGAGCCGCCCGAACTTGCCCGGGACTTGAGCGTCGTCGAGTTGGGGCCGAGAGGCTTCGCCAGAGCGACCCGGACGCTTACGAGGAGTGTTCTTGTACGGTACTACTCTGAGCTCCGCACTTCTATCGAGGATTCGGAAATCCAACTCCGAAAAACCCGGTAAATTCGTGCCGGCAAGCGTGATGGAGAGCTGGGGCAAGCAACGAGCCGTTGGCGTGCATTCGGCTGCAGGGGAAGCGACCATCAACGTAAGCCGCAGCCGACTGGCCTGTCGCTTCGCTTCTACTAGAGCCGACCGGCAATGGCCAGGCGGCGCCAGCAGCGTGAGAGCGCACAGT